>NC_059405.1:2372674-2995348 GCF_905220565.1 Melitaea cinxia | reverse complement strand
AATTTATTGTCAGGAGAGCGACATAAATTCAACTGTACAATTTTCTTTAACCCTTTTGCAGATTCTTGTTACTGTATAATTTCTTCGGCCACATAGTTCGGCCACTGTGAAATGAGTTACATATCAAGAATGCGCTAAAATCAATCAAACAATTTCGTCATATTCATTAATGTACCTAAAGCAGTTACAATCACCTTTATTTTTAAGCTAAATAAGATTCATCATTATCATTACAGCCTATACAGTCCACTGCTGGACATAGGCCTCCACAAGTTTACGCCAAAAATAACGTGAACTCGTGTGTTTTGCCCATAGTCACCACGCTGGGCAGGCGGGTTGGTGACCGCAGCACTGGCTTTGTCGCATCGAAGACGCTGCTGCCCGTCTTCGGCCTGTGTATTTCAAAGCCAGCAGTTAATAAATAAGATTATCATAAACTTATTATCAATTAACTTTATTCTAAAGTCCTACTTTCACTAACTTATATCACCCTGTCAACTTCCGTTCGCCTCACCCGATCACACATTTCGAAATGCTCTCGTCACGCATACACCAGCTTACTCCACTATTCAAGCATGCGTAAAGAAGTCTTACTTCAACAATAAAATGAGAAAAATTTTCCCCGGAAACAGAATTCGTAAATACGAAGTCACGTAGTCAGATCGAAACTCTGGCAACCTAACAAAGTTTCGTCCCGACGATAAATCTAGTTCCTCCCGGGACCCGGACCTTATCCTAAACCTGACCGAGCATCTGTAGGATGGTTATTGCTTTTTACTTACTTTTGTTTACTTGTTTATTTTTGTAGTTTCTCGTGAAACGTTATGGGGTATCTTTAAGAGAATCGAGTCAAGCTGGATATTGGTAAATTTTGTACTAGTCTGTTTTAAAGTTCCATGTGTTTTGTTCCGTACTTATACCATACTTTTATTAGTGTTCAAATAATGAAAAACATATAAAAATACTTTTTAAGTGCAAACAAATTTGATTAAGGGCAAATACTACGTTTTACATATAATATCTTTAGTGCAGCACTAAATTTTTAAGGGCCTTTCTCAAATAATGAACATTGCAAACAATACACCGAACTTAAATTATATTTACTATTTTTCAAGTTATCACGTGTTAATTAAATATTACCGAAAATTTTGAATCTCAAAAATTGATTGAAAATAGATTAAATCAACTATCAACGGACCAACCAAAACCATGGTTTCTCACAAAAATACATAAAGTAATCATTGTGGGAAAAAAAATTACCCCTTTTTTATTTTTTAAGAACTATGTTTTCCATCAAATGTACATAAAATAGAGTAAATCGTTCATTAATTATCTTCATTAATTACTGTCACATTTTTAAAGTCGAATCTGGTTGTATAAGTTAATTAAAATTACAGTTATTAGGTTGGCAGATATATTCCTACTATGAGTAACGATCGCTATGAGGTGACTATGGTATCAATCAGGACCGACAGCTTAACGTGCTTTCCGAGGCATTTCGGGGAAATCGTCAAGGTCAGACCAGACTGGAAATAAATATTTGTATAAACATAAATATTCATTCCGAGCGGGAATGAAAGCCACAAACCGTCGGAGTTTAAACAACTGCACGACACTCGCACCACTACCCCAGAACGGTTATCTAGATTACATCATAATTAAATTTATATCTTTCACAAATTTCTAACTAACTAAAATATAATTTATACTTTATATTTTCCAACAATGAAGATTTTAGTACATTTACTAAGCCATCATCTAACACTGTCTTAATCTGTTTGTATAATGGCCTTGCTCATTGTAAAGTCTACTGTTGTAAATCTGCGCTCCTTTTGTTTTGTTATTTCATACTCATACAAATAATACAGCGCTGTATACTTTGTAAATCTTTAATGTATAATTTATCTTCAGTAGGTTCTATGCCACACAGCTGCAAGCGGCAATAAAGAATATAGCCACCCCCACAGTTCCACTACCACCTTGGAACTTATAAAACCGATCGATGGTGGGATAACCATCCAACTGCTGGCTTTGAAATACACAGGACGAAGACGGGAGCAGCGTCTTTGGTGCAACAAAGCCAGCCCTGCGGTCACCAATGCGCCTGCCCAGCGTGGTGACTATGGGTAAAACACACGAGCTCACGCCATTTTTTGGCGTGAGCTTTTGTAGGTAGGCCTATGTCCAACAGTGGACTGCAATAAACTGAAGTGAGTGAGGTTCTACGCAAGTATTAAAATCTCTATTAACTCCCTCAAAATAGGGATTAAGAATAAAGTATTTTCGTTTTAATTTCTTTGATTCGTAGTTTGTATAAAGTGTTTTAAATGCTTTTATTAAGAAAAAGTTCAGAGCGTATAAACCTTACGGTGTAAATTAAACAGCAATAAGTACTGTTTTAGGAAAAGTTTAAAAAAAAATTGTTTTATTTTTGCCCTACTTTATGTTTGATTGCCCCATTTTACAAGGTACTGTTGTGTGGGTGGAACTATTATATTTCAAGAGAAATATTGATTAATTTCTATTTAAAATCTTCAAGCTAACACCATTTTATTTAGGTCGACATTTCCGATCACGTGCATACATGTATGTGTTACTTTTATGTAATCATACACATTAATGCGCTAAGGTTAAGATGTTTGCCTCCGATTTTAGGAAACACCTCACAATTACTCCACGTAAATTATATATCATTTTATAGATAATTGCTTGCTGTACCGGCAACAATAACAAAAAATTTATTATGATTTTTGTAAATTAATTAATTATAAAAATTATATATGACGGCTTTAATTTTGAAACAATGTCAACATGATTGACGGTCGGTAAATTTTTTGTTCAATTTCAAATCAACTCACGTATAAATACTTTTTTGTAATTTTGTAAAGTGATAATTAGTATACTTATTTACTGCGAATTATTCGCTTGGGAATAGCTAGTTTATTATAATTATGTAAGTTGTGTATG
The DNA here is from genome assembly GCF_905220565.1 of Melitaea cinxia. NCBI lineage: Eukaryota > Metazoa > Arthropoda > Insecta > Lepidoptera > Nymphalidae > Melitaea > Melitaea cinxia. Next base: position 2,992,381 of record NC_059405.1, on the reverse strand, counting down.
TAAGCAACTCAAAAGCAACCAATGATGTCAACTTGCGGGTTTCTTAAGATGTTGATGTTGTTTCTCTACATCATCGTATCAATAAAGCCATAACATAGTGACAATTACGTGTCTATACTATTGATATAACGAAATATACGAAGAGTATTAAGTAAACTTTTAGTAATTAACGATTTTGATTTATACCCCGGAAAACTAAATTATACCCATGAGATTAATATAAAACCATATCACTCCCGATCGTGAATCAAGTTACATATTAAAATTCATTTTGTTCACAAAATAATATATTCGATTTAAATTGCTTGTAAATAATAAAATTGCCAAAAATTAAATGCAATTTTTGGAATCAGTTTGTCTAGTAAGTTTAATTAAGGTTTATTAATCTATACAAATAAATAAAATTAAATTGTTTGTAATATAAACATATCCGTATTTCACTAAATGCATATGGATGTATACACGATACATATACCCAAATAACATTTTTTACAATTTTTGTGTGTCTGTCTGTCAGTTTGTTCCGGCTAATCTCTGAAACGGCTGGACCGATTTTGACGGGACTTTCGCTGGCAGAGAGCTGATGTAATAAGGTATAAATAGGCTACTTTTATTTTAGAAATTTATTTATTTTATAACTCTGCGAACTGAACAATAACTTTTTTGTTAAATTCCACGCGGACGAAGTCGCGGTGTGCTGCATTGCTGCAGTCCTGCTGTGCTGCAGTGCGGCATTACTGCTGTGTTGCATTACTGCAGTCCTGCTGTGCTGCAGTGCTGCAACCTTAGTGTGCTGCAGCGCTACTGTACTGCAGTACCTAAATTTTGCTGAGCTGCTGTGCTGCAGTACTGCTATACTGCGGTGCTGCTGTGCTGTAGTGCTTCTTATTATTATTATTCACCCTCTTCTTTTTCTCCTTCTCCTTCTCCTGCTTCTTCTTCTTCTTTTTCATCGACTTCTTCTTCTTCTTCTTCTCGTCGCTCCCGAAAAACCTTTACCAAGACCTTCTAAAAGACAACGGCTCATGTAATGTTTACATATTATAATTTGTAATATTCTTAATCGTCTAAGAGGTAGCAATGTTTTCGAGAGAGAATTTCAGGTAGGCCAGTTTTAGATATGTTATCTTTCATACTCTCCCGGGCATCATACGGCTGTCTGGCTGGCGGTAGAGGTTGCGTTCATCAGTGCGCATCGTACCTGTCCAGGTACTACGGCTTGGGGTGATAGTGATATTGGGTGTTTTAAGTAAGCATTTCTTTAAAACTTTGTAACGTAACGAACTCGTAGTAAATTTTGATACATTTTGACAAAAGATGGCTGCTGTATCTCGTTTCCGCAACTAGCATGTGACTGTCTGTACTCTTCCAACATCACTCTTCACTTTTAGATCGGTCTGGCTAAAGGTAACAATTGAATTATTGGTCGGCAAATTGTTTTCGGTTTTAAGATTCTTATAACATATAATATCATATAAAAATTCCGTTATTTTACGAATAATAAGCCAGTGAATAAGAAACTTAATATTTGTCGTATGTTCATAACAAACGAACGTCTATCAAACGACAAATATTTTTCATATTATTTCCGTCTGGGACCTAAACCACTTCCATTAAACAAAAAAGTCCCTTTTGTTTTACACGTAAATATGTCGCGGAAATCGTATTTTTAGTAACATTGATAAGAAAACTATATTCGAAACTTATAAATAGAAAACTATATACGTTTATAAATTATAAAATATAAATTATAGACAAATATTTTTAATATAAATATAATCAAAAATTATAAAATATAAATTATACATAAATTTATAAAATAACTAACTGTGCCTGCGATTTCGTCCGCGTGGAATTTAACAAAAAATTTATTGTTCAGTTCTCAGAGTTATAAAATAAATAAATTTCTAAAATAAAAGTAAAAAGTCTAAGTTACTCCTTCAGCTATCTGCCATTGAAAGTCCCGTTAAAATAAGTTCAGCCGTTTCAGAGATTACCGGGAACAAATAGACAGACACACAGACAAACAAAAATTGTAAAAAAATATATTTTGGTATATGTACCGTGTTCACATCCATATACATTTCGTAAAAAGCGGTAATTTTAATATTACAAACAAACACTCCAATTTTATTTATTTGTATAGATATATGTTTTTATAATAGTGCTGAAGGATGTCATGGTAAAGATATAGAATGGTAATTGTTTTATACATTTCCTACCTTCCTTTAGAAAGGCATAAAACATCAGATATTTAGCTTTATTTATAAGTGACAAACAATCGATGTTCATATATTACAATGGTATAAGCGGGACTTGAGAACTAAATCTGATTCTCCTTAACTACTACACTACTATACTATGTACTATAAGATGTTTGTATGCATTTACTTTTAGTAAAACAGTTTACAATGACGAAAACTTATAAGTGTGACAATTTTGTTATATTTATGTTTGTCAAAATAACACATTTATTAGCCTTCACTATCAAAATGTTTGTACCTAAAGGCTAATGCTGACTGTAAATTCATTTCTAAGCCCTAGAGTATAAGTCTTAAAATCGTGTAACGTTATCCCTTATTCTTGTTTTGAGATATATTCCCTTGGCCCTAATAAAATCAAAACTCGTAGCTAATCGATTTACAACCACCGGACCTAAGTTAGCACTTTGTCTCAACTTAGCCCCTTAGACAAGCTAAGTATAACTTATTTGAATCCTTTGAAACGGAATAACTTTCATGAAAAGTTGTAACAGAGGCGAGCATAGTAATTATTTCATCATTTTCAATATTGTTTTTGTTATAAATTTCGATTTCATTATACAGAATAATAAAATAATAACAATGAAATTAATTTACCATCCAAAGATTAGTTGGAAGAAAGTGTGCGATAAAGCCGCCTTTTTTAAATTGATATAAAAAATTTATAGTTATTATTATAACGTATTGAATTTATTGCCACATATATAGGTTAAGGTAGTACGTAAATAAATACACCTACGTAGACATGAAGACATCGCAGACATTAAACGTATTCAAATTGAATATGAATGGGTAAGGAAGTTAATCAGCTCAGCTGACAGAGGACTAAGTTACCATGCACCGCTGTTTAAACTGCTCTCTTGTCCCGTGATGTAGGTAAAGAGAATTATGTTATACTGGAAATATTTGAATATCATATCAAAAATTGACCGCTCCAGCGGGGTTCGAACCCGCGTCTCCGACGTACCGTGTCGGCGCTCTAGCCAATTAAGCTATGGAACGATACACCGCTGGAGCGGTCAATTTTTGATATGATATTCAAAAAAAAAAAAAAATGTTTAGAATTCCTAATGTGGGTAACACAAAAATAAAATCTTAGATATTAAAAATAGCACGGTGTCGTCTCCTGTCAAAGATTTTCATTGTAATATGAAACTTTGAATAGTTACGGGTTTCTGTAAAGAGCTCACTATAGACGGCGCCACGGTTCGCTTAAACCGTAATTTAAAATTATCATATCGAAAATTTCGCTCGAGCGGGTGTATCGTTCCATAGCTTAATTGGCTAGAGAGCCGACACGGTACGTCGGAGACGCGGGTTCGAACCCCGCTGGAGCGGTCAATTTTTGATATGATATTCAAAAAAAAAAAAAAATGTTTAGAATTCCTAATGTGGGTAACACAAAAATAAAATCTTAGATATTAAAAATAGCACGGTGTCGTCTCCTGTCAAAGATTTTCATTGTAATATGAAACTTTGAATAGTTACGGGTTTCTGTAAAGAGCTCACTATAGACGGCGCCACGGTTCGCTTAAACCGTAATTTAAAATTATCATATCGAAAATTTCGCTCGAGCGGGTGTATCGTTCCATAGCTTAATTGGCTAGAGCGCCGACACGGTACGTCGGAGACGCGGGTTCGAACCCCGCTGGAGCGGTCAATTTTTGATATGATATTCAAAAAAAAAAAAAATGTTTAGAATTCCTAATGTGGGTAACACAAAAATAAAATCTTAGATATTGGAAATATTTGTGTATTTTTGAAAGGTTTAATAATTTTTTTTAACGTAAAAAGGTACGTTTATATGACTTGATATATAAATGCTGTTATTTTACCCAAATTTCTGCATAAAATGTACTTAATTTCTCTATTAAATTCTGTATTAAATTACTCTATGTGGTGTACAATAAAGAATAAATAAATAAATAAAATAAATGCGACAAAACATGGCTTCCGATCGCTTGCCAAACCGGTTCATAAGCTTTAGCTTGTACTTAGCAGTGGATAAATAAGCATTAAACAAATGTGCAATTTAACACTTTCAGTGTTAAATTTTTGCTAATTAATTAGAATTTTTTTGTCGAATTCAGGATTGATTGCAGATGATAGAATAAGTAAATGAAGTGATTACAAATACTTTTCACGCTTGGAACTGTTGTTTTGAAATGGCACAATCACATTATTATTATTTTTTGTATTCTATGATAAAAAAAAACTATTTAATCGAATCAAAATAAACTAGAAAAGCATTTCCGTTTGAAATCCATTAGCTTCCCTTATAAAAAAGATATACTTCGATAACATGGGAATTGTTAACACATAAAATTAAAGTTAGTGGTGAGGGTAGAGATGACCTCACAAATTGTGTTTTAAAATCATTTGTGTAAACACATAGTTGGTAGTTTTTTAAACGTTTTTAAAGTGTTTGTAATCTTTAATTCTAATCTTTAATCGTTGATTTTAATCAAAATTTACCAAAAATATATTTAAGATGGAGATAATGTCAAGTGCGTGTCCGAAATTAAGAGTAATCCACGGTAAAGTAAGATGAATTACAGCCTAATAGCCATTTATACCTATGGTAAGTATGGATGGCAAAGCTTCTGACGAAAATTGGTGGTAAGGTCGCTTACTATAAGGAGGATAGTTTGCTTGCCACCATAATAGTATTAAAAAAAACTAACACCAAAAAATACTCGTAGACTATATTTCTCTTTCATTGCTGAAAGAGAAGATTGAAAAATTACAATAACAGTTTAATTTAATCAAATATCAACAAAAGAAGTTAAAAAAATGTTGACAATAGGTAATAGAACCAAAATAATACGTGAAAAAACTCATTTAAGGTGAGCGTAAGAAAGTAATGAAGTAACAAGATAAATTATGTTAAGTAGTTTATAACATAAAGAAATTTCAGCTTTATGCCAATGAAGCGTATTTCTGGAGAAATTGTATTAAGTCAAATCAATCAAAATCTAACTTAAATAAATTAATACTCTTACAAACAGGCTTTAACGGGGATTTTATCAAAGGCAGAATTATTTTATTTATGAGAAAATTGTTACTGAATTGAGTGATAATTGTTTCATAAAATTAAAAATAGATTTAGCTTAGTAGTTTAACTAAATAATTAGTTTAGTAAATTGCCGTTTAAAGTTATAAACATAGTCCGAACTACGAAACTAATAACAGAAATACTAAAACATGCTTAGGGGTAATGAAAAACCCCTAAAACTTAAACTAATCTTATAAGTAACGTTATAAAACTGTAAAGCTATAACGCAAGGAACAGAAATAAACAAAAAAATCGATACACCGGAAGAATAAAAGATATAAAAAATTAACCCACTCAATGTGGTTAGTATCGACCGCTTCCCGTTGGTTTATAATTCAAGCCGTTCTCTATTTACTGTTAAATAAATTAGTGGCTAAAACAGTTGTTACAGTTTAGCCGACGCTCGCTCAAAATGTTTTTAACAATTTCGTGTCGGCATTTATCAACGTTTACATGTTATAAAATAGATAGACTTTGGACGTTTAAAATTTAGTGAAATTAATTTCAATTTAAATGTCACTTTATATTGTTTAAATAATAACTTCTTAAAACTTGCTTATAACATGAGTAATTTAGGTTATCAGAAATAAGAAATTAATTTAATTTTTTTTTTCTTAAATAGATAATTTTATCGTTTCTATTCTAGTGCCAAACCATTTCTCCTGAAACCCATATTATGAAGTACTTCTGTTGATCAAGTTCTAAGTGTTTGATTGTACAAATTAGACAGAGACATTTACTTAAAAATCTAACACCTAGCTTTCCCAAACCTGAAGTTTAATGAATAGACACTGACTGTTATTGAGACCATTATGTATTTGATTACTTTATTTAATAATGCTACGAAACATAACGCATATAAAACCGAAACAAAATTCAGAATAAAAAAGTTTATAAGAGCGTATTTTGATTCCAAAACGCAGAATATAAACCGCGTTGCGGTAGCGGCTCGCTCTCGTTTATTTTATTCCAGCTCGTAGATTTTTCTTTATTTTCAAAGTGCAATTTTATTTTTTTACCAAAAACCCGCTTTATTTCTATTCTGAACAAATACTTTTTCTTTTTAACTTTTATACTGGCCTAAATGCTTTGTATTCGTTTTTAGGCGCTGATCCAATGAAAAGTCCTTATGGAATCATTTTCATGGGTGTACGTAAGGCATATGCATACATTATATTTACCTTATAAGTTTTAATCTTTAGATTTTAATTTGCTTTATTAAACCTTCTCATATCAGGTTATCCTAAAACTTATTGATATCAATGATTTTCACCTGACATGGATATAAAACAATATACCACACATAATTAATCGACGACGCGTTGGCGCAGCGGTCATAGCACTGTCTGTTATGCTGGCGGTCGCGGGTCTTCCCGCTCATGCCAGATATTTGTATCGACCATATAGATGTTAGTCATGGTCTGGGCGTTGTGTTTGTATATTGTTTGTGTTTCCGGACCCCCAAAACAAGAGAAAATCCTACTGGGGAATCCGTTGAGTATGAAGCCAGCGCAACAGACAGTGCTGTGACCCCTGAGCCACGAAGAAAAACCGATCTTATTTGTTTGTGTCGTTCATAGAATTTCTCAACCACTTCTGGATCTCAGGAGCCGAGGCTTTTTCCCTTTGAGCAGCAGAAATCTCTGCTTATGCATCCGTACGTAACTTTAGAAAAGCCTTCTGTCCTGGCAAAGCTGAGAAGAAGGCATCTAGAACTTTACCCGCGTCAGATCCATCATTCTCGATCTCGTCATTTCTCGAGAAAGGTAGGACTGCTTCGCTTATTTCTTCAGCAGAAAATGCGTGGAACTTACTGTACACATTGCACTCCTATTTAGTCATTAACATCTCCTATGACAACGCTATAGAAGACTGAAGTAAAACTATGTATAGCTTCCAAAATGCACGGCCTCTTCATAATCATCAGTTTACGACGAGGTTTCATAAATCACTATAGAAATTATTTTTAACAAAATGACAATTAGTTGAATATAATTTTATAATTTAATATAATATAATTTTAATTTATAAAATGATGACTCAAAAGTGCTTTTTGAACTTACTTGAATACAGTAAATATTGATTTTTTGATTCAGATCCCCTCAAATTTACGATCCGCTCCTGCATAGAAAAAGCATCGTAGCTTAATCCACTACGCTGCTCCACTGTGTGTCGGCGGATATATTTCCTACTATTAGCAACGATCGCTGTCAGGTGTATAAGATAACAACCGGGACCGACAGGTTATCGTGCTTTCCAAAGCAAAGGTTAAAAAAGCCAAAACGTTAAATGCATTCATGATTAAACTAATCAATTGTATTATATTCCAAGATAAACTATAAAAATTAAATCAATCATGTTGTAACATCTCGATTGCTCAATGTATATATTTATTGTCAAAAATTATAGAACAATAGTCAGAACTGATAATGAATTACTGATTATGAAATTGGTAATCCATATTCAATAATGCATTTCACTACTCGCGTGGCAACAGAAATAATTTGTCGTAGCTCTTAAATAATTTATTGACTCTTTTATTTCTTTAATATTGAAGAAGCAGATTGCCCTCATATTATTCATAATATTATTGACAGTAAATTTGTATCATTGTTGTAATCGATAATTATATCATATCAATTTCATATGATCGTATGAATTCGTTATATTTTTTAAGATGTTATCTGAATGATAAACGACGCTTTTTAAATCTTTAAATTATAGTGGAAAAACAGTAGACAATGCAATTCCAACTGTATTGACATTGCAAACTACTTTAGACTTTCTGACATTACCGGTACTTCGATGTAAAGTTAGTTCAAAATATCTTGAAACTTTCAAATATATTAAAAGAGTATATTACCCATTATAGATATGACTTCGAAATGTCAAAATCGAAAAATTCCATAAAAGTTTGAAATTGCTTTCAATGCTAATGCAGACGTGATTCGGAACTTTTAATGAATCATTCCAGGTGCTCTGAATACTTGAAATAATCTTGCTATTGAAATTCTTGTAGCCTCAATTATTATTCAAACAATTTAAAATTTTGAGATGTGTTAGCATATTGCTTATTTTACTGAGGAGAAAAGATTAATAATATACTTAATTTCAGGTACTATTTGACTCAGAACTGTCTCATATAAGAGAAGGAATTAATGGACATTTTGATGATTATAAGTATTTTGTAATCAAATATTAATAAGGTAGGAATATCTAGCAGACAATATCTTTCTCAGTCTAAAGCAAAATAATTTAACTAAGACGTACCAAAGCCTTATAGAGAACAACACAGTCAATACTGCTTTCAGGTAATAGGTCGACACCAACAATTTATACTAACTACGCCAACTCGAATTTTCGATAAGTTGGTTTTCTTAATGCAACTTGAATAAATGTGTTTTTTTTTTTGTAATAATAAAAATTGTGAAATTGCAATGAATAAATTAACTATTAAAGATACCAAATTTCAAATAAGTTTCTTAATTAATATAAAAGGTATCACGTTTTTCTGTTTTATAATCCTCTATTGTAAAGTTCACTTTCATGAGTTAGCTTAGTATAAATTGCTGGTGCCGAGTTATTTCTGTATTATTTTCTCTAAGCTTACCAAATCCGTCAGTTTCATTATAATCAAGCTATCAATAGATCTTTTGTCTTATGGCAATAGACTCCTAGATTTTTTGTTTTATACACTAAAATCCAATCCAAATTATACACGTACACTAACAATACAAATATTAAATATTTCTTTATCGATAAAAGCACATTAATATATATACAGACTTATCCTAAAAAGGTATTTCGCCTTTCGAAACACAAACTAAATATAACAATGGATATATAAAGGCGAGTAATGTAACAAAATAAATAAGCATATCAGAATTCCAGACATACATGTAAAACCTCACGCCATTCAAACCGTCCATTATTATAAATCTTCACCGTTATAAGATAACCCTGTCGCCCCTACTCAAACAATTCACAATTACATGCAAATATTAAGGCGAAGATAAGGCGTTATAACGTTACGTTAACGAGTAACTGTCCGAGGGTAGGCATATCAAGATCGTTTTATCTCTTTCATTCTTAAGCTGTTTAATTTTCTGTTTCCCTCTAATGTGTAATTTTCTTTAAAACGAACCAGTGTCTTACTTTAGTTTTAGCTTCTAATAGAAATCTTTGAACAAAATAATTACGAACAACTCTTTCTCACGTCAATGATGACAGCAATATATTGAAGAATAAAAAGGTACACAAGCGTTTAATTATGTAAATACACATATAAAAAGACTGGCCAAAGTAATTAAAAAAAATTGTCTCAACAAACTTTCAGACATTTATTTTACACACATGTAGTTTTATTTGTGTTCGTTCATATACATACGTTCATGTGCACGCATATATACACATACATACAAATATATTCAATACAAATTTACCAATCTATCATTTAACCCAATCAACGGATTAGAAACCCATTCAAAATTAACATCAGGTATCCGACACTCGGATCACAGTGTAAGTACTTCAAAGACATCAAACAATTATCTCCAACTTCCAGCCATCATATCCTTGTCATTCTAAGCATGTTCTAAAGTACAAAAGGGTTAACGACACAAGTTACACAAGAGCTCTTAGCTGGCGAAGTTGTAGTGTGGAAAGGACTTCAGTAATCTCATGAATTCCTTCGTCAGTTTAACTCAACTCTAAAGTTGTCGAATTTATAATCTACTTAAAGTTAACATGTAAAATGTGTTTATTACATGACAATTTAGATGTCACTATAGTTTGTTCAGTGTGCTTAGGAATTATAAGGCGTGTTGACCCCAATTTTCGGTTAATTTTGGAGATATTATAAAATATTTACTAACGCAAATTGGCAACCTAATACTAACAAAGTGAATGTATCTGTTTGTAAAGCTCTTGCTGAGGACGTAGTTTTTTTAAAAACTGAACCAAATACGCAAATCTTCAACGTAGAACTGTTCGAAAAAATATTTTCATTAAAATTATAAAAAAAAATTAAAAAATACACCACCACCGTACAGACCACATCATCCTTAATTTTAAGGAACATCTTTTGCAACAGCTTCAATCGCTTAATACCTAAGTAAAAACAACTTACAAGTATTTGAACACATTTACATACATTACATTTTAGGATTCAACTTAGTGTCATATTATATTACCGATAGCCAAAATAATTAAGAAGTTTTTTTCTAAACCAAGTGTATGAGGTCTACGAAATACGTATAATCCCTAACATTTTCAGAATAAAAAGTTGCCTTTAATGTAACTTTTCATGTTTGTTCATTCGAAGATTCATCAGAATAAATTGAATGGTTTTTGTGTGAATGGAACAATCGAAATCTATACAACAATTCTCACAAGCTCTCTCATTTATAATATTATTAAGATTATAAAGGTTTGAGTTTCAATTTCAATCGACCCTCTACTGAAAAGGCTATTTAGATGTAAAGCGTCTGAAAAGAAACAAATCAAGCAGACAAATTTTAATCACAAAAGCAATCGTGCCATTTGGGTAAAGTCTCACGCTCTCTACTTTGCTTGACACTTAATACTTCACTTGTAAAACTATACAATGTTATAATATTTAAAGGATTTATCTTACTATTTTCATAACGTCATTCGATAAATATCAGTTTAATTGACTTAATAATATGTTATTAATCCTAGTCTAATATTTTATATTAAAAAAAAATTCTCGGAGAGCACGTTAAGCCATCGGTCTCGATTGTTATCATGTACATCTGACAGCGATCGTTACTCATAGTAGGGAATATATTCGCCAAACCGCATTGAAGCAGCGTGGTGGATTAAGCTCTGATCCTTCTCCTACATGGGGAAAGAGGCCTATGCCCAACAGTGGGATATTACAGGCTGAAGCGTAGTTTAATATTTTATTGTCAACAGTCTAAATAAATAAATATATGTTAAAAGATTTTTCAAATCGAAATGTTCTAGAACCTAACGTTAGCCTGTTTAACATTGTATTCAGGTTTAATATATTATAAATTGTCTTATTCATATCATTTTACGACACGCTGTTATTGAGCTACTAAACAAACATAAAACACATCGTACTGCGCTCATAGATGAGTTTAAAATGCTTATAAAATTGAAACTATAGTAATACTAAACTTAAAATGATAACAGCAATAGTAAGGACTCTTAACGCTGTTACCTCAATATATATCTATGCTCTGGTGGGCCTATGCCTTGAAGGTGCATAAACACTGACGGTTTCTTCGTTCGATTCCCGCTGTAGACCTATATTTGTATTTCTAGAAATAGTCCTTGTTGGTCTCCCCATCGTGCCTCGGAGAGCTCGTAAAGCTTTCGATCCCGAATTTTATCATAGATACTTGATAGCGAATGTCACTCATAGTAGGGAATATATCTACCAGAACAAATCATGGAGAATCGTGGTGGATCAAGCTCTAACCCTTCTCCTATATCTCCTATCTCTATACCGTACCTCAAAGGATAAATAAATAAATAACACATAAATTCAACCCTCCCCCTCCCCGTTCTGATCCCGTTTTAACATAGATAGACACCTATAGCGATCGTTGATCGTGATAAGTTATCACCCATAGTACAGCGTTGTTACGCTCGAGCCGTTTTCTTGTGCGTTTGTATCCAGCAATGAGAAGTTTATAAAAAGTCGACTTACTGGTGAAAAGATAAAGCTTATTATTATATATTAGCCCATTATGCTACCTCTCACAGCTCTGTGAAATAACGAAAAAACCCGACTTAGAGCCACATCGACAAGTAATACAACGCAATCGAAAAATTAATCAATTAAATACTCTACGATAACTACTTTGTAAATCTCGATTTAATTTTAATGGAAACCGGTACACTCATAGCAAAATAAATACAGTCGAATTGATAACCTTTCCTTTTTTTGAAGTCTGTTGAAAACAGTTCAAACAAAGGGTCGACTACAACATATGTATATGGATGCATCTATCAACTTGTTTTACGAGTAGTGTGTGAAAATTTTATTTATATTTTTATATAGACTATTCGGCTTAGATACGCTTTTCTAACACATTGGTCTGTATTTATTAGTATTGTATATAAAAACAATTCGATCTAGAATCACGCTGTCACATAAAAATGTATGACTTGAATAAATTATATCCACGCCTGTAACTTTTAAATTTATTCATGAAAAAAATCTAATTTATATCGCGTATCGTAAACATTGTATGGTGAAAATATGAATTAGCTCAGATCGTTTTATGTTTATTGTTCGATATAGAAGCATTTGGTCTTGTGATTTGAATGATATGTTTGGACAATATTGGACATTTTTTGGGTTATCTACATATTAATACGTGAAGCAAAAACTTTGTACCACTTTTAACGAAAATTGCGTGGACGGAGGAGTATGAAATTTCGCAAACTTATAGTTTATATTGAGAAGGAGTCAGAATGCTAAATTAATAATATTTTTTTGTTAATTATCCATAAAAAATAAATTAAATCAATAAAAAAAAATTACACACTACCATGTATTTGACACACACACGCATATATTATATTTAGGCGCCGCCGACACGGCACACGCACCATTACACCAGAGCGGTCGTCAGAATATAAAAACTCATATTTTAAATTTTCGCATCTTTATATATTCAAAAAATGTCATAACAAATACTTTTAAAATATCGACATGTAAGTGCAAAAGAGTGTCGCTACTTTAAATTTCCACCTCAGGTGTAAATTTACGAAGGACTTTGAAAGGTTTTCAAGAATATACCGGCTGATGGATATACAATACCTATGCAGCGGTCAAGAGGGGTGGAAAGGGGAGTGGGGTGAGTTCGAGGGTGTAAAAGGAAAAGTTCTTCATCCGTTCCCAGGTTGTATGAGCACGTTTCGGTTTTGTCAATGTTTACAGCCCATTACAACTTAATCCATACCGATTTAATTAGATCAGATTTAAGAAAAAATGTAGGGTTTTTTGAGTTGTGATGGCGAGACAGATAGAAAAATGATATATCATTAACTATATTATAGGGAATGTTTTAAGTATAAAGACATATTTGTGGAAATGATTTAGTATGTTTTTTTTTTTTTTGTTGTAAATATGCGTGTAAGAGTCATCTAATGTATGAAATTCTCGTGGCGCGGTGTTTGTTGCCAAACTCCTCCGAAACAGCTGGACCGATTTTTATTAAATTTTGGGTGCATATTGGGTAGGTCTGAGAATCGGCCAACATCTATTTTTATTTTTGTGTATAAGCATACACCAAACAAAACTACTGTTGCTGTACTTTTAATTCTGCCTTACAAATTGGAGGTCGGAATTATTTCTTTAGATTTTGTACGAAAATGCCTACTGCCTGTTTCTTATTTATATTATTCTTTTCTATTTCTTTTTGGAAATTCTTAGATATTTTTAAAAATTTAACAGAATTGCTGTCCAAAAATCCTTGTTTATTTCTCGAGCAATAATATCTCTCTCAAATGCTCCAAGAAAAGTTGCTGCTACATTTGGGGTCCGCAAATGTCTGTACATCCGACTGTCTGCTTCCTTCAAAGCTATATTTTTTTATGCCGCATTATACCGAGCAAAGGAACTATATACCTATATACAATTGTATAGAGAACGAATTGTATATTTTTACCAAAAAGTTTTACTCGTAACGCGAAAACATCCTAAATGCTGAGAAAGAATGACGCCACAAGGCAGTAGTCAAGTAACCACAGAATATTTATGACGGATTTTTTTCTAAAAGAGTTACTTTCTAAGGATGCTTTAATAATGAGCAGTTGTATTCATAATTTACAAAATATATTACACCACAAATATAATTTACATATTTTCTCAAAACGAAATCAATTAATACATTAAAAATAATTTGTTTTAAAATTAATAATAATTAGTATTAAAAAAAGAACATTCAAATCTTTTAATTCCTACTTATAAAAAACCTGTAACAAATCAAATTTTTTACATTTCATATAGAAAAAAATTAGGAAAATAAATCTTCAATTGAAACTGCCAACAAAAAATTAGTATTTGTACGTTTGCCTGTCTGTCTGTGTTTTGGTCAATTTGGTTGACATTTTAAATTAAACAGGCAATCAATAATAATAAAACTGGTGATCAATAGTAAGACAAATGTTAAACGCTTTCGCTAATTCTTATCCCGAACCTCTCTATTCACTTCAATTGGGAAAAGAAATAAAAGTTAAAATGTTTTCTGATGATTAATTGCTTAATTCAGACAGTAACATGTCACTGTCGAGCGTGCTGTCTCTGAAGGCATCTTTTTCGATGTAAAATGTCAGTATTATCTCCAAATAACCTGAAACCCAAAATGTACAAAAACCTTTGGCCTTACAGCTCATTTTAAGCTGGTCCGAATACAGGTACCTTATGGTTTTTTTTTAAACAACTAGATCGGCAAAAAAGGTACGGCTCATTTGAACGTAACCGAGTACCGTAGCCTATGGACGCCTGCAACACAAGAAGCATAGCAAGTGTGTTGCTGACATTTTTTTTACCCAGGAGAAATCCGTTATGGATCCCTCGCAGACCCGGGAGGAGCTAGATGGTATGGGGTGTTCCTTCATCACGAGACACTATTGTATTTCCGCGATCTCACCAGCAGTTGCCTGAGAGCTTATCGCGATAGGAACTCCAAAGAGGCTCACACGTACACTAAAGTCACCTCCATCCTCGTGACCGTGCAATGCGGATAGATTCTCCGATTCATCGCTGGCTGGATCAGCGTGACGGCGGCAGATTGGTCATGTAAGTCCTGCGCCGCCGACCGCACCTTCCGCGACGAATCGGAAGCGAGTGTGGATCTTGTTCTCACTACCGGCGTTGCCAACCCTACCCCCAGGAGCTCTGGTTACCTTAATAACCACAGGAAAATAACACTGTTTGAAATCAATATTATTGAAGGTCTTAAAGAATATATAATAAGAAGAAAGGGATCGCAATCGTGAACGATATCACGTGTACAGCTAGCCTTAAAATATCATCAAAATGTTTTTCGATAATATTAATAACGCTAACATTTAAAACAGTTATCGAATATTGCTAAACAGTTAATGAAACAGTTATGATTATTTGTATTTACTTAATAGTTTATTGATATTAGTAGTAATCGAATAAGCTTAATGAGTATTTAGACAAACATTAATATCAATTGTAATAATGTCATCAAAACTAGTTTTAACGCAAGTTTTGATTTACCAATTTTGCTTTTTTATGGTGTGATACCATTTTTATAATTTTCACTCTTTTCTTCATTTTCATTATTGATAATAATTGGGTTTGCTTGCAAACGAAAAACCGACTTCAATTACATCGACGAGTAATACAACGTAGATCGACGACAAAATAGTCAAGTAACTACGCGTTATCAGAGATTACTCAAAAAGTAATTATCAAATCTCGATAAAATTTATATGTGACCACATGACAAACATCAGCTTTCGATTAAATTAAAAATTATTAAAATCGGTACACCCAGTAAAAAGTTATTGCAGATTTTCAAGAGTTTTCCTCGATTTTTCTGGAATTCCATCATCAAATCCTGGTTTTCTTATCATGGTACTAAACTAGGGATATCTTCTTTTCAACAAAAAAAGAATTATCAAAATCGGTACACCCAGTAAAAAGTTATTGCGGATTTTCGAGAGTTTCCCTCGATTTCTCTGGGATCCCATCATCAGTGCCTAGTTTCTTTATCATGGTATCAAACTACGGATATCCCCTTTCCAACAAAAAAAGAATTATCAAAATCGGTACATCCAGTAGAAATTTATGCGGTATAATACAACGTAGGTCGACGAAAAAATAGTCAAGTAAAAACGCATTATTAGATATAACTCGAAAAGTAGTTGTTAGATCTCGAATAAATTTAAATGGGACCAATTGACACACACCACCTTTCGATTAAAAGAAAATTTGTCGAAATCGCTCCACCCTGTCAAAAGTTCTGATGTAACATACATAAAAAAAATACAGTCGAAATGAGATCCTCCGCCTTTTTTGGAAGTCGGTTAAAAAATATATGAAATGATCGTTGTTTGAAGTTGATGTGTGTACCAATGAAATACTACTTAATCTGTTTTATTTCAACCGACACAAGATTGTATTCAAATAGGCCTTAATAATGATTAAAATCTCACTGAAAAAATTTACGACGCCACGTTGTAAGTAGTTGCCGCAGCCTACGAAAGCCCGTAACGCCAAAAGTTTGTTGCTGTCTTACCCGCTGTCAACAAGGCACACTCTCAGGATTACTTATCACCTCACTCGCTACAAGAATCCAACACTACTTGAAGAAAGTAATATTTGGCTGTTATATTCTGTAAGGTACTTGCTCAATCCAGCTATTGCATTTTTAAAGCAAGATATTTCGTGTTTCCTTTTACTCCATACAATCAGTTCAAAAACACAATAGCTTAAAATAACTTTGTATATTATACATTGAACATTACAATCGTTTTACAAATAAATAACGTCAAATAACATGAAACGTAGCAAACACTCCATTCGTAAATATAAGAATATTATATAAAATATATATACGTATATAAAAGCACACATCTTCGCGCTCTCTTTAGAATTAGAAAGAGGCCGAGTGCGATATTAAATATGAAATTCCTAGTCATCGCACGCCCGGTCCCTCTGTAGCCCGCACCAGCAGACACTCGTGCGAATATTTAATGCGCTCTCAGAAGCAACGATAAAGCTCGCTACAGACGACGAACACAAAAATTGAGAATATGATTCTTATTTATTTTGCGAAATGGAGAAGAAATTGAAACGTTGTAAATTTTTTGTATTATTTAATTCTTTTATCACCTTAAAATTTATCCCGATTTTTTCCTGAGTCTGCGCTGTATTTTTACTTTACAAATTACGTTTATAATTGTAATAATAAACTACACGTTAAGAGCTCCATAAGACACAAACTTTGCAAATCTTTGTGACGCCAATATTATTATTATTGCGTAAGTTAATTTAAGTAATTAAGTTTCAATTAAAAAAATAGTAATTAATGAAGAATAAAAAAGATGTAGTAATGAATATTAAAATAATTTATTTTGACAAAACTAGATATATCAATACTGACGAGCTGACACACCACATAACCGCAACATATAATACGTGAGGTTACAATAACCTTGTCCCCATAGAAAGCTAACAAAAATAACAATTTTTAGATTAAAATAAATAATATATACCAAAATATGTCACACAAAAACAAAAATGTCACAAAAAACACAAGTCGCCCGGTCTGCGAGTCCCCTTATTAATGACAACAGTTATTCAGAATTCATTCGACTTCCACGCCTGGGCAGAGCGACGCGAAACATTGAACCTGTTATGTTTTGAAATTGACAGAGCTTTGTTAGAATTTCAACTGTTATTCTCAGTTAACTAAAAATACGCAATGTTAACCAAACAGTGACACTTTAAATTTATTTGAGAATAAAAATTTGCTTAGTAAAATTGTAGCGTACTTTGCTAGCATCTTGTAACAGAAAAATATAAAAAAGGTATTTTTACATTAAAAGGCAATTTTTATTTTATTTTTTCCATTTATAAGTCCATTTTGGGTTCTTTAGTAATTGGTATTAGTTTGTCTACTGGAATAAGTCCACTGATTTATCAAACATTTCAATCCCTTTTATAAAATAACTCAAGCGTAAGTAGTTAAGTAAGCCTAGTGTAAGTTAAGTGCCATTTAAATTTTAATCTCATAAAAATAACAACCTTTGAATTTCATTTGAATACATCAATATGAAATGACATCTATTTTTTTTTTATAAATATATAGACTAGCGCTTGACCGCGATCTCACCTGATGGTAAGTGAAGATGCAGCCTAAGATAGTGCGCGCTTGCTTAGAAGATGCCTATTCACTCTTGATTTGAAAATACCCAAGTTGTAATTATTTGGAAAAACGGAAGTCGGAAGGGCATTCCAAATTTTTGCGGTGCGTATTAAGAGGAAGCAAAACGTCATCTTCTTAAAACTTGTTGATAAACTTATTCGCACATTAACGTTGAATTTATAGTTCTACGTCTAATTTTAACAAAGTTTATATTAATATAGTAGAATAAAATAAAATTGAATTCGGGCAGTGATATATCCCCACATCATAACTCTTTGTATGGACCACCACAGATATTTGCTGTAGTTTAGACGTTTGGTTGTGTGTGTGTTCGTTTAATGAATGATATTGATTTATTGATATTGAAGTTAACCCTCAATAGTTGACTAACGTGTTATTTCTTACCTAGCAGCCTGTATTTCCATTTAGATTTGTCAAACAACAATCATCATATTTTTATGACATGGCTGACAAAATGAGGATAAAGAAGAAGTGTCAAATTTTATAAGTTTTTATTTCTTTCTCAGTGTAATAAATGCGAGATATATTGTTTTGAATGCAGCTTATTGATGAAGACTGTATTATCTTTACCGAAATGTAATCCACATTTTGTTTGTATTTGTGTTAAATACGTCTGAATAGCCTAAATTAACTTACGGTTTTCTAAAGGTAATAGAAAACTAGGTTTTTATTAAATGAATTAAAATAGATTTATGTTTATAAATAATATGTTATATAATATTAACAATATTAAATAATATTAACACACTAATTTTATAGCTAACAATATATAAGTAAGAATTTATTATATTATATTATAGAAACTACTTTTTTAAATCTTAAGTATTTTCGTTCTTAACTATTCTTTATTTAAAAAAATCTACTCTTAAAGTCATACATGCTACGCAAATAAAAGGGCAAAGAATAGCTAATTCCGTATGCGTGTTTACCAAAAACACAATCATTCAATAGAAAAAAGATTAGGTCTTTTAGAATTTATCTAATTTTATTTTACATCTATAAATTACGTGTATTATTGATAGAATAATGTAATATATAGTATTTAATATCAAACTACAATGAACAAGAAGAATAATCTTCTTGAAGCACAAAATAATAGAACCGAGAATGTCATCTAGTCAAGAAATTCAAACACAACTTTTTTATATAAATTCCAACAATGTAACATAAATTGTTCCTACCCATAACCGTATTTTATTGATTTATGGTAATATATTTTACATCTCATTTCACCCCTTTTCAGAACCAATTTACAAAAAAATGATTCCTCTAGAAAATTTACTACCTCAGAACGATGTTTTTCAACATTTATGAGGGTTCGACATTTACACCTATATGCTTCAACACTACATCTATACCCAATACTATCAATCAATAGGCAATGTTAGAAATAAAATATAAACGTGAAACGATCTGATGAGTATTTAGTCATCAAATTTTTTAATAAGCTAATCACTTTATTTATTATTTGGATTCTTATTAAAATTGAATAATTTTGATCGTAGAATACCGTCCACGAGTGCTGTGGCTCAATAATTATAATATATTAAAATATTTGTAAATTCTATATTCAAACGCGCCATCTATAATCTAGAAATAGAAATATGGCGCCACCTACCGAATATCTGTGCAACTTAGATGCCAAACCGCCCTCTGTTAGGATTTTATAGTACTAACCGATAAATACACACTAAAATCGTATAATAAACATTTAATTTACTATAACAAATATTGAGATGAAAATTGAGATAAAAACCCCCTATCTACTAATTTAGACCAAGTGCAGATGCTTACAAAACTTGATAAAAATTGGTTCAATAATTTCGGAGTTAATTGCTAACATACATCGTAACATCGCCGTGTTGGCGCAACGGTCACAGCTATGGGTTGTGCCTGTCGCGCTGGCGGTTGCGGGTTCGATCCCCGCACATGACAAACATTTGTATTGGCCATACAGGTGTTTGCCGTGGTCTAAGTGTTTGTGCAGTCCTTGTGGGTCTCCCCACCGTGCCTCGGAGAGCACGTTAAACCGTCGGTCCCGGTTGTTATCATGTACACCTGATAGCGATCGTTACTCATAGTAGGGAATAAATCGCCAACCCGCATTGGAGCAGCGTGGTGGATTAAACTCTGATCCTTCTCCTGCGTGGAGAAACAGGCATATGGCCAGTAGTGGGATATTACAGGCTGAAGCCGTCGTAACATGAATTTTTTATATATATATATATATATAAATATAGGTATAACATCGTAACATGAATTTTTATATACATAAATATAGGTATAATTTGAAATCTGGAGAAATTCAGAGAGGGTGAAAAGAAAAAACAAAAGTGTAGAAAAGTTTAGAATATAAAGAGCTATAAATGTATATACCTAAATAGATAATGAAATATAACTGAGGTAGAGCACATCAGAATATCCTGTTCAATATGTATCAACCCAACTGGTGAAGTACCTCAACCTTAAGGTCACTGTTAAATTATACATGATACTGATTGGTTTCACGTAATATTGTGTTACTGTGATGAATAAGTTAACCAGAGCTTCTGAGGAGTGTCGGAGCTAGTGTCTGCAATGCGATTACAATGCTTCTGGTGTTGCAGGCGTCTATAGGCTACGGTAATCACTTACCACTGGGTGTGCCTTACGTTTGTTTGCCGACCCAGCTGTTTAAAAATAAATATTCCACTTCTGGACATACATCTGCTTGATTTAATTAAACAGGTACGTTCAGAAGATTCAAATGTATATACTTTTACAGAAGAAAAGCAATTAAAAAAACTTTTTATTATTATGATTGAGGACAATAAGATCAGCACCAAGTTATGCAAGTCGCCTTAAAGTTCATCCGTTAAAACTTCCGTTAGAATTAGTATGTATGAAACATTTATTTAATAACAAACGTTAACTTATGCAAAGTTAGAAGCGTTATGAAACGCAATAGTAGACTCGACGCTCGGTAAGTTTCTCAACTTTGTTTACAATTTACGTCCAACATTCCGCTGAAACGAAATCTTGTGTTTGTATCTGAGTGGAAAATGCACTTGAAAAGCTTTGTGGCTACAGAAATAAACAAATAACTGCATATGCTGCAATATAGAGGACATCAAAAAGAATGCTATTTACGTTAGAAGAGTTGACCAGATTATACGAGTATGAGAAAAATTAATTATAGGTATAACTAAACTACAAGAGAAATCATTTAAATTCATCAATAAATTCGTTATATAACGCTGAATGTAAGCCAAGGATATATACAACGTAATATAGATTTGGTAGGATTATGACCTTAAAACGAATTAATTTAACTAGCTGTGCCCGCGACTTTGTCCGCGTGGAATTTAACAAAAAAGTTATTGCAGATATTATTAAGTTTGCAGTATTATAAAATAAATAAATTTCTAAAATAAAGTAGCCTAAGTTACTCCTTACTACATCAGCTATCAGCCAGTGAAAGTACCGTCAAAATCGGTCCAACCGTTTCAGAGAATAGCCGGAACAAACAGACAGGCAGACAAAAATTGTAAGAAATGTTATTTTGGAATATGAACCGTGTATAAATCCATATGCATTTAGTACAAAGCGGTTATTTTAATACCCGACTAGAAAAAAAGTCAGGCTCAACCAGATCATTTATCTGGACCGGATCAGGATAGAATGAGGCATGCCAGATCCGGCAAGCTCTATCAGGACCAGTTCCGGTTCAGGCAAGGATAGCCTGATGTAAAATATAATCAAGTATGGTAAGGCATACTGGATCAGGACCCGGTCCGGTCCAGATCAGGATAGCCTAATGTAAAATATAATCAAGTATGGTAAGGCATACTGGATCAGGACCCGGTCTGGTCCAGATCAGGATAGCCTGAAAGAAATTACGCGAACTGAGCCTGAATCACGCTTTTAATGTTTTTAAGCGCACTTGGTATATAAGGTCTGTTTTTTTGGAAGTGTCCTAATTGGTAAACAAATATGGCGTACTTATGACTACAGACAATTAGAGTATAGTGTAGCTTAGTGAAGTGAGACAAAGAGCAAATGAATGAACAATATCAATAAGCCATAGACAAAGTAAAATTAATTTTACATCGAAATATTTAATGATACCATATTGCTGAAATTATTTCAAAAACTAATAATATATTAAATAATTTTGTTAATAATTAGTAAAGGTATAAAATTACGAAAAAAAAAATCGAACATCTTTATATAAACAAATTTATATTTCTTAAATATAAATAACCTGTTAGAAATTAGTTGCTCTTTGACTAGAACAGATAATTTAAAAAATACGTACTGATTTATTCATTACAATAGTAAAGTAAAATATTGAAATACAAAATAAAACGCCAATAAGAAATTTATTTACTTTATTTTCTAATAACTGTCCATACTTCCTAATGAATCGCAAGACTAATCGCAACCCTAAACTACAGACTTTTACTTCATACATTCATTTGACTTCGATGTTGCTTTTATGGTGATATAGCAACCTACTGTAAGGTTTTCCGTCAACCGAGAATTCATCACTACTGCGACGTAAAATACACAGTAGGCATATTCATAAGTAGGAAAATATATTTTGTATTTATTTTATATGTAAACAATAAAGGTCAGGCAGAGAAGCCATAAAAAATATTATTGCAACTGCATGGTTGGTCGACGGACAGTAGGTTGTTGTGGCCACGTCATGAAATTATTTGGTTTTTGGGCTGAAAAAGGTTTCAAGATTTTATAAATCTACCTGCCTAGTTTTTAGATAACATTCTGTTAACGTACGAATCCGATTAGTAAAACAAAAATAACAAAACAATGATTTTTTATTTCAGAAACCTTCTTGTAATTATCCACAAAAAAACAAAAAATGAAACACCTGGATACAAAACTATATCATTTTTCTAATTCATACTTGTTAGTACTACTAACTTAATATATAATTATTATTCTCAGTGACTGTCCACTCGGGGCCGAAACCCCCATACAAAGTGGACAGTCCCCTATATATTTCGTTTATGTGATATGGTCGGTAAAAAAAAAGCCAAAAATAAAATTTACAACAAAATAAAGGGGCCGCCTGTGTCTAAAAAAAGTCGACCCTATTAATATTATTGTCACATTATTTGTATTTACTATGAATAAAAAACCTTGCGCCGGCGACACACTCTCTCTAACATCTAAAAAAAGGACTAATAACATTGTACTCCACGAAGCTCTCATTGGGTAATCTTAAGTCTCATCCTAAAGTCTCAAAAATTTTTCCTGTGAACTACAGTAAACGTTTATGCCGTTGCTATGTGGTATACTTTAATATTATATGGGATAGCATTAAAAATGTTCAGGATGAAATTGATATTCAGAAATATTCATAATATAAAATAAAACCTTTACAATGAACACTTTACCATAAATGATTGACATTTGCAATATTTTGTAAGCATTTTTTTTTGTGCGCTCAACATAAAAAAAAGAAGAAAAAAAAACAATTAATAACAAAATACAAATAAATAACAAATCGCTTTACTGTAATATTATTTAACAAGTTATAATTCGTGAAATTTTAAAATATAGTTAAAGAACATGGCCTATTTTATCGCTCATGCTGTTCATTCACTTATACTCATTCACTTCTAAAAATATTATGACCACATCCCTATTTGGCTTATAAAAAAAGATATTGAAATGTCATATTCGAAAATATTAGTTATCTGTACTCTCGGAATTCGTATTTTGTAGTTTTTATGTGTTTAAAATGATAAATTGATATTTGTTTTTAGTGAAATAAATAGTAAATGGAGTTTTACAAATGTCCGTAAGCTAATATGTTGTGAAAGTGAGTGATAAATGCGGAAAAAACGTGAATTACGATTGACAGCGGTTTGTTTACCAATTAGGACTCTTCCAAAAAAACAAGATATACATATACAGTTATCATTATAGACTGCTAGTCTAGGGGAGTCCATTTCTACACAGTGGAGCAGTCGTAAGTGATAGGAAATAGTTAATTAATAGTTAATTATTAGAAGTTAATTATTAGAAGTTAATAAATAAAATTTAATTAATAATAATAAATAATTAATAACATAAAAATAAATAAAAATAATTAATATTTAAAGTAAAAACATAAATAAATAATACATTGAAAAAAATAAACGGAAATAAATATCATAATAATTATGTTAAGTAACATATTTATAATATCAATTCGCTTTATTATTATTTTTGTTAAACAATTTTAAGAATATACATTCGTGTTTTTTAAAAGGACCGGACCGAACCGGCTGATCAGGATGAGATGAGATTTCCTGGACCTGATCAGGAAATCTCATCTCATCCTGGTCAGATCCAGACCAATCATCTACGTTACATGCCTTATCTAGTCCTGATCAGGTATGCCTGGTCCAGTCCTTCTAAGGAAGACGAAAAAATTTCTATACGGGTATTACAAATAGACATTCTAATTTTATTAATTTGTATGGATTATGTCTTATGCGTATTGATAAAAAAAAATAAAGAAATGAATCAGTTTATCTCACAGTAATTGACGAATACGAAAAAGCTTTATGGTTATCAGATATACCCGTACATCTGCTATTACATAAAAAAAGCAGCAGAGTTATTTTTTTTTTCAATATTTGTTTATAATATAGGAAGCCAACTCAAATTTAAATTCGCATCAATAATTTTATCTTATTACCTTTTTTACATTATCCATTTATTTAAACCATCAACATATTTTTTCAATTTACTTTTTTACGTTGTTATGTCGTCACTTAATAAATCAATATTCACCTTTTTATAAACATCAATATGCATTTTACAACCCTCTTTAAAGGATCGGTTATACCATTGTTGAAAATTGACATTCGAAAATCCTTGTATTTAAAAACCTTACACTATGATCATATACAGCCTTGCCTTTTTGAAAGAATATGACGAATGTACGAGGCACTCAAGATGTTTTAAGGAAGTTAAAGAATACGAGTCAATTGTTGATTGTGCTTAGAAAACGATACTGTTTTATTTATGTTGAAAAATGTACCTAAATAAAATTGTAACACAAGTCAAAAACACAATACAAAATCCATAGTAAAGAACATATTCACATTTAAATAAACAAAATAAATATACACATATATACATTTTACATAAAATCTATATACAGAATTAAACAATTAAAAATAATAATCACTTTAAAATTTTAATCTCTAAAACGACGATTCGAAAGTACTTCTGAAGCCTATTTCAATAAAGTTATTTTTGATTCTGACCATTTTAAGTCATAAATAAAATAATTCTATCCTAACTTCGCTGTATTATGATAAGAGACACTTTTTTCTTTATCCTAAAAGTTACTTTCAGCGATACAATGAAATGTTCTGTAAATACAGTATATTGTGATCATGTGTCCTACAACTCTGTACATACGTCCACTAGAAAGTTGGTAACATTTTGTTTGTGGCCGTATTAAGTAAAGTTTATTGTAACAGTGTCACAATACGTTTCGATGTATTTTACATTACATAAAAAGGACTTTATTATAATAAAAGTATAGTTTACTTTCTAAGTTATTTATTAAACTAGATGTCTGACGCTGTTTGATCTGCGTCATATATTTATGACATTTGTCATAATAATATTGATAATTTTGACTTATGTATAATTTTAGTTATATTTTAGTACGTAACACAATGGACTGGTATACATAATAGAATATATACTGTGTACGGTGTATACGGAGCCGAGACGTGGACACTGACGAAGGGACTGGTCCACAAGCTTAAAGTCGCTCAACGCGCAATGGAACGGGCTATGCTTGGGGTTTCTCTCAAAGATAGGATTAGAAATGAGACTATCCGCGAGAGAACGAAAGTAATCGACATAGCCCACAGAATTAGCAAGTTGAAGTGGCAGTGGGCTGGTCATTTATGTCGCAGGACCGATGGCGGTTGGAGCAGACGGATCCTGGAGTGAAGACCGCGTCTTGTCAAACGCAATTTGGGACGTCCTCCGGCCCGTTGGACCGATGATATACGTAAGATTGCCGGTGTGGGCTGGATGAGGATTGCGGAAAACCGGGATGTCTGGCACGAACTTGGGGAGGCCTATGTCCAGCAGTGGACTGCAATAAGCTGAACTGACTGATGCATAATAGAGTAATTAAGGCAAAGCACGGTTTATATTAATGGTTAAATGATAAAATAGTTTTTAAATCCGACAGAACCCTTGATAAATTTTTTTTATTAAAATAAGAATCGCTCTGATGTGGTGCGAGTTGTCGCCTAAAATACTGGATAAATTCCTTTCCGGTTTGGATGTCTGTTCTTGTGAATCTCCCTCTGGTCTGGGGAGAGTACTTTAAGTCGTCGGTCCCGTTTATTAGCATAAATACCTGATAGCGATGGTTACTCATAGTGGGAAACGTATCCGCCAACCCGCTGTGGAGCAGCGTGGTGGATTAAGATCCGAACTTTTTCCTATAAGGAAAAAGAGATTTATATCCAGCGTTAGGATATTACAGATTGAATAAATAAATCAATGTGTACGTAAATGACTACAAAACATTATTTCTAACAGCTATCTATTCCAAGAGATCTCAAAATTCATTTAACGTGATGCAGTACCGCACATTGACTATACTCATCAATAAATTAAAAACCAACCTTATTTCCATATATTTAAATATTATATTCCACTGACAATCTAGCAACATCATTGTCCAAACCAATTTAAATCCTACATTCTCTGAAAGATGAATATGTTTTGCGGTTAAAGAAATATTTCGTTCTTATAATGACCCTTATCACTATGGACTTAAAGGCGTGTGTTGTAGTTTAATTATCAATTTTGACGGTAAAGTGTAATTTTGTTTCCAATGCACGTTATTGCAAGTGAATTTCCGATAAAGATTTTCATTTGAGTGGAAATTTGTACGATCGAAAGGATATCGCCGGTTGAACTAAACTAAGTTTTAAGATCACAGTATGCAAAGTTCCGTAACTGTACTTAGTTTATTACCCATTATTAACTATTTTTGATTTTTGATTATTTCACCAACTTTAAAAGAGCAAGATAGCATTCTGCAATTTTTTGATGTTTTGTATTGTGTATAGAGTTTATTGTTTTGAAAAAAAATTAAACTAGAGGCTTATGTTAGTCGTGTTTTCCTGTAAAAACGCTTTTAATGACGAGGCCTCTAATAACTAAACTGATATTTGTTTTAAATATTTTACAACGTAATGTATTAAATAAAAAATG
The DNA here is from genome assembly GCF_905220565.1 of Melitaea cinxia. NCBI lineage: Eukaryota > Metazoa > Arthropoda > Insecta > Lepidoptera > Nymphalidae > Melitaea > Melitaea cinxia. The sequence goes on along the minus strand of NC_059405.1, from coordinate 2,964,881 downwards.
AAATAAACAAATTAATACATTACTTGTTATGATTTTTTTTTTTAAACTAATCACAGACTGTTACAAATACCTTAAGTTAACTTGTAATGAAATAATGTAATCAATGCAACTTATTACATGTTTTTTAATGTTTCAGTCGTCCATTTATCTAGCAGTCGCCGTTTGATTTATATATTCTCAAACTAGCTGTGCCCGCAACTTCGTCCGCGTGGAATTTAAAAAAAGTTATTGTTCAGTTCGCAGAGTTACAAAATAAATGAATTTCTAAAATAAAAGTAGCCTAAGTTACGCCTTATTACATCAGCTATCTGCTAACGAAAGTCCCTTCAAAATCGGTCCAGCTGTTTCAGAGATTAGCTGGAACAAACAGACAGACAGAAAAACAAAAATTGTAAAAAAAATATATTTTGGTATATGTACATGTATTGTGGTATACATCCATATGCATTTAGTAAAAAGCGGTTATTTTAATATCACAAACAGACACTTCAATTTTATTTATTTGTATAGATTGTTTTATTAAATAAAATATTTAAAGCTTTCGTATTTTAATTTAAACAAGGATTTCAGCAACCTTTATCCCTAAACCTAAAAAAAAATAATCTCTCTTTAATGAGTTTATTTTATAAACAAAAAACTCTCTTAGAAACAGTAATTTAATGTAGATAGAATAAAAGCGATCAACATTTTATTTCTTCACTCAATACGGAAGCGATCTTGTAAAAGGCAATCAATCATTCCGGACGCTTGAGAGGGTTAAGTATTCCGTAAAAATACTCCCCTTAAAATTATCAGACGCCACCTGAGGCTCGTTTTCATACAATTCAGTTCAATTTTCTTGTACTTTTCACAAGACATTTCTTGCGGTTTTACTTGACAGGTTTTGGATTGAACTTAACATTGTATGTTTTTGCTCTGCTTATGTTAATAATAGCGTATTTGTATAACTAATAATATGTATTTTTAATGTTGAAATTATTATTAAATGTAAAAAGATTTCTGATTCAACCAATTACATAATAAGGGGCCTTCCATAAATAACGTTATGCGAATTTCACGATTTTTGGATCCCTCCCTCGTCCTCTGCACAGATTTATAACCCCCCCAATATGACATCACATATTTTGCAATTTCACACTTATAAATGGTTATTAATTTAACTTAAACACCACTTTCAATATTACTTTTATTTCTATTTTATTAAAAATTTGATACATTATATTTTGAAATTATTTGATTATATTTTGGATTAAACTCTGATCCTTCTCCTACACGGGGAAAGAAGCTTATGCCTAGTAGTGGGATATTACAGGCTGAAGCGATATTTTGAAATGTTATGTGATAAAATTTTGGACCCCTTCCAACCGCTTGTCACACAATGTCAAACTTCTTCGATACCCTTAACGTGTGACGTAATTTACGGATGGCCCCTAGAAGAAGAAGAAGAAATATACTTTAGTGTGCATACGAGTTAAAGTACATAGGTATCTTAAAAAATAAAACTTACAAAGTAATATGCACAAAGGCGGTCTTATCCCTAGGTAAGCAATTTCTTCCAGACAATCTTGGGGTAGAGGAGATTTTAAAACAAAACAGAGTGGGGTCATCAAAAAGGCAAAATAAAGTAAATCCTACAATCTAATATAATAATAATAATATATATAAATAAATAATAAACGTATAAATAAATGAATACGCCTATAAATACATACCCATTACATTACGTTTTATCGACCCCTATTGTTATATTAAATTAATTTACGTGTAGGTACAATTTAATTACTAGATTAAATTAAATAATTTTTTTAATAAAATAAATATAGTTATTTAAAAATTTAAAAATTGCTTATTAAATGTTGCATTCAAATTTGATACAAACAAGATGAATTCAGAATTCGCTTCGTTCTAAAACAGACCGTCACCCGGCGTTTATTTCCGTCCGGACAGCAAGAGGACTCAAAATAGAAAAGTCAACCATCTCTCCTCAGCGGCGTTGCACGCACGCAGTCACAAAATTAAAATATCCAAACTAAACATTTGTGTGTCTACGAAACCGTGAAATTAAATCCCGTATTCCATTTTCAAAGTGTCCAATAAAAGTGTTAAAGAATTAAGCGTTTAATACGTCAGCTCTCGATGAGGGCGCGACCGCAAATGGCCGCCATCTTGTTTTTATTTGCCACATGGATCAATTTGGCGTCGTCATGTGATATCGACATGGCTGTTTATAAAGTGACGATGAAATATCTGTGGAGTGAAGAGACGTTTCCTAAAGATTACCCTTTATATAGACCTAAAGCGCAGTGGTCTTCTATGTTCGGTTTGTATAAGTATTCATAACTAAATATATATAAATATAACTGTGTGATACATTTGAATTTCGTTTGTTTGTTTGTTTTTTTTTTTTTTCTTTTTTTAATATAGTAATGCTTGACACTCAACGGCCCTCAATAGGATGAAAGGACTGTTTTGGTAATTAAAAACTTACACAACACAAAGTCAACATATTTACCACGACAAACATCTGTAAGCTTAAACAAATACTTGTCATGTACAGGTATCGAACTCGCTTCCACTAACTTAGCATAATATCAACTTATTGATTGACCTTACCAAGACATCACTATTTAAAAAAAAAAACACATACACACACACATATACACACACTTTTTTCACAAGCCTACAGCTCACTTTGAATTAAAAAGCTCTGTCCTTGTTTGACCTACTTAGATCGCTGCGGTGCGATCCATCAATGACATTCTTTAATCCCTATATCATCAACAGTATATATTAATTCCCGATTATAAAACGTTCGGGATCGCGAATGTTACGAGTACAACAATCGATGGAACGTGTTTATCCTTTCCGCTACACCACCATGCTCAGGTAAAAGGCAGTAAGATATAAAAGTCGAAATATGAGAAAATTGAGTCCTAAGTTTTGCATTTACAGAAAATTACACGTATAGTTGAAGGCAAAGGTACTTGAGCTAAATAAATAATATTAAAATACTATATATATATTATATAAATTTAATTAAGTTTTGTTAGGTCTTATGGTCTTATTATTTTTTTAACCAACTCCCAATAAAGGAGGAGGTTCTCAATTCGATTGTATTTTTTTATGCATGTTACATCAGACTACTTTTGACTGACTTTTAAATTTTGTTTTAATTGAAAGATATTGCGTGTCATATGGTCCCATTTAAATTTAATTGCAGTCTAATATGTACTTTTAGAGTTATATCTAATAATGCGTATTTACTTGACTATTTTTTCGTCGACCTACTTCTATTAAACTGCATAACTTTTCACTGAGTTTATCAATTTTGATGATTCTTACTTTAATCGAAAGCTAATGCTTGTCATATAGTCTTATTTAAATTTAATCGATATCTGATTACCAATTTTAGAGTAATCTTTGATAACGCGTATTTACTTGACTGTTTTTTTTTTATTATACCTCATTACTTTTTACTGTTTGCACAGATTTTGATGTTTTCTTTATAAATCAAAAACTAATACTTGTCATGTGTAGCCATTTTAATATGATCAAGATAATTATAATGAGCACATTCTGAGTAATCTTTGATGACTTGTTTATGAGACGGTGCAACGCCACGCCACGCCAACGCCATCTATCTGACTTCATTAAAACTACTTCAGTGAAGAATCGATCCAATGATGCATTTAATATAACGTAGTGAGCTGTATTATCCACTAGGGTAGCAGTTTATTCTTTATTGATAATTTTAATAATTCTTGTTTTAATTGAAATCAAGGATGTTTGTCTTGTCCTATTTAAATTTGATTGAGATCTGATGACTACTTTTTGAATAATCTTTGATAGCGCATATTTACTTGACTACTTTTTCGTCTAAGTGCTTACATCGTATTATTTGTCGATGTACTTGGAAGTCGGTTTTTTTCGTTTGTTAATTGTTATAACGAAAGAAATATTTTTGTATAAATTTTTTACAAGAGCAGTAAATGAAGGTTCCTCACTTTTACCTAAGCACACAGACGACAGACGGTGAGATCAAACCAAAGACGAGACAATAGACAGGACATCCGTTAATTCTTTTCGATATATCGAAAAAAAAACTTATTCTTGATGACTAAGTTCATCGAAGCGGCGATTACATAAAAGTTTCGCCTCCGCGAGCTTTTTTATCGAAAACATGTCTCCGCCGGAAACTTTTATTTATGTAATTAGGACAATCGAAAAGACAATCGGTGGAATGTTCTCGAAGGGGAACTAGGGAAGTTTTTTTTATCTTTGAAGATAAGTGACATTTCGCGGCTTCTCCCGTTCAAGATAAGGCGGTATTTATTTGTTCTTACCTTCAAAAGAAAAGGCGATGCTACCGAAAATGTTCGGCTTCACCTGATAGCTTTGACGTCAAAATTCTTTATGTTGTTTTTGATAAAGTTGTTGAATAAGCGTCAAGCGTTGTACGTATTCATGTCATGAAGTAAACAAATAAAAAATTTCCAATAACTTTTTTACGTATCATATTTACATAACTTACGTTTCTTTTTTTGTGTTACACAAAGATAACTGACATTGTTATAATATTTATTTTCTAATAAATATTCTATAGCATAAAAAACTGAACTAAATCTTGAAATTCTTTCCAAATATTTTAAATAGATTAAGTCTTAACAAAAATTGTTGCCAACAGTAAAGTACGCCTGTATTTTTTATTAAATATTTAATTTTAGTTTTAACTAAAATAAACCTGAAACTTTAACGGGTTAAGAGTTTGTCCAGCAGTGGGACAGAGAACAGAGTGTAAAAGAAGGAAAATGAGAGAAATGAAGGACTTTTGCGATACGTACAAATAATACAAAATGTTAATCTTAATTAATAACAAACATATAAACAGTCGCAAACCGTAAAATATAACAATGCTAATACAAAAATAGAGCAAAAAAGGTGAAGCAACTTTATGTTTGAACATGTTGTTATCAAAGCAATTAGAAGCGAGCTAATACGAAAACATCGCTGCTTTCATTGCGAATTTAGATGATATTGAATTACCAGATAGGAAACAAATCTTCGAGCTCGCTTTGTGATCGGCGTTTGTCCTTTTTTATAAAGAAATCTTTTGCCTGTTTTCAATCAAAAAACGCCAAGGGAATAGGGCTGTGATTCGCTTTTAATGATATTACATAATACTAAATACTTACATTATACAAAATTACGTTTTAATTTCACTAATCAATTAGATATAAGTGACATTAAAACACGGTGTAAAAATATTTTTGAAGCTGTATATATAATATTTTACTTAATGATCGAGACGAGTGAAAGTTAGGTTTAATACTTAATATAAACATTCGAAAAAGAACTAATTAAACACGGGACGCATCAAAAAGTAACAAAACTTCCTAAAAGTGAAAACAGAAAGGAAACAATTAACCAAAACGAAATAGTTTAATATTTTCATATTATAAAATTAATTACAGTCATATATTCGAACCACGATTATATGTATATAACAATTTCCATTATGTCATAGAAAACTTTCCACATTTTCTCATTTGTAAAGACCACCTACCAACCTAGTAACCTCAACTAAATTGGACTAGTTAGGGAGTTCGGCTATAAATTGAGATCCTAATTTAGTATGGTCATATTTGTGAGATTTATTTACTAAAATTAACTTTGTAAGTCTTTCGAGCGTTTTGGGAATATAACGAAAACTTACTTACCTAATAAAGGTGAGAAATTTGTTTATTTGTTAATGGCTGGCAATTCGTCGGAGAATTTATAAAAGAAAACAACAACAGGAGGATATGTATAGAATTGACAAAATAGAACAATAACTATTATTAGTTATTTCTTATTATTAATTTTTTTTAAGTTTACAATTTCATTGAGAATCGAAAAATTCATTTATTGATTAAACATTATTCATGTTTACAATTCATTACTTAAGAACTAAATATTTAGTTTTGGTACAAATTATGTCCGCGAGGAGTTATCTTATTTAAAAAAAATCCAAGATCCAAGTGTTTCGAATGCAAACGGCACTAAGATGTGATTTGGAATTAGTAACAAATATTTGTGCCGTTTAGTCGTTTCAGCTTTCTCCGCTGCAGCTCCCGCTTTTAAGGCTGTTTACCTGACATGAGACGAAGCAAGTGTGTCAACGCAGGTTGCGTCTCACAAAAACGCCCGCCCTCTTTCCCAGGGAACCTACGTAGATCCATCAGGTCTCTGGCCATCTATTAATTCCAATAGACTCGATAAGAAACGTCGATGGTGGCAAGAGCTCTTTTTAACCGACTTCCAAAAAAGGAGGAGGTTCTCAATTCGACTGTATTTTTTTTTTATGTATGTTACATCAGAACTTTTGACCGTGTGGACCGATTTCGACAAAAAATTTTTAATCGAAAGGTAGTGTGTGCCAATTGGTCCCATTTAAATTTATTTGAGATCTAACAACTACTTTTCGAGTTATATATAATAATGCGTTTTTACTTGATGCTTTTTTCGTCGACCTACGTTGTATTATACCGCATAACTTTCTACTGGATGTACCGATTTTGATAATTCTTTTTTTGTTGGAAAGGAGATATTCCTAGTTTAGTACCATGATAAGGAAACCAGGATCTGATGATGGGATCCCAGAAAAATCGAGGGAAACTCTTGAAAATCCGCAATAACTTTTTACTGGGTGTACCGATTTTGATAATTATTTTTTGTTGGAAAGAAGATATCCCTAGTTTAGTACCATGATAAGGAAACTAGGATCTAATGATGGGATCCTAGAGAAATCGAGGGAAACTCTTGAAAATCCGCAATAACTTTTACTGGGTGTACTGATTTTAATAATGTTTTATTTAATCGAAAGCTGATGTTTGTCATGTGGTCACATATAAATTTTATTGAGATCTGATAACTACTTTTTGAGTAATCTTTGATAACGCGTAGTTACTTGACTATTTTTTCGTCGATCTATGTTGTATTACTCGTCGATGTAATTGAAGTCGGTTTTTTTTTCGTTTGCGAGCAAACACAATTATTATGGTATCATTAAGGGAACCGTGGCGGGAAAACTTACCTTACCTTTAACGGAAAGGATCAATTAATAGTGGGAATTGAAAAAATCTAACAAGCGCTTAAAAGTGCTTTATTGAAAATATCGCCTTATCAAACTGCCAACCCTAAAAAAGGGCTCACTCAGCCACCGAAGATCAATATTTAAGGGTAACCTGTGTTACACCGAATAAAAAACGTATTACACGATGAGTTCCACGTCGGATGCTATCAAGGTCACTATCTTTTCACCGTTTCTATATTATTCTTTTGTTGGACGGAAAATGGAGCATTGTTTTCAAATTAAATTATTCGCTTGTCGAGACTTATTTGATTTGTCTATAATAAACGAACAATAAATACATCTTTTATACAAAATTCTCGTGTTACAATGTTAGTTACCATACTCCTCCGAAACAGCTGAACCGGTTTTTTATGAAATTTTAACATGCAAGTCTGGTGGGACTGAGAAACGGCTAACATCTATTTTTCATAACCCTAAGTGGGGGGATTAACAGTTAATAACATATATGGCAAAACAACGTTTGCGGGGTCTGCTAGTATAACTAACTATACGTATGTTATACAACACACATTTTCTAACAAACTTCTTACAAATATGTATGTTAACTTATTAAGGTGGGACAGATACGGCAACAAGGTATTTAACAAAGTCTCTTGAATGTTCACGTTTAGAACTATTATAAATTAAAATTAACAAAGTCTTGTCTCAATCGTTTTTAAAGGGTGATGTCTGCCTCTTTGTATATAATCACAAAAATGACAACTTTTCTGAAGTGACATGGGTTTGAGGACTTTGGGATATTATACTATGCCTACATATTGCATACGAAACGTATGATTATATTCACACTAAGGCTTAAGGTCTTGACATCAGGCATATACGTAAATTGATTATTTTATTGCTTATATAAAATAATAAAGTAAATATTTTCATTAATTATAATTATCTAAACCCAACCTTCTAAATTATTAACATAATTGATTCCCTTACAGATTCTACCAAAGTTTTTAATCTATACGTCAGTTGGAAGGGTTTGTTAGCTGTAATTTATATTGCCAATGAGCGGTAAATGTACACAGCGTGTAATTACCTTTTGTCAATCTTATTTATATAAAAGTAGTTGACCTGGCGATCTTCCTAACGCTTCATTTAACCGACTTTCAAAAAAGTATAGGAAAGATGAAGGAGAAGAGCGAAGAGGAAGGGAAACTTAATTGATCGCTGATTCTTCTATAAAATTATGAGAAATTATCTGAGTTGTCCAGCACTTTTGCCACACGGTTACTTTCGAAACGTAGCGCATACTGTGTAGAATACTAGTCAACCACTACAAAATGTTCGACGCTCATCAAAATAGCTGCTAATTTACTTATAAATAACTTTTAAAAGATGATAAATGATTATTTTTCAATTAGTAACGTTAAAAGCGAGCGGATTTCCCCGTTATAATAATATATATGTGTGGCTAATAATAGATAGGTCAATCACCTTTTAAACAAATTTGTGATTCGTGCCACATTTCGATGAATCACTTCATCAGAATCAGCTTATTTTATACAATTTGTATTATTAATAGAAATCTCTTTCTCTCGACTCAATTGGATTTTTTGAGTTCACTTATACTTGGACTTATATACAGACTCAATAACGATTCCAACTAGAATTTGAAATCCGGATTTTGAGGGTAGGGTTGTCCTGAATTGTAATAGACAGGAAAAACTTCCAAAGCTAAGGAAAGACGGGTCTTCAACTGGGAAAAAAAATTGGATTTTCTACTATTTTTTTTTTCTTTGTGTTGATCACATACGCATGTGCATATGCTAATGTACAAACTTAACTCTGTAAAACTATATTTTTTTCTATTTCAGGCCAATCTCACAACAGATCTTACAACCTCTATCATATAGATGAAGTCTCAAGGAAATCTGTTCGCAATTTTGCTCAATTTGGAAAACTAGATGATTTAGTTCAAGAAGGAGATGGTGATCAGAGAGTATATGATCAATTTTCGGCTCCATCCGTCGGAGATGGGATTGGAGAAACTGGTAATATGGTATTTGTTGATGGAGAACACAGCCTGGTAAGTGTTGAACCTTAAAAAATCTCTAAAACGAATCATATGTTTAAAAAAGTACAACGACTAAAAATCTTAAGATATCGCATTAAAATATTGATTTATAAAAATATTTGGTTTAGTTATGTTCTTCACTATACTTTGTAAATTAATAAAAGTTAGAATTCATAATTGGACTTTAAAAATAATATTGTTTTCATCATGTAACCTTTACAGATTTCAGTTATTTCACGTATGATCCCGTCACCAGATTGGTTTGTCGGAGTGGACAGCTTGGATCTTTGTATTGATTCGTCTTGGGTCGATGAAATAACGCTAGATGTAAGTCCTAACTTTTATAAACATATTAATAACTATTATTATATAAAGAATTCTTTGATAGAAAAAGGCTTTGAACCATCAAAGGTATAGTTTGAATTTTATATTGTGGTAAAAATAAATCTACCACCATGTAGAGAAACATTACATCCAAACTTGTTACTTGTATTAAATTTCTCTCTTTTAAACAAAAAAAAAAAACAGTCTTTAAAACATAGTAACCAAAAGTAAGTTCCAGGTGATGTAATATATTAAATTAAACTGTGAATGATTAATCTCTCTTACAGCTTCAGTTGGAACCTCTTAAAACCTTAAATGTTTATCGGTGCTATATTTCCAGTTAGAACCCCTCGATGCTGGAGCTGAAAATGGCCTTACTTTTACATCACCACATTGGGAGACCACACCGCCTGAACCTGTCACCAAGCACGGCCCTCGTCAGCCTAATCACCCAGCTGCTGGGTTTTACTATCCTAATTTACAAGAATTACCTTCCATTGCAAAAATTAAAATATCAAAGGTAAGATTGATTGCTATAAAGTATAAAAATAATTATATCGTAATAGCACACAATCCTCAATATAATTTAGATATACAGTCAGATCTAATGATATAGACACTGGATGCTAGCGGAATAGTTTAAATTTGTAACAATACATTTTTTCCTCATAACAACATTTTATTATGAGTAACATTACCACAAATATTCCGACACAAGACATTGTGCAGAAGTAGTAAATACTGAAGGTTCTATCTAGTATTCTAGGCTATATTATACACTTGTAGTGCAAATGACATTACACATAATTTCGTTAAAGTTCCTAATCTCACCAACACTAAGTTTAAGCAGGTTAAAGAATATTCAACAAAAGAACTCAATGATTTAGCTCGAAAAGAGCTCCTTCTAAGTCTGAAACTGAAAGACAAACGTAAGGGTTCTCCACGAAGAAGAGTCAATTTCGTCGACAACTACCAAGAACCTATAACAGACGCTACAACAAAGAATCCTGCTTATCAACTCAAAGACCTTGAAGAAGATGCAAGAAATATACCTTCGTATAACTCAGCTGATAATAATGTTATCGTTGTTACTAAATCACCAATAACGTAAGTATACAAAGCTTACACTTGATACACACATTGATCATATAATAAAAAAATATTGCAGCATGTTAGGTTTTATCTGCCGAATCACGAAATCTTTCAAGCGAAAAGAAACATTTATGTGTCTTTACAAAAGTTTAGTGCGCTCACAAGTTGAGTACTTATCCCTAATTTGGAACCCTAACTACGATACATACAAAAATCGCCTAGAACTTATACAAAAAAGTTTTTTCGTATCCTTTACTACCGTATTCATTTCCAAAGGTGCTCTTATAATGGATTATTGGATAGATACAGAATGATTTCTCTTAACGATAGACGTTCGATGGCTGATGCACTTACCCTCAGACATATTTGCATGGGTGATATAACCGCACCACAACTTCTTGCAAAACTGTTTTTTCGAGCTCCAGCTAAACCAACTCGGTCTAAAAACCTTTTCCATATAGAATTAACAAGAACAAATATAGGTCAACGCGCGCCACTTCACAGAATAGATTATTAATAGATATTTAGTAGATTATCAATAGATTATTTAATGAAATAGATATGTTTTCATGCTCCCGGTGTCTTTTTAAAACCAAAGTTAGGAAGTTATTTGTTTAGATCAATTAATTACCTGAGTATTTTCATTAGCTCTAGACTATTAATAATAATAACTAATTACCTTTACTGTCCTTGCTGTAAGTGTTATCCTTATGTTCTTAGTGAGACCTAAAGGGGACTATTTGTATATATTTTTCTGTTTTATGCTACGCTGTTATTCTTGTAATTGTTTCTGTACTGTACTCTAAATAAATAAATACTTTCAAAGATTATTTACTTTTATTGATGATGAACATATGTTTTTTTTTATATGCATTCATTAAATTTGGAGAAAAAAATCGCATTCTCGAACCAATAGATCCATATTTTTACCAAATAGAAGCTGTAATATTGTTCTATTTGTATAGACTTTTTTACATCGCATTTTAAGAATATCAATAAAACAGTAAATACTTCTATCAGATTTCAAGAATATTTAATCAATACTCTACTTTATAAACAAAAAATTTGTTACTTAAATAGGTATGTACATTTTACAGAACAACAACGATCCAAGAATTTGACAATGGTCTTAAAAATATGGACGACGTGGTGTTAGCTGTTGCCCACGGCAGAAAACTTGGTTTGGGCAAGCACCTTCCTAGACATTTTAGGTCCCGCTTACATCATGCCGTTAATAAAATACAACGTAAGTAGAAAGAAAAATGAGGTATTAGTGATTGAAAAATGTAAATGTTGAGGTGGTTCCATGATTCACTTTTTACTTCGATAAATATTCTCAGTTGCAAGTATATATTGAATTGCCAAGCAAAGTCCTCATCTCCTGTGATGAGAAAGAACACATATATTTATGCGATATAAATATATTCAATAATAAATGATAAATGCTTCCTCTCACCTTTTTCCTTTTTCTCTCTTTCTCTTCTGCACTCTTTTTCTTTTCATATATTTTTTTATACAATTTTCTAGTTTACTATTCATATTCTCAGCTGAAGATTGCCTCGTGTCTGAATGGAGTAATTGGACGCCATGCTCTGCGACCTGCGGTTTTGGTCAAAAGTTCAGAACTCGTAAAGTTATAAGGGAGAAAACAAACAACGGACGCAAATGTCCACCTCTGACTGATAGACGACATTGTGGTAACGTCAACTCTTGCGCGCACATTGACTACTTTGAATGGTGAAAAATCAAACAGAAGAACAGCATTTTATTGTTCACAATTTATAACCAAAATTACGTTACTTAATATTACTATAATTATACTTATATTTTCGTTTTCTTTCACCTTTAAATAATGATGGTAGTAAAATTACGGTCAGTGATGATAACCGTTCTGTGAATGTTGCGGGCTGGAATTTCGTACTAATGTAAAAATGTAATTTTTGGTCTAGATGTATAAACTTGTGACAGTCGGTTTTAAAACGGTGGCACCCATTTGTTTTTTTTTTTTTGTTTTTTTGACACCTATTAGAGAGCGACATTCGTGGGAAATTAACCACAAATCCGCAATTGAGAGCGTGATGGAACTTTTTAAGCAGCCGCCTTTCTCCTACGTGGAGAAAAGGCCTTTGTCCAGCAAGGGATATATCAGCCTGTAAATTTACAGGCTGAATCGGCTTAGTTTAGTAAACTTACTTGTAACATGATGTTAAATACTTTATATTGTGACGTCATATACTCTATAGCGGGCAATCGATACGAAGCCTAATAAAACGATACATAAAATTTTTAATACGTATCCCACAGCCAGCTAACTACAACGAGACAAGTAAAATATTATTTCGAAAAGAAAAAGTATAATATAGTCATATAAATTTGGATCTAAAAAATTAAATAGCTTCGTTCTAAATGTAAGCTACATTTATAAAACTATCGTCTAGTATACTTTATCTGTACAAAATAGATTAAAAAACATTTTCAAAAATCATCAAACTAATAAATGTCTTTTTTCATTGTATTTAAGAACACTTCCGAATACTCATTTCACAATGTATGAATTTTAAAATAAATTAATTAAAGTTAAAATAAAGCTAACATCAATTCGAAATGTAGATTTTGCTACAAAGAAGCATCGAAAAATTATATTATATTATTATTATTATTATAGTACTTTATAAACTTCAACAACAATATTCAAGTCTATTCTATTTCATTGTAAATTAATGAATATAAAAATCCTGTGTTTATAAAACCACGCATTTTAATCATTTGTGAAATGTTTTATCAATGAATTGAATACATTTTTTTATTTAAATTAGAACAATGCTTTTGTTTTATTCCATATCTATTGATCTAGAGATCAAATTACTAAACTATAAAACAAATATCATCTCTATAAATTGTTATTATTAACGAAGTATAAACTTCCCTATAAACACTTGTAACTTGGATATCTATTTTCTTATGTATTTGTAGGTAAAACATCAGCTATCAAATATGATATTTTAATAAAAACTAATCTTGAAGATTGGTGAGATTTAATAAATAACCACCGCTTACTTTCCCTTTACATATGTACTAAAAAAGTTACCAAGAACACAAATAAAAAATATAGTTTTTCTGCCAACAAGCGGTATGAAGATCGTATAGCCGTTACATAAATCAAATAATCGAGAACTTATTTTATTGGATCATGTTTCAGCCATCTTTCATTTGAAAGATAACAAAAACGCTTACCCCTGTAGTTCTCATCGTAAAGTGCGTTGAAAACGTATTTTTTCGATTACCTACCCTATAAACCTAATCTTCCAGTAAATACTAGATGCTGCACGTTTCGATGGCTACTTGAAAGATACCAATTTGAAAAAAATAAAATGATGTTGATATATATTAAGTACTGTAAACCAAAAAAGAAGACGCATACACTAGGTAAGTCCTAATCTAAGGTCCTAAGTTCGTAACAATGATAAAAAAAACATTGTCTTAGGAAATTAAGCTTAGAATTTTATATCTACTAAATGGTAACAATATAAAAACAGGTATACTGATTCAGTAAAAAAATTCTTATAATTATCTGCACGTTGCGGTTGTCAAATTTTTGTAAGCGCTATAATATAAATGATGGACATGCTAAACTGACCTCTTTCAATAATTAACTTTAAAAAAAGAAACGATGCACGTGCAACGACAACGTTTAAAAATCAAAGAAATTGAAGCAATGAAATGGTCATAACTTCCATCCATGTTGCTGTCTATACGATACTGAATTTTTTTCTCACTAAACTTTGATAGAATTAACAGATTAAAAAATGCAAATATCGAGAAAGGCACATAAATCTCGCCAAAAGTAATTCTCGGGACAAAAATTAACCATCAAGGCAGATGACATAAATGGTGTAAAACGTGCTTTATTACCATACAAATACTGAAGTCAGAAACGTTCTGAGTATCTCTTTATAATCCACCCCATTCCTGCGGACAACAATTCCTTTATCGTAAATTTATCGGATGATATTTTTACGTTAAATTCGAATGTTAAATTGACCGATACAAGAGTCCACTGGACGCGCACCCTGAGGGTGAAACGTTCGATCGACGCTGGGACAGCTCATTTGTATTCCTGTCTTCGTCTTTGCAAAATCAAGGAGTATGTGATTTGATTTCTATATACTTATGTAATTACATGGAGTAGCAATGACAAGTGATGACCTATATACGAAAAATTATTTTTATTTCTCGACTAGAGCCCATCAAAGAGTTGTATGTATATTCCTGGGAAGATGTCGGCTTAGACTCAAGAACTAAGAAATTAATTTTAAAAAATAATATATGTCATTATATCACTTGTTATTGTAAAATATCGTTGCATACCGAACTTTGAGTAATAAAGAAAAACCTAACCTTTAGTAAACAACGCCATCTAGCGAATATTGTGACTACTTCTAGTTCGTATTATTTGAACCATTTTAATTTATACAATAATATTCTTATATATAAAATTCTTTGTCACAATGTTAGCTACTAAAATCCTCCGAAACGGCTGGTCCAATTTTTATGAAATTTTGTGTGCATATCAGGTAGGTCTGAGAATCGGCCAACACCTATTTTTCATACCCCAAGTTATAGGGGGGGGACTTAAGGGGGCTAATAACATATATGGCAAACTACGTTTGCGGGGTCAGCTATTATCATTATATAAATAAAAAAGCCTTATATAAAAATATATAAGGCGTGAAATGTTTAAAAATTTGTAGCAAAAGATAAAATAGAGCTAAAATTATGTTATTGTTTTTAATTAAAAGGTTAATTTATTTTTAATATTTTGATGAAAGCGGTTTTAACTAAATAACTAATTATAATAAAAGAAAAGTAAATAATTTACAACGAAAACTAGTTAACTAATAATAATAATGAAAACCCGGGTAAGACAAAAATTAATAAAAAAACATGCCTTTACTTCGTTCACTGCTAAGGTTCAATCTATAATATAAAAATGAGTCGCTGAATGTGTTGCTAAGCGCAAAACTCGAGAACGGTTGGACCGATTTCGCTAATTATTTTTTTTAAATATTCCTTGAAGTACGAGGATGGTTCTTACGGAGAGAAAAATTCAAAAAAAAAACGGAGAGAAAAATTCAAAAAAAAAAAAAATTAAAATTTTCTGAAAAAGTCTAAAAACAACACTTTTCTATACTCCCATACAAAAGATTTGTGATAATACTTAAAAGTCACTGTTAGGCGATACGAAGTTCGCCGGGTCAGCTAGTAAACTATAAAAAGCGTGGGTCATATTTACTTTTTCATAAATATAAAACAAAATAATCCATGTTACTATTTAGAGTTGCGATTTTTCCCATTAATTTAATTTATCCTAAAGATAAATACTGCTCGATATATATACTTTATTCTCTCAATCGGAAACATCAATAGAGTGTCTCGTCGCTAGTTACATACTAAACAATCGGACTGTCTCGGCGACGTTAGCCTCCTGTTGAAACGGACAAAGTTATCGAACATACAGACAAATTTTATATTAATGTATATTAATATAACTACTTACTAAATGCTATCTTTGCTACTATTTTTAAACTGGTGTTTTTATGTGACTATATAGTTTTTTTAACACATGATAACACTTTTCAAGAACGATAGCAATCAATAAATAACTCATTTGAAAAATGTAACCAAACCTCTTTTCCCCCTGGCACTTCATCATCACTAACGTAATATATCACCTACATTATGTTCTGTAATGTACGGTATGTAGCTAATTAGTAAGTCATCACATCAGCCTATCGCAGTCCACTGCTGGACATAGGCATCCACAAGTTCGCGCCAAAATTGGCGTGAACTCATGTGTATTGCCCATAGTCACCACGCTGGGCAGGCGGATTGGTGACCGCAAGGCTGGCTTTGTCGCACCTAAAAAGCTGCTGCATGTCTTCGGCCTGTGTGTTTCAAAGCCAGCAATTGGATGGTTATCCCGCCATCGGTCGACTTTATAAGTTCCAAGGTGGTAGTAGAACTGTTTTATCCCTTAGTTGCCTCTTACGACACCCGCGGGAAGAGAGGGCTGGCTATATTCTTTACTACCGTAGCCACACAGCTTGTTATATTAGTATCTACTCAAATTTTAGTTAAAACGAAACTACCCCCGATTCAAAATGTAGATTACGCAGAGAAGAATCGCCATAAATTCCGCAGATAATCTTTCAAAAACTATCAATCGTTACAAATTGAATCATGTCTTGCATAAAATACAGCCACTAAGCCCACACACCTTTATCATTCATATATTTATTTATTTCTGTCAATAGTAATCTAAATAAATAAATAAATAAATCCTTTGTTGGCCTTCGTGATAGCTTATTGACGGAATTAACTCTTATCAACATAATTATAGGTAATATACAATATTGTTTTTTATCTGATTGAGTATAAAAGTGATACCTAAAACAACACAGCGAGTAAAACAAATACTATTTGTAAATTCTAGTAATACGTGAGCATTCCGACGATTGTTCCGACATACTCAACCTCCCACACCCTCTGAAATACCAACATGCGCTTAAAATATTCGAGCTCTTTCCAGAATATTCTTAGAAATTTACGCCAACTACAATGGTCTCACGGCGAAATTATCGAGAAATAGTTGTTATAATACACACGTAGGAGAATTCAAAAAATGTACCTGAACATATTTTTAAAATATTGTTTACATGCTTGAAATTTGATTCTACTTTAGCATGTATGTGCCTTCAAAAGTTTCGTTGAAAAAAGATTCTAATCAAAATACGCTATGAAATTTATCGAATAATTTTTACCACTAAATTAATTTTGGCAGAATATTTTTAAAATAGCCATTTCTACATGTACAAATATGCATGTAGCCTTATCTATCAGAACTCAAATTGCTTACCTAAATTATATAGTAATCAAAGCTTAGTTTTTTCTTTTTTATTCAATTTATGAATGCTTGACCTTTTCTTATTTTATTTATGATGTTTTCGTCAACTTTATACATAGTATTGTACAGTAAAATGTATTTTAAGTTTTATTTATAACCATTAATATAAACGAAAATAACATTTTTTGTGTCAATCGTATATCTCACGGGTAAACTACGGCGACGCGGCGCTACCGCACATCATCGCATTGCAAATTTTCAATTTTCCAATACATTAGAGATGGTCTCGCTTCTACGGAACGTAAATAAGGACGTGTTCATCGTGCTGTTTAAAACTACAATTTTGTTTATTGTTTTTGGAATGAAATGATATGATAACGAAAGTATTGTTTGTAGGGTACTCAAAAATTAATTAATGTATAAAAATATATTAAAAACTAATTATATATTTAATGGAAAAGAAATATGGCTTTGTTACCATTCAGCAGCGAAGAGCAGCTGTCTATTTTTCGCTCGGGTATACTCGGCAGTCCCGAGTTCACCCGATCAAGCCTTTCACCTCAGAGTGTGACGGATTCGCCTCACCTACTACCTACAAAAAAAAATGTGTTCGTTGCGCTAAAAGAAGTTTTCACTTCCAAACTATTCATAAAAATATTGCAACACATCAGTATGAACGAGGCCTTACATGATTGATTTCCTTTCCGGAGCGCAGATCCAGAGCTGATTGATTGTTTAAACGTAGGAAAACATAAAAAGTGCGATAATGCGCTTGTATTTAAATAAATTCCTCACCCAATGATAGATAGTCTGGCCCTTCGAGGATACGTATTGGGAGCGTAATTTAAGTTGGAACTTTGATCTTTTTTGATACTAATACTTATATTTTTTACACATTTTTACTATACGAGTACGTGATTATGAACGAATGATGTTTATTGTATCGTGTATGTGTGATGTTATTGGCCTGAATATTTTTAATTTTTTTAATAATATCTTCTTTGTTTCTTTAAATAAAAATAAAAAATAGCACCTTTTAAACTTCTGCTATTTTTTACTTTTAGCTATATTTATTACAATTATTAAGAGTTGTTGAACTTATTTTAAATGTAAAAGATGCTGTACAGCTAATACGAATTAATTTCATTCATTCATTAACTTAGATTGATGAGTTACTATCTCACGCAATGGTATCATATATATGTGATGTCATTGATTTTATAATACCATCAGCGAGCAATGGTGATCCTCACAATCAGCAAAAGATGGTAGTTCAGTGTGCTTGGTATTAACAATATAGGAATAAATTGCAATTGCTAGAGTAGGTACTGAAGACAGTCTAAATTATAAGAGGATCACCCGCTTTGTTCAAAAACGCTAATTATTTGTACATTGCTTAGTAGCATCGTATAAATTAGATTAATTAAAACCTTTAAGCTGTGTGGCTACGGCAATAAAGAATATAGCCACCCCCTCTCTTCCCGTGGGTGTCGTAAGAGGCGACTAAGGGATAACGCCGTTCCACCACCACCGTGGAACTTATAAAGCCGACTGATGGCGGGATAGCCATCCAACTGCTGGCTTTGAAATACACAGGTCGAAGACGGGCAGCAGCGTCATCGGTGCGACAAAGCCAGCTCTGCTGTCACCAACCCGCCAGCCCAGCGTGGGGAACACACATGACTATGGGCCAGACTATGGGCAACACACATGAATGAAAACTTTTAAAGTAATTAAATAAAAGTATATACCTAATATGTAGATAGGTTTATTTTAAGACTCGAGTAATAAATCAATCAATTCGAAAATCTCATTACGACATTCCTGAACGGTATAAAATACAATTTTCTGCGACATTAAACAATTGGATTCCTGAACACTAATAGTGCTACAGACGATAATGCGTCAGTAAATAATGTAAATTCTTTTTTCAAAATTCTTGCATCAAGTTTTACTTACATCTGTATAAAAATAAAATGCTGCAATGTATGTATGAGCATAACGAATGCTTACATAAATCCAGATAAATCTGCGTTCGTTATTTTCAAGATAAGGTTTGTATATAATAAAATAATAAAAAAAGAACAATATATTTAGGAAAAAAAAATGGCGGTGCAAAGATACAGAGTAAGCTAATCAAATATAAAATAGTTTGTACTCTATGTTAAGGTTAAAGATCATTTTTTTCTCAAAAGAATACAATTAAATTACATGAGAAATTACAAGCACTAAAATTAAACAAAAATTTATATGTTGGGTACATCACCATATAATATATAAACAATTTAAAGTCGAGACAAGAAATTAACAATATGTAGGGTAGTTAAAATATTTATACACAAGTTAACAGAAATATGTGCAACTGGAAGTGTTATTGTTAAGGAGTTATTTTATGTTTCATTATATAACAAAAATTAATACACGTATTCATTTTTTTTTAAGTGACAAAGTATCAATTGTTTTGCTTTGTTATAAATTTTAGAAACTTTTTTAATATAATTTAAAAAAAAATTATGTTATTATTATTATTATTCTTTATTCCTTGCCAAATTTCATAACCCGTAGTTTACTTTTAATTTAATGACATTCATGTAGTTAAATTTTTAGTTATTTTTATGGAATTGAAATAATTAGTGCTTAGTTTATAAATTATTGTGATAATTATATAATTATTGTGATTCGATTTTTTATATAGCTTTTGTGATTTGTTTTATATATTTTATATTCTATTTTTTATATAGCTTATCTGTTATTTCAAAAGTAATAGATAAAGGTTAAAAAAATATGTAAGGATTTTAAATATAAAAAAAAACAAGAATTTTATTAGTTTAAATGAAAAGGATAATATATAAGTGAGTAATTTGATCAGTACGAATTAGTAGCTACATAAGAAATCATGAATGTTAAGAAAACTAAAATGAATTGATTTAATCCATACAACATTAAGATGCCAGACGCGAGCACGAAGGATGATTTTAAAGGGACATGCGCAGTCTATGTCAGCTGTTTCTTTTAATCTAAATCGTCTATAAATCTGGATAAAGTCTGCCATTAAAAACAAGCTAGTCTTTAACATCAGAATATTAAAATTTTTCAAATAATCGTAATAATAATAATTTACGGTTATAAAAAACCTTTTTTTAGGATTATTTCTAAAAAATAAGAAGAGTAAATTAAATTAATATTAAAGAGACTGTAGAGTATTGAAGTAGTTAAATAAGCTTTAAGTTTTGGCTAATTTTTTGCTGGACCATGACAATATCCCTCAATTACAATCGGCAAAAAAAAGTAAAAATAATAATAAATTGATAGCAACATTGTCAAGATTATTCATGTAATAAAATTAGGGCAAAAACTACATCAGTTACAATTTTTTAGAAGGAATAATAAAGAAACACAATGTGTAAGACAATTCATGCAACTGTCATAACGTGAACAGCCATTTTAAATCACATTAAAATTATAGGAGTTAAAAAATCACGTTTCTTATTAAAACTAGAATTTCTATCTCAATATATCATCACCATATATAAATACATAAGATTTATTATGCATCAGTACAATAATGATTTGATAAACATGTACCATACAAGATGATAACAATATTTCAAATATTAATACGAGTAGGAGAAATGCATATTTATGGTTATTCCTTTGACTCTGTGTCTTATATCATAATTTCTACATCCTATAATACTGGATAGCGTTGTTCAGAGGGAAAACATTATTAATATAAAATTATGTTAAACTCACCTTTTTTATAGTATCAGTACAAAATCGCTCTATATATGCTTCTTGTTTGTGTATATGTCCTCCGTGCTTCGAACAAGTAAGCCTGTCGGTCCTGATTTATATCGATAATTACTCATAGTACAGAATGTACCCGCCAACCCGCAGCGTGGTAAAATAAGACCCTTCTACATGGAGAAAGAGGTCTATGCCCATTAGTGGAATGTTATAGGCTGAACCAATCAAAAACAATATATAATGTGTTCCTGTCACGACTTAATTCTGTTCTATTGCGTGTCGAAACTAATGTCTGTTTTAATTATTCTTCGTAGGGTTAAGCGATCATTTTTCATAATAATTCAGGAAGTATCGTTTGCATCGTCATCGCAAGGGGTCGGTAAATGCGACCAACTTTGATAATTGGATACAAATAATTATATCGTGAATCGTTTTTGTTATCAAACCAGCAATATTAGAGATACGACATTTTAAAACTATTTCAATCCGTTTACTTTAAAACGGTTCCCTTTGAAAGAACGACTAAACTCAAACTGACTCAATTAACTTGACCCTACTTTTCACCACTGTTTAACACCCACACACATTCACACGTTTATCATACACACACCTAGATTATATATTAACGTTTTAGTCTAAACAAAAGCACATAATTCATTTGTACAGAAAACTTATTTTAATGTTGTATTCGCCCCTATTTGTTTACAAGTAAAGTTACATAAATATGCTATAGCAGATTCAAATTTATTTTAAAACTGTACAGTTAAAGTTGTTAATAAAGGTACACTCACTCACGCACAAACGTGTACACACACACTAACATGAACAAACACACGCACACTAATACGCACACACACGGACACAAATATACATTCACGCCGTGACAGAATATAAAAGTAGTACATTTTTCCCTCGAAGCCAGACCGATACCCATACCATATAAATGTTTCACGAGTCCCTTTCCTTGTACAGGATAAATTCAGAATGGCACTTGATACTACTTATAGCTCGGACACCAATCACCTGATCGTATTAATTAATTACCTTTGATATAAATTGGATATTAATTCGTAAATCGGGATTAACATCAATCAATTATTACATTGTATATTTTATGAAACGATGTCTTTGTGGCTGACTATTTTAAGGATAATAATAAATTAATCAGTACTTGAACACACACACACACACACACACACACACACACACACACCTATCACTCTTTGACGCTACTCTTTGGACCTCAACACAGCAAAGCTCCCTACGACTTTTCCGAAGTTTTACTTCTACCGTGTATGAATTGCACATACACACGCGCTTTTTTGGCCTATATACTTAAGTCAGAAAGAACATACCGTATTCTATGTATGTATTAACTTCCTACAAAAACAAAGTAATAAATAACATAGCGAACTTAGTTATAAATAAACAAAATTCGCTAATAAATTCACCACAAATTGAAAGTATAATTTCGCAGTAATATCACCTCTAGAAGCAGCCAGTAAACGCTCAAAGTAAGACAAAGGCCTCGTATTCCGTCAAAGAGAAACATTGGGGGCTTAATCTGCCAGACTCCGTCGCGGATTAAGAGATATACATATCTGAAAATTGCTTACGAAACGCGTATAATTCCCCCTTCAGCTACATATGTCTAGATTGTCTGGTTTTCTAAACTAATTTATCACCGCATAGGCTGAATATAGACTGCATATTACCATTTCATCAACAACCGCTCTGATGTAGTGGTGCGTGTAGATGCCTAAAACACCGATGGTATACGGTCTTTCTATCCGGTTGCGATGTCTGGCCTTATGGGTCTCTCCACCGTGCCTCAGGGAGCACGTTAAGCCCCCAGTTGTTATCATATACACCTGATAGCATTCGTTGCTAATATTAGGGAATATATCCGTCAGCAGCGTGGTGGATTAAAGGAGACCTATAACCAGCAGTAGACTGTGACAGATACTATTTCACGATGAAACTATTGAACTTATTGTAATGAAACTTGTTACGATAACTGGAAATCAGGCAAACACATAGGCTACTTTTATACCGAAATTCTCATGGAATTAGAAATCATGGGAAAAATCGCGATGTGAAGCTAGTTTGTCATAAGCGTTTATCGAATGACCGATACGCGACCATGTAGCAGCTATGACCACATCGATAATCCAAATACCTGTGCAAATTATTGTGTTTAATCTCAAACAACGAAAAGCGACTTTAATCTATATAAATAAAAATTAATGTTGCTAAGCGCATAACTCGAGAATGGCTCGACCGATTCGTCTAATTTATTTTTTGTATGTTCCGTAAGGCCCACGGAAGGTTTCAATATTTAAAAAAAATACTCTATATAAATAAAAATCTATTAACTTTTGACAGAGCGAACTCTGCCCGGGCAACTAGTTTGAGTAATAAATAAATATAGATACAATTATGTCAGATTTCGCTCCAACTTCGGTAAATCCAGTAAAAAATTATGAGAAATAGTCGAATGGAATCCACCTTTTTTAGTCTCCTAAAACAGTAATTGTATTGGCAATTAATAAAAGTATTATTCAAACAATAATAAATTAAACGTGGGTGGAACCACGTCTCACGCTGTCGATAGCGATCACCTACGCTCCATTGGGTCCTTTGTACTTTTTTAAATAAAAGTCTGTGGTAGACATTCAGTTTATGCATTTTTGTTTTATCGTTGTTGTTAATTGTAACATGTATTATGACCACGTAAATTTTTATTTCTGAGACAGTAAAAAATTGTCATCAACATTATCATAAACTAAAACTGGATTAAAGGTTAAATAGATAAGTTCGACACTCGCCGCCGCACATTACAAATATAGGCAACATACATCGTTTGTTTCTGGTAACAACCCACTAATACACGAGTACTAGTTTTTACCTAATAAATGCACATATATAATTAAAATAAGTACACTACATAAGTACATACATACTCGGGCTGGGTGATAAAAACAATTCTGGACCCAAAAGTGAACCACTACCAATTTTAACTTTGGACAAGTCTTGTCAATTGTGTGAATTTAATATAGATTAGAACGGTTTAACCAATAAATAACCAATATCAATTATGACTCTCATTTTTTTTTTCAAAATAGCTGCACTAACGCTCTAATGTAACTTTTCAGTCTTAAAGGCTTTAAGAAACAGAAAATATGAAAAAATACTTCCTTTAATATTCTTTCTGTCTGAGTTAAAAAACCACTGACCCGATTCCAACTAAGCCTTGCTAATGACAACGCTTAAAAGACGTGACGAAAAATGGACCAATTTAGTTTTCTTCGCGAAAAATGAAAACTGAAATAGGAGTATACTCGCAATTGCATTGTTAACAAAGTCTTTAAAAAATATTTGAACCACTACTTCCTACTATTCTAACCTTATAAAATAAGTTGAACTAATTCCTGACCGCAACCTTAATCACAAAATTAATTTGAAAAAATTAGTTATAAAAAATTATTTGTCTATTATTTTTTAAATCCTTTAAATATTAAAGTTATGCCTGACCCATCCCAGATTTTTTTCCGTTTGTAAGTAAAGTTCTAAAGTAATATTTAAAAAATAGATATATGAATTTTTAGAATAGTTTATATGAATTTTTAGAAACTTCAAGTATACCTGGCCACAGGACACTTTCAAACTAAAAAAGAATAAAATATCTGACCGGTAGGTAGGGTTTTCAATTGATGTGGTTCCCAAGTTTTTTCGAAAAAAAATAATTGGGAAACAACTTTTCAGACTTTTTCACAATATGAAAAAGGTACATCAAGAATAACCCCTTAACTAAATGGTATGTAAATGAAACTACTGTATATGCGTTTCATTTAATTATAAATTATAACCCCAAAAACCATTACACTAGCAAAGATAACTCTGATCATAAATCAATTTCTCGAAAAAACTACGAACTCAACTGATGGAGCGGAAAAGGGAAAGTTACGAGTCATTTTGGAAAAATTCATTCAGTTGATTCCAGTCATTTTGTTTTATATTATCTTACTGAGGATCTTTTTTACTAGTTACTGGTAAATTCATGTGTTCCATTTCTCTTTTTCAATAACAAACTCAATTTCTAACCGAATTAAAAAAAGAAGGAGGTTCTCAATTTGAACGTATTTTTTTAAATATATATTTACCTTCATAACTGTTTACTAGGTGTATCGATTTTGATCATTCTTTTTTTAATCAAAAGCTGGCCTTTGTCATATTTTCCCATTAAAACTTGATCTGACGAGTACTTTTTGAATTATCTATAATAACACATATTTACTTTACTATTTTTTGTCTACCTACGTTGTATTACTGGTTGGTAAGCAAACACACTTATATCCATCAGATTCTTGCACTTCCACCGCCAACAACCGCTCTGGTGTAGCGGTGCAAATAGTCGTCTAAAACACAGACGATTTCCGGGTTCGATTTCCGCTCGGAATGGATATTTTTATATTTGTACAAATATTTATTTCGGGTTTGGATTCCTGTCCTCCACAACGTGCCTCGGAGAGCACGTAAAGTCGTAATTCCCGGTTGTTATCAAAAATACCTGATGGCGATCGTTACACGTAGTACGGACAATATCCTCCAGCCGATAGTGGAGCAGCGTGGTAGATTAAGCTCCAATCCTTCTCCTACATGGAGAAAGAGGCTACAGGCTGGGAGAGAACTTACAGGCTGAATGCATTTGTACTCGCAAACTGCGAATACAAAAATTATAGCTTATTAAAAGTATTTAAAAAAGACAAAATCCAAAAAAAATAGAAATGTTATTAAAGAGCTTTCAAAATAATTAAATAAAAAGTTTTTCCGGTACCGGGAATCGAACCCGAGCCTCCTGGGTGAGAGCCAGGTATCCTAGCCACTAGACCATACCGGATTATGCTAACTGAAACAAATATTGCTATAACAAGCTTGCAAACTAATTTTTTTTTACTGTGCATATTTTTTCTAATCTTTACAGGAAAATATATTTATATTCAATTTCCTTTTTTTTTCACATAAAAATAAAACATTCCAGGTCATACTTGCTTACGACAATAAAGAACAAAATCACGTTCGAACCAAGCATATAAAAATAGTCAACGCCAAAATTTAACCCTACCAAATAGCTCTACAGCATTTCGACCCCTATACACAAAAGAATAAGGGCTATGATGGTATGACGTAACATGTCTTGTACCGAATGTACAGTTTCATACAATTCTCACAAAGTTGTCTGATAAAGAAACAATTTGTATTCAATAAGCCTCATGAGGGTGTAGAGATCCAGTACAGCGGAGTTTTTACTTCACTATTCTTTCCTTGAAAATGTACACGAGAAATTGTAGAATAATCCGGTGTCATTTTATATCCCGTTACTATATAAAATTTTATGAAAAGTTTTCCTTTTTTTTCCCCTCTTCTTGTTCCAATCCTCTTCTTGACCTAGTTTAAAATATTCTAACTCGGTATATTTTGTGCCGTATTGATTGTACTACATTACAACCAACAAAAAGGTTACATTAAAAAATAAGTTGTTAGAAAAACCCTATTAATTACAGGAAGGAACAAAAAAAAAAAGGATTAAGATAAATTCCATAAATACTAAACAAAAAGATATCTCATATCTAAATATTATCTTAATGAAACTACTAGTAGAAGAATTTTAATGAATTATAATAATTAAAATGACATTGTTTTTTTTTAAGATACAGATTATTAATGTAATTTTAATTCGTTAAAGATAGGTATGTAGTTTATTCTGTACATGTTGGCGATACCGTCAGTATTGTTGAATAGTCTGTAAGCAACACGTATCGTTGCTTGAATTTAAGTTTTTTTTATTTTATTTTTATAAATAAAAAATATTTTCCGTCAAACTGGCGTACAATTTTGACAACTACATAATTGTGTCCTTTTTTATTATCTGTATACTCTGAGATATTACTAAAATACATTTCTTTAGTCAACTAAAATAAAATATTTATTAGAGTAGTCGTTAGCGTGGCAACGCGACACAACTCACCAACGTCGGGCAACACAATAAATCGTAAAGTCCCTAATGCGCCACATTTAGCATTCGATACTCGATCAAACTCAAGTGCACTTGTATGCAAAGTTTAACCATTTACTATACAAAGTTCAGCACGTTGACTATCATCTACGTGCGTTTAATGTCCTATGAACATTTTGCATATTAGTATCACCTTCATAATATTTAAAGTCCTAATCCTTATTTAAAAGATATGATTACAAAGTAAGATTATAATGAAAGGTGATCTTAACAGTCAACATCGCCTCGCCCGATAACACTTTTCGTAATGCTCTCGCCACACATTCACCAGCCTGCACCCCAAGTCAAGCGTGCATAAAAAGCTTTTACTTCAAAAGAGCTAATGAAGTAGTAACCATAGCCACAAAAGTGTAAGCTTGTGATATCGTAAGATATAGTTA
This sequence comes from Melitaea cinxia, assembly GCF_905220565.1. NCBI lineage: Eukaryota > Metazoa > Arthropoda > Insecta > Lepidoptera > Nymphalidae > Melitaea > Melitaea cinxia. The sequence continues at coordinate 2,937,218 of NC_059405.1, read as the reverse complement.
TACGTAGAGAAGATAGGTAACGTACAAACATAATATGTAATCTCGCAATAAGTTATAGACAAAAAATATTAACAATGACAATCAAGTAGTCGTTCCTAATCTGTCTATATAAATAAAAATGAATGTTGCTAAGTGCATAACTCGAGACTGGCTCGACCAATTTGGCTATTTATTTATTTATTTTTTTTTCTATGATCTTTAAGGCTCACGGAAGGTATTAAATACTAAATTTTTTTTTTAAAATCTATATAAATAAAAATCTATTAACTTTTGACAGACCGAAGTCTGTCCAGGCAGCTAGTATACATATATAATAATTACCTCTAGCTCTTCCCGTAGGTGTCGTAAGAGGCGATTAAGGGATAACAAGGTTCCACTACCTTGGAACTTAAGAAGCCGACCGATAGCGGGATAACCATCTAACCGCTGGCTTTGAAATACACAGGCCGAAGACGGGCAGCAGCGTCTTAGGTGCGACAAAGCCAGCCCCGCGGTCACCAACCCGCCTGCCCAGCGTGGTGACTATGGGCAACACACATGAGTTTACGCATTTTTGGCGCGTACTTGTAGAGGCCTATGTCCAGCAGTGGACTGCAATAGGCTGAAATAATGAAAAATGATGAAATACCTAATAGCGCTAAATACTTGTCAATTTATTAAAAATTATTTCCATTTTCATGTTAAACTTCTTACTTTAATTTCTAACTAATAAAAATAATACGTTTATATATTTATATAAATACGCATAGCTTAGTAATTTAATAAAATAATTTTTAATTTAGCTACAACGGTATCAAACTGTCCCAGAAATCCCGAGGTAACCTAGTTAAAATTAAAAATAACTGCTCTTTCGTACCTAAGTACTTTCTCGAGTAGTAAGAAGTTCTCTTTTTTTAAATTGCTCTCGCAGCATAGAAAATTGAATAAAGCAAACATAATTCTTATCCTTCCGTCTAGACGACAATTTAGATGTGAAATGATGGCACCCTTTTGTTTCTACAGTTCACAAACTGCGATAGGAACCCACACAAATTGCATTCACTGTTGTAGCTCATAATTCACTTAAATGAAAAGTGTAGGACATAAATTTTTCCCCGAACACCATTCTGATAATTCATACTCGTGTTACTAAACTTTAGCTATTCGTTGAACAGTCTGCAGTGCCATTTAAAAATATTGCAACCGATTTCTACACTTTACTAGTGTAATAACACATCGAAATTATAATCAGAAACACTTTGGATTTGACATTTATTAAATCAGGTTTAGACATTTTATTTACCAAGGCTTTTAAGAACAATCATAACCCATAATAAAAATAAAGTGTATTTTTTTAAATAAAGGTAAAATCCCTTAGAAATGATGGTAGCTGTGGAGGAAAATGTTCCATGGAGTCCCAACGTAAATAATTTTGATTATCTCCCTTTTTATTTTTTAGTTTACTTTCATTTAATTTTTCCAAATCGTATTCGTCTATATTATATTTTTTGCTGTAGGAATTAGTTTTTAATAAATCACTTTGAATTGACTCATAATTATCAATCCCATAGGGACAGGAACCATTTAGGTCGCAAATTTTGTGTTCTTGAGGCACTTTGTCGACAGCCAAACAACCACCGCATGGTATTTTTACTTCATGAGGGGGATTTTTTAAAATTTCTACTTCATCATCTCTTTTATACAATATAAACTCATTTGTATTATAACTCTGAAAGAAATTTTTATCATGTTGTACATTATTTATACCACATATTTTTTTATTCGTATCACGGATAGAGTTTTCCCAAAACCACTGTTTTGATTTATAGCACAAGTTTTTACAAACACATTTACTTCTATTGCAAGAATTATCGTGACACCGAGCATTACAAGATGTAGCAATTGCTTTACTTTCAAACATTTTAACATGCCCAATGTCTTCATTATAAGCCTCTTTATTATTATCAACTGAGAAACTGATTTTGTCTTTTTTGTACAAATTTGAGTCACTATTAGACTTTATATCTAGTAAGCGAGAATTTCTTGTACTATCCATGTGAAATTCTTTGTTTAGTGATACTGATGTACTCAGAAGTTCACTAAGAGCATTGGCTGTTACTATAGATACTTTTGAATTTGATATATTCGATAAATGATTGGTATTTAATTTGTTGATTAATACATTCAAATTTCCAGATTCTGTTTTAACTAATAGTGCTTTCTTCGCATCTTTGTTATGATTTTCTTCAAAATTCAATATAAAGTGTCCCGACTCAGAGTTCATTAGCTGAACATATTCTAAATGGCAATCACCTTCATAGTCTTTGATTACTTGCTTATTAAATTTTTCGTATTCCTTATCCAAAATTATTTGATAGTTCCCTGATCTAGTTTCTTTTAGTGCATATACTCCTGGGTTTTTAAAATTAATGCCTTTGACTTCAACTTTATGTATTCTATGGCTTTTTTCACTTTCGTGTTTTTGTTCCTTGGGTTTATTTGAATTCAAATTATGCACATCCTTTCTGTCAAGACAATTATGACCCTTAAAAGGGACTAAATTACATTCGTCGTCTCTCTTTACATCGTGCATTTTATCATATAATTCCTTATTTAGGTTATTAATTGCTTTACCATGAATTGGCTTAAATGCTTCAAGAATTATATTTCCAGAAGGTGACTTTTTGGGCAAAAATACTTTATCATGAGTAATTATTGAAACATCAGAATGTATGCTAAATAATAGTTTTCCGTTATCAGTTTTTCTTAAACCAACATATACATTAGTGCCACGTTGTAAATTTTTATTTATTTCTTCAATAACTTTTTGATTTAATGCTATTTTTAAATCACCAGAAAATGATTTAAATATAATTGGGTTCGTGTCATTTAAACCATTTTCACTCGGTAGTGTATCTGTTATAGTTGTTTCGTGTATTTTAACTTGGTCAGTTGGTACTACAATACTGATTTTTTCATTAGCTATAGGTCCAAATGCAATTTTGCGTTCAATCGTATTTTGTTTTTCTGCTTTCACTTGTTTTGTATCTGTAAATTTTTAAAATAACACAAACTTTAAAGGTGTTCTTTATCGAACCTGAAGAATATGGGAGTACAAAACAATTGAAAGCAGTGCTTATTTATAACTGGTCTGTAATCATTCTTACTTGAATTAAAAGTAGGTATAATTAAAACACACAGCAACTTTTACAGAACCTAAAATAAATTTTGAATATTTAAATGAAAATTAGGTAACTATCGACAATTTAAATAAAACTAGTGTAAACTGTAAAACATTTATTTTGATGCCAATAAAGTTGATGGATGATAAATAAAATGAGAGACAATAATTTATAAAAAGTTAAACGATACATTTTTCGAAGGCATATTTTTAGCATCAATGGAGTCACTGCTAATCATGGTATAGCTCACTTTCTCTATCGGCGTTATTTCTGTGTATTTACCCAAAACTTCCTCAATAATACGTTCTCGAGGACGACTTCCTAGATCTGAGATTTATTTTATTTTTATAATATTTGACAATAAATAAACATTAAAAAATGTCTTATCTTGTACTCCCATATAAATTATAATATAAATTACACTAACCTTTATAACAAACATAAGGATCTGTCGAGGAATGCTCACATTTACGTGGAACCTGGAAAAAAACAAGACTTAAATGTTTTGTTCATTTTAAAATTGGTATACTTTTATTGTTTTTAGAAGAATATTTCACAAATATAAATACCTCACATACTGATATTTTTGTATTTGAGTACGTAGACAATGATTCAGGTCCAAGAATGCATTGAGCTGCACGCATATTCTTAAACTGGCAAGTTGGACCTTTATCAATAAAAACATATAATTAATCAATATTACTACTACATATAACCGTCATTACCAACTTTCTTTGTAAATATGATTTTTACTTATTTCTTTTTTAAATGCAGTAAGGAATATATATGTAATATGTGTAATATAAAATTCAAAAAAATAGGTACGATCGTCGAATCAGTCGATGTAATTCTAACATTAATAAAATCAGAATTTTCACAGAATGTTAACATAAACAAAATCTTGAAGCATTGTGCAATATTTGTATGAAAATTACAACTATTAATAGTAGTAGAAAGCATGAAAAAACTTGTACCCTGACAAGGATTAGGTTTCCAAGATGCCACTTCGCTTCCAACTGTGTTAGGTAATTCATGCATTGCACAATCTACTCCACAAGCGGTTGTTTCCTTATAAGGACACGATACAACTTCCCCCTATCGAGTACATAAAATATTATGCAGGTATATTATATGCCATATGCAGTCAAGAAGTACTTGAACATCCCAAATATATTGATAAATAGTATATTTAACATGAATGGTTGTCTGTTCTTAAAATAAGAAGTGACAATAGACTGACATACATTTTTATATCATCACTTCAGCCTATTGCAGTCCACTGCTGGACATAGGCCTCCACAAGTTCGCGCTAAAAATGCGCGCTCATGTGTTTTGCCCATAGTCACCACACTGGGCAGGCGGGTTGGTGACCGCAGGGCTGGCTTTGTCGCACCTAAGACGCTTTTATATATAAGAACGAAGCCATTTTTAAATATATTTACATAATACATAGTCATATAAAAACACATACACATCAAATGCCTCAACGAGCCAGTAAAACGTATTTATCATTACTAGTGGTCGCCCAGTGGTCGAAATTTGACCATAGTAAAAATTTAAATTAAAAAAAAAAAAAACAAAAAATAATGAAAATAAAAAATATTTAAAAAAAACAATTTGACTACAGACTTTGACAATCAACAAAAGAGCGCGATAAGTGCGTGTGTGTCAAATACATGGTAGTGTGTGTAATGTTGTTTTTGGTGAATTAATATATTTTTGTACATAATTTTAAAATAATATTAGCGTTCTGCATTCCTTTTTTACATAAACTATAAGTGTACGAAATTTCATACTCCTCCGTCAGTGCAATTTTCGTAAAAAGGTGTACAAAGTTTTTGCTTCACATATCAATATATAGATATACATCTCAACAAAAGTAATCAAGAAGGCCATGTTGTTCACCTTATCTTCTTTGTTTTCTGCTGGTGGGCAAGTCGTAGGTTCATTTGAACGTTGCGGTGCTTTCTTGGTACAAATACACTCTTTAGGTCCCTTTGGACAATTACATTCACTGGTACCACCCCATCTTCGACATGGTTCCTAAAAATAATTAAGTACAAAATAGGATAAGAGAGCACATGATAAATATTAACGTTTATTTTGGTCAAATTTGACGTAAGTTAAGGAAGCAAGTTGTAATATAAAGCAATATTTTATAAATGCTACAATTTAAAAATTTAAAAACCTTTTTAGATTCCGTTCCCTTATCGACTTTGACTGGTTTCGTAACCTTAACTTGTTTGAGACAAAGCATGAGTTGTTTGTAAGTTTCAGCGTCCATCTATTTTAAAAAAAATGTAAAATGTGTTTGTTTTTCCCAGAACTTAATTATTCCAGAACCTAAGACATTAAAAGATCAAGAAACAATGTCAAGGTCAAAAAAAAAAACATTTTTACCTCACATCTTGTTTTAACAGCGCCACCGACAATAGTCAAATTTAAGTTTTTCTTTACAGTTGTCAAAATAAAATCCTGTAGAATTTTTCTCGTCTCTGAATTTAATTTTCCATTTCTACTTCTTTTTAAGCAATTTAAAACTGCATCGGCTACCGCTTTTCCTGGACCCGATTTTATTTGCCTTTCTAAGACAGTATACATATTATCAAAGACGTTATCCAGGAATTTCTGTTTTACTGTTGTACATACACAATCCAATGCTTTATCTGGACTACAATGATCGTCTTCATACAAACAATCTCTTTCATCAACACATCGTGGACAGTCAATACAAAACTTTCTGATATCCATTGTATCAGTACATTCATGACATTGTATACATTTAACTTTGAATTCAGCAATTTCTTTATCAATACTCTTAATTTCTTCTTCGACTGCTTCTTGCTTGCTTTTACATTTATCTTTACATTGATCATAATTTTCTTTTAATAATTCAACTTCTAGTGTTAACGCATCTCCCTATAACATACGTAAATTATTTGCACAGTTCATAAAATACCACATTAATTTAAACATGATAAAACTATTAAGTAAAATATTAGAAAAAGTGAAACATCTTTGAAATAGTCCTTTCTAAAGATTGTGTTTTTTCATTCCTTCTGTTGCAAATGAATCAACTACCTAACAAAATGGAGTGTGCTTTAGACCACACGACTGAAGTAAAACTTACGAAACGTAAGTCTCTCTCTTTCTATCTTCACTAACTTATATCTCCCTTCCAGTTTCCGTTAGCCTTGCCAGATCATACTTTTCATAACGCTCTCGTGACGTATTTACCAGCTTACTCTCCAAGTCAAGCGTACGTAAAGCAGTTTCACTTCAAAAACAATACTTAGGTACATTTCAAACCTAACCTATGTTCTAAAATATCTTTCAACTGACCTCCGCTAGCAAGTCTTCTTTCTCTAGTTTTTTCTGTAACAATACTTTACACAGCTTTTGCAGGTCCTCTCTTGCATCTTTTATGTACTTGTCACCTTCTTGCTCTTTTAACTTTTTACGCTTTTGCTCTTCTTTCAAAACATTCTCTAATCTCGTGACCTCTTTGGCAATATTGTTAATTTTATTCTGAAATACGAAATTAACTTAAGTACCTACTGCCGTTTAAATTTTGAAACAGGAAATTAATAATCATACTTCGGAAATTTGTTTCTTTGTTCCAAAAGACTTCTTTATTGCCTCAATATCTTTTTTATTACTGTCTATGCGTTTTTTTAAATCTTCTATTTCCACGTCAATACAATTAAGATCACTACTTTTTTGATTTTTCTTCTCTATCATTTCTTGGTGACATTTATTGATATTGTTCATTTGAAATTCTAAATCCTTCTTATTTTTACGCCATTTTGTATTACTTGCTTCAACTTCTTTAAGCTAAAATGAATCAAGATGTATACATTCTTACTTACTTACTACTGCATCTTAAGTCCCTATAGAATTAAATAATATTTTGCGCTTAGGTCAAGTTCCTGCCTTTATTTACGAATAAGTACGTGATCGTACCTGCTTCAATAAATCTTTTTGTCTTTCCAAAGACTCAGCTATCTTCTTTTTATAAGTTTCCTCCATACAAGACCACATACAATCAGCCTGTTTCAGCAACTGTATACCGTCTTTCTCTCTTTGTTCCAAAACTTGAATTTGCTCTTGCAATTGCGTTTGTGTTTCTAATAAATCATTGACTTTGGTTTGACATTTCTTTTCAAATGAAGCAGCCTTTAAAAAAATAGTAAATTTCTATTACGATCGACCAGGACCTCAAACTAAGATAATTCAGCTAAAGATGAAAACTGGAAGTATGTACTACCAGTAAAAACCAGTTTGCCTTATTTTACAGTACGTAACTTCTTTCAGGAATATTTATCATTATTCCAATTTCTTGTGTTTATAAAAAAGCATAACTACAATAGTTTAACAATGATAACAGGACAACAATATATATAATAATATATTCATTGTGTAATTTCTTAAGAAAATACTATCCTAAATCCCAAAATACCTTGTAGACGTTACAAATAAATTTATACCATATAAACTCGCTTGATATTTACGACTATAAAGACATAGTGAAGATTTTCTCTAATGAGCGTCTCTTTAACATGGGACAACATAGGACATTTTGATAACGAGACTCACTTCACCATATAAATCAATCAGTTTGAGGATAGCGATCATTAAAAGTCACCGTTAAAAATAAATTATTTTTAAGTTATGGAGTTTACAATAAAACAGATTAATTCTATTTACCTCTTTCAAATTACATAAAACTTTATTTAATGGTAGCTCGTCAACAGGCGGTGGTGGTGTAGATTTAGATTTTGCCGCCTGGCACTTGTGCTTTTGTGTACTATCGCTGCTTGGTTTACTACTACACATACTACAAGATAAAATAATAATTTTAAACAATAAGTACTATAACATATATTCATTTCTTCTGCATTCATGTCCACAAATACCACTATTACAACTTTGTATCTTAATTATATAAAAACACATCAAAATATGTTCTGAAATGTTTTGGTCTTACTTTGTACTTTTTAACCGACTGCCAAAAAAGGAGGAGGTTCTCAATTCGACTGTATTTTTTAATGTATGTTACTTCAGAACTTTTGACTGGGTGGACCAATTTCAACAAAAAAAAATTTAATTAAAAGGTGGTGCGTGTCATTTAGTCCCATTTAAATTTATTTGAGATCTAACAACTTCTTTTCAAATTACTATATCTAATAATGCGTTTTACTTGACTATTTTTTCGTCAACCTACGTTGTATTATACCGCATAACTTTTTACTGGGTTTGGATTTTTAATTTAATCGAAGGCTGGTGTTTATCGTGTAATCACATTTAAATTTCATCGCGATCTGATTTTTGAGTAATCTTTGATAACGCGTATTTACTTGACTATTGTTTCGTCTACTTACGTCGTATTACTTGTCGATGTTATTGAAGTCGGTTTTTTTTTCGTTTGCGACCAAATACAATTATTATATTTCTGCAAAAGCTTTTATTTCTTTTTTTATGTTGTCTTGCCTTAACTTTCTTAAATCCCAAACAACAGAAACAACTATTACTACTATTTATGTTCAAACTTACGTTTTAGGTTTACTTGAAGGTTCTTGTTTTTTATCTTCATTTTTCTTACAACATCCTGCCATATAACAGCTGATTTGTTGCGATCCAAACAAACCACTTCTCGTATTCACACACATACGTTGCTGAACGGCTTGCTATTAAATATACGTGATAAATATTTCTATGGCTTAGTTTCTATGTTCAGCAGTTTTTGTTATTGCGCAATATCATAAATTTTCACGGTTTCAAATAAAACTAAAGGCTTGTTAATGCCGAATATCTGGCGGTATTGCATTTTCAGCGTTTTTGTTTAGGATTTTCGCGAGCAATATTCTACATGAATGCTCTTTTAATAAATTTATTAACCATTATACTATTCGCCTAATTGGTACTATTCAGAAGAAATGTACAGCTGTGTATAAGTTAAATTGATTACTTGACACAAGTACATATGTATTTTACTTTCGCTGCATTCTTTACCTGCCTATACGACGTACCTAGATATCACTTTATTTTTGAGTTACTCAAAGTAAAGCCCTTTAATTTTTTCTTTTAAACATTCACTCACAGTCGTTTGTTCCTAAGGTAAGCAACTTAATGCTTGTGTTATAAGTAACAGCCGGTTGATATGGGTAATTTGTTTTTTATAAAATCAATATCAACCATACAAAATGTAGTCTGTAATATGTTTTATAAGAGCGTCGAATATATGTATACTAGCGACCCTCCCCGGCTTCGTACGGTTGCAAAAACTATCAGTGTTCCTCTACTATATTATGCATTTATTATACATATAAGCCTTCCTCTGGAATCACTCTACTTAAGAAAACCGCATCAAAATCCGTTGCGTAGTTTTAAAGATTTAAGCATACAGACAGCGGGAAGCGACTTTGTTTTATACTACGTAATGATATAATTATGTACAAAATAAAGTCCAATTGCAACCAATAAGATATCAAGTAAGCTTCACATTCAGCATGTCCCCACTGCTGGGCATAGGCTTCTTTCTCTATGTTGGAAAAGAATTGGAGCCTAATCGTTGGCATATAAAGTTATAAAAAATTAAATACTTTTTACTGTACTGTAATAGCTTACGAAAGTGACGTAATCAATTGTGATCAACCGTGCTGCTACATTAGATTTTGCGGATACATATTTAAAAATGATTGCAGCTGGTGCTGCAAATTAGTCCGCAAGTTTTCTCAATCAAAGATTAAATTTTTAACAAAGTAAAGCAAATGAAATCAGCGGTGCTAGCCTAGATACTAATCTTAAACCCCTAGGTCAGGAACCTTTAGAGACACGCTTAAAACCTATAAGTATAAATCAGAAGAATCTATAAAAGTAGGTTAACTTATTACGTGCTATTTATTAAACCCAAATCATTTTTGTAGTTAATTAAGTACTTACTGACAAATTGACATCAGGGTCTTCCTTAAGTATATTCCAAAAATCGCATAATAGTCTGATGCTTGGGTCATTAGATGAACAGTCAACATTAGGGTTTGGTTCAAAAGTATTTAAATCATCAATAAGTTTATCCAACGCCTTATATCGTCGACTTAGACATTCTGGTATATCTTGCATTTTAATTAAAATTGCATTTCAGCTATAAGAATGTAAGGTAAGGATTTAGATTAAGAACCGTCGAATTATCTAAGCTCAAATTTTGATCGTTTATTGACATAATTCTGTTACAAAAAAATAACCCTAACCTATCTAACTTCAAAATGACGGTTCTTAATCTAAAGCCTAGCCGAGAGGTAATTCTACAAAAATTGTATTGTAAACAATGTTATACGATATTTTTAAAACAATTTTTACTGTGTCTTGTTTAACTCACTCACCTTCTATAAATAGCAGTTACACTTTAACTATATTTCATGGGATGATATAAAATAAGAAGTTAGTTATTTTGTTATATAATATTGCAATAAGTTACTTATTACGTAATAAATTTATGTCCAAATATTTTATAAATATTATTATGTACTTGTCATGGTTTGTGATTTTGAACTTAATATTTTTATTTGCTATTTTCTGCAAAATTTGACGTGCTAGTTTAAAAAAGTGACTTTTAGTTAATTCTATAAAAAAGAAAATCTTCGATGGCCATGTTAGTATCGTTTTAAAGAATGCTAGTTCTATTTTAATAATCGACAAATTTACATATTTTTCGCATTAGAAACACATCTTAAAATTAATGGATTTCTGCAGATAAGCGTGTTGCATGTAAGTCCAGTTCCTTAATAATAGAATAATTCTTTGTGCAGTAAAAGTAGGTACGGATTTCTATGTACCAAAGCCGCTCACGGACCCTTAATTCAAATATTAATATTATAGGTAACTAGCATAATGACGAGCTGATAAAAATATACAGTCCGGGTGATTTTGTCTCAATAGTAATTTAATAATTTCATTTATTTATTTTTTTATTGTCGAAATTTATAAAATAATATTGAAATAGGTATGTAATACAAGATATTAAAAAATATGCGAATAAATCAAATAAAATTTATGTTTCGGAACACATACAATAGTATGTTTCTATATATTTGTGTTGTATTCACCGTTTAATTTTATGTAATGATTCATAAATATATATGTTTATCATTACAGCCTATACAGTCCACTGCTGGACATAGGCCTCCACAAGTTCGCGCCAAAAATGGAGTGAACTCATGTGTTTTGCCCAAAGTCACCACGCTGGATAGGCGGGTTGGTGACCACAGGGTTGGCTTTGTCGCACCGACGACGCTGCTGCCCGTCTTCGGTCTGTGTATTTCAAAGCCAGCAGTTGGATGGTTATCCCGCCATCGGTCGGCTTTTTAAGTTCCAATGTGGTAGCGGAACTGTATTATCCCTTAGTCGCCTCTTACGACACCCACAGGAAGAGAGGGGGTGGCTATATTCTTTAGTACCGTAGCCACATAGTACATGTTTATAATAATAAATAATCTTAACTCCGTGAGAGTGACTTTACATCATCATGAAAAAGTTTTGAGAATCGTAGTTATGGAAAAATTTAAAAAAAATGTCACTTTTATTTGCAAAAGTATTTGACGGGAAGACCGCTAATCAGAAAAAAAAAACAAATAATTATACATGTAACATGTATATAGGTACTATACATGTAACTTTTTCATCAATCGATTATTGTAACACTTGAATTCAGTTATTGTTGTTAATAAAAAAAACTTATTCAAAGAGATTGTTTCAATAAAATAAATAATAATAAACAACTAACAGTAGTTTACTTTATATTGCATCATTGTTTTCCAAAACAGAACACTAATAATACACACTGAAGAAGCAAGGCGCATTACTCATACATAATTGTAGAACCAACAAAAACGGTCCCAAATTACAAATATAATCCGTCTATTTCGTACATTGTACGAACGCAATAATTCGTTACCTTTATACATAGCCTTTATAGGTAACCATAACAATTAACGGTAACGGCATAGATATGTACCAGTAGATATGTACGGTAAAAAATATATCGGTATAATGGCTCCAAAATAACGTAATAACTATATCTATTCTATAAATAATGCTTTCAATAACGGTTCAATATAATGCTTTTCGACTTGACAATTTATCCTAAAAGTTTTGAGGATACAAGACCCAAGACCAAAATCATTAACTACTGACAGCTGTCAAGAAACAAATGTCAATTGTATCAGTGAATTATGTTCGGATTCGGTGTTTTGAAAGATTTGATAATATTCTCAAATAATGAATAATTTGAATAGATAAGTCTTATCAGTCAAGTTCAACAATTCTGAGTTATCAATATTACTTGTAACGTTAACAGACTATTTTAATTAAAACGCGTAAGTTGACGAATTCGAAAGAAAGGACAAATATGACGGAATTCGGATCAGTAAGTAGAATATTCTTATTTGATTTTAGTAAAGTTTTAATAGAAACTGATCATAACTAAAGCTATTTTATATACACAATTATGAATTTAAGAAATTATCGTTGCAAAATGTCCAAGATTATTTGATTCGTTTATTTTTCTAATTTTACGAAAAACCATTGTTAATTAATGCTGTTGTCATTAACTTGAGAATAATTGCGTAGATCTTCAATGTACATCTTCGTGCACATCTTCAATTTCGTAACGGTATACCTATTAGTTATCTAAAGAAAAATTCTATAAAAGTTAATTCAGGACCTTTTCAAACCATTGACTTAAAATGTTACCTACTATTATGCTACACATACATATAGTATAATGTTTAAAAATAAAAGTTGCCTTTAAATAGAGCTTTCCACTGTTTTAAAAATAATTAAAATCTAAAATAATAATTCTAAAATAATAATTTAAACTTAAAACTTATTTCATACACAGGAACACCCTCGGAACTTGATCCCCGAGCTCTGCAATCAGTTCTACCACTTGGGATGGGTGACGGGAACAGGTGGAGGTATTTCCATCAAAGAAGGGTAAGATCAAGCTTTTTATATATGTATTACCTATTTTGTATTCATTTTTCAAATGTGTAGTTTACTATGTTTAATTAAAATTCATAAAATTATAACTATTCTGTAATGGTGAAGCATAATGAATGAAGTTCATTTCCTTCTACTATATAGGGGGCAGTTGCTATATAGGGGGCAGTAACACTGCAACATTCATTTTTTTTTATACAACTGTGTCAGAAAACAAGTGTACAGCTCACCTGATTGTGATTGCTGTAGCCTATAGACTGCAACACCAAGACCATTACAAGCGCATTGCTGTCCCTAACCCCAATCCTCCAGGAGCTCTGGTCACATTATTCACCAACAGGAACACAACACTGCTTCAGAGATGTATTATTTGATTGTGATCTTCTATAAGGTTGAGAGATACTTCCCCAGTCGGGCTGCTCTAGATTTGAGCAGGATATTTTCTGCTGTACCTACCTCAGTAAAAGTGCTAAGCTTATTCAATGCGATTCAGTTGAGTTTATATATATTTATAAACTAACTCTTTTTAAATATTTTAAATAATGAGATTCCAATTGTTTTTAGAGTGAAAAGTATATAAATAAGTTGTATTAGACAAGCCTGTAACACCGTTTTTTTAAGCTAGCACAGGTTGCAGAACTACTTAAATGAAACAATTTTTTTTTTTAATTTTATATTTTCCTTTTTAGTGATAAAATTTATATCGCCCCATCAGGAGTCCAAAAGGAGAGAATGAAACCAGATGATCTATTTGTTCAAACAATAAATGATGAGGACTTAGAATTACCACCTCCTGATAAAAAGTATGTAATGTAATTCTTTTATATTTTTATTACCACAAGATTTATAGATACAGCAAAGTTTCTTTACCAACATTTGTATATCTATCCACTATCTAAGGTTGCCTGGAGTTTCAGTTTAAAGTTAAAAAAATTTATTTGATTAAAGAGTATTTAAAAATTGTACTTAGATATTTGAACTTTTAATATTTGCTGTAATGATAATAAAAATATTAAATACCAAAGTAAGTTAAATCTTGTATCACTTAACGAGACATCATAATGAGCAAAGAATCTCGTTCCCAATGTAATTGTTGCTTAATAACTCTTTTTAACAATGAAAACCACACTTTTTTTGCTATAATTCTTTGTGGGGACAGTTATAACTTTATCCTTCAGCCTGTAATATCCCACTGCTGGGTTTAAGCCGCTGTTCCAGTGTGGGTTTGCGAATTACTACCTTACCTACAATATTTCGAAATATTTAAAAAATACTATAAAAATCTATTTACTGAGGATTACAAATTTCTGTTTTGTATATTTAATATGAGTTACATTATTACATGACATTTGTACAATCTTCTATATATTAATACATGAAGCGAAAACTTTGTAACCCTTTTTATGAAAACTGTGCAGTATGAAATTTAGCACACTTGTAGTTTATATCGAAAAGTAGTGCAGAATACTAATATTGTATAAAATTATGAATAAAAAATACATTAAATCAATAAAACAACATTACATACACTACCGTTTGACACATACAATTACGACCACTGGGCGTCTGGGCGACCACTCCCTCTTATATTTTAACAGTAACAATTACATTAATTGACGTTTTGAATCATTTTTCATAAATCCACCCGATGTAATGATTTATAACCAAATGGAAGTGGAACTGAATTGACATGTACTCGTAATCAAGATCTTTTTTTCTTTGTATTTAGGAAATGTCTTGAACACTCAATCTTAATTACCACTCACTCAGTCTTAATTTTTTTTTTTAAATCTATGTTAATTCTACATGTGATTTTATCTATGAAACTTTAATCTCAATATATTTATATGTATATAATACATAACAAGTATAGTTCAAATTGTCTAAAAAGATATTTTATAATTTCAGGCTAAAGAAAAGTCAATGCACGCCACTATTCATGCTTGCATACAGAGAACGCAATGCCGGGGCAGTCATACACACACACTCTCCACATGCAGTGAGATGTACTCTGTTGTATGATAAGGAATTTGTTATCACTCACCAAGAAATGATTAAGGTAATTTAAATATTAAAATGATATTAATATGTATGCATAGTTATTTTTCACTGTAAAAGTGTTTTTGGTTATCTGTTAGTTTTACATTAATCATGCAATCAATTTTAAATTTACTTTTTAAAGTACTCAAATATAAAGTCAAACAACAAAATAAAAAAAAATCCATTTATTTATGAGGTAATGAGAAATTTGAAAAATTATTTGATTTTAAATTTATTATTTTTGGTTTTTAGAATATCAACACAAAAGCATTATTTTTTTAGATATAACTTAAAATGAGTTTTTGTCATGATTTGTATAAAAGAAAATAATAAAACATCGACATATTTACGTTTAATCTAATATATAAAATTCTCGTGTCATGGTGTTAAACATTGAACTCCTCCAAAACGGCTCGACCGATTTTAATAAAATTTTGTGGGCATATCGGGTAGGTCTGAAAATCGGCCAACATCTATTTTTCATACCCCTAAGTTATAAGAGGGGGGGGGGGGGGGGTTAAGCGGGTTGATAACATATATGGCAAAGAAACGTTTGCGGGGTCAGCTAGTATTACTATATTACGTTAAAATTATAGCAGCTCGGAAAGTTAAATTAATGCAAAGTAAATATTAATAATATAATGAATAACTTACAGGGTATCAAGGACGCCAAGTTAGGACGATACCTTCGTTACGATGAGAAATTAGTCGTCCCTATAATAGAAAACACACCATTTGAGAAAGACCTAGCTGGTAGTTTAGCGGACGTTTTAGCTAAATATCCTGGCACTAGCGCAGTACTTGTAAGGCGGCATGGTGTGTATGTATGGGGAGATAATTGGCAACAGGCCAAAACTATGTAAGTATACAGAATATTATATAAACATAGTATTATAATTATTAGAATTTAGGAATATGGTGAAGATTTGTAGACACTTTGTCTAACATCTTGGCAATAGTAGTTACATTTTGTGAAGTAAAAATATGTATTAAATATTTAGTTAGATCTAACTTATTATATCCCCCTCTCAATTTCCGTTCGCCTCGCCCGACCACACTTTTCGTAACGCTCTCGTCACGCATTCACCAGCTTACTACCCAAGTCAAGCATGCATAAAGAAGTATTACTTAAAAAATTATTACTGAAAATTATATCGCACATCTTTTTTTTATATCACGTGATAAAGAGATTTTTTTCTTTTTTTTTTTACGTGGGGGAAATCCGTGGGGGATACCAGCGCGGGGGCGCCAGAGGGTTATGTCAGACTCCTACTGACTAAAAACCACCACGTGTGAGCAGTCGTCCGCCTGGGTGGGCCGAGATGGGGTCGCGCTAGCATTCGCCACCTCGCCCCGGATGATAAGAGATTACCGCAGCTTATAGACGCCTGCAACACCAGAAGCATCGCAAAAACGTTTCGTCGACCCTATCCTCAATCCCCCCCCCCCTCTCCCCCCAGGAGCTCTGGTCATCTTACTCACCAACAGGAGCACAATACTGCTTGAAAACAGTATTATTTAGTATTATTTATCTTCTGAACGACTGCACCAAATTGGATGTCGTTTTTTTTTGGTAATGAAAATAATCTCAGGACAATATTTGCGTATATTATATTGCGTAATGAAAAAGAAAACATAACTATACTATACTAAGTTCGTCGAGTCAGTTACTTTGTAGTAAATTATTCGACTCTAGTTTTTTTTTTCCTTCATTTTATTAAATTAAATATACAATGATATTTACAGGACTGAGTGCTACGATTATCTTTTCGAAATGGCGGTAGAAATGAAAAAACTAGGCCTCGACCCTACTTTCAATCCCGAATCGGTTGAAAATGGTAAAAGTTAGTGATGTTTTAAATGAAACATAGCAGTATGAGCAGTTAATTAAAAGTTAAAACTATAACTCGAATAATATTTAAAAATTATTTTTATAGATACTATTTTGTTTGTTTATTAAAAATGTTTATATTAAACTATCATTTTTTATTTCAAACCCAACATATCATTTTTTATCAATTCAGCAAATATACTTTCAGATACAGCATTTTTTGTTTGGTCCCTTTGAATTTCTGCTAAGCCTTTGTCAGTCTTTATTGTTCTCCTATTTATACCATGTTTGCTAGTTGCACATTTATTGGTAACCAATTCTTTTATTTCTTCCAATTCAGCTTTTGAAAGATTTGTTCTGGAAGCTTCTTCTGAGAGTGACGATTTTCTTTTGGCCATTTTATACAATGACATTAGATCTAAGGAACTTTTTTCTTTCCTTGCAATTATTGCTTGATTTCTTTTAAGCACTTTTTTAAGATCATCCAGATACGGTATGTTTTCGGCGATCTTACTATCAATAATTTCTATTTCCTTTTCGTTTAGTTTTGCTAAATCTTCGTTGGTTATGTTAAAGTTACGTTTTATTTGAGATGGTATAGTTGACGCTGGTATTTCTGAAATGAATTTTACGAGGCTATGTGTGAGACAGATTATATATGCTGATGAGAGCTCCTGTTTTGTAGTTTTTTTTTTTTTGAAATGAAAGAACTCATGTGTACTAAAATACACGCGTAAACATTAAATTTATTTTTAAGACAGGTTAAGGTAGAAGGAGATTATCAATTATGTGTTTTACCTCGGAACTTTTTACTGGATCGACCGATTTCGATTTTTTTTTAATTTGATTGAAATCTGACAAGTACATTTTTTATTTAACTAAGTCGGCAAACAAATATACGACTCACCTGATGGTAAGTGATTACCGTAGCCCATAAACTGCAACACTAGAAGCAAACGCGGTGCCAACCCTACCCCCAATCCCCCCAAAAGCTCTGGTCACCTTACTCACCACAGAAACGAAACTGCTTGAAAGCAGTATTATTTATAATAATTAAACAGTATACATTTTGAGTTATCTATAATAACGCTTATTTACTTGACAATTTTGACGTGACAGCGTCTTATAAATCGATGAACGCCGGCGGCATGCACGAAAAAGGATGACTCATTGCGTTACGCTCATTGTCCCGTTACGCTCAGTGATAGTATAAGGAATATATATATACGATAGGCCAATCGAGTGATAGACTAAAAGATGCGGCTTGCGCCGCATCTATCCATAGGTATTCCATATACTATCACTCGATGGTCCTATACGTCCGAGGAGATATTTTGTTATGACATTGTCACGTCAAACTATCGTCCGTAAACCAACTTTACAGACAACCGATTTTTTTTTTTTTCGTCTACCTATTACTGATCGATGGAATTTAAGTCGGTTACTTTTCGTTTGCGAGCAAACACGATTATCACATCATATGTTTAAAAAGTACCTTTATTATCGTATGTCGGTCTTATAGAGAAGTAAGCTCTCAACTTCTGTATCGGTTCTTTGAAGTCTTCAACATAACACTTTTCAAATACGTCATATTCTATGCATACTATCTTTTCTTCCAACTTTCTGAGTTCAACATCATTCTTCTTAAACTTCGAAAATTTCTCTACTATGACTCTTATGTTTGGTACTTCGGAAATATGGATATGGTCACTGGTGTCATAGGTTTTGATGACTGCGTCCTCTAAAAATGTAATAATAACACTGGTCTAATATGCGTATATGTGAACTCCCTCAGTATGGACGCGATAAATACAAATATATACCTACTTATAATTTCTCCAGCACGTCAAATGTTGCAATGATCATTTTTGGTATTTTTTTTTTTATATATATCACTAGGTCGGCAAACAAGCGTACGGCTCACCTGATGGTAAGAGATTACCGCTTATAGACGCCTGCAACACCAGAAGCATCGCAAGCGCGTTGCCGACCCAATCCCCAATCCCCCCCAGGAGCTCTGGTCACCTTACTCACCAACAGGATGACAATACTGCTTGAAAACAGTATTATTTAACTGTGATATTCTGTAAGGTCGAGATACTACCCCAGTCGGGCTGCTCCAGATTTTGAGCAGGAAATCCCTGCTGTGCCCTACCTCAGTTAAAAAATTTCACTAAAATTCGTCAAATTTCGTTTTTGTATGAATATCATTGTTTTGCACTTATTTCGGTGTTAGAAAGAGATAGCAAGTTGTTGATGACTACTAAGTTCCGTGTGGACAAAGTCATAAGAAAAACCAAAGAGTTATTTGTTTGTTTTTGTTGAGTTTTTAGTAAGTTAGTTTTAATTACATTACTGTTTATTGAATATAAAATTTTCCAATGTGTTCAATTTTAATTTTTTCAAGTTCAAGACAATGCCACAAACGTAAAAATTCACCATTTTCTTTTATTTGTGGTGATTTTGTAGTAGTCTTACAACGCAAAAAATCCACATCTATAATACAAAAGGCTGACCTATGCACGTTTGAAAGCAATAAACAGGATGGAAAAGCATTAAGTATTTAAAAACTAAATTCCCACGTATAAGAGGCCAAATTTAGGAAGGCATAGGTTGTTTCTCAAAAAAGGGGAACTTTAATGTTCCATTATTCATATCTAAGTTGATCGATGAGGAAAAAAAGAACGTTGTAGGTTACATAAATCTGTAAACAGATTTGGACTCAGCAAACCAAAGCCAATAAGAGTCCAATAGTAACCTCTCTACTCCCGGATTAATTTTTTTTGGCCAGTGTGATCAGTGTAATTTAATTTTACAACAGATAAAAAATTATGTTCCCAATTAATTCAAATCCCTTTATGTTGCTTTAAAGAAATAAAACAACAATACAACCGCATTAACAAGTAAACAGACAACCCTTGTGGATTTTTTTAACGAAGATTGACCAATTTC
Source organism: Melitaea cinxia (assembly GCF_905220565.1). Taxonomy (NCBI): domain Eukaryota; kingdom Metazoa; phylum Arthropoda; class Insecta; order Lepidoptera; family Nymphalidae; genus Melitaea; species Melitaea cinxia. Next base: position 2,917,238 of record NC_059405.1, on the reverse strand, counting down.
TTTTCTAATTTTTTTTTTTTTAACCTTTTATTAACCTTAAATTTAATTAACCTTTTTCCGTGCTGAGATAGTCCTCAATATCATCTGCATTGTCTATACTTTGCCACTGAGAACCATCTGCCGTTTCTACGTACATAGGTTCCCTAACCTTTGGATTGACATACTGTGAGCAATTTTCAACCTTCGGTGTTACACCACAGAGTACTTTTTTCAACTCCTTCAGTTGTTTTATTGTGTCAGGAATACTGGGATCAAAGTCGTATTGTTGCAGAACAAGATTGTGAAACTGAAATTAGTTACTATCTAATTACCGTAGGTGCCTTAAGATAAGCTGAACAAATGACAAAGGATCAGATTTCGTGTTTCTATATTGTTTATAAGTGAAGAACATTAAAAAATAATAGTAGTATTCAAATGTTACAGGTTTTACTTGCATATAGCTATAAAAGCCTAATACTTTGCTAATGAAGAGATACTATCATAAAAGTATGTCTAAAAAAGTTTTTTTTACGATTAGGTCGGCAAACAAACTTACGGCCCACCTGCTGGTAAACAATTAGCGTATATTGCTTATAGGCGACTGCAAGACCACAAGAAAAAAAATATTGCAAGCGCGTTAGTGACCCTGCCCCTGACCCTCCCCTGGAGCTCTGGCCACCTTACTCACTAAGTTACTAGAGGGACAGAACACTACTAAAGAACAGTTTTATTTAGCCGAATAATAGTCGAACATTCTAGTGAAAAAACGTACTTGATCATCGACTCCAGAAAATTCTGTCGACTGTTCAACGTCCTTATAGTCAGGAGACACATAACAACACCGGTTGGTCATGGGCTTGCTTGTTTTAAAAGGATTCCTTCTACTTTTAGGAGGTAACAATTCTTCGATTTCGTCATGATTTAAAGTAGTGTCTTGTTCTTTTGCATCGGCGTTGTTTCTTTTGCCGATACCACGAGCGTTTTTACGTTGATTGGGGTTCATTTTGTCGTAAATAAGTCATATTCATATGATCACATTTTGCTACGTGTCACAGAAAATTTGTTCCAAAAAGTGTCAGGGTAGTTATGGCAGATTGTTTCTATGACACAGAAAAAAGTATAAACTAATCTTTCATTTTGGACAAATAAAGTTATTAATCTATGATTAAATATAATAAAAATATAATTCTCGCTGTCTGTACATGGAAGATATACGAGAAAAAATATTATTGCGACCTTTATCAACGCAAATAGCACCCACAATAATGATTGTTAGAATTTTTGTCTGTTTGTCCGTCCGTTTGTGCACGCTAATCTCGTGATGTGATTTTCACTGCTATATAATGGTAAGCTTCACTTAACATTTGGTGTTTGTTTCATGAAAATCGGTTCATAAATAAAAAAGTTAAACCAATTTAACGAACGTTGAACATGTAAATACCCAAAACGTGGACGAAGTTACAGGCACAGCTAGTAACTAATAATTCTTGGCAAAAGTGACTTAATGCCTGCTATAATAATATTATAATTATTATATCGATTTGGTGTTTGTCCTATAAGACCCGTACAATTTACGTTACTTGGGATGCAAAAGTTCTCCAAATGCCTTAAATTAAGTGTTATTCTTAGAATATCTACCTTTTATGAAAAATCTTTACCCAAGTTGACAATTTCATCTTTATGAGATCTAAATGTAGCATGTCGCTAATGGCGATCGTATGCCAAAAATAAAAGAAGAAGAAGAAGAAATGTAGCAGAGAATAAGTTGCAAGAAAATGTTGTCTCGTTTTAGCCTATATTTAACATATATATATATATATATATATATATATATATATATATATATATATATATATATATATATATATTTTTTTTTTACCTTAGCATCACAGAATATTACCACTACAGAAGAAATTTAAATGTAAACGGTACTTCACTTACATTTATCTATGATTATCTTTGTCAAATTTTTTGAATTACCTGCGTTCTACATCCTCATCACGTCCTACTTACAACTGGAAGCACCTAATGCTCATTCATTGATTCACTTGCGTGTAATTAATAAAGCGTCATACTTGTGCATACTTGTGAGTTTTATTTACAAATTATATAGATAACTAGCTGACCCCGCAAACGTTTTTTTGCCATATATGTTATTAACCCGCTTAATCCCCCCCCCCTTATAACTTAGGGGTATGAAAAATAGATGTTGGCCGATTCTCAGACCTACCCAATATGCCCACAAAATTTTATTAAAATCGGTCGAGCCGTGTCGGAGAAGTTCAATGTTTAACACCATGACACGAGAATTTTATATATTAGAAGATTACGCTGCTGCACCTACCTTTTCAATACATATTTTCCTATTTGTAAAGGTTGGAAAGTCTGGAAGAGATCGGTACTAAGCGATAAGACCGCCTTTGTACATTACTATCTTTATGTTAAATAAGTGTTTTTATGTAAATCTTTTCTGAGTGGTGTGCAATAAAGCATATTCTATCTATATAATATCTATCTTGTGCTTCTTTTTAACTGACTTCAAAAAAAAGGTTACTCAATCCGCGTATATATTTTTTTATGTATGTTCGGGGATAACTTTGTCGTTTATGAACCGATTTTGATAATTCTTTTTTTGTGGAAAGGAGATATTCCAAGGATGGTACCATGATAAGATAATTGTGTTTGCTCGCAAACGAAAAAAAAACCGACTTCAATTACATCGAAGAGTAATACAACGTAGATCGACGAAAAAATAGTAATACTTTGTTCGTATTCCATATAACGCGACATTATAAAATTGTAGAATTATAATTATAATGTTCTACTGTTATTTCTAACATTTTGTTAGCGATTGTAGGCAGAAATTTCATAAAAGGCCCGTCGTCGATTCGCGCGAAGCGCTGACATCGCTTATTACGGCGGGTTTTTTAGTTGAAGCGGATTTATATTGAATTACGGTTTATGTCTTTTTTTATTAAAAATATGTACTGTTCATGTTTTCACACACCACCGATGCACGACTGGAGTTTACCCCTTCAGATCAACTGTCTAAATAGGCACAAAAAGGCTTACTAGTCTGAGAAATATATTATTACTATATCAAATTGTAAATAAATGAATCTAATAACGCCATCTATCGGAACCTAATTGCGTTATTAGAAAACGTCTGAACGCCATCTCTAACAAGGTCATTCGTTCAGTAGATTTTACTGTTCAATTTTTTTATTCCGGGGCAGGCACGTAAAATAGCCAAGTAAATACCCAGTATTAGCGATAACTCAAAAATTAAAAACTCAAATATATTTATAACGAATAAACTGCTACTCTCTACTCTAGTGGAATATTGTAATTTGATCGATAGTGAACGAAGTAATTTCATTAAATTTTGATAGATGGCGTTGTGGCAAAGTATTGAACATGACCACAGTCGTCTTAACATCGTCATGTAAATACGTGTCATCAAAGATTACTCAAAAATTGCTCATTATATCTCAATCATATTTAAAACGGACGACATGACAAGTATTAGCTTTTGATTTATACAAAAAAGATCAAAATCAGTGCACCCAGTAAAAAGATATAACGTATAATACAACGTAGGGTGACGAAAAAACCGTCAAGTAAATACGCAATATTAGATATAAATCACAAATTACTAATCAAATCTCAATTAAATTTGAATGGGACCACGTGACGAATAGTAGCTTTTAATTTATATAAGAAACGTCAAAATCGGTGCACCCAGTAAAAAGTTATGAGCTATAATACAACGTAAGGTGACGCAAATAATGTCAAGTAAATACGCGTTATCAAAGATTAATCAAAAAGTAGTTATCAGATCTCGATAAAATTTATATGTGACCACATGATAAACATCAGCTTTCGATTAAAGTAAAAATTATCAAAATCGATACACCCAATAAAAAGTTATTGCGGATTTTCAAGAGTTTCCCTCGATTTCTCTGGGATCCCATCATCAGATCCTGGTTTCCTTATCATGGTACCAAACTAGGGATATCCCCTTTCCAACAAAAAAAGAATTATCAAAATCGGTACACCCAGTAGAAAGTTATGTGGTATAATACAACGTAGGTCGACGAAAAAAGCGTCAAGTAAAAACGCATTATTAGATATAATTCGAAAAGTAGTTGTTAGATCTCAAATAAATTTAAATGGGACCAATCGGCACACACCACCTTTCGATTAAAACAAAATTTGTCGAAATCGGTCTACCTGGTCAAAAGTTCTGATGTAACATACATAAAAAAAAAAAAAAAAAAAAAAAAATACAGTCGAATTGAGAACCTCCTCCTTTTTTGGAAGTCGGTTAAAAACCAGTATCTGACGGTGGAATCTTAGAGAAAACGAGGGGAACCCTTGAAAATCGTAGTGACGACTAGTGCATTTGTTAATTTTTTTCGTCTACTTACGTTGTATTACTTGTCAAAGTATTGAAATCGTTTTTTTTTTCCTTTGCTAGTAAACACAATGGTAATTTGCAAAAAATTCAATATATCTAATTTAACCAATCTTAACTTTCAAGTGGATTTTTTTTTACATCATAGGTATTTCATACTTTAATAAAACACAATTTTTGTAAATTGTTTATTCATTTATTTTGTTCATTAAAATTTCGTTAAAATACATGAACATAATTATACGGCATCAATTTATAATTAACTGCTAATACAATCAACATTTTACACGAGGACGATAGACAATAGTGGTAGCCGGTTGGTGATCAGACGTTAAGTTAGAAGTGGCAAGTGTACGGATGGTAAGTAGTAATTTCTCGCTATGTGGTAAGCAAGTCAAGATAGCCATACATCGTGTTGGGCTGAATATCTTCTGAACTGGTCGACCGTCAACTTGTAACTGTTGAGTAATTGGATATCTTAATATTTTTTTCAAAGATATGACTTTAAAACTTTTAGTTCTGATATTTTGCCTGTTTGAAACGTTTTGTAAATGAACTAGTTACATACAAATTGTATTTATAGGTTTTTCGAGGTCTGGGGGTTTGTGTTTGTATCGTGTTTGTTTCTGAACCCCTGACGAATGAAATATATATCAAAAACATTCAATTGGAAACTATTTTAGCAGCTACTCTGAACCAATGAAAAACAAGTACATTTGTTTAGCTTTTGCATGCCAACTATGGCCACCAGGCCATGCCAACTATGACCAGCGTCAAGGATGTTCGCTTTCATTTTCAATTTGTTAATCATTAAGTTTGGTTCATTGTTACAATAAAAATAATTACCAACCTCATATCCTTGCACGTAAGCGACTTCGCGCGGTAATCTCCATTTTACCATCACGGTGTGATCGGATATAGTTCTTATACCTATAAAGGTTGCTTTTAAACCATGGCAGCTGCTTTGGCAAGACTATAAAAAGACAGATATTAATACTTTGAAACTTAAAAACATCAACGAAGCATATAAATGTTTGTGTAAATAAACTATCTTACATTAATTTTGGGCATATTTTGTAAATATCCTTGTACTAAATTTGGTTTCGTAAATAATTCGTCTGATTTATAAGCCGTGTTGGTCAATAAATTATCCATCACTAATTTTGTATTTCTTGGAAGGTATACCTATTAAAAAAATTATAAATCAAAATTGATTAACAGAGAGAAATCCCTGAGTCATTTTTAGTAAGTCATATCGACACATTTAATGACGAGTCTTATTAAAATTTTAAAGAATGTCACTATCTATTATAAGATAGGAGATAGTTCAAGATACTATTCCATTGATTATTGTACTTAGAAAATTTTTAGCAAACCATAATAATAATTAAAAGATGCTAAAATTATTTTGGATAAATCAATTTAAATCAAGTTATAACATACCCTTGATTGAATGAGATTACAATACGTCTCTTTATCGATAGGGCTGAAATTTGCAAGTGTTTGGGACGTAGCATCACTACTGGCAGTTTTAAATTCTAAATCCAATTTTTTCTAGAACAATAATGTTTTAAAAAATAGTAATATAATTCTAAATTAGATGCACGAGTCCATAGAATTATGAGCCTTTGGTATTATTTTTCTTGATACATTATTAGTGAAAAAGCTAACGATTTGGTGCATCATGCTAAACGTGACCATTTCACGAATGCTTTGTCTTAATTATAATTATTATAAGTGATGTAAATATTTGTGTTAATATTAATGTTAGTTATTAATATACTTAGAAAAAACCAGTGTCCTTTAAAAATAAAATTGTGATCACCTTGGAAAGATGACTCAATATTTCTTCTAATTCATCACATTTTTTACTCGAATGTGATGATTTTAATAGCGGTGAGTTCAATAAGTCATTGACTTCGATCAATAATTTAGTCTGAAAATTGACCAATTTAGTAACTAATATATTATTCATTAATACATTTATACTACTACAAGGTACTTTGGATGCCCGATATGCTAACAATTTGCCGACTTCACACGTTTCTTTTTTCAAGTACGTTAAATTTATACTGTAGATAAATCCTGAGGTTAAATAAGATCCTGGGGTTGTTTTCTGAACACTATAATTTTATTAATATGGCCAAAATGACCGTGTACATCGAAAACTTTACCCTAACTCCCGAAACGTTTCTAATATTGCTGACTCAGAGCGGCAGTAGCCACGTACTACTACTACTTACTTTTTACTACTATTTACTTTATTATTTATATATATATATATATATATATATATATATATATATATATATATATATATATATATATATATAAAATTAATATGCTCAATTCGATTTTGACTCAACAATGGTTTTGATATTTCATTAGTAACCGTAATGAAAAAACCTATTTACTACGTTTTCTATGTTTTTCATTAAAATATAATATTATTTACCAAAGCATAATTGCCACTACTCCTTCCAATGTTATTGAGAAATGCGGAGGTTTGCATGGAAATTGACTTTAGAGACGTCTTTTTGTGGAAATCTTTCAATGGTACTGTACAAACATCTTCAATTTTCGTGACATAGGAACCATTGAGATATAAATTTTTTTTCATTATAGACCAAGCTTCTCTGTTATCGCCTGTATCAATATTCTGAAATTATGGCAGCCATTGTACATTTCAAAACTCTGATAAGAAATGTTAAATCTATAACAACAAAAATATTTTCCGAATTTGTATATTGAAAGATTACATAATAATATCATTCATAGTTTAATTAAAGGCGTACATTTGCACTATTATTAATTCCACACAGGAATTACGTAGGTACAATAATGGAGATAAATTCGTAGAAATTCTGAAATTTATAGATTAAATAAGAAAAAATCTCTTTTTATAATTGAAATATTTTGAGAACATAATAAAAATGTAGAATTTCTGTCGGCAATAGAACTTATAATTAGTGGGCAGAAATATAAGTTATCAAATTAATGTAATCTAAACACATACCTGTGTTTGCGTTTCTATAATATTGTGCAAAACATCTTTGGTACTGAAAATATTGTGAGGTGTCATCGTTGAAGATACCGTAGTTTGCAAAACCGAATCTGTTCCTTCGGTTACAGAATGTTCTAAATTTTCTATATTTTTATCATTTAAAGGAAAAATATTGCTTCCAACAGATAGAATACCTTTTCTATTCTCAAGAACTTTGATATTTTTTGTACCTTCCTTCATCGTGTCTTTATTTTGCTTAATTTTATTTAATTTATTATACATTTTATTATATTTTTTACCTATACATTTAATAGTGCTTTTATAAGAGTTACATTTTGTCTTGCTTTTGACTACAGTTATTCCGATATCTTTAACTTTTAAATCATTATCTAATGTATTGGTCTTTAAACCAACACTCTCATTTAGTTTATCATTAAATAATGTTCCACAAAGCGTAGAATCAGTATAAATTTTATCATTAGTAACTTTCAAGTCACTTTCCAAATTATTTTTTACACTTATACTGCCCATATTATGTATAACGTTTCTATTACTAACCAACGAAGATGATTTTTTATCACATGACATTATATATGTTTTCGATGAAACTGAATTTAATCTTTCAAAATTGTTTTTTTCGTCAAAATTTTCATCAACACCGTCCACATTAGACAAAAGAATTGTATGAGCTGATTCTTTAGGCGTAAGAGGAATACACGGAACTTTCCTATCAAAAAAGTCTTTTTCATCTTTGTCATCGCTATATTTATTTTTTATTACATTTTCAGAATTCGGTGCAAATTCATTTGATGATACATTAGTTTTTGATAAACTTTTCGTTAAATGTATAATTGTATCTAATAATACCATATCTCTTATAGGATATGGTTTGTTTGCATTAAATATTTCACACAGTTTATCATCTACGTTATTATCAGCATTTCTTTCAGAAAATTTAGTGCCTTTTCTCAATACACTAATTTCATCAACCATATGATTCGAATCGTCAGTCGTTGGAAAACATTCTTTTAATAGAATATCGTTTGGTGAAAACTTTGAATTTTCACTAATTACTTTATCACTAATTCTGTGCTTTGATACAGTATGACAAGCTCTAACAATTTGGCGACATGATATATTTGTACTGGAAGAATTATTTGCTGGAACATTAAAGTAAGACATTTGTTTTGGTTTTCTTTTCAGATTATGATCACTTAGATTTATAGAACTTTGTTGTTGAGATACGATTTCTTTGCCAACTTCAAACGTCGATGGTATAAAAATTTTGCCCTTTCGTAAAAAATGAGAATTCGCTTCTGAGAACAATAATCCAGTCACTTTATTACGGACAATATTTTCATGTTTAATATTCAAAATTCCTTTACAAGCAAAACAATCACATTTATTACATTCGCATGATGTTTTCAAATGTTCTTCCTTTCTTTTATTTGCATATTCGTTACTTTTGCGAGACATTTGGCATTCGCATGGGGAACACTTACAAGTTTTAAAAGAATCAAGAGATGGCTTAGAGTACCTATTTAAGATTTCACTATGTATTCGTTTAGTGTCTTCCCTATGATTCCCTTTCTCTTTGCATACAAGACATTCACAATTTGAGCAGAAACAATCATTGACTTTGCTATAAGAAATGGTGTTACAATTATTATTACATAACGCAAACGTGACTATGGTATCTTTGTTATTAAATTTTCTCTTTCTATTTTGACAACTAATCAAAGTACTATGAATATCATAGTCACGACTTGCCCTTTCGATAGGTTTCTTCATAACTTTACTTTGCATTTCGCATCTACAATCTTCACTGTTTAATTGACAAGTGTCATTCGAGCAACCATCGCAACGACAGTGCCTATTCAAAATAATTTCTGTCGATACTTGATGTCTCAAGCTCGAGGCCATCGAACTGTAATTGTGTGTGCAGTTTACACAATCACAAGGTTCGCATTGACACACATTATGTTGGATATTTTCGTGTGCGGGTGCTACTATAACTGTTCTGTTTTTAAAAAGAGATTCTCCTAATGCTTTACATTCTATACATTGACAAGGTTCACAATCGCATGATGTAGAAAAATCTTCAGCGCATTTCACGCAATCACATGGCACGCAGCTACAACTTATTTCGTCTGTTTTCTTAACAACGCCACGACAATCTTTCCTATCACAGCTAACGCATGGGCAACCATCGTTAGGTATCTGTTTTATATCATTTCTTTGATTTTTTATATTGTTAGTACATTCGTCACAATCACAAGGCTTACAGTTGCACTCGTTATTACTAATAAGCAAAGATGTTCCTGTAATGCATTCGCAAACTTTACAACTACACGCATTATAGATTTCTTTTAATCTGGTCAAAAAATCTGGTTTCATAATATCTCTAAATTCAAAAGATGATTTAGGAGGCGAGAAGGAATTTTTACGGAACTTTTCAATCGATGGATAACTCTTTATCTCTATTGATGATGATTTTTTTCTTGAATTTTCAATTGAGAGAGAATCTTTAAAGTCTTGGTAAGGCATATTCATTATTTGAGCAGTTAACTCCGCTGTAGAATTTTTACCTTCATTTGGTAAGTAGTTAACGGCAACGCTGTTGACATACTGACGAGTGGTAGATTTATCATGACATTTATTTTCCACATTCCAATCTATTTTATTTCTCTTTAACAAAACGTCTTTACAGCTAAACTTAGTATATTCACGATTGTCGAGTGCTGTGTTTGCAACTTTCGTTATTTCACTGCATAATTCCGTTTCGATTTCTTCAATTTCATTTTGTACCTTTATATCGTTAATGTTTTTGGAATTGAATTGTTCGTCACTAAGATTTTTATTAGAAACTGCACAAGTATCTGGATTTTGACACATACTGCATGTGCAAGATAAAAAAGGCTTTCGATTTCTTAATTCAAAGCAAGTAACTAGATCACACGGAGAACAGGAGCAATAAGACCCGTTGTGAACCGATTCTGATATATCTTTACCAGGTTTAAAAATTATTTCATTCGGTAAAAAACTTTCAGGGATAACTTTATCTATTTTTTGTGGCAACATTGTTTATTTTTTAACTCCGGTGTTGCGGCACTACAAGACAGGTTTGCAGTTTTGGGTATCTGTAAAATTTCATTAATTTTAGTACTCTTACTAATTTATGATATCACTCACTATCATTTATTTTCTCAAATATAATGTTTAATTTTGAATATTCTGATATTATTATAGATTATTCAAAATTTGGCTAGAAATTTATATAGTACGTGTAATAACTACTCTTATCTACAACAACACTAATATTGACAAACTTCTAGTAATACTTTCTTGCAATATACGTATTAAGCTACTAATAACAATTCGCATACATATAAATTCTGTTTATTTTTTTCTACATTATAATTTACTGTTTTATTATTTCTTTGCAATTTCCCAAACACTAAGATATCATTGTCAGAGTAATTATTGAAAAAATACTCTGTCAATTCAAAAAGCTGACGGAACATTTATATTGACAGTTTAAATTTATAAAACTGGCAGACGGCCTGTCAGCACAATCTGTAAAAATAGGTTTAAAAAGAAAACTTCAAAATAAAATTAAATAATTATTTAATTCAATGCAATTCATATCATTAATATTAATAACATTCTTTTTCGATACATGAAACATGTAAATAAAATACAAACTTCGATTGTGAGTCGGAAATTTATTTGTTACATAATAATAATAATATCTCGTCTAATATTATTTACAGATAAAACACGATTGGCACGGAAATTATAAATTAAAAAATTAAAACTCGTCAAAAAACCGTTAATTCTCGAGAAAAAAAAAATTAACTTAGTCGAAATGAAGGTACGATTTTGTTCGATATGTGTTCGCTTAAGTTATATTACTTAGGTATTACTCATATACCTAGCTTAGTATTATACAATGTATATACATATACAGGTCGCTTAAACTCGTTAGACTAATCAAGGCACCAGGTTGAGGTCGGTGGAGGTTAACTGGAAGAAAAAAAATATTATGTTAATATTCAAGGCCAAATATATAAAATATATATTTGTAAAGTCATCAAAGGTTCAATTACTCTAAATTTATAGTGAGTTCTATAAAAGATTTAAATATATATTTTTAAACCGTATTTTTTATTTTAAAAGTAAGTGAAGAGTACAGTATTATTTGTCATGTATTAAATGTATGTTCGCAAAGTCACTGCATTACATTACTGAAAACTATGTAGTTGAAATATTTGTTAGACAAAGTAGAGTTTAATGGTGAAAATATTTTAAGAATTATAAACAACCGCCTTTTTTAATATTGAAAAATATAACACTCACATAAATAGCACGACAGTCTAATTTAGACATCTGTGCTCCAAACTATCGCATTTGTACCCAACGCACAAGATGGACAATTCTGAAAAAAAAAAAAAATGGGTTAATAATATCAAAACATACATATACAAGAAAATAAAGGTGTTTTATAATTTTGTCTTGTTGTAATGACAATTATAATCCCTTATATACATTTTTATACTTACAACAATACTTTCGATTGCATTCGCTAATTGTTCTTCCATTATTTTAACATCGCCATGTTCCAGCACTTCCTGCAATAAAAAAAATATAAAAACAACCAAAACAAAATGTGACTATGGGACATTGGAAAAGTTACTCTCGCAGTCTAGCACTATGTCTCACTCGTTTAATTTAACGTCATTCACCATGGGCGTACCCACAGTGGGGCAAGATGGGGCATTTACCCCATTCAAATTCAGAGTAAATTTTGCAAAAACCTTCGCAAGCTATTATTGAAGTAGTTTAGATAGAGATTCGAACACAGACGTGTTCTTATGGGAATTTGGGTTAAAGCCTCCAATGTAAATTTGATTATTTTTAAATTATTATTATTGATGAATATTATTTTAAAATCTATAATTGTACTAACACTAGATTATAAGAAACATTTTGTTACAGACATTATATGGGCTAGTCTCGAAATAAAGATTATTATTATTATTATATTATTATTATATTATTATTATTATTTACGGGCTTCATTATGGACTATTAGGTTACTAGGGTGTTATCTGATAGAAGATAGCTACTGCCTCCACGCTTGCTTGTGTGTGCCTGTGTGTATGTGTGTAAGAGAGAGAGAGAGAGAGAAAGAGAGAGAGAGAGAGAGAGAGAGAGAGATAGAGAGAGAGAGAGATAGAGAGAGAGAGAGATAGAGAGAGAGAGAGAGAGAGAGCTCACCTCCTGGCACGCGTTGACGGTGTCGGCGAGCGCGGGCGCGGCGGCGCACAGGCGCGCGGCGGCGCAGGCGCAGCTGACGCTCGCCAGGCGCGCGGCGCCGCGCAGCACGCCCGCGTTGTGTGTGTGAGAGAGAGAGAGAGAGCTCACCTCCTGGCACGCGTTGACGGTGTCGGCGAGCGCGGGCGCGGCGGCGCACAGGCGCGCGGCGGCGCAGGCGCAGCTGACGCTCGCCAGGCGCGCGGCGCCGCGCAGCACGCCCGCGTTGTGTGTGTGAGAGAGAGAGAGAGAGCTCACCTCCTGGCACGCGTTGACGGTGTCGGCGAGCGCGGGCGCGGCGGCGCACAGGCGCGCGGCGGCGCAGGCGCAGCTGACGCTCGCCAGGCGCGCGGCGCCGCGCAGCACGCCCGCGTTGTGTGTGTGAGAGAGAGAGAGAGAGCTCACCTCCTGGCACGCGTTGACGGTGTCGGCGAGCGCGGGCGCGGCGGCGCACAGGCGCGCGGCGGCGCAGGCGCAGCTGACGCTCGCCAGGCGCGCGGCGCCGCGCAGCACGCCCGCGTTGCCCGCCAGCGCCTCGCCGCCCGGCGGCAGCGACGACACGGCGCGCTGCCACTCCTGGCGCGGCCGCGGGGCAGAACGGGCGTTAGGTTAGGTTATATAAGTCGAGACACCGCCCTGATATAATGGTGCGTGTGTCGTGTCGGTGGCGCATAAACACCGGCGGTCGTGGGTTCGATTCCCGCTCCCAGTGGATATTTGCGTTTATACAAATATTTATTATATATTATACGGCAGCGACCACAGGCATGTACGGGGCACTCTGAATATATGTATCCGAAAGGAGCGGACCCGCTTGATGAAATCTACTCTCCGACCTACGCTGCCCCAAATACTACGTGGCTCCGAGCAATTCCAATTGGAACTCCAAAACCGATTCGATTCGCTGGAAACTACTAGCAACGTGGACGAGATAACCAACAACGTGGTGAAGACGGTGTGTACACTGGGTCGCATGCACTTTCCACCAACAAAGCCAACGAAGCAGTCCAAACTTTCTCCCGAAGCCTTGGATCTGATGCGGCAGAGGCGCGAGTTGCCGGCTGCTTCGCCAGAACAGAGGGCTCTTTCCAAGAGAATTCGGAAACTAATCACCGAGACCTCCGCTGCTCAAATACGAGAGTGGTTACTACTCTGATTGAGCAGAATAGGGGGTCCAAAGTTTTCCAAAGACCATTGGGGAGAAGCCTTCTTACGAAGCTTAAAACAGCAGATGGCAGAACCGTCTGCTCTGGCCCTCAGATCCGAGAAGAGGTTGAGAATTTTTATGGACAGCTGAACTCGTCGAGCGCACGCAAGCCTGCGACTTGGAACACCGAAGATCCACGGGCACCATTGTTGCGCCCATTATTCAGCATATGGCAGCTTAAAAACGGGAGGGCCCCGGGGGATGACGGAGTTACCACTGAGCTCCTTAAAGCCGCAGGGCGACCTTTCCTGAAAGCCTTGGCAAGACTATTTAACGCCGTCATCCACCGAGGTACCATGCCAGGTGGTCCAGGAGTGTGGTGGTGCTGTTCTTTAAGAGAGGCGATAAGTCTCTGTTGAAGAATTACAGACCGATCTCACTTCTGAGCTACGTCTCTAAGCTGTTTTCGAGGGTTGTTACGAATCGTCTCGCCAGAAGACTCGACGAATTCCAACCACCAGAGCAGACTGGGTTTCGAAATGGCTACAGCACCGTGGACCGCATCTATACTGTTCGGCAGATTATTCAAAAGACGGAAGAATATAATCAACCGCTGTGTATGGCATTTGTGGACTAAGAGAAAGCCTTCGACTCTGTCGAGACCTGGGCTGTCCTGGACTCTCAGCAGAGATGTCATATCGACTGGCGTTATATCGAGGTACTGAAATCTATGTACGACGCGGCGACGATGACCGTTCATGTCAATGACCAAAGAACAAGACCTATTTCCCTCCGGCGTGGGATAAGACAGGGGGATGTAATATCACCGAAACTGTTTACCACTGTGCTAGAGGATGTTTTTAAGACCTTGGATTGGGGGGAACGAGGCATCAACGTCAACGGTGAATTCATCTCTCACCTTCGTTTCGCCGACGATATTGTCATCTTTGCGGAGACGCTGGATGAGTTAAGCCCAATGCTGGCCGGCCTAAACGAGTCCTCCCGACGTGTCGGTCTCTGTATGAACTTGGATAAGACGAAAGTTATTTTTAACCACCAAGTCATACCGATACCGGTATCGGTCGATGGTACCCTTCTCGAAGTTGTTCAGGATTATATTTACCTAGGCCATACCATCCAACTAGGCCGCAACAACTTCGAGAAGGAGGCCGATAGGAGGATTCGGTTGGGCTGGGCGGCATTTGGCAGGCTTCGTCGAGTCTTCACTTCGAAGATTCCGCAATGCTTGAAGACTAAAGTTTTCGAGCAATGCGTCCTGCCTGTGTTAACATACGGAGCCGAGACGTGGACACTGACGAAGGGACTGGTCCACAAGTTTAAATTCGCTCAACGTGCAATGGAACGGGCTATGCTTGGTCTCTCTCAAAGACAGGATTAGAAATGAGACTATCCGCGAGAGAACGAAAGTAACCGACATAGCCCACAGAATTAGCAAGTTAAAGTGGCAGTGGGCTGGTCATCTGTGTCGCAGGACCGATGGCCGTTGGAGTAGACGGGTTCTAGAGTGGAGACCGCGTCTTGGCAAACGCAGTGTGGGACATCCTCCGGCCCGTTGGACCAACGATCTACGTAAGATTGCCGATGTAGGCTGGATGAGGATTGCGGAAGACCAGGATGTCTGGCGCGAACTTGGGGAGGCCTATGTCCAGCAGTGGACTGCGATAGGCTGAAGTGTGTAAATATTTATTTCCGGTCTAGTTGTCTGTCCTTGTAGGTCTCTCCACCGTGCCTCGGAGAGCACATTAAGCTGTCGGTCCCGGCTGTTATCACGTACACCTGATAACGGTCGTTACTCATAGTGGGTAATATATCCGCCGACCCCCAGCGGAGCAAGCGTGATGGATTAAGATTCAATCCCTATCCTACAGGGAGAAAATGTATATTTTTTTATACCTCTATGTGACAATAGTTCTGATTTAAGTATCTAGTCCAAAAAAAAACATTTTTTTTATTCCTTGACATTTAGGTGTGTGATTACGGCAGTAAAAAATATCGCCACCCCCTCTCTTCCCGTGACTGTCGTAAAAGGCGACTAAGGGATAACACAATTCCACTACCACCTTGGAACTTAAAAAGCCGACCGAAGGCGGGATAACCATCCAACTGCTGGCTTTGAAGTACTCAGCCCAAATATGGGCAGGAGCGTTTTCGGTGCGACAAAGCCAGCCCTGCAATCACCAACCCACCTGCCCAGCACGGTGACTATGGGCAAAACACATGAGTTCACGCTATTTTTGGCGCGAACTTGTGGAGGCTTATGTCCAGCAGTGGACTGCGATAGGCTGAAGTGTGTGTGTTTGTGTGTGTGACATTTAACTGAATTTCTAACTTTGCCAATTATAATAAAATAGTTTGAATTTGGATAAATGGATATCATGTTTTGAATTTTGGTTTCATTGTTTTCTACTATCCCATTAAATATTTTACAAGAAACGAAATATGCGTTGATTGTTTAACTTTACTTTTATATTTTATTGTAAAACTCACATCAATGCTTTAATTATTAATTTATTGAATATTTAAACGTTAATTAAAAAACCCAACTCCTTTCCCTAAAACTAAACCTCAATTTATCTAAAACCAACAGAGATTACAAAATTAGTCAAAGTTAGAGACATCATCTAACGCAGTTAAAATTATTATTTTAGTTACAATTTTTTCATGAAAACGTTTACTCACCTCACTGTCAGTCTTTGCGTCTGCGTCTCCTATCGATCTAATTAATTCCTTGGATATAGCCATTAGGAGGTAATTAGTGATCTTCGATTTAGTTTCGGTGGTCACTTTACCGTTAACCGGCGCGATTTCCTTACAGAGCCTGGTTAAATCTTGATCGACCGTGTTGTGGATCCGATCGAACAAATCTTCGATCAGTTGGCCAACTAGTTGACTTCTCAAAGACGGACACGAGCAACGAGATTCTGAGGTGATATAGCTCATGCTGTGGTGCATCCTACTATAATCGGTTTTCTTTGGTACTGCCGTATATATTGAATATCCTTCATCGACATATTCGGTTCTGTCAGGCTTTAAGTCTATGCGAGATGCGTGGTACGATTGTCTCATAGTTTCGCTACGTAATTCTTCCAATTCTTCAGTCTTTATGGAGAGTTCGTGACTCATTGTTTTTAGCTTATCGTCACATTTCCTCTTGCACTGGTTAAGGGCTTTCTGTGTCAACGCTAGCTGCTTTTCCAGAGATTCGACCTAGAACACACGTCTCCTTAAAAGTATTTTCTTGGTTTCCATGCAATATTTACAGGACACAATCTGCTGGTGTTCGAACATGCACTTTCTTGGTGAACCGAGCGATCAAAATAAAATTTAACTGACAAACATGCTTTTGTCCAACGAAAACGACAGAATAGCATACCGTGTATTCTATGGCGTATTTTTTATAAAAGTGAATATTAAATAATGTTAGTAATCAAGCCATATATTCCTTATTAGTATAAGCAGATCTAACTACTACATATACAACTACCCATCAAACTACAAAAGCACTACAATCCCATACCAAAAGCAACTAATCAAAATTTGGTTTAAAACCATTATTTACAAATTAAAACAATAATGATATTTTGAAAGTAACAGATTTACCGGTAGCCCAAAGTAAATGCATGTTTAGTGCAATGTGATATATGAACCATGTTACCATTTTTAGGTATTTCAAATCATTTTGACGCTCGCTTATGTGCGCATATATTTGTAAACATGCCTATTTTTAGTGGGACAGTGAAGCAATGTTTGTGTTGTACAAATATTCAATAAAACTTAAAAAAATTATGCACAACTTTAACCCATATTTAATTCTAGTTATGAAAGTGCTAACGATACATTTGTCAGAATTGTTAACTTTTCGGAAGAACGAAAAAACCTGTAGACTTTTATATGGGTACCAATTTTATTCATATGTATGTTATACTTGTTTTTTTTTTAATTCTTTTTTTTTAGGGCCTTTTTCTACTCAGAAATGCCAGCCCCATCATACCCTAATTCTCACTATGTCTAAGAAATGGAGAAAGAATCATTGATGATGTAAGATCATATTAACTAACAAATTTGCTGCATCAGTTGTTTTGTTTTTATTTGGTAAAACGACGCTACACTAATTCTCTCAATTTTCTAGCAAAAGTAGCGGAAATGTCAAATTTCGCCAAAAAAGACATTTCATCAAGAACTATACAGACGCAGTATTCATCCAAGCAACTCCACTCAACCCACACAAAAACACGCGTCAAAATGATTTAAAATACCAAATCACCATGTCTTTTTTTATTATTATCGTTTTTAAAATTAACGATACATAAAATAATATAAAAAGGCAACAAAAAACCACTTAGGCTTCAACCTGTGCTACCGTAGTCTACTTATTATAATTATGTTCATCATTTATTAATGGTCACAGACAATGTACGATTTCTCTTTTAATACTTAAAATATTAACAAAAATACGAAATACATTTGTAATCTGTATATTGTATACAGTATTAAGAAATTTTGAACTCAAAATATTTAAGTTATGTTGTATTATATTTAATTTTAATTTTACTATTTGTAATATTTTTGTTATAATATTTATGTATTAAGTAAATAAGCTATTTCAGGACACATTATATACAAATCCATACCTCCTCCTTCAGTTCACTGTTGGTGACCTCCAGATCTTGATTGTTCTTGCAGGCCCTTGTCAGTTCTTTCCTGATGCAGTCGAGGTCTCCCAGGAAACTGACTTCCGTTTTCTTCGATAGTTCCTTGTGACTTTTCAGATCTTCATCCAATTGCTTATTCATCTTTCGCAGTTGTTCGATTTCTCGCTGTATTTCCGAAACATAATTGTTAAATTTATTGCATTTAGTGATAAATGGATGTGACAAAAGATTTATCTAAAGTATAATAGGTTGGTGATATTATAAGCAAATTGACAAAAATATGTTTAGAAACAAATAATTTATTTTAATTCTTCAATGTTAAAAATAACATTATAGTTGATACTATCAAGAACTTTAATTTTATTTACTTTAGAATTTAATTTAATATTAGTGTTCCGAGATCTGGGCGTTAATTGCTTGTATATTGTGTTTCCGGACCCCTGACACAGGAATAAATCCTAGTTTACTATTTAACTTTTATTATTATTTATTATTCTTGAACTTACTTTAAATTTACTCTCAAGAGCTTTAACCGTAGCTTCAGCCTTCTTCGCATCCGCGTCAGCTTTACCAAACATAGCGGTCAAGTTGTTATTCTGAACTTTAAGAGTTTTGGCGTCCCTTTCAGCTTTCTCTAAAGCGATCCTCATTCCCGACTCGGACTCCTCGATTTCACGAAGTTTCTTCTTGAGAGGTTCGAGGCAGTTCTTCCATTGATCTCTTTCCGTTTCTAGTTTTTTAATCTGTATAAAGAGTATCTTCTCTTTAAATATTTAAATTTAGTGTTTTGAAGTGTCATTGTCAGATGACATGGAAAAATAATAAAACTATAAAATATATGGTGGCTACTGAAGACGGATATTAATAATAAGATATACTTAATTAATAAAGTAATAGTTAGAAATAATAAACATAAATTGTCGTCTCTCTCAGAGCAACACAATTAGTTTATTTATGAAGAAATACCTTATATCTGTATAGTAAAAATAATAAAAAACTGACAACATCTATTTAAAAAATGTAACCTTCTGGTAAAAATAAATGGAAAAAGAATATTACATAAACATAACTTAAATAACAAATCGAGACTGAAAATCCTTTAATTTTTCAACGTTTTAAAAACGCTACACTTTCTAAGAGGTATCTAAAGTTTATTGAGTTTAAAATTTAAGCGATAAATGAAATGTTGCCATTGTATTCAAAAGTCCTTAATACCTATTTAAAAAAAAAACACTAAAACACCTACCTTCCCATTCAACTGCATCTCTGTTGCTTGAGATTCTTCTATCTTCTTCTTGTAGCCCCCCTCCATCTCCGCCCACATATCATCAGCTTGTGTTAACATTTCTAAATACGCTGTTTCTCTCCTCTCTAATTCTGCTATTCTGTTCTTTAACTCTTGTTCATTGTCTAATAGTGCTCGGATTTTACCACTCGTTTGAGCATCTATTGGGATCTGTTGGATGATTTTTTTTTTTTTTATTATATCATGAAAATAGTTATTCAAATACGCCCTAAATAAATTACGTAGAAGTAATGTTAAGTTTGTATTCTACAAGTTTTTCTATAGAAAAGCGGAACATCTTGACAGGTAAACCGCTTATTTAAAAAGGTGTCTAAATAGTGATTTAATTTAACTTAAAAAAATTCTATAATTTTTTTTTCTTTTTATCTTTTTTTCTACGAAAAATTAATCGAACCAATCTATCTAGCAGATAAATCTGCTGTGGCTGTATTAATTACACAACTTTACATAGCAACAGTTAGTCAGTCTGTTCAGCCTATTGCAGTCCACTGCTGGAAGTAGGTATCCCCAAGTTAGTTAGCGTTAGCAGTATAGCAACAATATGGATGTAAAAGATGTAATTGAATTCCATTATAGTCCGTGTCAAATGAATATATGTTCATTATGTAATGATTACATTTCAAATATTAATCATAAGCATCGGAATTTCAATGTCAACGTATCGTGAGAGAAATAACTGCACCAAAGCATCGGCTGAATTATTATAAAAATCTGTCACGGCCAATGAATGCCCGAGATAATAATGTTTATCCTACGGTCTGTTTCTTTGCGTTTCTATTGTTCTATGTATGTTCATCATTTGTGTCATATACTACCGGTTTAAGTAATAATCCCTTTTTTTCTTTTGAAATTACGCAATTTTAAAATTTTATTAATGCAAAAAATTGTATTAATATATATTTAATTACGATAATTTGTTCCAAATTTTTATTTATTTTGGTTATTATGATAAGAAGTGTCACTTTTTTTTAATATTACAAATATTAAATTGTATTTATGTATATTTAAAGTTCAAATATTTTAATTATTTGTGATTTTTTTATGTTATTAATCCATGTATACCAACGTGTTACACTGTATGTGACATGGACATTAAATAGATTATTATTATAATTGTTTAATTTTAAATTTTGTATATGTGTATTTAAGTGTGCTTTTCAAATAAATAAATAAATAATGAGCTAATTATTTTTCGGAGAGAATTCAACATGCAATACATATGTATAGTGTCGTAATTATTTTAGCGTGTCCGTTCGAATTAGTTAAATTTTTCAACGTTATTCAATGCGGTATTACAGTATGGCGGTAATTTTTTGATATTTTGTAACTGAACTAAATATTATTTATGATTTTAATTACTGTTACGCTTTTATAGATCAAAGCGTGACTACTAGTGGCGGAGACTACTAGTTAAGTTTCTCGATTTTACTCGCTAAAGTCCGGGAACAATTTTAAGATAAAAGGTTATTTTTAAATATATATATTTAGTGTCAGTATAAACAATTTAATGGTTTCCGAATTTTTTTTTTTTTTTTTTTGGTAAAAATACTTTTATCTTTTTATTTTAGAATACCATGTCGATCGTTACCTGTTCATCTAACTTTTCCTTCTTGATTTTGCCTTCTAATTCATCAATCTTCTCTTCTATTTTGTCCTTCTTGATTTCAGCTCCACAGATAGCAGCGGATACTTGTCGCTTAGCGGTTTCTAGTTCTTGTTCTAAATCTTTTACCCTCGCTTCTAGAACCTTCTTGATTTGTGACGTTTGTTTCTCTATTTCCTTCTTTTCAGATATTAATCTGAAAAAATATACAAACATGAATAACTTGAATTTTTTTTCCTATAAATCTTTGTTAACGTATTTTTATTTTATTTTTTTAATTTTTTTTTTTCATACATAAATTATGCAGATAATAATGCAGCTATTTATAAAATTTGACAGCTTGGATATATATTTTTCTAAAAGTTTATGAATTATTTATACCATAACTAAGCCGACGTGGGCTTTGCGAATTGACCGAGATTAGAGGTCATGTGAACAGCATAAATATTTTTATGAGGTATTTATAGCTTTACATAAATTGTTATATTATCTTATAATACTAAATTATTTCCGTCTGCTAACTACGTCGGTGACATATAAACCAACATGTAAATCAACATTCTAACAATACTTAGGTAGCATGGCTTCCAAAGCCACTAATCTAAATGAATGAATGAATGAACAATACTTAGGTATAGAATCATTATAGCATATTTTTTCAAATTTTTTTTTTTAATTTCATGTATTAATTTACATAATTCTATCAATTTGAATTATTCTGCTTTTTTTATTAACAAATAATATTATTTTTAAGTTATGTTTTAAGCTGTATTCTATGAATTTTGAAAATTTAAACTAAAACATTTGAATTTGATAGGTAACAATATGCACAAGTTTAAGTTATTTAAAATAATATATAATGTATTTGGATTTGGAATCTTACATAATGAAAGAACTTTGATAAGGAGATGTCTATTGACTACTACGTGTAAAGGTACTGATGATGTGGTTCTTTTTGTTTTGTTGTTGTTATGGATTAATTGGTTGTACAACTTTCTTCAATGTTTGTATTTTGTAGATGCCTGATGATGGTCCAATAAAGGATCGAAACGTCGCATGAATTTGCAGTTAGTGGTTTGATTGGCACCTTATGTCCACTTTCCTGCTAACCGTCAAAGAATACTTATAACAAATGGACACAACGATAAATAATTAAAATTATTGCTCATCTATATAGTTTTAGTCATCAACTTTCGAAAGTTAATTTAAGAAACATATAAGACGATAACCTAAAGAACAGCAGAGGTAGATTAAGGCCTTTGACAAAAAGTGGTACACTTAAGGCAGTCACTCACCATTCATACGGTAAATATCTACACACTTTTAAATACACTTACTTGGTTATCTGTTGTTGTAATTCCTTCACACTGTTCGTCGTTCCGTTGTTGATTTCATTCCAAACGACAATTGCATTGCAACTCGTTTCATTCTGTTGATTTCGTTTTATTTGCGATATACCGGACTTTGTGTCGTTACCGAAACTACACATACGGTTCATTAGCGCCCTCTGAAATGTTAATATAAAATTACTGAAATTATTTTTGCGACACACGTCTTTTTAACCGACTTCAAAAAAAGGAGGAGGTTACTCAATTCGACCGTATATATGTTTTCTTTTTAAGACTAGAATTCAAATTTCAGAAATTTATAACTGTATCAATCCAAACTATTAAGCCTATATATATATATATATATATATATATATATATATATATAACCTTGTGTTCAAACTCCTTATATTAGTTTTAGTTGACAAGT
This sequence comes from Melitaea cinxia, assembly GCF_905220565.1. NCBI lineage: Eukaryota > Metazoa > Arthropoda > Insecta > Lepidoptera > Nymphalidae > Melitaea > Melitaea cinxia. The sequence goes on along the minus strand of NC_059405.1, from coordinate 2,894,035 downwards.
AAATGAACTTTTCCGAATGCGAATTGCAAAACTCAAAAGTAAACTTTTGAACTCAACAACTCATATTTATTACAAATAAATGCAAAGATTCCTTTAAAATTACATTTTCAGTTTGAACCTGTTTTACTTCATACCTATTCATAAAATATTGTTTAATTTTGCAATTGCTTATTTTTGTTGTATACAACTTTACTTGTTTAAAACTCTAGAGTGCTAACCAGATAGCTTAAAATATTACCTGATTTCCTTTCGAAACGTTTGCCCCAACAACTTGCAAGACGTTCCACGCTATGAGCGCTGGAACTGCCTTCTCTAAGCCTTCCAACCTCGTCAGCAACTCATTCTAGAAATGTCAATAAAATAATACTGTATAGTAAAGATCAATATAGTTACTTAATGTAATTTTAGACTTGAAATCGAAGAAAATGTAAAAACATGGAAAACCTCTTTTTACAATGAAACCGATAAATTCAACAAAAAGTATACGTTTGAAAGGGCTCGAGCTTTAACTAATACACTTCACCTCTACAAGGTGCAATTAATAAAAATTATTAGGAATGACGGAACTAAGAGATCTCTTACAACATGTTTAAATATCTACTTAAAGTGAATTTGTTTCTGCGCTGATTTTTCAAGCGTCTTCATAATTAATTTTATATTAATGTAGTAGGGAAACAAGGAATCCATTGCACAAGAGAGCATTCTGAGACATAGGTTCATTAAATAATTAACTATTAAGACGCAAAAATTAAGCTTCAAAACTTCTCGTTCAAGAGAGAGAAAATCTTTGCCTAAAAATGGTATTTACTTCTTAAAGCAGTAATATTAAAAACACTTTTTTTTTTAAATCAGTAACTGCGAAATTTCTTGCAGAATCTACATTCCGAATCGATGGTAGCTTTATTTTTAATCTAAAATTTTAGTTTGTAATGACAATTCAGTGCTTTTGAAGCCTGTATGTGGTGTTATTTTTAATTTTGATTTCGATTTCAATCTCACCTCTCTCGCCTTCAAAGTACACTCCCTCTTAGCCAACTCTGCCATCAACCGCTCCGCTTGAGCTCTAGAACATTCCCTCTGCTCCGTCATATCTCTTAATTGCGCTGAGCACAGCTCATAGTCCATTTCAAGTCTGAAATATTAATAAAAATTTGTTTATTATTGGGAACTAACTTCCATCTTCCAAACCTGTATTTTTTTACATAACTAGGTTGGCAAACAAGCGTACGGTTCACCTGATGGTAAGTGATTACCGTAGCTTGTAGACGGCAAAACCAGAAGCATAGCCCTCGCATTGCTCACCCTATCCTCAATTTCCCAGGAGCTCTGTGACCTAACTCACCAAGAGTAACACAACACTGCTTGAAAAGAGTGTTATTTAACTGTGATCTTCTGCTCCGAGCGTTGCGGGTTCGATTCCCACCCCGAGTCGGGGTGTAAGACAAATATTTATTTATATATTTATATATGTATTATTTATGTGTTTATCAAAAAAAAGGTAGCTATACCAGTCGGCTGTTACCTATAACTCAAGCATTAAGTTGCTTACTTTAGGAACAGACGACCGTGTGAGTATTGTGTAGATATTTATTTATTATTATTATTAAAATCGAACCCGCAAACTGTCAGCGTTTTAAGCAACTACTCGCATCACAACATCAGAGCGTTTGTTGCTATATTCATAACAAATACAAAATTACTTTTGACGACATGTTTACGTGATACGTTGACATATTTATAGTAGATTAGTAACAATATTACAAATGCGAGAAAACCACTATAAATCTTATGACAATAAATAAAACATTTTGCCACTCACTGCTGCCAATGTAAACGTGTATCATTTTCGATCTCCTCGAGTTCGCAACAGTCCTCCTCTAGTCTCTCATACTTATCTTGAAGGTCTGTTAACTGCGTTTCAAGTTCCTGTCGAATTATTTATATGTTAATATCATTGTAACGCTTATTAATATTCATAATTATACCATAACACACTGCAGCATTGCGATTTAGATTGCGTATTACCTTGGAAAGGCACGATTTTTCAAATAGTTATTAATAACTTTGAAACCCTTTCAAAGAAGAAAAAATGATCTTATTTATATTAATCAAAAGTAACTACTACAACTTCAAAAATCAATTCATTAATCACTACTATCTGTACATAAATTTAAATAACAAAGCACACTGTAGTCATCTAACGCTGTTATGTGTATGCACTTGTCTGTAATACATAAATACAGACAAAATTATGATAAATAATTATGTTTGGTATTTTTATTGACAACCAACAAATGCTTAGTAACATATTGCATCATATTTTACAACAATAACCTATATTCCAACAATGGCTCGTACCATCAATCAATGCGACATGATTGATTTGATGACTAAATAGAAAAGATACAACCTATCTGATAAACCATAGAAATCTAAACCAACGTTATTGAAATAGAATTCATTATTATGTTAACTGATGTCAAGTTACAAGAAAACGATTTACAGTACAATGAGACATGTTACAAACGATATTATACACTTGAAATAAATACTGACTCTTGTATATTTAACTTATTCAAAAACGTTAAGATGAAGATGGGAAAACGAAAACAAAATGCTTGATTTACCTGGTATAATTTCCAATCAAAATTAATTTCATATAAAATTGAAAATCACTATTCAAAATATTAAGGATCTTGGTAAACCTTAAAATTATATGTAGGTACACTTACTTGTATTCGATTTTCCAGGAGAAATTCCTTCTGTAGCCTCTGCGCTAGCTTGGCCTCCTTAACGTCCTGCGCTGCTTCGTATATCGATATTTTTCCCTCCAAAAACTTAAGCCTCCTCTCGTAATACTGTTTGTGTTTCTTTCCCAATTTTACGCACTTGCATTCCAGACTATCCCCGTCCTCCTTAGTACTAAGCGTCCTATTTCTAACACCTTGCTTTTCTAATTTTTCCCTTATACTATTCAGTCGTTGTATTTCTGTATTTAGTTCGCCGCTACATTCAAAACTGTCGTTGATTTCTGTCTGAGTACCGGTCGATTCAGTTTCCACGCCCTCGAAGATGCCACTTTCTTGTAAGATGTTATTCGGTTTCCGTTCCTCGCAAAGACTCTCAAGTGATTCCGATTTGTAACCCTTTTGCTGGTACGGTGTGACGGTGGCTACGGCTTTGTGGGTTTTGTGCGATGGAATGTCGATTTCGGTTTTCAATCTCAGATCACATATTCTTCTCGGTTTCGTCTGGAAATTTAAATTTATCTATTTTTGGTTTTACATGATAAATGTTCTAATTGAAGGTTGAATGACACTAATGACAGAACATTTTGTTTTTTTTTTTCTTTTCATTTACTAGCAACTCGGGGTAAATGGAAAAAGTTTATAATAAAAAAAAAATTGCATACCTGATAGCATTCATCTTCACTAACAGAACTGCTCAACGCTTGAAAATTGTAGAGCATCATCAAAACCTGCTCCAAGCAGCTCCTGTCCTCCACCGAAGCCGCGTTCAAGATCATCTGTTCCAAGTGATCCTTGACAGGATTACTCTTTAACGAGTCACTTGTTTCAGAGTTTCTATCTAAGATATCCGCTAGTACTTGAGCTTTGGCGAAGTCTTCCTTGAAGTCATCGTGGGGTGTTGTGAAATGTCTCCGTGGATTGCAGGGGCTACTTGGTGTATGGGGGGACTTGTAGCCGGAGTCCATTCGTTTGAGCTCGGGGGACGCAGAGTCCTTTATCCGAGAGCCAGGGGACACACAGCCCGAATCTGAGTCGGTTAGGTTGTCCCTAGCACCCTGGAAAACATTAGAAATTTAGACATCTTACCTCTAGCCATACGTACACATTACAGATTTTATCGTTCTTGTTACATATTAATGATAAGTATTTGTAACAATGAAAAAAAGATAAAACATCGTCTGCGATTAATATCAAACGACATCGCTTATTATAAATAATGAACTACTGAACTGTCTTCATGAATTTCCAGATAGAAAATCTACGCTCCATTTCAATCGCTTAGTTTGTAATAAAGGCACACGTTTTCATATGGTAAGTTTCGACAAACAAATGATGCGATAATATCATTTTTGGTACACGAGTAGGCCTTACTATTTTCGGCGCTGGTTATCCTGCCCACATATCAAAATCCTTTAAAAGGTATTGTTATGAGTTACATTAGCATTACGATAATGTGATTATGAATATAAACGCAACAAAAGACCGCTTGTACTCGATTAAGATCTCAAAGCACCTTAGAAGGCGTGGAGCTTTAACGAAAATGTGACCAAGGAAGCGGGGGCGTCAACCGTGAAATTATTAGTTTTAGCGCAATATTTTAATTAACTAGACGTGATGAAATTATATTTATTGCAAATCTTAATGGGAAAGTGAGAAACTTGTAAAATTAATTGGAAGTTATTTACATCTGATAAAACTGATTGATGACTTCACGATTTAAAAATGAAGCTGGTCACGTAGTAGTAGTGTGTGACTTCAAAGAAAGAAAAATTTACATTTGTTTGACAGAAATACTAAAAAAATAGTTAATATCAAAATATGTACTGTAAAATATGTACTATCAAAATTGTAACAGTAATTACTGTTACAATAAGTGATATGTTTAACTACTTTTTAACTTAAAAAATACTTTTTAAAAATATACTTTTTACTATTTATAGTATAACAGACCCACAGACCTAAATACGTAATAATTATGTCGTTCTTGCATTTTTTGGCAATTTTTTTATACTTTTTTATTACGAGAATGCTTTGTATTATTTCTTTGTGTAAAAATTTTTCTCAACAGTTAACCTAATCTAATTTAAAAATTATATACAGCAAGCATATAAGCACACATTTTTGATACATAGATACAGTTAAATATAACAAGAAAAACATTTGAAAACAAAACTTATTAGAAAATAAATCTAAATGAAATCAAATAACTTTGAAATTTAGAACAACCAAAAATCATCTGAATGTTTTCAATAAATTATGTTTTATAATACTGAAAAAAGGAAATATGTATCTCTCTATCTATATTTAAATATAATTTTAAATAAATAACAATAAGATTACCACCAGACAATTACACTTCGCTGGGTATTTGTAACGACAAAGCCGTAGAAATGCGTAATCTCTTCTACCTACAGTGTTATGGTTTTAAAAAAAGCCTTTCTGAGAATATTTTGTTACAAAGTTAAAAATGTACACATTTAGTACGAAACTCTATCAAATTAAAAGCTAATTTTAAAAGAATACTTTCAAAAAAAGCAACATTGAAAACAGCAACTAAAAACTACGTTTCCCTTGTATAACCAACTAAAAACATACCTAAATTTAAAAAATAATTTATCCTCAATAATTCAACGAAATCTTAGCAACAGTCGTAAAAAATAGTCAAATTATCAAAAGAAATCAACAATTAACGTTACGAAAAAATTTACAAACAATACAAATTAAAACAATGAAAACAAAACGCATTAAATTTAAGCTACACACACACGAACGTACAAACAACTTACTATACTGAGGTTCAGTTTCATCGGTCGTGGATAACGCTAGTTGACGGACGAAGATACCCAAAAGATAAAAGTTCCCGAAGAAGTATAACAAAAACATACATCCATCCTCAAAAACTTTCACATTTATAAAATTCGTAGGATTTTTCTTTTACACCATTTAATTCCAGTTTACTTATGGGGTGTTTCTATTCTTTATTGTGATCTCAAAGTTATAATATAGTTTATTAATTAAGGAAGAACATACCCTATGGCCTTTGCCTAATGGCCTATTATATCTCCTGCTGAAGTATTTTGATAGCATATGTGGTGGTTAAGCTTTATTCACAACAGTGAAACAGGCCCCAAGATAAGTTGCAAAGTATTTGATACGCATTACGGTACAGCACACAAATAGACTGTAATTGCGTTCAAACGGAAAGAGGAAATGGTAGCCACCGAAACTGACCATCTTCGTGAGTTATGACGTCACGATCCACTTGCGGAAATCGTTTGAACGGATTTGAAAAGGCTCGAGAATTGAAATTATAGTTAGTTTATTTCTAAGTTGATAAGATTTATGCTAACATATTTTTTTTTTGTATTTCATTAAAATAATAGGCATCACACTTATATTATTTTGTAACATCAAAATAATATAATACTTATACTGGTACATGAAATGTTTTTCAAGATACAAATATTTATCATTCAGATATAACGTAATATTAAAACAATATCTATCACCAGTTACTTGATCTCATATAAGAGAAGAAATTAAGGATAAAATTATATATCTATGCTGCTAGGCAAAATCCGTCTCTTCTCCATAGAAAAACAATTGTAACTTACTGTACCTACTACTTTTCCAACCCTTGCGTAATCGTGGATAAACTTGTAAGATCAATATAAAATCAATATAAAAGAAATTGACAATACTGGCTTTGTTATTAACAATATTGACTTCAACACTTTATACAAGGAGACATTAATAATAATGCATCCATCGCAAAGAAATGTATCTTAAAGATACGCTCTAATAAGATTCGTGTTAACTGAATTACAAATTTAACAAACGTTTTACACGTTACAGTTAATTAAAACCAACTGGCGAATCGTTTTTCACATATCGACATGACATCTGTGAAATTGAGAAAACGGATCGTATTCTAATAATTGTGTTTGCTGGCAAACGAAAATAAAAACCGACTTCAATTACATCGACAAGTAATACAACGTAGGTTCGACGAAAAAAGCGTCAAGTAAAAACGCATTATTAGATATAACTCTAGTGACACACACCACCTTTCGATTAATTTTTTTTTGTCGAAATCGGTCCACCCAGTCAAAAGTTCTGATGTCACCTACATAAAAAAAAAACAGTCGAATTGAGAACCTCCTCCTTTTTTGGAAGTCGGTTAATAAAGAAACTGGGCTTGAATAAAAAATTATACATCACTTAATACGTAATCCTAAGAACAAAGATACAAGAGGTACATTTTTATTAGTATTAACTCACAATATCCTTCAATAATGTCTAACGAGAAAAACTTCCTATAACCTTGACAGGTATCCTTTCATTTCCATTGAATACGCTAAGATTCTCAAACGCGAACTCCGCGCGATAAACAAACAACAACGCATTCTTTTGATAATATTTGCAATTGCAAATATGTCAGTATTAGCTTAGCTTTCAAATATTTTTAAGCTTAGGTAATTTTTAGGTAATTTTAACACAGAGCACAACAGGAAATTTCACCACATACCACACAAAATGCGGCTACGGCACCAAAGAATATAGTCACCCCCTCTCTTCCCGTGGGTGTCGTAAGAGGCGACTAAGGGATAACAAGGTTCCACTACCATCTTGGAACTTAAGAAGCCGACCGATGGCGAGATAACCACCTAACCGCTGGCTTTGAAACACACAGGCCGAAGACGGCAAGCAGCGTCTTCGGTGCGACAAAGCCAGCCCTGCGGTCACCAACCCACCTGCCCAGCGTGGTGACTATGGGCAACACACATGAGTTGACGCATTTTTGGTCCGAACTTGTTGAGGCCTATGTCCAGCAGTGGACTGCAATAGGCTGGAATGATGATGATGATGACCACACAAAAAAAAAACAATTGAATTGAGAACCTCCTACTTTCCTTGAAGTTGATTAAAAAACAATAAAATAAACATTGGAATTAGATAGAGTTTGATCATCATGACTTCTGGAATGATCATTGAATATTTATCTTACAAAGGTCGTTAAAAATAATAATGCGTCAGTGATAAGTAATGTTACATGATTTTTATTTGATTCGAGAAACGAGAACTCATCATTAACACAACTGCTATATAAAATAGAGTGTTGGCGTATATTAATTATTTAATATTTATTTTTATAAGGAAGGATTAAGGAACGCAAAAAATTGAAACTCGTTTCATATAAAAATAATAAATAAAAAAGCCTTAAATACGCGGATATGACAATTTTAAGTATATAAGTGACTTGACACTGAAGAAGTAAAAGTAAACTTAACTGGAGCTTAGAATTTGTTAAATTAGTCGCTAAGATGAATCAGGTTAAAAGAGTATGTAGAGTACTGTATGTATTGAACTTAAATAAGTAGGTACCTAAAAATAAAAGCTAAAATAGTTTATTGGTTCATAATTAAAAAATGGCATAAGTAACGCGACATGCGATTGTAGAACAGGTTGATATTTTATATAGATATACAAAAATAATGCAGTTAGAAAAGTACTGTCGTATCGTGATTTCCTAAAGTAAAATTACGTTAAATATAATTATCTATTGTAACTTAGATAGTAATTTTATTAAGAACAGATTTAGACTTTAATAGAATGTTGTTTTTGTTTTTTACTTCTTGCTCTATAAATAAATTTAAATCATTATTTGACATGTAAGGATCAGATAAACATAAGTGAAATATAAAAAAAAAGAAAAACAATCAAAAACCCACATACTTATGTCATATGTATGTCATTCAAACTATGAGGACGGATTTGACACCTAATCTGTTAAAATCCGTTAAACGGTTTAGTCTACGGATAGATTAACCTATATACAAAGATACATACATATGCTTGAAATACATAAACCTTTTAGCAATCAGGTTAACAACTTTCAATACTAAGTAACAGCAAATGTATTTAACGAATTGATAAGCATAATTTATTCCCCTAATTAACTTAAAAAAAAAAACATAATTGTATAAAAATACAATCACGTATAATAAACTTAAAAGTACAGTACGTATTAGTGTATCCGCCAACCCGCATTAGAGCGTCGTGGTGGATTAAGCTCTGACCCTTCTCTTACATGGGGAAAGAGGCCTCTGCCCAGCAGTGGGATATTACAGGCTGAAACGTACAAGATGTGTCCCGGGTTTCGACCGCATTATTTTGAGGGAATTTAATTTTTCGATCGAACCAGTTGTCCCTGATTAACGCGTCCAAACAAACAAACTCTTCAGCTTTATGGTGGTATAGATGTGTGTATACTTTGTGTAACACCGGTCAGAAATATTTTACACATAATAGCAAACATGAGCTGTTACTCATTAAATATGCAATTCTTGCAGGAAGTAAGTATGACGAAGACACACACAATTGGCACGTGCTGTGTCAGCTGCACTTAATCATTTTTACGAACTTCAGAATCATGATAGGAATAATGAAGATAAGATTGGCTATATCGATAACCTTTAAATTGGCTTATCTATCTGGATATTGGCTATTAAAGCCGATAAAACAGCATTGAAGATTTATAGTAAATTATCTCTCTGACGGCCTATTTTACACACTGGTGGTACAGCTATCTGACTTTAAGGGAATCCAACGGATAGAAGCTTACGAATTATGATATATTATTCTTTTTACCGTCGAATAATTTATGGCATATTTCGTTTCGCTATCGCGATATTCGATTCCTGAATATAAGGTTGGTGTTTTTTAATTGAGATGGAACAGGTCCCAATGGCCTATTTTGCCTTCTGCTATTAAAGTCTAATCGTAACTTATGTGCATGATTAACTCTATTCACAGGTGGTGAAACCGGCCCTGAATTTTGGCTATTAAAATCAGTATCATAGCATTGAAGATATGCCACCAGTTGACAGTAATGAAGTCAAACTTAACGGGTCCTTCATACCAGTTATTCAAACTACCCGATATCTTAATCAACGGGAAATTTAATTGTTTTTCAAACAATACAAGGTAATGGTATCTGTATACAAACAGCGCGAGAAAATAACAACAATGAATGATATTACGTAGATGGGGTAAAATTGTTTACAGATATTACGTATGCAACACTTTTTGACGGTTTTTTAAAATTAATTATTAGTTACGTTTTTTTTTTGTAATCATATCTAAACTAGCAAAAAAATTTTAGAAACAAAAAGTTTATTTTCATCCTAAATTTACAATTTATAATATTTACAACTATAGATATTTACCATGTTTGTTTCGTAATGGTAATTAAGTTTTCAATATTTGCGTTAAATATAATAATGTGCGGTAAAAATGGCTTTGTTATTTCTATAATCTATATGTTGACTTATAAAACATCATATTATTATTAAAATGATAAAATGAGACATATTACCCATGTGATAGTTAAATAATTTGCAGCACTAATACAATGGATTTGCTGTTGTAAACATGTAAGTATTACGTTAGTAATTCAAACTATAAATTTGTTATAAATGATCTTATGAATAATCCAAGTAACAATTTACTGTGTAATTACGTAGTTATCGCTCCGATGGCCAAAACCTTCAAATCGGAGATTTAAGAACAAAACATTTACTCTGGAAATTTACGTGATTACAGTAATGACATTAAATAAAGAGTTAAGAGAGAGAAGATACAACTTAAAATTTATATTTTTGAAGAATATTTGGATGAATATATTAGGTAATTATAACATAATTAAAAATGATTACCATTTAACGATTTGATTACCACCAATAAAATAGGGCGCAAATGAAAAAACCGTTAAACTCAGACGCCTTTTGAATCACTAATTTTTACGCGGAATTTTTTTTTTAAACTCGAGCACACTTTAAAACTAAAGACAAACCTGAAACACCTCATTTACTTCGGATCACCAAACTACGAGAACGTTATTATTTAATTCCTTTACGATTAACATCTGTAATATATATTTACACTTTCAATTTTCACACTACAAATTTTCCAAAACAATATTCCAAATTTTTCGAACACAACACGAAACCAAAACACTTTTACCGCATTCCGCAATTTTTTTTTAAACTCGAGCACTCAACACACGAAACTAAGGCATACCTTATCGGGGCCGGCGTCCTCCAGCTCGAGCAGCCTGAACTCCATGAGCTCGAGTTGGTCGCGAGCGTCCCGCAGCGCGTCCGCGAGCCGCGTGCACTCGCGCGCCGCCGCCGCCGCCCGCTCCGCCGCGCTCCGGCACTGCCCGCACGACTACGGGCACCGTGAACATCGTTTACAATGGACACTTCAAGGTTTCATACTTTCTAAATACTATTACACTTATATTGTACTCGTATTTAAATCATAAAAGCGAAATTTATGATGAGCTTGCTATATTTTATATAATAACGAAATATGTAGTTTTAATAATATACTTAATTGTAATCTATACAAATAAATACAATTGGAATGTATGTTTGTAAAATTAAAATAACAGCTTTTTACTAAATTAATATGTATGTATACACGGTACATATACCAAAAATTTTTTTATAATTTTTGTCTGTCTGTCTGCCTGTTTGTTCTGGCTAATCTCTGAAATGGCTGGACCGATTTTGACGGGACTTTCACTGGCAGATGGCTAATGTAATAAGGAATAACTTAAGCTACTTTTATTTTGTTTTTTTTTTTATAACTGCAAACTCAACAATAACTATTTAGTTATATTCCACGCGAACGAAGTCGCTGGCCCAGCTATTCATAAAATAAATGTGATGTTGTCAAAATTTTACAAAACAGATAATTATAGGGTTTTTTACTTAAATACGGCAACATTTTTTTTTCAAACAAACAGAATGAATTATAATTTAACACTACGATTTCGTACATAACTATTGGACACACTCACACAACGCCAGTCACAATAATAACGCTGTATACAATAAATTCAGGCAAAACCAGACTCTGTCACTAGTTATTTTCTACGAAATGAACCGCTTTACGTTTCGCTCTGCTTAATTGATAAATAATAAAACAATTTTCTATCCACTTTTAAAGTGTAAATTGAGACTTTAATTGGTCTGAATTGCATCTGCGTTGTAATTGCAGGATATAAGCGTTTATATACTTTTTAGACTTACTTATCTATCTTGTATATGGTAAGGTGTATTTAGGTCATCGTACATTGCCAGGTTACTATTAAATATAATTTGACGTTTCATATTTACTTATATGTTTTTCTTTTTAACGAAACACTTGTTAAGAAAAAATAACTATTTTAATTAAGTATATTATTTAAACATTATACAATTGCTTGTCAGAATTCACCAATTTCGTAATCAAAATTTATTATTAGTGATTAATAATTATACTTTGAAAAAATTAAAAAAATTCATAAACATTAACAAATAAGAAATTATACGCTCCAAGTAAAAAAAAACAACGGTGCACTTAAAACCTTGTCACCCTAAACAACAATAGAGCTGTGACGCAAGCAACAAGCGCCAATAGTTTAGTGGGTGACACGCTATCGCAATAATGACATTACCGGTGAACGATGCTCTTATGATATTTCAAGGCCGTGAGGTTCCGAATTCTTCACCTCGTGTCAACGCGACCTCATTTGAATATTAAAAGGTAACTTTGTAAAGTAATCAGCAAAATTGAAACAACTAAACAGTTACTTAATACAATTAATTTAATCAATAACTAGGCCTCATGGTTTTAACCGCGTAACTTTTGATCCCGTAATTTTTTCTGGTATTTTCTTTAATCTTTGTGCGATTTCTGTATCTCAAAGTTATCTGGAAGAGATCGCTAGCGAGCGATAAGAAAGTCAATTGCAGTGCTAGCTAATGCCAGTAATTCTTTTGTGTTTTACTTTTTTTTCTTAAAATTTTTAAATATTAATAACAATTTTTTTTTTTTTGATATATACCTATATGAATTATTCGGAATCTCTAGTTATATACACACTATATAGAAAATAATAACAAAATATCTACATATCTATTCTCACAAATATTTTATACTAATACAATTATGATAGGAAGTAGGATATCATTAAATCTTCTGATTGCTCATCTGGTGTACAATTGAAAGTTGTCATTAAGCGTATAAAAATCTCCGCTTGTGCGCTATTACTCGCATCCTCATAATACAAATCATTAGTCACGCGCTTTCCACTACAAAACAATTGCATTTTGAACTTTATACTTTAGACAATACGGTTTCAAAACTGCAATAAATGTGAGTTTGTATCCCTACCTCGCTTCAGCCTGTAATATCCCACTGCTGGGCATAGGCCTCTTTCCTTATTAAAGGCCGCTGCTATAATTCGGGTTGGCGGATATATTCCGGATTCCCTATTATGAGTAACGATCGCTATCAGATGTACATGATAACAACCAGAAACGACCGCTTAACGTGCTCTCCGAGGCACGGTGGGGAGGCCCACAGGGACTGCACAAACACCCAGACCACGGTAAACATCTGTATGGCCAATACAAATGTTTGTCATGTGCGGGGATCGAGTCCGCACAGCGGCACAGCCACAGTCAGTCAGTGGTGCGACCATTGCGCCAACGCGTCGTCGTTGTACCTGTCTGATTTTCATAGAATAGGGTTTCATCAAATATTTCCATTGTACAGTAACAGTCTATAACGAAACCCATAACTGGTCTATTCTTCTAGGAAGAGAAAATTAAGAACAATCGGCCTTAATGCTTGGACTAACAGGTCTTAGATTTATTTGGGAGTCAAAATCCAAAAATGATTCAATAACAAATGAACATAAATAAAACTGAGGTTGACCTAAAATCATATAATTATAACACAATACGATTATTTTTAAATTATCCATTACCAATTCAATTTTTTTTTTTTTTTGCAGTGGGCTATTTTTGTTTTTTCAATCAGTTTTTAATAACCATTTTAAAATAATAATTACTGACTGATGTCTGCGAATACGGTTCAGTTTTCTATTAACATTCTAATTTCGATAATACGACACAATGTGTTTTTCATTAACGTAATATTAAGATGACTTCCTATAGTCGTTTCGTCATTAAATACAGCTTAAAACGATTACTATTGTATACAAAGCACTTAAAAAAAATCACACCTTAATATCTTCCGTCATTATGACAAGATGCTATAAAAACATAATATTTCTATTATTCTATTTATATATGAAGTATTTTTATTACTTTTATGTTTATACAATGGTAGCAAAGAATCACACAGTAACCTGATGGAAAACCACACAACACACCCCAGTAGCTCCAGCTACCACACTCTACACAGGAACAAAACACTATTTGAAAACAGTATAAATTGTTCTTCGGTAAGGTTCAGTTACTTCTCCAGTCAGTCTGCTCTATTTTGTGCATATGTGTTCCTTGCGGCCTACGTCATACTTCTTTCTTAATACGGCGTACATCATAGTATTTTAAATGTTTTCGTAAATACTCACCCACATTTCGTTGAGCGGCTGAGGGGAAAGAGAGGCGGGCGCGGAAGACACCGCGGAATCTTCGTCCGACGGAGCCTCCTATAATAAACAATAATAATATTACAAAGAGAAAATTTAAATTTTTTAACAGTACAAGACCTAAATGTGTTTATTTCCGACACGCGACTAGAATTAATCTACAAATAAGTTATCAAATATAATAACTCTAAAATCAAAAACATAAATTGACACTTCCTATTCGTACTTGTACAGTAAATGCTAGTGAACTATCATATCTATTTCCTGTTACAGCTATAAAAGCTGTGAGGCGTCACTCACGCATTACTGCTGTTTCATTGTTTCACAAGATTTAACTCCCGATATTTTCTTATACTCCAATTAGGAACGTAAAAGACATAAGACGCTTGCACTCCTATTCTAATATGTGTGTATAATTGCAGTCAATCAATCAAAAATATAACGAAGATAACACACATTTAACCTTTAAGGTCTCCACGGGGGTAAAGACTAAATTAACATAAATTAAATAAATAAATATCTACACACTTACACATACGGTCATCTGTTCCTAAAGTAAGGTTATAATAGGTAACAGCCGACTGGTAAAGCTACATTTTTTTTTCAATATAAGTATGTACATGAAAATAATACACATAAAAATGAATATATATATTATACACCCAGACTCGGAGTAACGGGCTAGTCATTATGTTTTCAGGAAGTACAATGTATGTTCTTATAGACAGTTACAACTTACCCTATAAAAGCTTTCTTTCCGATGTTGTATGTCTGTTTTCAAATCTTCTCGGTTGCTCTTTTCTTTTGCCTGAAACAAAACAAAAAACTAATTAAAATGTAAAACTATTTACTTTAGGTATATTTTATAACAAAAAAATAATCGAGTTTTTGCTATGTAAGAGTATAAAGATAACAGTAAATAATTAAAGTAAAGATTTTTTGCATAAGTAATTACTAGGTACGTATTTTTTTTTCAGTATAAGAAATTGATACGTTAAATAAAAATCAATGTCGTTCTTGCAAATATTACTTCGGCTACTGTCCGTATGAAAAATAAAAACAAATGTACCGTACTATTATGCTAAATATATAGATAGCTATTTGGTTTTTCAGTCGTAAATGGTTTTAAGAAAAAAAAACAGGCACTTAAAACTTTTTACATCATTTTTTTAGGGTTCCGTATCTCAAAAGGAAAAAACGGAACCCTTAAAGGATCACTTTGTTGTCCGTCTATCTGTCAAGACCCTTTTCGTCAGGAACGTGTAAAGGTAGCAGCTGAAATTCATATTAAATACTCATATCTACAGTTCCTTGGAGCTGTGAAAAAAATTAATATTCTAAGCTGACGCAATCAAAAGATACAGCCGTTTATGCTGCAAATTTTCGACACTCGCAACGGAGTCAAACCTACAGGGTACTTCCCGTGAACTCAGAATCTTGAATTTTGGTACGAAGGAACGTCTTGTAGTACAGATAAAGAAAAATTTGCGAAAATCAGAAATATTTAGTTTCATCATACAATCAAAATATTTTTAATATTTTTATTTGTGCACTTGGCCAGTTTTTTTTTTTTTTTTTTAGTATTAACTACAGTATATTTTCCTATTTTTTTTGTCTTATATCAGCTACAATAATACATGTTCTACGTACGTTGTTTTATTTTAAAATACGTTAAAAATTAAAGCTTACAAAAAAAACTTAAAACACCAATTATTTATTTTTAGAAGGATGTTATGATCACGAATCTATGACTATCATAATCAAATATAATTCCATTGTGATAACATCAAACTGGTGAAAGGTAACGGTTACCCGAAAATGGGTAATTTAATATTATACCTTTATGCGGGACCTGCTTATACTTACTAACTGTAACTTTCTATGAAAATTTATGGTACAACAAATTTGTCAAATACGGGTGGGAAAGGTCACTGACCTGAAATAATCATCTACACACTTTTGTAGGTTTAAAAAATATATATTACGAGACAAGATCAACGCTATGAAAAAAGAAGGTCCAGGTGGAAAACAAGTGAAAACTTATAAAGAGATAAAAACATTATATCAAAAATTAATACTTATAGGCTGATGTTTATCACCTAAAAACAAAACAAAATGAAAATATTTTCATATACAACGAGTTTAAAAGATAAAAGACTAATATTAAAAAAAAATTAAAAAATTATTGAAACATAAACAAAGTAAATTATTATTTTTCTTTAATAAACTTTCATACTAGTACTATTAATGGTACGTAGTTCCGAAAATTGTCTTTTTTCATTACTAGCTTCCAAAGAACAATGTTTTATTTATTTTAACATATTATAGTTTACTTTTCATTGAATGAATAGTAATTCTGTATCCACAATGTAGGACAGACTTAATCTGTCTGTTCCTACAATCGCAATGTTCCATTCGATCGGCTTTCGCTAATCAAATATTGATATCTATCAAGGAATCCGGACATTCACGGTTAAACCACGAGTTTAAACATTAATGAGTTTAAACACAATAACATTTTTGAAAATCATATCAAAAATTGACCGCTCCAGCGGGGTAACAATAACATTCTAATTTTAAATAAACAAATATAACTTTTATAATCACACATACTATTTAGGGGCAATTAAAAACAATTATAATTTTTGTTAAATGTTAAGATTTACTACCTTTTATAATCTGAAAATTAAAAATAAATAATAAGTATTAAATATTATTATTTATTTTTATTTCATTTTAGTTCTATGTAAATACAAAAGGAACATTACAAAGTCTAATACACATTTGTTCCTATTTATTATACTGTCAATCATTTCTTTTTATCTGTATGGAATATAAAATACAATGGAACGATCAGGAAAGTTAATTAAATTAGTTAATTACCCCATGACACTCACGTCATTAATACAAATCTAATGACATGTCAGTCGTCAAGCATTAAAATACGTCCAATTATTAACCACATGACGTGCGTTTGTGTTATGTATCATGATTAACCATTATACCTTTTGCGTATACCTTTATCTTTGACAATCAAGTAAACTGACATAATATTTCGAAATTCAAATACCAAATGTCAAATTAATCGCAACCATATCCTGCAATCTGTTAATCACGCAAATGCGATTTGAAACAATCGAAAATGATTCCCGAATAGTGAAACATTGGTCGGTCCAAAAGTAGCATATCTCTTGTTCTCTAATTTATCTCGACACGATTGATAAATACTAGCTTATTAGGATAGTGAAATATTGGATAGTTTAGTAATAAGACGTTAATTGGTCGTTGAAGGTAATATTGATTCCAGTCTCGTAATCGGGCTACATTGTCTCGGTCATCTTGGCAACGAAAGTATTGACCTGTTCTGAATGTAATCGAAATTGTTTCGTTTGTACAATATAAACATACTTTCACTACTTATTGTTCTTTATAGTAACGCTAAACAAGACTATAACTATTTCTTAGTTAGCTACAGATCTTTTTTTTTGTAATGTCGGATATCTATGTACAAGGTCATTCTTTGTTCCTCATTTATCGCAATGTAAGAAAAAAATTATGAAAATATTCTGCAGAAATTGTCGCAGAAAATAGTGAAATCACAAGTCAGTAAATTAACTCATGTAAATTCATTGATATGTATCTAGATATAGAAGTTAACGGGGCACAGCCAGTATTTTAATTTTTTAATTAATACATTCAAAATATTTATTCGTATGTGTTTTGCTATTATTACAATACGAGGTGTATAATATAAGAGGTGTTCTCGTCATTGACAGGAAACTTTATCATAAATACATTGTCCTATATTTTGTGAGCTATTGGCTGTTTATTTCCCTAAGCCTACTATTGTAATTTTTATGGAAGTGATGGAATGTGCAGGTGGCTTACTTGATGTCATGTAATCATATTACATAAAATAAATTACCAGAAATAAATTACTAATTTGAAAGGGTGAAAGAAGTAGATTATTTAAAAGTAGAGTTGAAGAAAGTAGATGGTGGTTGATGCCTTCTAAATCTTTAATTCGTTCTGAAATCCAGCTATGATAGTAGCTACTTCACTACCAGGTTGTAGTACTAAGCTGGTCGAGCTATATACACAAGCTGTAGTAAAATTTACAATAGCATGACTTTACTATTAATTATCTACTTATCTATGTATTCAATAATGTTGTGCTCGACTGGAGGTATATCACAAGTAAATTATCCTCTAGTCCGCAGGCTGGTTGGCGCTCACTTGCCCCAGTTCCCAAGCCGTTGTTATTAGCCCGCCGTGACTCGCTTTGTGCGCTTGCGCATGATATCTAATAGCAATCTGACTATTGATTGGCGATGTAATTCTTTTAGGCTAAGCGCGCACTGGCGGCCAGGCCACAGCGGCCAGTATTGCGACGAGGCCGCGAGTGTCGCGACCAGCCGCAAGCGTCGCTCCCAAGCCATAGCCCATAACGATATAATTTCAACACTCCGTAAAGAGTAAAACATCTATCCGCGGCGACCAGTGCGCGCACACTAGCGCACGATCGTACAATTCTTCGAATCTCGATGGCCGCGGCGGCCGGCTGGCCGCAGGTACGCCGCAATGATCTCGTTGGCCGCGGCGGCCGCTGGCCGCTCGCGGCCAAGTGCGCGCTCTATGATACGATGTACATACATTTCGCTGGCCGCCGCGGCCCGGCCGCTGCGGCCAGGCCGCCAGTGCGCGCTTAGGCTTAATCTAATTATAAGGTTTTGATGGCCTAAACAAAAAAAAAAATTGTGGAGTTCATTTTAAATATATGAAATTACATACTTTGACTTTTTTGAGATGAATTTCAATTAAAAACGATTGACGTATAAGGTGACCTATATTTTATATAGAATTAGTAATAATATCTATACTAATATTTTAAAGCTCAGGAATTCAAGTAATTGCTTTAACGCGCTAATCTTAGGAAGTAGTGGTTCGAATTGCAAAATTGATTTTGTGAGTTGTTTAGTCCGTTTACCCAGGAAGGCTATTTGCTGTATGAAAATTTTATACGTTTTACCTCAAATTAACACGAATGAAATCGCATGGCACAGCTAGCATCTAATAGAATAAGATTCACTTACATTTAAAAAAAGCAGACGTCGTGTTCTACTTTAACGCCGTCTAGTGTCTCGAAATGTTAATAAGTTCTAACGAAATTCAGTCACTCGACAACAGATGGCGCTGTAAGATAGAGTCCAACAATAAAAATTAAAATATCTACCTCGTATTCCGAAAAAATCTATGAAACATCGTTTATTAAAATCAAGATAATATTTAAATTTAGACTTAATAAATCTTGTCATTTTTTAGTTTAAAAATACTAAATCACAAGACTTTACAGAGAGATAGAGTTAAAAGCATTTAAGCAATTGCAAAAGTATATTATTACAAGAATAGCGTTTAATAGAATAGAATATAGACTGATAAATTAAAATACAGATCAAACAAACAAATATCGTATGGCCGCGGTCGTGCCGCTATAAATTAAATAAAGCGTATTCGTCGCAATCGCTAATCGTCGAATATAAATCAGCGGACACGATAAATCGCGATATTTCACTTAACGTAATATTCCGAACGTTATCGTAACTATTCCGTAATACCTAGACTCAGTCAGAATATCGATAGGAATAAAACGAGATCGTTGAAAAAATACTGATTTATTATAAGAGTAGTATAAAAAGTAACTATTAAAAACAGTTAATATATTTATTATTTATTTATTAATACTTTATTGCACAATATATTACAGAATTGTACAAAAGGCGGGTTTAATGCTAAAAGCATTCTCTACAGACAGACATTTGTAGGTGTGCAAAATCGAGTATTAGAAAAAATTCAGATAAAGAGGAAAAAAGGGAAGAAATATAAAGTAACGTTAGTGGCTTAGTATATACATGAGCAAATAAATTCATATTTGTGAATATATACTAGCTGACCCCGCAAACGTTGTTTTGCCATATATTTTATTAACCCCCTTAATCCCCCCCCCCTTTAACTTAGTGGTATGAAAAATAGATATTATTTGATTTTCAGACCTACCCAATATGCACACAAAATTTCATGAGAATCGGTCAAACCGTTTCGGAGGAGTTTAACTACAAACACCGCGACACGAGAATTTTATATATGAGATAAGTCAATTGTCAATAAATAAATAAAATAATAATTATACAGTTTTTTTTTTTTTTGTTTGTGACAGTCACAAAGTGTTCATTGCTCGCTATGTAACAACTTAAATGTATTTTTTTTTATTTTCATTGGACCTTTTTCGTTTTAATTTTTCAATATCATAAAATAACTGAGAGTACGGAATGGATAAATGGTTATATAGGTTAGTATAAATAAATGTTGTGTTTCTGTGATGAGTAAGCTGACCAGAGCTCCTGGGGGAGATTCAGGGTAAGGTCGGCAACACGCTTGCAATGCTTCTGGTAATCGCTTACCATCAGGTGAGCCGTACTCTTGTTTGGCGACCTAGTTGTATAAAAAATATTATAAATATTTATCATGTCTTATTTTTGTCATAACAGTTGAGATAATTTTTTTTATATTATCTCATCTGTTATGCTACGAAAAGAGATTCGATTTTGGAATATATTTATTTTATTAATCGTTGTAGCGTAATATTTTATAGATTGCTTTCGTCAATGAATTGGCTCTCAAATATCATATCATATTGTATATTAATACACTTAGGTTAAGATGTTTGCCTTCCTATTTGGGAAAAATCTCACAATTACTGCACAAAAATTGTATATCGCACTGTGAGAATTTATGGGTTAAACTGCTAAATACCAATGGTCAAACTGATTATCTGTACATTTGCACTGTTTATATTCCCCCTCCGGTACAGAAACATATCTTGGAACACTTCATTTTAAATACAAATCATGTAATTGATAAACTTCGCTCCTTTAACATAATCGTTCTTGGGATTTTAACTTGGGTGGTCTGTGTTGGAAATAGACGACTGGCCCTGCACTGACTCCGATAACAACGAATAATTTGTTGAATAACATGATTACTGATTTAATGTCATTAAATGCTCTTACACAGTATAATTGTTGTAAAAATAATAAAAATCGCGTTTTAGACATACATAGTAATTAGCTCTCTGGTTATCTCCCAATTGAGCGAAAGCAAGGACCCTCTTTCCGGGATAGACCATTACACCCTCCTATTGAGTTTTCCGTTAAAATTAACTTTCAGGAAAAGCTCGAATCTTCTATTGGGGCTAGGTTCCGCTTCTACAAAGATGACTATGACAAAATTAAAAGTGCCCTGAATAATATTCTTGGGAGAAGAAATTGTCGAGTTATGATTGCTGTCTAAACATGTCCCCAAATCCAAAAACACGGTCTAGTAAATATCCGCTATGGTTTTCTGCAGCACTGATAAGTCATCAATGAAAAATTTAAATATCGTAAAAATGGCAACCCTCGTGATTTAATTACTTTTAACTTGCTCAGGGAGCGCTGCGCGAAGCTTCATAATCTAACCGGACCTGGACAGATATCATATCATAAACAACGGTTCGTTATTAAACAGGTTTGTTATTTTTGTTGGCGTCCTGTCGTGTTGGCGCATTGGCGCGTTGGCGCATTGGCATGTTGTCGTGTTGGCGTGTTGGTGTGTTGGCGTATTGGCGTGTTGTCGTATTTGCGTGTTGGCGTGTTGGCGTATTGGCACATTGGCATGTTGGCGTGTTGGTGTGTTGGCGTGTTGGCGTGTTGGCGTATTGGCGTGTTGGTGTGTTGGCGTGTTGGCGTGTCGGCATGTTGGCACATTGGCGTGTTGGCGTGTTGGCGTGTTGGCACATTGGCGTGTTGGCGTATTGGCGTGTTGGCGTGTTGGCGTGTTGGCGCATTGGCGTATTGGCATGTTGGCATGTTGGCGTGTTGGCGTGTTGGCGTGTTGGCGTATTGGCACATTGGCGTGTTGATGAGTGACGGACTAGAAATGAGTATATAAGGGGAAGTTTGAAAGTAGCACCCGTGACAGAGAAAATGAGGAGCAATAGGTTAGCGTGGTATGGGCATGTAATGAGGAGGGATGACCGCTATGTCGGTAAAAGAATGTTAGGGATGAATGTCGAAGGACGAAGAGCGATCGGCAGACCGAAAAAGCGATGGATGGATTGTGTGAGTGAGGATATGAGAAAGAAAGGAGTAAGCACTGAAGTGACGAATAATAGAGAGGAATGGAAGAGGAAAACATGTTGTGCCGACCCTACATAAGTGGGATAAGGGCAAGAAGAAGAGCGTGTTGGCGAGTGGCGTATTGGCGTGTTGGCATGTTGGCGTGTTGGACTGTTGGCACATTGGCGTGTTGGCGTATTGACGTGTTGGCACATTGGCGTGTTGGCGTGTTGGCGTATTTACGTGTTGGCATATTGGCACATTGGCGTGTTGGCGTGTTGGCGTGTTGGCGTGTTGGCGTGTTGGCGTATTGGCGTGTTGGCATATTGGCGTATTGGCATGTTGGCGTGTTGGTGTGTTAGCGTGTTGGTGTGTTGGCGTGTTGGCACATTGGCGTGTTGGCATGTTGGCGCATTGGCGTGTTGGCGTATTAGCTGGCGTATTGGCGTGTTGGCACATTGGCGTGTTGGCACATTGGCGTGTTGGCGTGTTGGCGCATTGGCGTATTGGCGTGTCGGCGTATTAGCGTGTTGGCGTGTTGGCGTGTTGGCGTATTTGCGTGTTGGCGTGTTGGCGTGTTGGCACATTGGCGTGTTGGCGTGTTGGCACATTGGCGTGTTGGCGTGTTGGCACATTGGCGTGTTGGCGTGTTGGCGCATTGGCGTGTTGGCGTGTTGGCGTATTCGCTGGCGTATTGGCGTGTTGGCACATTGGCGTGTTGGCGTGTTGGCGTGTTGGCGCATTGGCGTATTGGTGTGTTGGCGTATTGGCGTGTTGGCGTATTGGCGTGTTGGCGTGTTGGCGTTTTGACGTGTTTGCGTGTTGGCGTATTGGCGTGTTGGCGTATTAGCGTGTTGGCGTGTTGGAGTGTTGGCGTGTTGGCGTGTTGGCACATTGGCGTGTTGGCGCATTGGCGTATTGGCGTGTTGGCGTATTGGCACATTGGCGTGTTGGCGTGTGGCGTATTGGCGTATTGGCATGTTGGCGTGTTGGCGCATTGGCGTATTACTCGATATCGTTTGTATTACTCGTCGATGTAATTGATGTCGGTTTTTTTTTCGTTTGCGAGCAAACCCATTTTTTTTAAGATTCTATATAATACTTGTTGATACTTTTATGAAACTGTAACTAGCGACTTGTGACAGTGTAGTGTAGTGACAAAAAGCGGTAAATAATTTGTTAGTTTATCTATATTTACAAGCTAAATAATAAGGAAATATTACCAAACATATTATACACACTTGAAATTAATCGTCTAAGATTAATTTCAAAATACATGATTCTCATTGTCTGCAAGGCCAATGAGATGAGATTGAATGAGATGAGATTTGTCTGCAAAAGGGGCCTAATGACCTCGTCTACCTCCTACTATTAAATTCTAATGGTATAACGACCATACCTGGTGAAAAAAAGCATTTAAAGTAATAATTAACCTATTATATGATAATATCTTATAGACAAGCCCAACAAAGGGATTGATGAATGATGCATTAGTAAGCTGTATAAAAGCATGGGAAAGTGTGACCCACGTTGAACTGACCTACGATTATGACCACGACACTCAACAGATCGCTATGGTGACAACGATTTTCGAATATTATTTGATATTTATAGCTTCTACTAGTCTAACGATGTGTTGACTTAGTGTTATTATTGGAATATGCGTAATAAGCAGTAGCGGGTTCGATCCTCGTATATGACAAACGACCAGAAACGACGAGAAGTCAAAATAATACTTATCCGATTTTTTTTTCAATTTACTGCTCATATTCCTTATTTCTTCATTCTATAAAAAACATTTTTTTTTTTTGCTTAATTGGCCTAAAGATTCACAAATTCAACGATATATATTATAACATATTTACAGCGATTTTATAATAACATAAATCACATACCTTACGCAATATTAATTGGCAAAAGATATGGTGTACTAATATTGAATGGTCACTGTCGTGTCACAAGTGGCCGCGATCAATTCGATTAAGAATAGCCACAAAGTGTAAATTTGGAGAAGTGGCATGCATTAATTTTTTTATTCGAATATAAATACCTATATTCTATTCGTGTTAACAAAATAGTGATTCATCGGTGTCAAATAGCTTAGCCACGCCCCTTATCCATTTGAACCGTAGTAAATTAGGAAACCGTGTTCAAACATACCAGTTGTTACTGAGTCATTCAAACCGGCATTTTTAAAAAATATAAATATTTATCTGTTAAAACTTCATTAGAAATAAAGATACAAACTAATCTTAAAAATTAAATACTGTATCTACTGATGCCTGTTATTTTGAATTTATTTGTATGGTGACATTTCACTAGCTTGTGCTTTAAATGGAGACGACAAACAGAGAGGGCGCCGTACACACGTTTTCCACAAACTCCACAAAATGATGTTTGAGAAATAATAATTGATAACATACATATAGAGCATGTACCACTTCTATTGAAAACTAGTCTATGATTATCATTTGACATTACTGTTTTCGCGTAGCGGAAACATTGTCCAGCACATACATTCATTACACACTCACACTCATAAACACAAACATATATACATAAATCGATAGTATGGCCGTGTGAAAGTACTAAGAGAATAATAAGCTGACCATTTTGTCTCTGGCTGTTATGGACCGATGTTATTGTATTGTATTGTTAGTTGTTTTGATTGATTACATGTTAAAACGATCATCGTTAATTAATATCGTCATAAAAGCTTTCTAAGCTGACAATTAAATAGTCATTGAAGTTTAAATGAAAAATTTAATATGTTAAAACATTACTTTTGATACAGTACAGTTCAGCCTATCGCAGTCCACTGCTGGATATAAGACTCCCCATTTAGTTTCGTTACAATGGCGTTTAAAACTAATCGAACAATGTCAGAACAATTGT
The DNA here is from genome assembly GCF_905220565.1 of Melitaea cinxia. NCBI lineage: Eukaryota > Metazoa > Arthropoda > Insecta > Lepidoptera > Nymphalidae > Melitaea > Melitaea cinxia. The sequence continues at coordinate 2,868,785 of NC_059405.1, read as the reverse complement.
TTACTAAGATACACAAATACCTAGAACATAAAATTTATTTTATTAAAATGTTTGAACACTTTCTTAGTTTGATTAACTCAATGTATGCAATATATTGTGATATAATTGTATGCACAACGGTAAAATATATAAATAAAATTAAAACCTAGGTTTAAAAAAAAACGACTTCAAAAACTAAAAACCAAAAAATCACTAAATGATGATTCAATTTGATACACTTAAGCAAATTACTGATAGATTGGAAGTCGGTGCCAAGCCCTAAATAAAATAAAAACTTAATATCATAAACAGTTTAAATGAATACTGGTAAAAATTGGTTGGGTGTTTTGTTCTAGACGAGAGCACGCCGCTCAAGATACGAGTGTTACATTTGACTTCGCACTGAGTTCAAACATATCAGTTTTTATTTTTGAAGTCAGTTTTTTTAGACGTAGTTTTTTTTTACGTTTTAGTATCCATATAACTTGTTTTGTAAACTACAGTAAAACTTTTTTAAATTAGATCAGGTAGACTATAGTAGTTAGTTTAGTAGTAGGTTTCGTTGTTTTTCCCTAAATAAAGCCGTATGTAAGAATTAATGATGATTAACATGAAAATTACATCGTCGAAGTGAACGAAACTGGTCATAAAATAAAAACTACGACTACTACTAAATAAAAACTACTTGTTGAAAGAATCACGTAAATCAGTTTAGAAATCTTGGCGCAATCGGTGTACATCATCACTTCAGCCTATCGTAGTCCACTGCTGGAGATAGGCTTTCACAAGTTCGCGCCAATAATTTCGTGAACTCATGTGTGTTGCCCATAGTCACCACGCTGGGCAGGCGGGTTGGTGACCGCAGAGCTGGCTTTGTCGGTGTACATAATTAATTTAAAAAAAATACCAACCGAATTGAGAACAAGAAGGAGTTTTTGAAGTCTGTTAAAAATGACATAACTATAATTATGTCAGGATCATATTTTACATGTAAATACACAAACAAATAGTAATTATGTTATTTAGTAACAAACTAAAATTATTGTCAATCACTAAAATTCTTTGCCTACCCCCACCAAATACTATGTGACTCACAGTCAATTTCTAAGTTGTTATTATTTTTCTTCGTTTCATATCTTTGAGAGTGTCAGCATAATATAAGTGGGTGGGATATTCACTTCTAACCTCACACGACTCTATCTCATCCAAATCCATTAGTTCCATCTATCATTGTACGTTTCAAGGGCGATTAATCAAAAGTGCTTTCATACTTTATCAGTATTTTGTAGTACATTCTAATCTCGAAACAATTCAAGGATCTTTGACGATTTAGGGGTACCATTCTCTGACATTTAAAAGATAATTTATAAGGACAAAAAGGGACAAGTGCCACTAAAATCACAGTTATACTTGAATTTATTTAATAATACTAGGCATTGTTACATTGAAATATGCATATCTCAGCAAAATTGAAAACATAATAAATACAAAGGCTTGATAGGATTGATTTAAAACATTATTACGGTTTTCTCGGAATTTCTAAAGTACTGAATTTAGTGTCATATTCATGTGATAAAGTCATTCTTTTCTATATATGGTCTACGTATTTGACATTCTTTTAAAACGTTTGGAAAGTATTTCACTCATTCAGATATGTATACTGAATGGATAATTTATGTAAATAATATTCAATGAGTTCGATAAATATTTTATTTCATTGTTATTTATTTATACATATATTCTTTCTACAGCACTGGTTTGTGGCTGTTGCGCTGGCGGTTGCAGGTTTGATCCCCGCATATGACAAACATTGGTATTGGCCATACAGAGTCTGGGTGTTTGTGTAGTCCTTGTGTACCGGTTGTTATCATATACACCTGATAGCGATCGTTACTCATAATAGGGAATATATCCGCCACCCGTAGTGTTGTAGCAGCGAGGTGGATTGTGCTCCGATCCGTTTCTTATATGGAGACGAGGCCTATGCCCAGTAGTGGGATGTTACATTTTTAATTGTGAATCGTGAATATGAAATAAAGTAACTTATTTATTTAATTTAGAAGTTAAACGTTTAATAAGATTTATACCGTAGATTACAAAGTGCCATTAATTACATATTAAAAGTGTGTAAAGACTCTACTTCGATAATATTCTTACAACAAAATAATAATTACAGCGTAAATTATCATCGTAAAACGAGTAAAGAGGTCGCTTTGCGAGAAACACATTAATGAGGCTTAAAATTCATCATTCGATAAGAAAAAATTACCTTTTTTAAAACTTCGATAAAAATGTTGTAAAGTAGGAAATAGTTTTGGGTCGCGCGAGACGCATCCACTTTCACATCGCGAATTTCGTACATTCGTGTTCGATTGCATAATTTTATAAAAAACGGTTATTTTTGATTTTATGCGTATTTTGTGTCATGTCCACGTGTTATCGATTAGATGTCAATAAGGTTGTTGTTAGTTGAAACGAATTCGTTAACAATGTTTTGTATGTTTATCGCAGTTTAAATGATTATGTTTTTCTAGATTGTTTTACCAAAAAATGGCAACAAATTTACGGTCTTTAAAAGTATATCAGCTTTGTGATCTCGACTACACCGAACAATCTCCTCCTCTTCTTCATTCTAACTTTGAAAAAAAATCAAATTTTTTATAAAAGAGAAGTCCGGGGTGGGATCCGGTGGACCCCAGAAAGAACATAAGTATTCCTTCCTGAAACCTCACCATAAAACACCATTATTAAATTATTAATTTGAATAATAAATTGACTTGATATTTTATAGTTATTAATTTCATTGACTCGCGAATGTTTAATCTATACTAGTATTATAAAGCTAAAAAGTTTGTTTGTTTACTTGAACGCGCTAATCTTAGGAACTACTGGTCCGATTTGAAAAATTATTTCAGTGTTAGTTAGCCCATTTATCGAGGAAGGTTATAGGTTATTTTTTTAATAACGCGTGTGAAACCGCCGGGCAAAGCTAGTACAGAAATGAAAAAGGAATTCCATTAACTACAATTACTTCATCTTAATATGTATCAAGTAACCTACCTAATAGTGTACTTAGAGTAGTATAATGAGGTAATAAAAATTCTTTGGTCGTAAGTAGTCATCGCAGTAGGCAAGCGGAGACATGCCGCGCCTACAAACACATTATGTAGGTATGTATATACAAAACCTCTATGTGCATCACTATTTAATAATTTAAGGCACCTCCTTATTACAATTTTTAGGAGTTATTTGAGCATTCTAAATATTTCTTATTACTAAAAACACAAGCGAATTTTGAAATAAAAATTTCAATTAAATAATTGTGTAAAATTGTTATTCTCATTTTAAATAATAACTTTCATTGCTAAAATATATTCAAACATTTATAGCAATAAAAAACAGCTTCATATGGCACTATACTTCGAATGAAGGACGATAGCTATTATGAACTGTTTAAAATTTTGAACACAGCAATCTCTCAAGCAGGTGTTGTAATTGATTAACTACAACAGGCGCGATACTTGATCTAAGGTTATTAGATCATTTCTGTTTCACAGTTTTAAATGTCTCATTTATACTTTTTGGTTTAAATATTTTAGCTCTACTGCTGAATGTTTAAATAATAAAATTAGTACAAACTTCAGAATTAACTCTTTATTATGAATAAAGCTCGTCTGAGAGCATATCTCCCTATCAACTATACAGTTCAATATATAATCTAGAAGAAAACCATAAATTCAAATAAATTGGACTAGTAGTTGACAAGACTTCAAACGAACATGCGTGGAACTACGGAAGACTAATTTTTATATAAAAGATGTCATTAAATTTACTGAAACGCCGTCACTCTTGAGATATAGACTACACAAGTCTATGTTGTGTCTGTATAGTCTATAGAGATGAGTATACTTCGTTTTTTTTTTTTGTCTCGAGAAATGTGCGTTTTGGACCTTTGACACAGAATTATCAATTTACCATTACAGTGAAAAAAGATCAGGAAAATAAAAACGATAATAAAAGCCTGACACTTAATAAATAAAGGGTAGCACAATTTTGACCTCTATTCTATTCATCATTTAAAAAATTTGTTACTTTTATATTTATTTCTATTAAAAAACAACGCTAACGAAATTCCCACAGTCCTTAATCTTTTTAAGCGTCGTACGTCGTTAGATCCGAGATGCGAGGCAGGTCGAAGGTCCTCGGAGAACATACTTGTGTTATTTAGTGTTACGAGACGACAAACACTTTACAAACATTTAATTATTTTAACATACATATATACATTTTCGTTACGAGGTTTTCCATTTCGGAACCTATCCATTTCGAACTAATCCATCACGAATTTTGATATCTTATAGCGTACAACCCTCTTAAGGCTATGTTTAAGCTCGGGTCAAACCAAAACTCTGGTAAAAGGGTCGCTGCTCAATTCGCCAACGGGCAAGTCTAGATACCAGTATATCAAATGCATTTGAAAATTGTTAGTAAGAACATTTAATTTTAGGTTTTATATAATAACAATAAAAGAAAAAATGTTTACCTAAAACAAGTACATTATTAGATTAATCAAAATACCAAAAAGTCAACCAAGTAACCTTACGATGACTTTTGTTTTAAACATAAAAAAGATTTTTACGTAAAGTAACAATGTAATAAAAAATAACTTAAAGAACTTTCGAGAAATAAGTAAAACCTCGTATTATGAAGATAAGTTATATGCGATGTTTGAGAGAAAGCTCAGAGAATCCTTACGAGTTCAAAGTGTGGAAAACACGTGAGAATGTGAGGGCTTCCGGTGACTCTTGGATGTATGACTCATACACGAACGACATCCATCATATACGTCTGATTTTATATTAATATCATACAGATTTCACCGTTTTATTTATTACCCGACCCAAGCTTCGCACTGCCATATTTTTTTTCCCCGAGAATATATCGATTATCTTTTAAATTTTCTTTATACCAGCGTTGTCATAGCAATAACGAATACGAAAAATGAATACTATAATTTGGTGCAGTCGTAGACCTCGTAGTGTCGTCGTCCAACGAATGTAAGCTGAACAAAATATTAACACGCCACTGTCAATTACAATTACATTTAGATTAGGCTAAGAGTCAGATCATAAATAGTATTCAAGGTCATAACAATTTAAAAGAATATAACGACTGATAACTTTTAAACGACTTTTTTGTTGCAATGAGAAATCTTCAAAAGATACCAGGCTTCAGGGAACAAGACCGGGTTAAATACGGGCTAAAGTCAAATTTGATGTAGCCAAAGAATCGTGCGCAACCGCTCGGCTTAACGGCAAAGCTCCTCTATCATATATCCCTGTAAGCAATTACCTATTTATCTTAAGTTCAATGCTTACGTTACCCATATGTATTATTTTACTCGGGATTTATTAATTCCATTGTATATCGAATTACATCACCGCAATTACATGAATAAAGTTAATTACGCCACCTGGTCGTAATACTCCAAGGATCAGGTTTAATTCTGTACCATTGCTAATACTATCACCGTAGTATTGTTACTATACAGTGAGTTCTAAAAATGTCTGGCATGTTTATCTGTAAATTCTGATATAAAAACAAAGTTTCGTTTCGCTCACGAACCGTTCAAATTCGAACACGACATGTAGACGGGTATTGAATATAAAAACCTGCTTTTGATAAGGCAATTATTTTAAACTTACATAAGTCCAGAGTTACGGAAAATATTTTGGTATTGTGTAACTATAGGTAGACGATTATTTGCTTATTTTTGTATAACAGTAAGGTAGCAAATAAGCGTACGGTTACAGTAACCCAAAAAGGCCTACTTCACCAAAAGCATCACAAGCGCATTACCGAGCCTACCCCCGCTGTCAATTCGATAGCTGCCACGACACATCCCTCGTTTTGGCAACCATACTATAAATTTTTAGCAAAAATTTTCCTACTGTTTCCTAACTCGTGTAAAGTTTTATTGTAAATGGACATAACAACAAATGTGACTTCAAAAATCGTCACTAAAATATAATTAAGATTAAAACATTGATATGTACGTTTTATTTATCCTACAAAGCCTCTGCAATGGGTGACATGGATAGCGTCTAATTTTTCTTCTTATAACATCCTAAATTGATCTGAACCAACACCGGTAAGTCCTGCAAGTCAACTATGCTCTACAGACAGATCCTTTAAAAATAAAAGTGCGCGTGTGCAATTCACACACGGCAGAAGTGAAACTTCTGAAAAGTCATAGGAAGGTAGGTTGTTGTGATTTGTTCTATCAATGATCAGTGTCGTTAAAAATATCGTAAACGCCATTCATAACGCGTCACTTACGCGTTTTGAGCAGTAATGTGTTCTATCTCATTCTCTCTTCTACATTTATGTGTTTCCTTCTTTATCGTGACTCATTTTCGTTTCATCGAGTTTCAAATCACAACTATTTCATAGCTTCACTTCAAAGGTTATTGAAGTACCTACACCAAATTATAATATAATTATAAAAAAGATCCGTTTTAAATTACGCACGTTATATTTCGAATTCTCGCGAATCATTGACTCCATTATATAAAATGTAAAAGTTCTTTCATCACTACATCATTACCACATTTCTCCTGTCACCTCAGTTAAACGTATTTATTGCCATTAAATTTACCATTCATAAATACATCGATAATTCACAGCAATAACGACGATGATTCTTTATTTATAATTTATGTATTTTGTGAAATTGTAACGGTATCATCGCTTAAATATTAACGTTATGTGACAACGAGTTAGCCCAGTGATCACATTTCTTTGTTGAGATGTTTGTGGTCTAGGGTACCTATTGCGCTTTGAGCCCCCGACAGAGGCGTTTATAATTTTAACGTGTTAAATGTAAAATTAAAAAATTATATCAGATGAAAATATACTCGGGTATATTTTTTTAAGTGCTTCTCTGATTAATAAAGGTTTCAGAATTAATGCTCGTATACAAACAAACATACATGTTTCTAAACACAACATAAAATCTGAAACTATTTTAAGCTAGATCTCTAATATGATCCTATTAATGTTATAAATTCGAAAACTTGAACGATTATTTGTTACTCTATCAAGCAAATGGTATTCAGCCTTTGCATTGAACTTGGTTATTACGTAGATAGATGGAGGACCAGAATAAAGAATAGAGAAGGTGCTTATTATCTCGACATTCCATTGTTATAAGGTTAAACCCAACAAACATTTACGACGTTGAGTAGACGTTTTGGTGACAACTTAATGTTATTTAGTATAATCGTATAAACGACATTAGAACGTTTACTCGACGGCATTAGGGCCCATTTTATTCAACTTAAGGCGCTAAGAGTTTCGTGTAACAGTCATATAAATACCTATATAGTCGCATAGGAGTCATATACACGTTGGCGATTTGACTACATGTCATGTAATGATAGCTGTCGCGGCGTGTATTCGACTTCGTGTCGAGTAATGGCACACAATATGACGTTTATCTAACGTATTCGTTGTATTATTGTCATTTAAAGATGATACTTTTATATTGAACGAATGAAAAATTGTAACAGATTATAAACATAACACACACTAATTGAATTTGGCAGTTTTTTTGACAGCTGAGTTAAAATATTGTATTTTTTACTTTGTTGAGGTGATAAAACCATTTCATCAGTTACAAACCATTGTGCAATCAAATTTACTGATTAATGTGAGGTAACTTTGTAACAAATTTTTCGTGCGCTTTTAAAATTTTAATGTTTTCGTATATTTTTATTAATAATTTATTAAGTGACTGCGTTATATGACAACTATATAACTTCCCGACGTATATACTGCGTACATATTGTAAATGTGTACGCCATGACAGTTGATTTAGGGATCAATAATAAAATAATAAAACGCCTAGCTAACTTATTTCAAATAATTTATATTTTCAGAACAGAAGAATTTACGAGACATATAACTTAGTTAAGTCTGAATAATACTTTTTTTTTAGGTATACCCCACAATTATGATCCATATTTATGTGGATGTTGATAAGTTTTTATCGAAGATGGACTTCATCGAAATGATATGCGCACATTTGAAATGGCCGTGGTCATTATCATTTTTGTAATACTTTAGGATGTATACAAGTTACACTAGTACACTTATTCGACTTATATATAATGGTTACAAGTACTACGTGTAAACAATTACTATTCGTTTAGCAGATGTTTAAAAGGTAATTATATGACAAAATTAATAGTATTATGACGTTTACACTACGAAAACGTTTACACGACGAAAAGTTGTATATGTAAGTTTTATAGATGTCTTCATAGACGCTATTATATGACGATTGTAAAGAAATGTCGAAATAACGTCTATACGACAATGTTATACGACAAAAAATCTATACGTCTATTTGGACACATAATGCACCATAACATGACGTAGAGTTAAATAAAATACTGTAATATAACTTTAATAAGACTCAAAGTCATATAATTGTTTGATTATATGACAAAAATGTTTGTTGGGAAATCCTCCTTCACCTACAAGGAGAAAGAGGCATATGCCCAGCAGTGGGGTGTTTCTGGCTGAATGCGAAAGATTAAAAAACCTAGCTAGTCTATACATCTATACAAATTGGAGTGTGTGTTTGTAATATTAAAATAATCGCTTTTTACTAAATTCATATACACGGTACATATACCAAAATTACATTTTTTTATAATTTTCGTCTGTTTGTTCCGCCTAATCTCTGAAACGGCTGGGGCGATTTCGCCGGGACTTTCACTGGCAGATAGCTGATGTAATAAGGAGTGACTTAGGCTACTTTTATTCTAGAAATGTATTTATTTTTAACCGACTACAAAAAAGGAGGAGGTTACTCAATTCTCAATTTTTTTTGTGAATGTTCGGGGATAACTTCGTCGTATATGTTCTTTTTTTGTTGGAAAGGAGATATCCTAAGTATGGTACCATGATAAGGAAACCAAGATCTGATAATGAGATCCCAGAGAAATCGAGGGAAACCCTTGAAAATCCGCGTAACTTTTTACTGGGTGTACCTATTTTGATGATTTTTAATTTAATCGAAAGCTGATGTTTATATGATGTATTACAGCTGGTACTCAATACATTTTCAATATGTATATAATATTTTTAATTATTTTTACTAGTGGTCGCCCAGTGGTCAAAATTCGACCATGATTAATTTAAATTATAAGTTTGAACATTAATAATTATTTATTATGTTTAACATTCAGTAATGACAAACAATATAAATTTATAGTCTATAATCTATTCTTAATTAGTCTGACGCGCGTTTGTCAAATATATAGTGTGTAATGTTTTTTAATGATGATTTAATGTATTTTTTATGCATAAAAAAAATATTAGTATTCTGCACTCCTTATCTATATAAACTATAAGTGTGCGAAGTTTCGTACTCCTCCGTCCACGCAATTTCTGTAAAAAGGGGTACAAAGTTTTTGCGCCACGTATTAATATAGAAATACCAAAATTTACATATTATAAGACATTAAAAGGTATGTAGGAAACGTCACTCTTTCTACTACATCAGCATTATAAATTAGTCACTAAATTTACATTTTTACCCTATTTTACATAAAAATAAACCAATCTCAACCTGCTTTTTTACAGAAGTCATCTGGTGTATTTTTCGGTTATTAAGGTACAGTTGATTAACATTAAAATAGTATCAACTTTAGATTCGAAAAAAAAAATAAGAAATTATTAATATTTAAAACTGAGAGCTTTTTAATTAATTTAAATTTATTGTCATGCCAAAAATATTATTACGATCACTTTTAGTAAAATTAGAATTAAAAAATATATATATATACCAAAATCGGTACACCCAGTAAATACGTGTAGTCGAATTAAGAACCTACTCTTTTTTTGGAATTCTAAAATAACATGTTTTCAAGATGAATATATAATATATAACTGAGGTAGGGCACAGCAGGAATTTCCTGCTCAAAATATGAAGCAGCCCGACTGGGGTAGTACCTCGACCTTACAAAAGATACCACAGCTAAATAATACTTTCTTTTAAGCAGTATTGTGTTCCTGTTGGTGAGTAATGTGACCAGAGCTCCTGGGGGGGGATTGAGGATTGGGTAGGAAACGCGCTTGCGATGGTTCTGGTGTTGCAGGCGTCTATAGGCTGCGGTAATCTCTTACCTTTAGGTGACCCGTATGCTTGTTTGCCGACCTAGTGATATAAAAAAAAGAATACTGTTTTAAAACTAAGAAACTCGAAATGCTATATCCAATTCTAAAATCCTGAGCCCCTCAACGAGCCAAGTAAATCCTGGCTTCGTATTACTACTAACTAACCAAAGACGTATCAAACTTAAACACGAGACCGCGTAAAACGTTTAGCAAGTTATAAATTTCAAGTAAAGCGCTTCCTCTTAACATTTACCGTTCTGACCGGTCCTCGGCCTGTCCGATCGCGGTGATGGATGATCGCTGTGACGTCAAATTACCGCTCATGGGACAGGTTCGAAAGTGGGCTACAAATTTCGGTGTTATAGCCAATTTATGTACTTCTTTTTCTCTTTGAGTTACTTTATGACTTTCTTTATGTTGTGATTGGGATTCTAGAAGGAACGATTTATTACAAGTGTTTTCTTTTTGTGTATAGCACTAAGCTTTTAAATGCTTTCGTGTTTTAAACCTAAGCAAAACCTGATTTGTATTTTTTCTAATATAAACGTTTAACACTAAAATGCCTCCAGTTAGATGGGTACACTGTGTCGGGTATACAGAAACATGCACCACAAGCAAACACAAACGCATAGACCACGGCAAACTCACTATGACCCTTACAAATATTAGTCGAGTGTCCGGTGTACATACCACTCGTCCACTCGAGGCGTCGTCAATAGGTCAATTAATAATACATTTATTTATTTATAATAATGTGTTTATATAATTTCATTTTCGTATTCCTAAATCAACTTCTAACGCTATTAGACAGAACCCGTTACACGGAAACTCGTACACCATTCAACCGCCTGCTTCCGAGCCTGTGAGATACTTGACAATTGACATTGTTTATCATGGGAACTGATCTTGTGAACATTCAGGTTTATCGGTCAACCTTCAACGATACAACCACTCTTACTACTACTCATACTGCTTCTTATTCCTCTTACTTGATATAACACCCTTCCACTTCTATAGTTTCATGTAATTTAGGACATCAAACATAACGTGATTGTCGTTCTACATCTATAATATAAAAATGAGTCGCTGAATGTGTGCCTAAGCGCAAAACTCGAGAACGGTTGGACCGATTTCGTTTTTTTTTTTTTTTTAAATATTCCTTGAAGTACGAGGATGGTTCTTACGGAGAGAAAAAGTCTAAAAAAAAAATAATAAAATTAAAGAATCGACTGTTAGGCGATACGAAGTTCGCCGGGTCAGCTAGTATATGATATAAATATATTTTAATTGTAACTAGTATTATATATTGTTTAGCCTACATATGTTTTAATACTTTTATTTAAACGTATCTTCCCACGCGTGGCATTTTAGGATTCCCAACACTTCGTAGAGGTTGCGGTCACATGGACCACACTGCAGATAACGTCCCATAAATTTCGAGAATCAATTGTTGTTATGTTAAGTTTTTACTCGACTGGTTCATATTTTAATCCCAAGCAAATTACAAATCTTTGTTTAAACCTTAAAAATGCTAGTCGTGGTGTAGGAGTTTGTAATTACATTATGTGTTTTTAAAGCCAAAACACAAAATATCGCCCAATATGCCAATATACTGGAAGTCGTTGAGTACGCCTGTAGTAATTTTACGAACATAAACGCCCACTGTTCATAACATGTTTACACCTTGTTACATTGTAGAGCAATAATCAAAACGTCTTAAGCAACAATATATCAACTACATGACAAGATGGTGTCAGAGATAGGAGTTCTTGTAGACAGGTAGTATACAACACATGTTTGGGTCTCCCCCGGATTCGTACTACTTTAAAGAACCTAGTCAATAATAGAACATAATTACATAACGTTTATTTTCTAAAATGACAGTAATGATTCAAAAAGAGTTAAAAATGCACATGGAGATTTTATTGTATTTTTAACCATTTTATTATTGATTAAATATTTATTATTATATATTTATTGATTACATTTTAAGTACCAATGAAAGATAAAATAAGAAACATTAATAAAATAACACACAATACTGTTATTTTACTTTATGATTAAAAACGCAAAGAAAGGAGGTCGCAGTCTCTATTTTCGAGGCAATGTGACAATTCGCACAGATAAAAATTTAAAATGTCTGACACTATAGAAATGAAATGGGCTGTATAATCTGTGATCATTAGAGAGCTTACTAAATATGGTCGAAGAAATTTTAACAACTTATTGTTAAGCTTATAATTTTACCATGAATATTAAAAAATAATTGACACTTATCTCAATATGATTTCGCAATTAGACATAGTTTATCTTGTTGCAGTCATCAAAATTAAAATTATAATAAAACAAAAAGAAATAAAAGTCCCTGTGCAATTGTTATTCTACCATTAATGTGTTTCTTACAAAAAAAAAAAAAAATCATTAAGTCACGTTGGTAAAATAACGTCCCAATATTTACCGCGAAACGTGAATATTTAATTACAATCATATTTAATCAAATATATTCTTTCTTGCACTGCTGTAAATCATAAATCTTAATAATTTATTCCTTCGCTGAATGTCCAAAAATGGAAAGCTCTTTTCAAGTGTCTACCTGTCACAATTCCAGAAATACAAATATAACGAGCGATCACACAGACAACAACAGAGGGTTATTTAATGAAATGGATTCCATCAGCACCTTTTGGGTAGGTAGCGCAAAAATAAAATTTTAAATTGTCAACTGTTTTTTTTTTGCGTCATATTTTTTAATGTCCCTTTTTTTCCGAAAAACTAAGTCTGTCTTGTGTCTAAAATACAACTTTTATTTAAATGATTTTATACACAGCTTAGAAATTATATGGAGTATACGAGTATGGTTTACTAAGCACATATCTTAAAAGTAGGTATTAGTGTTGTATCGTACAATGGTAAATTTATTGCATTACGCATTATTTGTTTATTTGAATGCAAACAGAATCAACTGTAGTGTTAACAATAAATATAAGAAAAGTAAGAAATATAAATAATAATTTATTTAATGTCATAAGAAAAAAATAATATTTTTAGTTTTAATTTGTAAAATGACGATTCGGAAGTGCTCTTGGGGCCTATTTAAATAAAGCTGTTTTTGATTTTTATTTTGATTTTAAACAAAATAAATAAAGTTAGAAGAATGAAACCGTAAACGAAAGCTAATTAAGTATGAAATTAATTCAAATTTCATTCTAAACGATATACATCGAAACAGGCACTAGTTTGTTAACATATATTTGTCATCTAGATAGCAATGACAACCGTTACAGTTATCTGTAATACTAGCTGTGCCCGCAACTTTGTCCGTGTGGAATTTGATAAAAAAGTTATTGTTCAGTTCGCAGAGTTATAAAATAAAAGTTTCTAGAAAAGTATCCTAAGTTACTCCTTATTCCATCAGCTATCAGCAAATCATCTATATCTTATGCATCAGCAAAATCCCGTCAAAATCTTTCCAGCCGTTTCAGAGATTAGCCGGAACAAGCAGATAGACAGACAGACGGACAAACAGACAAAAATTTTATAAAAAAGGTTAATTTGGTTTTGGGTACCGTGTATACATCCATATGCATTTAGTAAAAAGCGGTTCTTTTAATATAACAAACAGACACTCAAATTTTATTCATTTGTATGTATTATTATAAAGAGGAAAAATTTGTTGTTTTTCTTTATAAATTTTATAATTTTTTGAATGGTTCCAAAATCAACTTTGTACCGACTTCAATTTCTTTTTCGCCACAAGAATGCTACATTATCACTGAGTGATATATACTATACTACATTCATTAAGAGAAAATGGAAAAGTCAAAATCGTTTAAGCCACGCGAGCAGAAAGTTATTTAGGTACAAAAAGTAGGTAATGCATCTGTACGGTCCGTATACGCCTTTATTAACAGGTGTTCATACTCATTTCTTTTCATTTATTTTGTTTAACGGCAACCAATAGTGTTTTTATAGTAAATGACTCTTTAGAATTGCATAATTTGACAGCTGTCAAAGAGCGAGAAAGCGTAATGACGCGCACTGCCATCGGGTGAAATGCCAAAGGTTTACGACCAGTGCTTTTGACATTTAACTTTTTTTTAATAGCCTGTCTGCTCAAGATGCGAATTTATAAATGGACCAGCTGCGTCTTACATTTTTCCTTCATAACTTCCGATCAGAATAATATTGAAATATTGGAATACAAATAGCCTGTTTTATTATCTCCTATCATCTCTATAGCAAAGTTCATTGCAAGCGGTATAGTGATTTTTGCGTTCGCATAAGTAAAATTCATTGAAACGTTGGGATGTATAATATTATTTCTTGACAGCATAAATTTAGGTTGTTGTTCACTTCATTAAAATTTATGTATATTGAATTAGTTGTGTTATAAATTCAAAAGTTACGTTTAACTGTAAATGATCGCTTTATTTTGAAAAAAAAAAACTAAAATGTTGTCACCATCATCATTCCAGCTTATCACAGTCCACTGCTGGACATAGGCCTCCACAAGTTCACGTGTTTTGCCTATAGTCACCACGCTCGCGCTGGGCAGGCGTGTTGGTGACCGCAGGGCTGGCATCCCGTCTTCGGCCTGTGTATTTTAAAACCAGCAGTTGGATGGCTATCCCGCCATCGGTCGGCTTTTTAAGTTCCAAGGTGGTAGTGGAACTGTGTTATCCCTATTAAAATGTATAACCTAACTTCTATTTGTATACTTTATATGCTCACTCAATGAATTAGTCCAAGGTTTTATTTAACCGGTACCATTGTTGGTTGACAAATATGCATATTAGAATAGTTCTAATTATAATGGCGCGCGTTATAATGGTGCTTTATAACCTATTAAGTAGTTCATTACTCAAATGTGCACGTGGCTTTATTCATTCGGAATATTTACTGCTGGTATGTGTTTTATTAGCTAAGTTAATAAAATATCTATTGATAAAGTGTAGCACTTTAGAAATTGTTACTTGATTTGGCTACTGATAACCTAAAAAATCAAAACCTCATTTTCTATATATTTTTTGTTTTTGTTGCTTTTTTCAAAAAGCGCTGAACAAATTGCCATAAGCAACTTAGAAAAATAAATCATAAAAATCAATTCATAATTAGCGAAGTAATAGCGTAACAAACAAAAAAAATATATAAAGTCGAATATAGAACCTACTCCTTTTTTAAGATTTGTGGCGACATCTATCGCGCAACATACTAACTACGTAATTAGAGAATAATTGTGTTTGCTCGCAAACGAAAAAAAAACCGACTTCAATTACATCGACGAGTAATACAACGTAGATCGACGAAAAAATAGTCAAGTAACTACGCGTTATCAAAGATTACTCAAAAAGTAGTTATCAAATCGCAATAAAATTTATATGTGATAACATGACAAACATCAGCTTTCGATTAAATTAAAAATTATTAAAATCGGTACACCCAGTAAAAAGTTATTGCGGATTTTCAAGAAGTTTTCTCGATTTCTCTAGGATTCCATCATCAGATCCTGGTTTCCTTATCATGGTACTAAACTAGGGATATCTTCTTTCCAACAAAAAAAGAATTATCAAAATCGGTACACCCAGTAAAAAGTTATTGCGGATTTTCAAGAGTTTCCCTCGATTTCTCTGCGATACCATCATCAGATCCTGGTTTCCTTATCATGGTACTAAACTAGGGATATCTTCTTTCCAACAAAAAAAAGAATTATCAAAATCGGTACATTAATAGAAAGTTATGCGGTATAATACAACGTAGGTCGACGAAAAAAGCGTCAAGTAAAAACGCATTATTAGATATAACTCGAAAAGTAGTTGTTAGATCTCAAATAAACCTTTCGATTAAAAAAATTGTCGAAATCGGTCCACACGGTCAAAAGTTCTGATGTTAACATACATAAAAAAAAATACAGTCTAATTGAGAACCTCCTCCTTTTTTGGAAGTCGGTTAAAAACTGACGTATGCTACATCGTATATATATATATATATATATATATATACAAGAACCCGACAACAACCGTGGGGGCGTTAGCCCGCCAGACACAACACCCGTCTGGTCGGAGGATGCTCCCTTTTCGATGGCGGACGTGATTCTTCACACCACGTTCCAGACGCTACCAAAGATCAATTAAAATAAGGAAAACTTCGGGCGTCAATAACATATTCTTTAACCACTCGAAAGTCACAGTATGTTATGAGAATAAGAAAAGTGCTGCACGTACTTATCACCTTCCAAACCTGTCACTGTTAACACATGTTACCTCAACAGAAGCCGCAGGTAGCGAATAACTTTCAATATATCAGCGAGTGACAGTCGCTTGCGTAAGTGTCTCGAGTTCATTACGTAAAGGGTCATTTCTCTTGATTGTTATCGATGCTTAGCATTCGTCGATACAAATAAGGAAAAGACATTATTAAGTCTCGTAAAGAAACTATGACAAAGGCTATAAAAGATATAGCTTTGTTTGATAGCTTGCTAAAGATTAAGATGTCTGTTTTATGACAAACTAGCGACCCGCCCCGGCTTTACGCGAGTGCAATGCTGATAATAAATATAGAATAAAATAAATATAATATATTATCCACAAAAAATGTGTTTATTTAAAACATCAAGTTATTCTATTTATTAAAGAAAGCCGCATCAAAATCCGTAGCGTAGTTTCCAAGATCTAAGAATACAGATAGCGAGAAGCGACTTTGTTTTATACTAAGTATGTAGTGATTGTATAACATGAATATAATGACTGATATTTAGAAGCTACTAGCTGACCCAGCGAACATATTATTAGGACTACTATTTATTTGCGAGAACACATTTTTTATATACATGTCCTGACAATAACAAGCACAAATAAAAAAAAAGTATCAAATTTACGAGTAGTGCAGTCGTTTGGAAGTTACGCGCGTACAAACATTACAGCGATTTGATTTTATTTACATAGATTTTTATATTATACTAAAGACGTGTTGGAGCAGTGGTCGCGGTCATTGTGTTTATGTTGTGTGTGTTTCTAGATTTAAGACACAGGATTCTCATCCAATTGGATAATTAAGTGTGCATTGATATAATTAAAGTTATATGCTAAATAAAATAAATCTTACTTGGTCACCACGTCTTTTGCCGAAGTCTGTGGTTCCGCACTCCATCCTTTGCGCCTGCAAATAAAAAAAAAAAGTTAGTTACTATACAACTAAATAAATGATTCTTCTCACCAACTTCGTTCGTTTATCAGATAATACAAATGAACTATGTAGGAGATTATGCTTACTACATCAATAAGATTTTATAGAAAAAAAGAAAACGATATGAAACTATCTTATATTACTGTTAAAATACTGGTACGTTTTTAGATTTAGCTAATTGCTAACATTATAATGGACCGATTATCAAAAATGTATTTCTTTTTTTTTTTTTTTTTTTTTTTTTTTATGTCACTAGGTCGGCAAACAAGCGTACGGCTCACCTGATGGTAAGCGATTACCGTAGCTTATAGACACCTGCAACACCAGAAGCATCGCAAGCGCGTTGCCGACCCAATCCCCAATCCCCCCAGGAGCTCTGGTCACCTTACTCACCAACAGGAACACAATACTGCTTGAAAACAGTATTATTTTGCTGTGATCTTCTGTAAGGTCGAGGTACTACCCCAGTCGGGCTGCTCCAAATTTTGAGCAGGAAATTCCTGCTGTGCCCTACCTCAGAAATAAAACCTAATTTATATAGATAAAAATTTATATTATCTTTTTTACTAAATGTATGTGGGACCACCATATAGCTAACTATACAATATTGCTTAACGATATTTTTACCAAAATTAGTTTACAAATGCGACCATGTTGTGTAACATAAATATAAACATCGTTTTTATTGTAATTAGCATGAAAACCCGTAGATGTTATCATAAATAATAAAAAAGTATATATTTTAATATTGACCTAAAACACGAAAATTATGTTTCTTCTTTAAATTTCAAACGTGTTGCTTTTACGGTTTCAAAAATGCCTGTGACAGATTAATTCAAAAACAGCAAAGAATGATAGATCTTAGTACTTGTGTACTTGATCCTAAAAACAAGCTTATTCCTTCGTTCGTATCCTCAGGCTATTAACGGACAAAACCGTTACTCTACTTATGTCTAATATGGTCAGAACTAACTGATAGCCATCCTATGTCTACAGATAAAAAACATCATCCACAGTAAGACAGGAAAACGTAGCAATGACTACTGCATCCGCTTTTATTCCGAACGCCTTTACATTCTTAAAACACAAACGATTATAGCCTTTATTTGTCTAATAATAGAGTCTTTACGAAATTTAGTTATTACACGCCGGTGATGATACCGTTATAGGTCTTAAACCGTATTGTTTAAAAGATAAAGTTCAAAATGCAATTGTTTCGTAGTGGAAAGCACGTGACTAATGATTTGTATTATGAGGATGCGAGTAATAGCGCACGAGCGGAGATTTTTATACGCTTAATGACAACTTTCAATTGTACGCCAGATGAGCAATCAGAAGATTTAATGATATCCTACTTCCTATCATAATTGTTTAAGTGAGTTAATACAATACCAACAATAGCGATAATACAGATCAAGTGTGAATATAATAGTAACTGGAGATCCAAAACAACACACTTGTTTTATTCAAATATTTTCCAGAAATCGGAGTAAGCAGTTACGCTGATTACAGTTACCAACAATAGGTACAAATCATATTATAATTGTCTATCTATATCTATTAAATAACAAATATCATAATAAATATTTATATCCATTACATTATTAAATGGAAATTGTTGAGTTAAATTACGGACTACTTTCAGAAGAATAGTCTGCGATATTAATTTTATATTTCATCGTGGTGTTACGATAATTTAAATTAGTTTTTAAGCCTACTTGAATAGAGTAAATTTAGACTTATTATTAAGCAAATCACTACTATCAATCAATATTGATAATAGTCATTTGTTTGGAAAGGTCAGTCACACATGTGATTCGTAAGTACACATGACGAAATTAATAAGCGGTTACTATCTAACTGGTCGGCACGAAGCTGTATGCCTTGAACCTTTATATCGAATACTAGTTTTTAACCGCGGCTTCGCCTGCGTGGACTATAATATGCGATTTTAAATAGTCAGTTTTCTACCGTCAAAATAGCCAGGGGTAGTACCCCTACCTTACAGAAGACAACTGCTAAATAATTCTGTTTTGAAGCAGTATTGTGTTCCTGTTAGTGAGTAAGGGGACCAGAGCTCCTGGGGAGATTGGAGGTAGGGTCGGCAACGCGCTTGCGATGCTTCTGGTGTTACAGGCGTCTATAAGCTACGGTAATCGCTTATCGTCAGGTGAGCCGTATGCTTGTTTGCCGACCTAGTAATGACGTAGTATTTTTCTGGTGAAAGATTTTTTTAAACCAACCTATCCGTTTCTCCCAACAACATATAACCCAAACATATACACATATATGTCACTAAGTGATAACTTAGTCGTCTCCTGACGATTTTTTCACTAAATCGGTCGAGTTATTTTGAGTTGTTTCCTTTTGAATATACACTAAAAACAAAAAAAAATTAAATATTTTCTCGTTATAATATATGTATAGACAGTACAACATAAATACAGTAGGAACAATTATATTGGTATATTACTTCAACTAATCCTATTCTTTTTTTTTCATACTTTGTTATGTATTTACGTAAAGTAACAATTTCCAAAGACAAAAGCTTTACAAAAACCGTTTGTACTGTAGAACTACGCAAAAGTAATACCGAGTTTTAACAAAAATAAAAGAATAATATTGCTTTTTTTACTTTTAAACGTATTTTATATGACTTCTAGCTGCAGAACAATGTTTATAAATGCCAACTCTAAAAGAAACCTCACATTTGTCAGGACAATTCGAATCTGATGTTGTTCTTAGACAAAGCGACGCCCTGGCACGTGTCCTGCATTTTAATTATATAATAAATATTAAAAACAATATATATTATATATGAGTCAGGGTAACAGCGACATGTATTGTTGGGCCTTGTTGTATTTTTAGATGTAATCACATTGTTTTGTTGCAACAGTATTTCAATAGTTAAAAAACGTATTTGGCTAGTCTTTTGATTAAGAGCCGTCATTTTAAATTAAGATAGGTCATTTTTTTGTAACGAAATAATTTCGATCAACGGTCTAATTTTGAGTTTAGATAATTCGACGGCTCTTAATTTAAAGACTTACTACGTATTTTTATAAATAATTAGTCATATAAGTTCATGATGATAAATAGTATATCAT
Organism: Melitaea cinxia; assembly: GCF_905220565.1. Taxonomy (NCBI): domain Eukaryota; kingdom Metazoa; phylum Arthropoda; class Insecta; order Lepidoptera; family Nymphalidae; genus Melitaea; species Melitaea cinxia. The sequence continues at coordinate 2,848,329 of NC_059405.1, read as the reverse complement.
TATTGTGTATATTTTAGCGTTTGCAAAAAAAACCACGATTGTAACCAACAGCAAATCAGGCTCTGAGACAGTTTTGCATCAGTGTATATTTAAGTAAATAAATATTTTACACTCAACGTCCACCAGTGGGATGAGAACCATGTGTCGAGAATTCCGTACACAACACAGTCATAAAACCCCAGATCACACGAAACATATGTATGGTATATAAACAAACATATGCGCGGGGAACAAACCCGCCTCCGCTAGCGTATCAGATAGCTGCTAAAATGTGCCCATGTTAAGCCAAATTTCTCTACATCGTAATATTTAACGGTCAGCGAAGTCTTATTACTGGTGTTCCATTTAGGTATGGAACCCAAAAAATTAACTGATCATCATCATCATCATCATTAAAGCCTAAACAGTCCACTGCTGGACATAGGACTCCACAAGTTTACGCCAAAAATAACGTGAACTCATGTGTTTTGCCCATAGTCACCACGCTGGGCAGGCGGGTTGGTGACCGCAGTACTGGCTTTGTCGCACCGAAGACGCTGCTGCCTGTCTTCGGCCTGTGTATTTCAAAGCCAGCAGTTGGGTGGTTATCCCGCCACCGGTCGGCTTCTTAAGTTCCAAGGTGGTTGTGGAACCTTGTTATCCCTTAGTCGCCTCTTACGACACCCACGGGAAGAGAGGGGTGGCTAAATTCTTTAGTACCGTAGCCACACAGCAAAAAATTAACTGATAAGAACATTTAATTAATAATTCAACGTCGATAGATCTTAAAGAACCAACGCGTCACCAATACGTGTTGATAAAAATACAAATCAATCGCCCTAAGTGTTGCTAAGCGCAAAACTGGCTGGTCCAAGTCTAGCTCAATGTATACATACGGTCGAATCGAATAACCTCCTCCTTTTTTGAATTCGTTAAAAAAGTAACGAAAATTTCAACTTAATGACAGGACCTCTTCGTGTCAGCTAATATGAATACAGATTATTACGAAATCGGAAATGTAGTTTCGTGAAGGGTTCGCGCTTGACCGGTGTTTATGTCAGTTATGCCCTGTTTGTCGCGGACATGCAATACTTTACGATATTGTATAATAAAATATGATACCACCAGATACGGTGCATTCGAACCTAAATTGTATACAATTTGTTTCAAGAAATGGCGATATTTAATCATTAAAATGTTTCTATGTAAGCGAAAAAAAAAAGAAAAAGGATGGTTTGGATTCATATGAATATAGAACGAAGTACAGGAAAATAACATTTCATACCTATTATAGATGATACATATATACATTTATAGATAAATAGAAAGCCAGACGAAAATGAAACATAGGATTTTTTTAAAGTTTTGTTAAATTTTTTAGTTTTAGTGTACTGCGTTCACTTGTTACATTTAAGTAATACAATAATACTGTTTTCAAGCAGTATTGTGTTCCTGTTGGTGAGTAAGGTGACCAGAGCTCCTGGGGGGGATTGGGGATTGGGTCGGCAACGCGCTTTCGATGCTTCTGGTGTTGCAGGCGTCTATAAGCTACGGTAATCTCTTACCATCAGGTGAGCCGTACGCCTGTTTGCCGACCTAGTGATGTAAAAAAAAAAACATTTTACAATTTTATACCGACAGCTTAAACTTAAAAATACAAGTGAAGCTCGAAAGTAATTATAATATAAAAGGTAATAAACATACTAAGTGGCACAAAATAAAGATTCAAGGAGTGATGGTGAAGGAGAATTTGCTAAATATTTTTTTACGGTGTACGACAGTGAGTCTGCGCGGCTGGACGTGAAATAAATTCAATACATAAGTATACAAAAGTGAAACGCCATCGCATTGAAAATAAAACTTTGTCAAGCCTTAATTAGAAAACTATAATCTCGTTGAAGTATTTTCGGCACGCGATAGTAAATAAAATATATACTGCCTTATATTTGAAGGAATTTATGGAAACTGTGTCAGTTCTATGTTATTTACACACAGACGTATTTCAGACTTAGTGTATCTAATAAAGATATTGCACATACAAACAACAGACAAAAAAAACACGTACTATTAACAAACTAAAATAAACTGTGTATTGAGTAATTTTATGTATAATGATTTGCCTCTACCATCGAGAGCGAGACGAATTTTAAATTTAACCACTTGGTTGCGACCTTTTAAGATAAGGTAATTTCAGATGTGCAATATTTTTATCATACTATGCAATGCAATTGCGTCAAAATAGAATCGTCATATATAACATCGTTGATGTAACACTGTAAGTAATTTTTTGATGGTTATGATATGATAACAATAGCTAGAAAATCAAAAGAGGCTAAATAGGTAATCAGAAATAGGCGTCGTTCAATAATAACTCGTAAAATGAAGTAATAATGAGCAACAGCTGTGTTTATATAAAGAAATGAATATGTTAAACACACACATACAGTTGTCTATTTCTAAGGTAGTCAAAATCTGTTTTAGGTGGTGACATACAAATTAATAATATTTTGCCGTTTAATAAAAGTTGGAGCGACCCAAGCCAGCCAATTGCACCAATAATCCATTTAAATGATACATCTTTATAAATAATAATTGTGTATGCGAGAAAAGGAATAAAACAAACTTAATTTTTTTATAAACAAGTAAGTGACATAACGCAGATAATCAAATAAATACTTACTTAATTAAATTCGCATTATTAGGGATAACTGAAAAAGTACTCGTGAAAACTCGATAAAAAATTAAAAAAAAAGAATTATAGACATCGTTACACCCATAAGAATAAATTCAGTCGAATTGACAACCTCTTCCTTTTTTGAATGGGTTAAAAAATGAATCGCTAAATGTATTGCTAAGCGCAGACTTGAGAACCGCTAAACTAATTAGACTAATATTATTTTAAAAATTTGTAATACTTCGTACAATATACATCCAGAATAAAACATTAAGAAAACTGTAAATTTTCACAAAACGTAAGCATTATAAAACGTATACATTCAACTTCACGAGTTTGACGGTTGGCAAGGCATTAACATGGTAACACTTAACCAGATTTAAAAATATAAAATTCGTTCGCTCTCCGGAAAACTTGGCAATTTTCACATACATGTCTGAACTTCAACGATATGTTACACCATCAATTCTCACACAAAATTAGACCAATTCGTTTTCACACGTACTTATATAAGAAACGAAATTGTTTTAAATGATTTTACTGACGATGATTACAAAACGAAAGTTCTCGTTGATAATCCGTTGATCACAGTACGGATAATTACTTCATCTCCGCCCACATTATCTGTGAAATAGATATTATATAATATCGGTAAAATATTTGTAGCGATTGAAATGTTATGATTATTAACAAATAATATTAGAAAGTGTCTTTTGTTTATTTAACACGCCTAAAGCTTCGTCTAGAAACTGTTCACTCTATCTGCTTACACTTCAGCCTGTAATATCCCACTACTGGGCATAGGCCTCTTTCCCCATGTAGGAGAAGGATCAGAGCTTAATCGGATATATTCCCTACTATGAGTAACGATCGCTATCAGGTGTACATGATAACAACCAGGACCCACGACTTAACGTGCTCTCCGAGGCACGGTGGGGAGACCCACAAGGACAGCACTAACAACCACGGCAAACACCTGTATTGCCAATACAAATGTTTGTCATGTGCGGGGATCGAACCCGCAACCGCCATCGCCAGTGCAACAGGTACAATCCATGGCTGTAACCGTTGCGACAACGCGGCGTCTATCTGCTTATTACACTTGTATCAGTGATTAAATTAAACAGAATTCCATCTCAAATACAAATGTTTACATTTTGAATACTGAAATTTATACTTATAAGTAAAATGTACCCTACTTTTATTGGAATTAAAATATACTTCATATTTAAAAAGGAAAAAAATGTAAGGATTATCCACAAACTCGTACACTTTTCGTTCCCTAATTATGTATTTAACAAAGATTGGGTCAAGATTTTTTATAAACTTTAATATAGATTATTTAAAAAATACATTCCGTACTGAGATTTGAAAAGTAATAAGTACTAAAAATGTCATTAAAATGCTAGTTAGTTAAAATTGAAATATTAATAAATCCCTATTTCACTAGTCGCGATCTTAAGATTAAATAAAAACTTATTACTTATATTTGAAACTATCATTAAAAATACCCATATATTTTAAACTTTTGTTATTTAACTCCAAAATAGGTAAACAAAACGCTTATTGTAATGTTTACGAAAAATTCACTCATTACAATGGAACAATTTTTTGGATTTTATCGCGGTTTATTATGTTTTGTGTTTAGATGCGCGACGTTTCGAATACTTTACAACAACCATGGTCAGGGGAGGACTTAAGGTGATATCAGACGGTTCACTCGAATGATTGTTCACTCGAGTGAATGCTTCATTTTTTTTTCATTCTATGTTCACACGGCTTAGACGAAATGATACAGAAATGAACATTCATTGTTCTTTCTTTTAAATATGTCGCCGAATGAAGTCGTACGTCTTGGAATTCGTTTAATTTGTGATCATTTAATCAAAGAGTTGACAAAAAAGAAGCAAAGAAAACGTCGACGGTGGTGGGTGCGACCATGGATTGCAAGAAGAAATTTATTAGGAGCTTCCAATACATTGTTGAGAGAACTAGCCGTTGAAGATCCTGATTCATATTGTAATCATCTTCGAATGGATGAAAGTAAATTTGAAGAACTTCTTCTTGATGTCCATCGGCTACAGGACTCGAAACAAAATGGCCGAATCCGAATGAACGTTCTCTCAGTGTTCAGACCATTCATTTCTCGTTCATTCGGAGTGGGAATGAAAGATACCGGATGCCAATATCCAACACTGTTGGATCGGTTCACTAATGAATTCATTCGGCACTCGTGTTTCATTTTTTAACCGACTTCCAAAAAAGGAGGAGGTTCTCAATTCGACTGTATTTTTTTTTTTTTTTTTTTTTTTTTTTTTTTTTTTTTTTTTTTTATGTATGTTACATCAGAACTTTTGACCAGGTAGACCGATTTCGACAAATTTTGTTTTAATCGAAAGGTGGTGTGTGCCGATTGGTCCCATTTAAATTTATTTGAGATCTAACAACTACTTTTCGAATTATATCTAATAATGCGTTTTTACTTGACGCTTTTTTCGTCGACCTACGTTGTATTATACCACATAACTTTCTACTGGGTGTACCGATTTTGATAATTCTTTTTTTGTTGGAAAGGGGATATCCCTAGTTTGGTACCATGATAAGAAAACCAGGATCTGACGATGGGATCCCAGAGAAATCGAGGGAAACTCTTGAAAATCCGCAATAACTTTTTACTGGGTGTATCGATTTTGATAATTTTTACTTTAATCGAAAGCTGATGTTTATCATGTGGTCACATATAAATTTTATCGAGATCTGATAACTACTTTTTGATTAATCTTTGATAACGCGTATTTACTTGACATTATTTTCGTCACCTTACGTTGTATTATACCTCATAACTTTTTACTGGGTGCACCGATTTTGACGTTTCTTATATAAATTAAAAGCTACTATTCGTCACGTGGTCCCATTCAAATTGAATTGAGATTTGATTAGTAATTTGTGAGTTATATCTAATATTGCGTATTTACTTGACGGTTTTTTTCGTCACCCTACGTTGTATTATACGTTATATCTTTTTACTGGGTGCACTGATTTTGATCTTTTTTGTATAAATCAAAAGCTAATACTTGTCATGTCGTCCGTTTTAAATATGATATAGATATAATGAGCAATTTTTGAGTAATCTTTGATGACACGTATTTACATGACGATGTTAAGACGACTGCGGTCATGTTTAATACTGTGCCACAACGCCATCTATCAAAATTTTATGAAATTACGTCGTTCACTATCGATCAAATTACAATATTCCACTAGAGTAGAGAGTAGCAGTTTATTCGTTATAAATATATTTGAGCTTTTAATTTTTGAGTTATCGCTAATACTGGGTATTTACTTGGCTATTTTACGTCGACCAACGTTATATTAACCTCATTACTATTTTACTGGGTGGACCGATATCGATGATTCTTTTTTTAATCGATAGGTGGTGCTTGTCATGTGGTCCCATTTAAATATAATTGAGATTTGACTCGAACTTTTTGAGCTATATCTGATATGGCGTATTTACTTGACTGTTTTTGGAGTTTTCTCCTTAAGAATCGATTTTCATTTAAGGCCCCGGAATGAAAAAATTGAACAGTAAAATCTACTGAACGAATGACCTTGTTAGAGATGGCGTTCAGACGTTTTCTAATAACGCAATTAGGTTCCGATAGATGGCGTTATAGATTCATTTATTTACAATTTGATATAGTAATAATATATTTCTTAGACTAGTAAGCCTTTTTGTGCCTATTTAGACAGTTGATCTGAAGGGGTAAACTCCAGTCGTGCATCGGAGCTGTGTGAAAACATGAACAGTACATATTTTTAATAAAAAAGACATAAACCGTAATTCAATATAAATCCGCTTCAACTAAAAAACCCGCCGTAATAAGCGATGTCAGCGCTTCGCGCGAATCGACGACGGGCCTTTTATGAAATTTCTGCCTACAATCGCTAACAAAATGTTAGAAATAACAGTAGAACATTATATAATTGTACAATTTTATAATGTCGCGGTCACATTCGGTTTTTGTCGATCTACGTTGTATTACTCTTCGATGTAATTGAAGTCGGTTTTTTTTTCGTTTGCGAGCAAACACAATTATTGTTCAGACATTTCATTTCGAGTGAAATGTACCGAATGAAAGGTGAAAATGAACAAAAAATGAACCGTCTGATATCACCTTAATGAAATGAATGAAAAGTTTCATTGTAATAAACAAAACGCTCCTTGAAATGATTTACGCTGCATTTATGATGCTCACTGTATACTCTCAAATTTTAATCTACAATAATCTCAGTCTCCTAACATATAAAAGCCTACCTACTATTACATATTATAAACATTGACATTTCAAACCATAAATATTTATGTGAAACTTTCTACGGAAAACACTATAAACATACTAGAGCCATCGAACTCTTGTCATCATTTAAAATTATAATTTCATTTCTATATACAAAAGCCCTCGTAACGGTCAAATTAATATTCTCTAATAGGTATATTATATTATGTATTAAAGTACACGCGTCCGTATTATGTAAATTATATAAAACGTTAAATAAATGATGTTGTAACAAATGTGTTTTTATATCTTGAATTTCCTATTTCTCGAAAACGGAAAAGTTTATTAAAATTAACATAAGCCGAGAGATTTGTTGACAATTTTGAACTAGTATCGCTGGACTACTGTATTTCCTAGTCATAATGTGATGTTTTTTAGCCTACAAAATTATTTAGTAAACACTTATATAATATTAAAAATATTATACATAAATATGTTATTTATTTATTTACACTTTCGCACATCAATACAAGGTTTTAACAGCATTACAAATGATATATAAAAATAGAATGTGTGTGTGTGTGTGTTAAAGTAAGTTTTGAAATAATTTTTAATATAACTAAAAATATATATTAAAAATTCAATTTGAAACAGTATAGTAACATAAATAGTTATAAACAAATACAACGAAATATGCAATAAAAACTAACCACAGTCCATGAACAAATTGCCTTTTATTGCCTTCACAGACGATTAAACAGTAATAAGTGCCTATTACTTATTATTAACTATAGTTAAGTAAAATACATTAATATGTTCAGAATCCAAAATGTTTCATAACGAAGCTAAAAAATTACTTTTTTAAAAAAATACGATATTTACCAGCTCTGGTCACTTTACTCACCACAGGAACACAACACTAAGGAGGTACTTCCCCAGTTGGACTATTTAGAGCAGGATATTTCCTGTTATGCGCTACTTCATTGATCTTTTCATTCAATATTACATCACAAAACTTACTGATTTATTTTATAAATCAGTAGATTTAAATGTATTATTATTATTATTTATTTTTTAGTTAGTAAGTTTAGAAGTTGTTTGTAATTTAGTAACTCAAATTGTACATATTATAAAATTAAATACAATTTAATTATGTTATTGTTTATAATTGTATTATAAAAAAAGTAATATATTTGTTATTAATATGTATTTTTGAATTATTCTGTACTCTACAATGCTCAGTAATACTATTTATTCTTTTTTTACACTTTTTTTACACTTTTTTTACACTTATTTTCATGTTTTTTCAAATTTTTATTTGTTAATTTTATTCTTTTCATGGCAGAACTAATAAAGTTTGTCATGTTACTTTTACTTACTATTTTATTTAAGTTCCTAATCATTGACACAAAATCTCACGAATCATCGTATGGTCAATCCTAACACCGTTCTCGTAACAACACTAAGCACGATTTCCAATTAATAACACCATGGAGTGAGCTTTCAATTTGACAGTTAATCGTTTGTGCATTTAGTGATTTTTATTACGCAAGATTTGAGCTAAGCGTATGACGAGATGCTAGCGAAGTCGTTTAGATGAATGTAGAACACTGACTATCCCGTTGGCATAGTTTGCAGTGACCATTCTTCCTGTTCCGGGGTTTGTGCATCCATTTACCAGCCTGTACTGTGTGGCTACGGTACTAAAGAATATAGCCACCCCTCTCTTCCCGTGGGTGTCGTAAGAGGCGACTAAGGGATAAGACAGTTTCGCTACCACCTTGGAACTTAAAAAGCCGACCGATGGCGGGATAACCATCCAACTGCTGGCCTTGAAATACACAAGGCCGAAGACGGGCAGCAGCGTCTTCGGTGCGACAAAGTCAGCCCTGCGGTCACCAACCCGCCTGCCCAGCGTGGTGACTATGGGCAAAACACACGAGTTCACGTTATTTTTGGCGTAAACTTGTGGAGGCCTATGTCCAGCAGTGGACTGTATAGACTGTAATGATTACCAGCCTGGGTCTAGAGGACTAGTCTCTTCGTTCGTGTGTTTGATAGACACATACACTGCTGATATAAATGCGTATTTTTAGTAAATATGCATATAAATAATACACGTATAAGTGTGTATATATCACACACGGACTCGGGGTAGTAACAGAAACATCAAGCAGAAAATATGGACTCTGTAATCTATCGAAGTGTTCCAATGTAAGTTTAGCTCAAATGCTAACGTTAATCATTACCGACTTGTAATATATAATTTATTTTAATGATATTCCGAAATGCTCGGGAAGCGGTAGTACATAGTTGTGTTGTGAGAAAGACTTTATATCTACATGTGTAATGCATTTATGTAATTTAAATTGACATACCATTTATAGTAAACCTACTTATTATTGTACACCAGATCAAAAATTTACCGTCCCCGGTCTGAGTATAATATTTATATAAGTACATATATATATATATATATATATATATATATATATATATATATACATATATACATATATCATCGAGTTATTATCTAAAACAAAGGCTTAAATTGCGCACATACAGAGATTACTATATCCCAGACTGCTAAACTAACACTGCTAACATACTGACTGCTAACATATGTGTATTTGCATGAACGTAAGAAATTTGTTATAATTGTTATAGTTGCTATAGTTGACCACTATATTTGACTGGCTGTTTTATAGGTTAAAACTTTGCACAAAGAAACTTTTTGCATCTAGTATGTATGAAGTTCACGATTAAAACTGCGGTTATAATAGACTAGCAGACCCGTGCCCACTTTGTTGGACGTTAATTATTATTTATATGATGCAAATATATAGTAGTTTTCATCTCGCTCGCATTTCTCAGACTTAATTTACATATACTATTATTATTCCCTGAATTTTTTGTTCCATAACAATGAAATATAGCATATATCACTCCTGAATAGTGTAACTTTCTGTGAGGCATGAATTTTCATGATCGAATCAGTATTTGCGAAGATTACCCCCTACGAACAAACAAACTTAGAAACTTTACCTCTTTATAAAATTAGTATAGATAGGTTTTGAACATCAAGCGTAAAGCGGTTTAAGCGTAAATATAAAATATAATACAATTGGATGCAGCGGCAATATACGATGAGTAATTGCTCTAACATCCATAAACAAGTCTTGTCTGACCAGGACTTGAATTTTTTTTTTTATTGCTATTAAAGACAGGTGCTAGATAATTGTCAAATTAAATATTCTCAAAACAACCACGAAGCACGAGCCATGTGCAATTAACTCAAAAGTAACATTACAACTTTTTATGTAGACCTACATATTCTAAAGATGTTTTATGACTCCAGATGTAATGACACCCCGTGTCGAACATTCCGTACTGACAGAAGTATCATCGTAATTGGCGAGTGTACCGTTGAGTAATTTACTCGAAAAAGTAAATATCATTGTTGAGTAAGGTCAGGTTGTTAGCAATAATTTGATATATTTTTTTGTATTCTTTTGAACTTCTAGTGGATTCGTTTTTTTTATATTAATGAATAATTTTATCCGTTAAAAGTTAAGTTGTAACGGTATTAGGTTTCATACATTATTCAGTTTTCGTGCAAAATGGTGCCGTTTAATATTTTAATAGTGCAGAAAGTGTTTAAAAGTTTTATACGAATTTATAATCGACTACAAAATAACTAAATACATTTAACATAAAATTACAGTAGTCTGTTACTAAGGTAACTTAATGCCTGAGTTTTAGTTAACGGCCAACAGATATCAATTTTTCAATTTTTAACCGACTTAAAAAAATTAGGGATTTTTACTTTCGATATTTTTTGTGTGTTACGTCAGAATATATTTTTTTTGGTTTAACGATTTTGATGTCTCTTTCTTTAATCGAAAGCTGGTACTTATCGTGTGGTCCCATTTCAATTTAATCGAGATCTCAAAAGCACTTTTTGAGGAATAGTCTCCTAATAATGTATTTAGTTTAATTATCTGCTGTGCGGTTACGGCAGTTAAGAATATAGCCAACTATCCCCTCTCTTCTCTCTATCCCGTGGGTGTCTTAAGAGGCGACTAAGGGATAACACAGTTCCACTACTACCTTGGAACTTATAAAGCCGACCGATGGCTGGATAACCAACTAACAAACTGCTGGCTTTGAAATACACAGGCCGTAGACGGGCAGCAGCGTCTTTGGCGCGACAAAGCCAGGACTGCGGTCACCAACCCGCCTGCCCAGGGTGGTGACTATGGGCAAAACACATGAGTTCACGCCATTTTTGGCGCGAACTTGTGGATGAAACTTGAAGTCGATTTTTGTTTTCGTTTGCTAGAAAACAATTTCAATTTATTACATTTTTAATGCATATTTTTTTTTAATTTGTATAAATATTTCATCCATACTCAGTAACAAACAACATCCATCCTCACAAATTTTCACATTTATAATATGATAGTTTTACTCATCCTAATAATAAATTAACACAATTAATTTCTAATAACATTTAAAGGCAAGGTGACTTTTTCATTATATAACAAGCATGCTCTTCAACCCAATATTGTTAAAAAAGAGAGTTTTGACGTTTAGTATGACACGGATATACCACTAGAGGCCAACAATTACAGCCTTCCTGATGGTCAGCGGTTAGTGGGACCTTTTGTAAAGTTGAAGTCTTTCTTCAGTCTGGCTGGTGAAGACTATGAAAAAAGATATTTAATGTTGTGACCTTCAATATAAAATATTTATAAATTCTTTAAAATGAATTCATATATTTTATTTTTTAGATAAGTAATCTTATGTAATGCTTAGCTGATAACTTGTGAGCATAAATCAAACTCAATTACTTATATAATATAAAAACAACATAATAAACATGTTTGTGAAACGCAAAAGTAGAAAATGGCAGTATTAATTGGGCTAGTATTTTTATAAGTTTTGGAATACTTTGTAGTAGATTCTTATTAAATAATAAGTTAAGAAAATTGCTCAAAAAATTTTAAAATTTCAAAAAACGTAACAATTACTTAAGCACCTAAGTCTGTTAGGTCAGTTAGATATTTAATATAAAAATTAAGTTTATACATAAACCTACCATTTTTTTTCTAAACTCCATTCCATTCAATTTTCCATATCACATTTCCAAATATTTGTGGATAGTCAAAGGCACTAAATTTACAAATATTTCACAAATATTTGTTAAGGTTGAAAGGTATTGTTTTAAGAGTTCGTAACGAATTCTTATGTAAGATATTGACATTACTATTTAATATGCATTTTCTGTATTTTGATGCATTGACAGGTGTTTGGACGTATGATTCAAAAAAAAAATATTTAATTACGAATTACTACAAAAACAACGCGTTTGACATTTAGTTATTGATAAAGTCTGACACATTATTTATGAAATAAATTTAATTAAAAACGTTTAAAGTAATAGTTACAAACTAACAATAAACTTCGTAACTGATAAAAAAGATAAAAAATACTACCAAATAAAAAAAAAATATCTACTCTTTTTAATAGCTGTAATAAAAATATTGCAGAAAAAAGAATTGAGTGTAGGAACTTTATTGTATTGTTAGATTCAAACAAACGCGCAAAAAATCAGAAAGTATGTTGATACACTTTCTACACATGACATTTTTAGCTCCTTTTGACTCTATTGCTGTCTTGTCTATCATTGTTACATCCGTGTTGTTATATTTTTACATTTAGAACTCTTGTTTTTAGCAGTAAATAAAAACAATTTACGATTTATTTAATAACTAGCTGTGCTTGCGACTTCGTTCGCGTGGGAGCTTTACTTGTTCAACGTCATTCTTTAAATTGGCATATTTTTTTTATTTATGAACCGACTGACATGAAACAAACGCTAAATGTTAAGTGAAGCTTATCACAATATATTAGTAAAAAACAAATCTAAATCGAATAAGCCGTTTCTAAGAATAGCGTGCACAAACGCACAGACAAACAGACAAAAATTGTAAGAATCATTGGTTGATAAAGGTCCCAATAATATTTTTTCTCACGTACCTTCCATGTACAGACAGCGATCCGTTATATTTTTACTATATTATATTGATTGTAATACTAGTTGAATCTATTCATCACTCACTGATAGATTTATTCTTTCATTCAATCATTTATGCATTCATTTATGCATTAATTTATCCATTCATATAAATAATGGCTATCAATAAGTAGTCTATACATTCTTTTTTTGTTTTTTAAATTTCATCAAATTGTTTCACGTTGTTAGTTCATAAAATTTTATTATTAAAGTCATATAAATTGACTTCTAGAAAACAATAAAGTTGACTGAGTGCTTGATGCTCTTTTTTATGGAGAGATAACAAGAAGTCACCTACCTAGTTGAAGCTTAGAAATTAATATTCTATTAATATCTAATATTAAAAATAAGAATATATATAATAAGAATTTGAATCATGATTAATAGATACAAATGAATAACATATTGCATTTGAAACACTTATTTTGCTATATTTAAGGTAATTAAAAAAAGTTTTAACATTTTCGAGGGAAAACTGTTTGTAAACCATTTTTATATAATTTAAAAATAGAATAACGCTACATCGTTCACTAATTTCAAATCATATGAAAATGGAACGTTAAAGGATGAACATGCACCATATATGAGTGGTTTGAGAGTAAAAGCAGTACATCTAAGTAGGGCTATGGGTTTCCGTGAGAATGCCTTACGTGTTCTTTATCTAGTTTTTAACTAGTTTTCATTACTAGACGTAGTGTGTTTTAATTAGGGTTGCCATGTGAAATTTTTGGTAATTAATTTTTTAAAATTGCTTGACTCTTACTATTATTCTTCTAACACTTCAGTAATAATTTGTGGCCTCTTATCCTAAAACCAATATCAACAAATAGGCTATCTAAAACGTTTTACTTAGATCAACACCTCCAAAGAAACTTTTAAACTATTTTGTATTAGAAAATAATATCGTAAATATAATCGCATTTCAACTTTCATTCCAACGTTTGAATAATCTTAATATATTTAACATTTTAATTGATATTATATCAGAAAATTTCACTTTCTAAAACCCTTTTAGATGGCAAGATTATGTGCGTTTATATCACGTATACTAATTAACATAAATTAATTTGATCTAATAATATATTAGCTGAGAATAAATTATCTAAATGATCGCTATCTCATTTTTCGATCAAAGGCATTCCACCGAGGCTCGAACAGCGTCAATGTTGCATGCAAACAGCATTTTAAACGTATAGTAAATCTAATGTATCTCTTCTTTTCTATTGCAGTAGATCAGCGTGATAATTAATTCTAGCCATTTTCCTACACAGAGAAAGCCTTCTCAAAATCCCAAAACCAATCAGTACTACAGTTTTTCCCATAGAGTTAACAGTAAATAATAATAATAATGTGAGGTAATAGGTACATCGTTAGTCACAAACTTATACCTTCCAGTTAATGACTTATCATTATAGTAAGAAACAATGAAAAACGTCAACAATCCATCGGTCACTCACTCATACCTACACCAATGAACCCCGAGTTATCCGTTCAGAATTCCGAATCAGGGTCAAAACCCTTGCTCATATGATAATAAACAATTAAACATTCCTCACGCGAACTCTCCGTGAGTGAATTTGGTTATTAGACTTGTCAACATTATTTATATTTTTGTTGCGTTTTTCGCGTGAGAATTCTATTTTTGTAACATTCTTTTTATACTGCATAAATGGTAGTTGGAATGTATGGTATTTGAAGTTTTATATAATGTTTAGGTCTTTTTCCATTATTTCTTGTGACTAACTATTACTAACGCTTAGGTCTCCCACATTTTCGTTCAATAGGGTAGTTAGTAGCTACTACTGGCCCTATGATTTATATATATACATATATACCATTTACAAGTGTGGCAAACAAACATAAGGTCCACTTGATGCTAATTGGTTACCGTAGCTTACAGAGTCCTGCAACACTAGCATCATCGCAAGCGCGATGCCGACCCTGATCTCGACACAGTGCATGACCAAGAGCTCTGACTACCTTACCCCTCACAGTAACAGAACACCTAAGACACTAATTACCTTAATCATTATAATATGCTTGTAAGAAAAAAATATTTAACAATTCCTCGTAATAAATTAATACAATATTTAATTTTTTAGTTACGTAATATTTTTTAACCGACTACAGAAAAGGAGGAGATATATATATATATGCATATATATTTATATATGTTCGGGGATAACTTCGTTGTTAATGAATCGATTTTGGTAATTCTTTTTTTGTTGGAAAGGAGATATCCCAGGTGTAGTACCATGATAAGGAAACCAGGATCTGATGGAATCCCAATGAAATCGATAATAGAATTACAGTGAAATCGAGGAAAACCCTTGAAAATCGTAGTTACGACTAGTACGTTTGTTAATTTTTTTCGTCTACTTACGTTGTATTTCTTGTCGATAATTAATAAGGTAATTCAAGTCGGTTTTCTTCGTTTGCGAGCAAACACAAATTTTGATTTCATTCTAATTGTTGTGGTAATACTAATTTAGTGATAATATCCTAAAATTAAGTAATAACATAAATCCTTATTTTTATTAAAACGTCAGCAATGTTTATTCATAATAACTAGTGGTCGACCAGCGGTCGAATTTCGACCATAATTAAAGAAAACCTAAAAAATTATGAAAATAAAGTTAATTTAAAAAAAAAATCAATTTGACTACAGACTTTGACAATCAACAAAAGAGCGTATGCGTGTGTGTGTCAAATACATGGTAGTGTGTGTAATGTATTTTTTATTGATCTAATATATTTTTAGCATAATTTTAACAAATATTAGCATTCTGGACTCCGTCTCTATATAAACAATAAATGTACGAAATTTCATACTCCTCCGTCTGCGCAATTTTCATAAAAGGGGGTACAAAGTTATTGCTTCACGTATTATTAATATATAGATTTATTACCAGGAGTGTACAGAACTCTAAAATCTATACCAAGTAAACTTTCACAATTCACACAGCGTCTGTTTAAAAGTAATTGCAAAGAAATTTTAGGAATTCAATTTAAATCCCGTAATTATAGGCGAGTAGTGGGTTAATGTTAATTAACATCGAACAATGGGGACGAACCGTCGTGTGACCGTCGCCACTTCGCACGATCGTGTCGCGAAAGATTTGAGAGTCAAGTGGTTACAATTTGAATACGACTCTGTATGGAGGTACTCATTACAATTACTAAATTACAGTATGTACTTAGCTTGCTAGTTACATGTTTTTTTTAACGAAGCATGGAATATGTTACCAACGTTCAAATTGTTCATTGTCTTACTACTATATATTTGTAACTTTTTATTTAAAGTTTGTAATACAACGTTCCTAGGTAGACGAAAAAATAGTCAAATAAATACGCGTTTTTAGATATAGCTCGAAAAGTACTTGTCAGATCTCAATTAAATTTAAATCAATCTTTCAATTTAAAAAAAAATACAGTTGAATTGAGAACCTGCTCCTTTTTTTGGAAGTCAGTTTAAAAAAATATAATCGTAATCGGTCCACCCCGTCAAAGGTTCTGAGATAACATAAATAAAAAAGTACTATCGAATTGAGGACCTCCTCGTGTTTTGAAAGTCGGTTAAAAAGGTATATCGAACAAAAAAAATATTATTGATTGCTATTAAAATGAAAGGTGTAAATATATCGAAGTTTCGTGTTAAACGGTGTTCTTGGATCCGGTTGCTTCAAAGAAATCTTGTGGTTCCATTCAAGAGAAAACGTGGTACAAGTTATGAGTTATAAGCGATTATAAGGATTTACTTAATGATCAAAACGGATAATATATATTTACAATTTATAGAATTGAAGCAATATGATATATTACTAATAAAGAACCGAGATCCGTACTGAAAGTGGAATATTAAAAGTATTTTATATATTCATTACAACTTTGCCGATACTCGAACATTTCGGATCATCACTTTAGCAATTCAGTACTTGTTTGAGTAAGTTGCAAATAAAACCTAATAGAATAGAAACATAACAAAACTCTTATCTCTTTCATTCACACTAGATCTCAATAAGTGAGAAAGAGACAAAACGTCATAAAGTATCACAAACATTTACATTAAAATAAAATCGCTACAAGGATCTAACTTGAAGCAAACTACCATTTTAACGTGAGCTTAAGGCTTATGTGTTATGTAAATAGTAGAAAAGGGTCCGTGGGAAGAGCAAATAGTGAACTTGTGAACGAACAGTTATACTACTGGACTTGTTCCAATAACAGTGATGCTATTGAATGAATGAACGATCTGTTTAGAGCCTGTCTCACCAGTTGTAGATAAAAATTATCCTGTAAATAAGTTACGATTAGGCTTTAACAGCAGGCGGTAGAATTAGCCATTAGTACTCGTGTCATCTAAATTATGAAACTACCGCTTTTAGATTCATTTTCAAGAAAAGAAATATTTCATAAATACGGTGGATATTCGATGGAGTAAAAGAATAATACATAAATTTTAGACAGGTGGATATCATCATCCGTCAGATAGCGTTATCCACAGCTGGTGAAACAGGCCTTTAATCTTACAATGTAGGATATAAATTAAATATGCTGCTACTATAATAACACTATGTATTCATATAAATTACAGTGATCGAGTCAATAAACTTTAAAAAATTAAATATATATAATGTATATAGATATAAGACGATAAAACAGATTTTTTTTTCCGATAGATTTCTAAAATCTTGTCATCATCATCATCATCATTTCAGCCTATCACAGTCCACTGCTGGACATAGACCTCCACAAGTTCACGCCAAAAATGGCCTGAAGTTATGTGTTTTGCCCATAGTCACCACGCTCGCGCTGGGCAGGCAGGTTGGTGACCGTAGGTCTGGCTTTGTCGCACCGAAGACTATGCTGCCCATCTTCGGTCTGTGTATTTCAAAACCAGAAGTTGGATGGTTATCCCGCCATTGGTCGGCTTTTTAAGTTCTAAGGTGGTAGTGGAACTGTGTTATCCCTTTGTTGCCTCTTACGACAACCACGGGAAGAGATGAAGTGGCTATATTCTTTGCTGCCGTAGCCTCGCAGCAGAAATAAATCTGGTAAGTTAAGTAAAATACAAGAAAAAAATCTGCACATTACATAATAAACCTGATTTTTTTATTACAATTCTTAATAAATGATATAAAACAAAACATTCAACAATAACTCATAAAATAAACCCAACTAGCGACATGTTTAAATTATTTTAAACAAAATAATTGGGTGTCAAGAAATCAATTTCTACTAAACTATATCCATGTGAAACACTAAGAGATATTTATCATAACATAACAACCAAACAACCATTATGTAATTAAATCGAAATAGTAACCTACGATACATAAATACATTAATAAACACATCTAAACGTTAGAAAGTCCGTAATATTCAAGGTGACGCATGCTCAGTGGCCAGTCTGATCACGTATTCGAAACTGCGGTCCGCATTATCGAGCATTTCAGGATAATTATCATTACGATTCATACACACGTGCTGTGTTCTATCATTCTATGCTATGTTTTCTTTATCGAAGTTACTAGAATCATTCATACAAACAGGTTCAAAATTTTTTTTCGTGAAATAAACATGACAACAACCGAAAAAAAAAATTACCGACTTCGTTCGGAAGTAATTTTAGTCCTAAGATATTGTTACATCTCAATATTAACAGCTCTATATTTTACAAAATCTATTGTTGGATAATAAAAAAAAAAACATATTAATATACGTATTTACGAAAAATAAGTAACTTCCTAACTTTAACTTACTGACTTTAGTACTATTTCAAAAAACCGAGTTTGCTTTAGAATCACACGATTTAAGTAAAACTTACGAAACGTATCTTTCTCTCTTTCTTTTTCTATCTTCACTTGAGAAGGAAATATAAGTTATATTTCCTTCTCAACTTTCATTCGCCTCGCCCGATAACATCGTAACGCTATCGTCACGCATTCACCAGCTTACTCCCCACGTCAAGCTTGAGTAAAAAAGTTTTACTTCAAAAATTCGCGATGATTCGTCATTTGTCTAGCGATGATTCGTCATTTTCATTTATCTATCGAATCATCAATAGCCTTCACTGCAAATAAACACTCCAACACCTAATTACCATTATCATTAATTACATAAAATTGTAAATATCATAATAAAAAAACACATGTAATTCGTATTACGTAAACGGTCAACATCTGTTCTCAGACAATAGCTATTTGTAGACACAGTTATTTGTACTGGTGATAGCTTAGGAGTTATTGACCACGTTGTGCAACAGTCACCCACGCCGGCGAGCATGCTTTATAGTTTTAGACATCAATCTTAAGTCATAATGAACAATATTCTTTGATACAGAGTTGAAAATTACAGCTCTTTCACTTCAGTTACAGCTTTATTATTAAAACGTTACATTTTTTGCATAACAAACACACACGGTCGTCTATTCCTAAGGACGACAACTTAGCACCTCTGTTTTGGTAACAATCGAATGATAATAACTTAAATTTGTTTCTACATTACCTTTATTTCTAAAAGTAAAATTAATAACTAATAGAAGAACTAGGTATCTACGATTGGTTGAATTGAATTTATCATTATTGATTGATAATCTAATATATAAAATTCTCGTGTCGCGGTGTTTGTAGTCAAACTCCTCCGAAACGGCCTGACCGATTCTCATGAAATTTTGTGTGCATATCGACATCTATTTTTCATTCCCCTAAGTTATAAGAGGGGGGGGGGGGGGGGAAGGTTAATAAAATATTTGGCAAAACAACGTTTGCGGGGTCAGCTAGTAGATTAATATAAAAGTCTTATTTAATGAAATGACATATACACTATTCTGATTTTGAAGACATTCAATACTTAGATAGAAATATAACTTAAAGCCTATTAAAATTTTATAAGCACTTACTCTTTAATATATGTAGATGTGATAGTTTATATGCCAATCTTCCATATTTTTGAAACGATAATAACCAAGCTGCACTTAGCTGAACGAGAGAAATCCTAACGCACAGAGTGTTGGTGCCATTGCACTTGATACGTATGTAATCAATGTACTGAGCACAGTCTAACATCGTATAGAGATTAATATCGTCTTTAGTTATGTTAAAAAAAAAATATAATTTTATTCTTACTAAAATATTCAATTTGATTATTCGTTGCATAGATTTTAATATTAAACCACTCGAGTTGAATGGGTATCAATGTTGCTAAAAGAGCATAAATAATTTTGTCAATATCATGTTGAAAAGTAATAAATATATTGGAAACATAAATTATTAAAAAGTACAAAAACAGTGTAAAAATTGTACATTTCACTCTAACTTTTAGTTGTCAATTTTTTCAACCAGTTTTTTTTTTATTTTTTCCTTTTATACCTCGCCCTGACAATAAAAAACACTAAATTAATTGTGTTTGCTCGCAAACGAAAAAAACCAACTTAATTACGTCGACAACAAATACAACACAAAAATAGGCGAGTAAATACGTATTATTAGATATAGCTCGAAAAGTACTAGTTAGATCTCAATTAAAATTAAGTGGGACCACATGACAAGCACTACCTATCGACTAAAAAAAGAATTATCGAAATCGGTCCACCCAATAAAAAGGTCTAAGGTACATAAAAAATACATACGAATTGAGAACCTCCTCTTCTTTAGAAGTCGGTTAAAATAAAGTTTCCAATTCAGCGCAGTTATACGTAAGTTACGCGCGTACATAAATTTCTTCGATTCATTTTTATATAGATATAGATTTATTGTGTTATTTCTTTCCTGCTATATATACACTAAATATTTTTCATACACTACTTTTATTAAAGGTTGCCTGGAAGAGATCGCTACCAGCGATAAGGCCGCCTTTGCATACATTATTTGTTTTTGTATCTAATCGTTCTAAAATCTTCTTTTTTGTATGTGCAATAAAGTTTAATAAAGAAAATAAATAAATGAAAAGTCGCGTGCAGGAGGTCGTCATCTTAATGATGCACTTAGTGTCTGCTGTCGTTGCTCACGACACAACAAATTACGTGAGAGCGGTACTCTTGATCGCTTTAATACGCGTTTAGATATTTCCTGCATTTATAAAAAAAAGTGTTATATCTAACGATTAACGCTAATACTTAATAGGGGTGTAATTTGTAACAGAAAGTTAAGGATTGATAATATAAAATTAAAAAAAAAAACTGTCTATTGCTTACTCTTTGAATTAAATTTATTTATTGGGTTTAATAGTCTCCAGTTGTGCCAGACAGACAGACAGAGACGATAGACGACATAAAAGAGTCAGTGCAGTCGTGTCAATTTTTATATATTACTAACTTTTACCCGCGCCTTCGCTTGCATTTTTTTCATAAAAAGCATCCTATGTTACTTCTAATACCTCCACGAATATGTGTACAAAGTTTCATGATGATCGGTTCGGTAATTTTCGCGTGAAAGCGTAACAAACAAACTTACATTTACATTTATAATATTAGTAGGAATTATAGACATTTCCTACTGTGACTTACATTCGTAAAATATATGATACTGATTGTTTTACAGATATCTTTTGGTTTAAAATTTAATAGCGATACGTAATCATTTTGCGAAATTACAAATTTAACTTTCCCTTAAAATCTATATAGTTTATATTAGAAAGCATGTGTAACATATTCATCTCAAATCACCACAGAGTTCGTCTGATAACTATGACACAAGCAAAACATTCCTTCGGTATGGCTTTACACTTCACAGGGTAAAATTGCATAGTGCATGGAAATCGATAGTCGTTACAGGCACCGAAGCGCAATCCGAACACGATACCCCTGAGTACAACGTTACAGAAAAATTACATTCACCGCAAAAAATAATCTTAAGCTCTGTCTATAAAGATAATTTTCTTACAGTGATAATATGAGTAAATATTGTCATGTTCGCCATGTTATATTTTGTTATGATATTTCTTGTTTGTGTTGTCTGGGAAAGCATAAGTTTGTATTAATTACAATAATTTAGATCTTCATATATCTATTATACAGATTACGGACGACTTCTCCTGTGACTGTAATTTCTTAGTATAATTTCATTGAATGATATTAAAACTCGATTATAAACGAAACTATATGATCTGATCACTGTAAATAAATAATTTTCATCGTGGAATTAAAAGCACATGAAGTTAATTATAACAGAGGCATATTGGCCAACTAACTTAAAAAATATATATGTCAAAGCATGGGCGTATCCAGAATTTAGTAAAGGTGGGGTAGAAGCAAAATAAATGTAAAAATTCAATTACTACGAGTACATAGTAGAAAATTGATAATGCTTTATTTCCCTTCACTATCCAAATTATTTCGATAATATCTTACGAACGTTTTGACTAATGTCAAAGTTAATTTATAAGAAAAAATTGTAAAATTTTGGTGATAATTTCTTGCGTAAATGTAAATATTATATATTTGGGTGTACGGAAAAACTCTTTTGGAGTTCAAACATAAAACTGATATCCAAAATATTATTGTGTGATGAATTAAAAAATAATAAGAAGAAGAATAAGAATACTGTTGTAAATTGTACATTGTGTCCAACTTACTATTATGTTATAACATGCCAGTCCACATTGCAACAATATAGACTAAACTTATAGTCATAATACATAGTTGTCTATACTCGAGTAGGCTTATTAAGCTTTTTTGCTCACAAAATAAGACTGTTAAGGAAATGAGTGGTCATAACGTTTCAAGATGTCGAACAGAGATAGACACAATAGTGAAAAACAAATAAGACTTTGATATCCGGTCGGATAGTATAATAACATATAATAAGCAGTTTCTCGTCAATAATATAAAATATAATTACTCTAATTTCTATTATACTCACAAAAGTCCGAATTTAAAATAATATTAATGAAAGTAGGAACTAAACAAAAATGCTTTTTTATTTCGTACCGATTTTTAAATCAGTTTTTATTAAACTTTTTAGTTTTGGTAAGCGTAGTAATTTTAGAAAATAACAACTTCCAGAAGAAAGCATTACTTTTAACTGGCCAACATGAAGCAAGAATAAACGTTTCACACTCCATGTCCAGTACTAGAATGTGAACTCTGTATTGAGAGTCCAGAAAGACACAATACAAACACAAACTAATAAAACACAACTATAATCTGTATGGCCTATAAACTATATTATCCTGGTAGGGAACACAGCTTTAGCATCAATTATTTGCCTGAAACCACTACGGCAGGACGTTGCCATAATTATGTATGGGTTTCATCGTTACTTCTTAACTACATTGCCTTAATACAAGTAATAGACATTAACATAAGAATGAAACCTAGAAACAATCGATGAATCTAAAAATAAAGGATTCGATTTAAAACTCGTACCATTCAACTGAGAGCATAAACTACTTTCGTTGCGATAATTACAATAAGGCGCCTCTAGATTCAAATCGGACCTAATGTTATTGAAGCCGCGGGCGAAACTAGTCTGATTATAATCTGTATCGGAGTAATTACTATGAATCAGAGAGGTAGAGTTAGCAGATACAATACATTTCGTACACCACACCTTACAATATTTTTGTACGTCTATAGAATAGCTGGATTTGGTTAAATAATATTGTATCCGTCTTTTGTTTGCACTATTTAACCGACTTCCATAAAAAGAGAAGATTGTCAATTCGATTGTATTTTTTATGTATTATAACGCGTAACTTTTCACTGGGTCTATAAATTCTTATTTATGATCTAGCTTCTTTTACATCAAATTTAAAATTTAACCCTTAAAACAAAAAAAACATGAATATATAATAATATCAATTTTAATTTTAAATCAACGTAAATATAAAAATAATAAAAACAAAATACAAATATTTCTCATCTGCGGATGGTACTATGTATGTATGTGTAATGTAGTATGTAGTCAACACAACGCCTGAAGCAAGACATAGGTGAACCGAGTGCGATAAATCATTAATTGATTTGCTCTGAAAATAAATAACACTCGACACATAACGACTGCAATAGAAGCTCTTTTACGTAATGTGTGATCATAAAATTCTTAATAAGAACAGACTTTCATACTACGAGTATGCAAATTTGCGAATTGGCAGAGCTAAGTGCATCCCCAAGTTTACTTACTTGTAATGTCTTTTTATAAATAGTATTAATTATTTTCAAACTAGCTGTGCCAGCGACTTCGTCCGCGTGGAATTTAACGAAATCATTATTACTTAGTTCGCAGTTGTAAAAAAAAGTAACATAAAAGTAATAAAAGTTATAAAAACTGTGTTTCTGGTATATGTACCGTGTACATATGTACATATGAATTTAGTAAAAAGCGGTTATTTTAATATTTCAAACAAACACTCCAATATTATTTATTTGTATAGATTATAGATTGTACTTTATAATATAGATTATATATCCTCATTTAGTATTACACATTAAAAACACGTATTGATTAAACTTATATGGTAATTATTTTAGTATGTATTTTTTTGTACATCGCGGTCGCAATTTTATTTAGGTTATAGATTTCTAATTAATATTTTTAATCTTTTTCCTTGTAGATATCAGCTTATTAATTAATTTAAATTAAAACACAATGTACGATTACGAAGGAGTATACTATATAGCGATAAGAAATAATAAAACTTATTTGTTTGTAGTAAAGCTAGTTACGCTTCATTTAAAATAAAGTCATTAAAATGTCTAGAGTCGTTAGGTCATAAGTAACAAATATATCATCCTAATAATAAAAATAATAAACGTGAAATATGTTCATTAATAAAAACATTACATAAAAATTATCTCATCACGATTTAAATCTTGAAAACATACGCAAATAAACAACCGAATTCCGTTTCTTGAAAACATACGCAAATAAACAACCGAATTCCGTTTTTTTTATGTAATGTGTATAAATGCAAAATAAATTCATTGTTAACGTATTTATACTACAATAAAACTGCATTCTTGTTTCTTTCAACTATGTAGTCGACTTGTTAATAATAATCAACATGATAGCATTTGTATGATTCAATGGAGACTGGCGGGTATATTAGGTAGAATTGAACAATTCACAATAATCGCGCTATCATCGCGCGATCGTATGGTTTATAACCGTCTTATGTAAGTTATCAATTGAGCCCTTCACAGCTGTCTACTAAGTTTCTGCTTTTGTTAGGCCCGTCATCAAAATACAATTTATTAGCAATAACTGGTGCTAATATTTCAATTAGTAGTATGAATACATACAGCAAAATGTTTAAAAAACAATTTGACAGCACAAATTGCATAATTATCGCTACCGCTCAGTCATCGCTATTTACGCAATAACACAAGCTAAGTCTCAAAGTATAAACGAAAACAAATATTGTAATTAATTTAATTGCCCAAGTTACATATTACGAAATTAAATCTCCTTTGAAGATGAATAGTTAAATTCATAAAAGTATTTCGATATCAATTTTATTTGTATGTCAGATGATAAATAAATACGTTTTAAAAGCTTTGGCTATTAATAATAAATATTTCTCAATTGCTTGCAATACAAGATATATTGACTAACATTACAATGTACATGCATAACTGTTATGTGAACAAAAGTGGTTTTTACCCTCGTAATTAGTTATTAGGTATTAGTATGAAGGTGTCACAATACCAGTAAAAGTATATCTACACATTTTGCTAAGAAAATTATGTATTTTTTTTTGTTATTTTTTTTTTTATTTGCAATTTAATAAATATACGTGTTCCATAATACTTTATTCGCAAGATTTTCAGTAGATTTTCTTCTTTAGAGCCCACCAATCTACGGTCTTCATGCTTTTCCACTAGCGGCTTTGAGTTGGACATCTAGTTCTAGCCATACTTAATATATTCTACATACGATTGTTTTTTATTTTACCCTTTACATACATAGCATTTAAGGTTCCGTATTCTCACGTGTAAGCACTACCGCGTTGGCCGAGAGAAAGACTTTTTTCAAGTAATAATTAATTATTTGCAAAAACAGTTGGTTGTAGTCACAATCAAGCTAACGGTTCAATTCTGTTCTTGTAATTAGTTCGAGGTTTACAATTAAATTGTTTTAAGTTTCACATCGTTTATTTTACATATTTTTTTCATTAAAATACTAAATGACCTGCACAGTTTTACCCGTCGTCGTGGTTACTTCATCGCTCCCACGAATCTAAACACGAACTAGTAAATTTATTTTTATATATATACATATATATATATATATATATATATATATATATATATATATATATATATAGTTACACGTAATAATCTTTCAAGCCTTATCTATCATAAAGAAAGAATAAAAGATATTAAGTACTCATAAAATTAAACTCAATTTTAAACAAATATAATATTCTAAGACCTAAATGGTTGACCTGGCATGACCTTAGTTTTTAAGTAATTTCATCACTCGGTAGCCACAAATGTGGTTAGGCTTTTACCAATGACACCTTGACGTTCGTGACACATGAGTGCGCAGATGTGTTCACATTAAGTTAAGCAGCGTTAGTGCATTGCAATATACTGGTTTTGTTAGATAATACATTACATGTACATACTGTAGGTTCAAAGTGTCAGGATCGTACTAGACTATTTTTAAATTATTTTAAAACATTTTGCAAAAAAAGAAAATATTTAAGAATAAGCCATGCATGCGATTTTATTGATCCCTTCTTCCAAGGGAACTGGAATTTCATGGTTAAAATATTTTATTTCGCTTTGATACGAATCGCTAAAATGTATGTATGGCCAATATAACTTCCGAATAACACCTAATTGGATAATTCTTTTTTTTTTTTTGTTCGTTGTTGTCAGTACAAGGCTCATACAAAAGAAAATTTAAAAATATCTACACATAAAATGCGGTACGAATCTCACCAGCTCAATTTACCTAAGTATCTATATAAAATGATATTATTGTTATTTACACACAGAAGGAAATAGGTATACTTCTGTACTATGCAATCTTGAATAACATCAACACAAATTTACATCCAATAAAAGCAACGGATATTACTAAAAAAACTTCGCAAAAACAAAAATTTATGATTAAGACTAGCTGTGCCCGCGACTTCATCGTAGAATTTAACGAAAAAGTTGTTTTTTAGTTCGCAGAGTTATAAAATAAAAAAATGTCTAAAATAAAAGTAGCCTAACATACTCTTTATTATATCAGCTATCTGCTAGTGAAAGTCCCGTCAAAATCGGTCCAGCCGTTTCAGAGATTAGCCGGAACAAACAGACAGACAGACATCCAGACAGACAAAAATTGTAAAAAATGTTATTTTGGTATATGTACCGTGTATACATCCATATGCATTTAGTAAAAAACGATTATTTTGATATTACAAACAGACACTCCAATTTTATTTATTTGTATAGATATAAACAGGACATCTAAGATTGACTTAGAACTTTGTCGTATGAAATTTTCTCAAGGGCGATTGTCGATAATCTAATTGGGTTGTTTACAGATTCCGACATAATTATAGTTATAAAAAAAGGATATGAGCACATAATCCTATTAATATTACAAACGGAATGCAGTTTATAATAATAATAATAATAAATATCTACACAATTCACACACGGTCGTCTGTTCCTAAAGTAAGCAACCTAATGCTTGTGTTATAGGTAACAGCCGACTGGTACATTTTTTTTCTCGATAAATCGTCACTACAAACTGCGCCAACGGGCTAGTCAAAGTTAGTTTACCTATAACGATTTTGAAAAGTAATAATTTGAGAGAGAACCCTTATGATGTTGTTTGATTGATTCAACGTGTAACATTCCAGCTTGTTACCGGGACCGACATCTTAACATACCCTCCGAAGTACAGTGGGGAGACCGTCAAGGACAAAACCTAGACCGGGAACAAATATTTGTAGAAATACAAATATTCGAAATCGAACCGCAACCGCTAGTGTTTAGGCACGCACCTCTACACCACGGTGGTGTCCTTTCTGGTGTAGTGATGCGAAGGTACTATGAAAATCGATGGTGAGGTTTTAATTTA
This sequence comes from Melitaea cinxia, assembly GCF_905220565.1. Lineage (NCBI taxonomy): Eukaryota > Metazoa > Arthropoda > Insecta > Lepidoptera > Nymphalidae > Melitaea > Melitaea cinxia. The sequence continues at coordinate 2,820,291 of NC_059405.1, read as the reverse complement.
TAAAATATATGAAACGTATGTTTCAATTTACAAAAGTATTCGGTACTCGTCTACGTTTTAGTTTTTTGGCCCTCCCCATCGTGATCGGAGAGCACGTAACGCTAATGGTTTCGTTGTTATCATAATAAACACCTGATAATACTTAACAGCCATCGCTACTTCATCATTGGCCTTAGTCCGCCTATTGCAGACGATTTAGACAGTGTCAGACAGACACTGTGTCGCCTAGGACACTCTTCAGGAAAACGCAGAGTTGCCTAAGCTCTGCGCCATCCTCTCGACCTCACTAGCTAGGCCCACAGAAACGACGAGTCGATACGATACGTGTGGAGCCAGTTCGGCTGCAGGAATCTTTCGCATTTTACGACGAATGCTTGACGGAGACCCCATTCCGGGCTTCAAATGAAGTTTTCCTTCTCCAGGACCCTGATGATTTTGAGCCAGGTTTAAAGGGGGTGGTTTTATTCTACTCGGCCGACATCACACGGCATCATTGTTACAGCATCGTTAGTTATGATAGAGAAATTATTTATTAATTTACACTGGATCAGCGTGCTTTATTAAGCTCTCACCCTTCTATATAGAGATGTGCAGTGGGATGTTTAATGATTACTAGATGGATGTTACTCATTCACAAAACAAGAATTAAGCTGATTATAATGTGCTGTTTTCAGAAAAATATAAACACAATATACTCTTTCAGCCAAAGTTACGTAACATTCCAAAGTCAATATTAAATTATTTCATTCAATCAGTCAGGTGCTTGCACGTAAACAAATATTTAATATATATAATGGATACGTTACACATTTATCGCGTGTATGTTTGTCCATTTCTCCTAACATCCGGCACGCGCTTTCGTATACTTTATTATTCAAAGTGCCATGACTTTCCTAGAACGATGGCATGATGGGAATTGATCGTATACATACTAAATATATTTAAATGATTTTGAATGTTATTGCAAAGTTTTAAGGACTATTCACGAGGAATATTAATTGAGTTATTAAGGCATTATTGTTTTACTTTATGAGTCCTTTCATTTTATGAGTGTAGTATTATTGGTAAAAATATTTATGACTCGATGCATATTCCAAAGGATTTTCGTTAGTACCATATAACATATTTAATTGTGTTGTATTTATTTCTTAGTAGTAGTTGTAGTTAGTCAGGACATCATAGCCAGTTTATTATTCATAGACTGTTAAATCTTACACTAGAAGCAGCACGTATCATATCAATAGTGACAAAAAAGTTAAATCAATATATATTTGTGTATGTATGTATAGAGTTAGGTGATAATTTGAGTTTATACTTCGCAAATCGGAACGCAAGATCACGCACACACGTGGACGTGATCACATATTTGTATAATATATAAAATATATGCACACATACATACATAATTACATACATAAGTACATACGTGTTAAACGTGAATATATTTCAGTTTGTGTGTCGTTATTTCTTTGTATTCATAAAATGCAAACGTGCAAATTCGATCACGTGAACATAGAAACAATATATCTGTATTAATATGATAGCATTTTTTATTATGTTACTAGGTCGGCAAGCAAGCGTGCGGATCTAATGGTATACCAGAAGCATTGCAAGGCGTTGCTGACCCTACCCCCAATACCCCCCCCCCCCCCCCCAATAGCTCTGGTCACCTCACCTACAACAGGAATACAACACTGCTTAAAAAGCAATATTATTTAGCTGTGATCTTCTGTAAGATCGAGGTACTTCTCCAGTCGGACTGCTCCAGATTTGAGCAAGGATATATCATGTAACTAATCGATTTTTTCCATAGGTCATAGTTACTAAGTTTTCGGCGCTACTTCTCACGTAAATATTTCTGTTCTGCTCCTACAGGTCACTATGTGATAATTTTATGGTATATGATCTTCCTTCCATCGTAGATTGCATATTTTGCTTAAACTTTTTAAGATTAAACCAAATTATTTTTGGAAAACTTCTTATTGAATAAATAAAGAACGAAATCTAGTACTCAGTATTGGAGACAATATAAAGTCCTTTTACAAACAAACAAATAATCTCTTTTTCTTTTATTACATACACCTTTTACGTTCTGCAACAGACATAAAGTAAAGAAAATAAAGTATCATATGCCTGATCGATTTATTTTCATAGGTCTACCGGAAAAGGGGTGGAATGGGGTTGAAAGTTTCCATAGAAATCAATATGTCGGGGTGTTGTTCTCAGTCTGGGGTGTTGTTCGTCAATTCCCCATGTTAACCCAGGTTGAGCGTATGATTCATTGAATCAAATAGGTATTTAATACATATAGTATTGTGAAAAAAAACCATGTTTTCTATAAGATTAGAGTAATCTTTCTTAACAAACATATAAAAAATATTGTTGAAACTAACCAGTAACTTACACAAAATGTACAGATAAAAAAGAGACATGGAATAAAATCCTACAGCCAATGTTCAATCAAAATTAAATTAGTTAAATTAAAAATTTCGTGTTTGTATGGATGATTCTTACTAAAATTATTATTTTGCATTAATTGTGTAACTAAGGTGAAATCTATGTATACGCATAATTTCCAAACTTAACAATTGAAATTAAGAATTTATTTTTGTATTGGACAGTCCAGCCTTTTCGCTGTATGGTTACGGCATTAAGAATATAGCGACCCGCCCTCTTCCCGTGGGTGTCGTAAGAGGCGACTAAGGGATAACAAGGTTCCACAACCACCTTGGAACTTAAGAAGCCGACCGATGGCGGGATAACCATCCAACTGCTGGCTTTGAAATGCATAGGCCGAAGACGGGCAGCAGCGTCTTCAGTGCGACAAAGCCAACCCCGTGGTCACCAACCCGCCTGTCCAGCGTGGTGACTTTGGACAAAACACATGCGTTCACTTCATTTTTGGCGCGAACTTGTCGAGGCCTATATCCAGCAGAGGTCTGTTAATAGGTTGATGATGATGAAATGATGAAACCCAAAACAGGGCTATACGAAGCCTGCAGGGTCATCTAGTTTATCATAATTATTTTGACAATATCATAAATCTCGTAAACAAAGTTACAAGTCAGTATATCATGCAGGCGCACATTATGTTGAACGTAGAACATGACAAATTAAAGTTATACATATCGACCATGTACCCAGGTCTGTTCAACGATTTGATTAATGAAGTATCTCGAACGTTTACATTCTGAAAGTGACGTACGAGTATAAATATGATGAATGTTAACACGATATTGTATGGAGCACAAATCTGTCGACTACAACTAAAGAGTCCGCTATACACGTAATGGTCAATTCTTTCATTTTTATTCTATATGGCAAGTATTGATGGCAAGAAAGTTGGCAGCTTTTCATGCAACTCGATTTAGGTCGATATCGAACCCACAACCCTGGAGCGGTAAGCAGGATCGTTGCCAACCGCGCCAACGGGCAAGTTAATATACATATTCTAACTTTGAAAATAACTTTTTTACTTTCGATATTTGTTTTGTTAGTTTGTTGTGGCGATTCAATTCACTAGAACGGTCGTCAAATATACTTTAACTCCTCTACCTCTCCTACTAAATGAGAAAATAAAATAATCGTTTTTGCGCGCAAACGAAAAAACACCGACCCTATACATCAACCAGTAATACAACGTAGGTAGACGAATAGTAGAATAGTAGAAGCCAGCCCTGCGGTCACCAACCCGCCTGCCCAGCGTGGTGAGTATGGGCAAAACACATGAGTTCGCGCTATTTTTAGCGTGAACTTGTGGAGGCCTGTGCCCAGCAGTGGACTGTGATAGGCTGAAATGATGATGATAATGATGATGATGATGATGATGATGATGATGATGATGATGATGATGATGATGATGATGATGATGATGATGATGAGACGAATAGTGTAGTAAATACGCGTTATTCGAAATAACTCAAAAAGTACTCGTCAAATTTCGATCAAATTTAATTGCAAGTACGTGACTAACAAATAATGAGATAATAAATGAGACCACGTAAGAAGCACCAGATTTTGATTTAAAAAAAAAACATCAAAATCGGTACACCCAATAAAAATTTATGAAGTATAATACAACGTAGATCGACGAAAAAAATAGCCAAGTAAATACGCATTATCAAAGATTATTCCAAAAGTGCTTGGCCTAAAATAAAAAGTTATTTATTATTATTATTATTACTATTTAATTAAAACTTTTAATTACGGTCGAAAGTCGACCTCTGGGCGACCACTAGTGTATACTAATTATTGTACGTGACATTGCATCTATTAAGAATAGCGATTGAACTCTTTCTCTCCCTGTTTGAAAATCAATAGATGTGATTAATGAATGCATTTGCATTATACTCGTAACTGTCTGCATACCTGCTCGTGAGAACATTGCCAGTTCTCTGCAAATGCAAATTCAACAGACTTCACTTAATTACATGTTACATTAGACTTTGTATGAAAGGCACCTCTAAGCACCTTCCTTCAATTGTGTTAACTGCTAGCTAAGGCACTACTAATTGTTATTTAAGAATGTATACCTTATTTTTATACAAATTATAGTAAAATATTATTGTTTACTGTATTGTAAATATCCTTGGAATATACCATTGCTGTATAAAGGCCTACTCTCTGTTACAGGAGAGAGATTGTAGCTAAATCCACTATGCTGATCCATACTGAATTTACTAAATATGTTTCCATATAAAGGCTACAAATATGGGCTTGTTTTGTTTTTTTTTTTTTACGTTTTCTAATACTCTGTAGAAGATTCTTAGAAAATGAAAAATTAGGAAAATTGTGCAGAAATTTTGAAAACAGTAAACGTAATGATTCTTCCAACCTCATGCGTTTAATACTTCGCTGGACAGAATAGATAAAGTATGTCGCGTCATTTAATTAGAACGAATAATATAATTAACAAATACAAGCAAACTTACGCATTATGTAGATTGTAGATAATAATAATGTATTCACCTGAAACAATTAACACACTTGTCATTAAAATTAAATAAACTAATTATTATAATCACGCATATAAATAAAATGTAGAGCAAATAGAGCAATAAATAGTATTATACTATTACATAAACTTCATACTCCACACGAATTAGTTTTTCATTAAGAAACCTCCTTAGTTCTGTTTCATAGTATTTTCTTTTTTTTATGTATTATTATGTTGCCGTGACAACTACACCGATGCAACGTCAAATATTCGCATTATACACACATTTACAGTTACATTTGAGATTAGTAATAATTGTGTTTGCTCGCAAACGAAAAAAAAAACCGACTTCAATTACATCGACGAGTAATACAACGTATATCGACGAAAAAATAGTCAAGTAACTACGCGTTATCAAAGATTACTCAAAAAGTAGTTATCAGATCTCAATAAAATTTATATGTGACCACATGACAAACATCAGCTTTCGATTAAATTAAAAATTATTAAAATCGGTACACCCAGTAAAAAGTTATTGCGGATTTTCAAGAGTTTCCCTCGATTTCTCTGGGATCCCATCATCAGATCCTGGTTTCCTTATCATGGTACTAAACTAGGGATATCTTCTTTCCAACAAAAAAAGAATTATCAAAATCGGTACATCCAGTAGAAAGTTATGCGGTATAATACAACGTAGGTCGACGAAAAAAGCGTCAAGTAAAAACACATTATTAGATATAACTCGAAAAGTAGTTGTTAGATCTCAAATAAATTTAAATGGGACCAATTGGCACACACCACCTTTCGATTAAAACAAAATTTGTCGAAATCGGTCTACCCGGTCAAAAGTTCTGATGTAACATACATAAAAAAAAAAAAATACAGTCGAATTGAGAACCTCCTCCTTTTTTGGAAGTCGGTTAAAAAGCAAATAAATTTCTAATTGTTAACACATCAATATATCGTTTCAATAATAGCCATTGAAAACACATACAAAACATTTAATTAATCATACACGCGTCCGATCAATAAATAAAACGAAAACGAAACAAATTTCACAACTCCATAACATGTTTAATTAATTCATATGCATGCGTGTTTCGTAATGAGTCCTGCCCAAAGTCTAGACAGCCTAGATACATACACTATGAAATTGATAAATTTAATTAAAAACTAGGTGACTAAATATATAATTCTAAATTGTGTTACATGTATTATTGTATATAAAGTAATAAGTAACTGGAGTGGGAAATAAGCCAAATGCAGACCGTTCGCTTGTTCACTTCAGCCTATCGCAATCCACTGCTGGACAAAGACAACACATTCGCGCCAAAAATGGCGTGAACTCATATGTTTTGCCCATAGTCACCACGCTAGGCAGGCGGGTTGGTGACCGCAGGGCTGGCTTTTCACACCGAAGACATTCGCTTGTTCACCACCCATAAAATAAAGGAATTGTTACCAGACGGAAGCAGTTCGAAGAATTAAGTTTTATCCATTCTCATAAATAAGAGGTTTCTAATAGGAGTTATGACATCTACAGCAAAGTGGTCTGATAGGTAACATACCCGAGTAGCACGATCACGCTCTTTCAAATCTCATAATGGTGTTTTTTAATTAGTTTATGTCCTTGTTAGTTTAGTTCAGCACTATTTTTTTTTTAATATTTAATAAAAAAAAATTCTATATTATCTATATTTAATAAAAAAATATATTTAAAAACCAACAGTCGTACACACAACGTAAAAGAAACGCCAACCATCTAGAACGTATGTCCACCCTAAAACCTCAAACTATTTCTCCATTGTTTCAATGTTATTGTTTTCAAAAGTGTATTACATTGAACGGCTATACCCGAAAAGGTGCGGTTGATCGTGATCGACAGATACGGACGATGAAAGCAACCCGCTGTCCCACATGCGCTGCTATTGTAATTCATTATTTGTTGTTGAAATTTTATTGAAATTACATTCCTCTATATTTCTATTAATATGTATGATTTAGCGTACTGTCGTTGTACAAAATCCGGTAAACAAAGATTTTATTACAGATTTTTCGATCAAGATAAAAAAGGATAAGATTAGAAAAAAAATAGTTTAAAAACAACTTTTCATTAGGAATAAAAAATATAAATCCACAAGTCATATAGCTATTGCGTTACATATACATATAAAAAATTTACAAAAAAAAAAACAATCAAAAATGGGAACCTCCTTTTTTATAAGTCGGATAAAAATACAAAACAATCTCCAGCTTGAACCAAAAAAGCAGTAAAAATAGGTAACTTTCTTAATTTCACAATTTCTTAATCCGTAGTACTTTCAACAAACAAATATAAAACACTATCTCGTGACGTGGGAAACGAAAAAGTCATCAATGACAGCCGAAAGATTAAAAGAGAAACAGGAGAAAAATTGTTGTGATGGTACACGAATAACATTCGATAGCTTTAAAACCAAAACATCAAAAACAAAGCACCGATCATTAGAGAAATATGTTCTCAAATAAATAAAAAATATAATAAAATTAAATTAATATTAAAATAATTATGTAAATTATTTTACGTCTAATGTTAAGTGCCAAAACCACGCAACATAAAAATATAATTTCGTCTCTCCATCATCTCTACATGTCAACACATAGTTACTTTTAAATGAATATGAAAATTATTCTTAAATTGTTATTAAAGAATCAGTAAATCAAAACTTTAATTCACACAATCATTTCGTCACTTGACAAGCACAACGCGTTAATTAAATCACAATTATATTACAACACCCGAGGTCGATAACAAAAGGGTCGGAATCGATAATTTTATCGACGTTTTTCCATCACTAGCGACCGGTCAAGGCTCTGACGAGGTTGTAGTGTTGTTCATGATCGACGGAGCATGAAAGTAGTTGAATGAAGTGTCGATGGGAAGCTGTAATCTTTATGGTACATCCGTATTTGTGAGATATGGTGTTGTAAGCAAATTGGATTAAACGACTTGTAAATTTTAACGTTGTATTTTTTTAATTCAAATTATAAACTTGTTTTTTTCGTATTATTTATACTTTTATAGCTATATTTAAGAAAAATTTACCATTAAAGACTAGTTTTTCATTGTATTTATACTTTAGAGGTGTGTATGTTTTTGTATTTTGGATAATTAAATTAAAATACCTACAAGTACTTATTACAAAAATTTTGAAAAAAAAAGCCGTGCACTATTCCAGACTACCTATTTATAGGCTAAATTTTATCTAGACCTATGGTCTAAGCATGATTTAGTATCTAAAATCCATCCAAAAGTTCTTCCTATTAAAACATAAGTAAAAAATAAATTAAATTAAATTATATAAATAAATACATATAATATACACATATAAATTTGAGTCAATTTAACACTAAGCATCTCTCTCTCTCTCTCTCTCTCTCTCCCTCTCTCCAGCCTATCGCAGTTCACAGCTGGATATAGGCCACACCCAGCACATCCAGCTTCCACCGGCAATCTTACGTAGATCGTCGGTCCAGACTAAACACTTAAAGTCACCTAATAAAAAACCTCTGCATACAATTTATCACAAAATCAGATTTCAATTTTAATAAACTATTATAGCATAACTAATTAGACAAATTACTGACGGTGTAGTCATAAAGAGTTTTAATTTTTAAATTCATTTGTATGATTTAAGCTGTGCGGCTACGCTTCAGCCTGTAATATCCCACTACTGGGCATAGGCCTCTTTCCCCATGTAGGAGAAGGATCAGAGCTTAATCCACCACGCTGCTCCAATGCGAGTTGGCGTATATATTCCCTACTATGAGTAACGATCGCTATCAGGTGTACATGATAACAACCGACCGACGGCTTAACGTGCTCTCCGAGGCACGGTGGGGAGACCCACAAGGACTGCACAAACACCCAGACCACGGCAAACACCTGTATGGCCTATACAAATGTTTGTCATGTGTGGGGATCGAACCCGCAACCGCCAGCGCAACAGGCACAATCCATAGCTGTGACCGTTGCGCCAACGCGGCGTCAGCGTGTGGCTACGGAAGTTAAGAATATAGCCACCCCCTCTGTCCCGTGAGTGTCGTAAGAGGCGACTAAGAGATAACACACAGTTCCACTACCACCTTGGAACTTATAAAGCCGACCGGTTTTGGGATAACTATCCAAGTGCTGGATTTAAAATACACAGAGCGAAGACCCGAAGCAGCGTCTTCGGTGCGACAAAGCCAACCCTGCGGTCACCAACCCGCCTGCCCAGCGTGGCGACTATGGGCAGCACACATGAATTCACGAAATTATTGGCACATACTTGTGGAGGCCTATGTACAGCAGTGGACTGCGATAGGTTGAATTGATACATAGTATTTATTTATTGATCGTAAAAAAAATTGTACTTTATTACTCAAATTAATTAAGTAATTACCTTTATTATGTCTTTTTCTGTTTATAAAACAAGAGAGTACATGTCAATCAAGATACCACAATGTAGGCCGTATTATGTTAGTTGTCATGTGATCTCTATCGCACGGAACGTAGGTGTAGCGCATTCGCTCACAATAGCCGCTAAGCGGGTCATGAACGGCGTATTATTTAATACCGTGTCCACAGATAAACACTTAGTCACTTATTAAACACAACTGAGTTCATACGTCTGAGAAACTTCACTTGTATATTAATAAATGTACTTTTTATTATTTCTTAATTTATTTTAAGCTTGTTGTTATATGTACATAACAAATTATTTTAGTATTATTAATCGTATCGTAATATATTATGTATTAAGAATGAGTTGTAGGTACAATAGGTGGGCTTATGACTAATTACCTAAGCATTTGTTCCAGACAATCATAATTATAATATCACTGTAGGCGGTTACCGCCGCCTGTGTACGAATATACCACAGGAGCATCGAAATTCGCAAGCGCGTTGCCCAGCTTACAGTACACTAACATATAATACAGTAATTATTAAACAACTCAGTACAGTTTTTCAAATATTTTATGTAAATTGTAGAATAATGATATAAACTGGTAACAAGATTACGTCAATATCGTACAACTAAAAACTAAAACATCTGAACAAAAACTGTTAATATGACTAATAAAACCACTGTAATGAAACATACAATTGATGATACAATTAAAATTAGGTATTCACAACAAATAACGTTATTATAAATTTTATCCGTGTAAGTAGTAAACTCTAGAACCTTATAAAAATTAAAATTTAAATTCCGAACTTAAACAAAAAACTTTAAAGTACCTTCCTACTACCTGTTGATGAAGTAATTACTGTTAGTTAAATACTTTTGTTCATATAAATGCGTGACGAAGAAGACAGCAAAGTTTCATAACTAAACCATTATCTTATAAAAAAAATTCTTTTTACTATAATTTTTTTTTTTTTTTTTTGATTGTACTGATATAAAAGACGGCGTAGGTACTTCGTAACGTCATTTTTTGTGAACTTGAATATATATTAAATTTTCTTTTACACAAATTTTTTCCGGACAAGAAATAAATTTAAAAAAATATATCCTTTGCACCACGGCACCAACGCATTCGGAAGTTATGCGCGTACATTTCGGCGATTTTTTTTATTTAGAGATGGTTTCTTGAAACACCGGCAGGATCGCGGAAGTGCTTAGTGTCCCCATGATTCCACCCCAGGCGAGCGAAGGAACACCCCAGAGGTTTTAGTCCGTGCGAATCGGACATACCCTCTAGCTCCCCCGGGCTGGAGGCATCCATTAGGGATTTCCTCTGGGTCAACAAAAAAAAAGATGGTTTCTTGGCTGCAGGCATCCGTTAGGGATTTCCTCTAAGTCAACAAAAATAAAGATGGTTTCTTGAAAAAGTTATGTCATAAGAACCCAAAGAAACGAATCAACAATAAATTCTCTCGTCTGAAATCAACCCAGAAAAAACCTTAAAGGAAGCCTAGTCCCTTGTTATTATCGTGAACTCGGAATGCGTTCTCAAATTCTCACCAAAAAGGACACTACGGGGTCAAACGCTAAGAGGTTTTTTTTTTTACAAAAAGATAATTATACACAGTCAGTTTCAAGAAACTTCATTATAAATCTGTCCCGACCTTTTCAAATGTCAAAGAGTCTAAGATAAATTGGTATTATGTGAATTTGAAAATAACTGAATATAAGGAAATAAATGTTAGCATGATTTAATAATTTACTAATTCGTAAATTTATGCTGTGAGTTAACTATATTTTTATTGTTATTTGTAATTTAAAAATGGTTCTCATTACAAAATATTTATTATTGAACAAAACATTGATCACAATTTTAAGTAACGAATAATTAAACTTTGTATTATTTTTATCATTATTTTTTTTATTAATCTTATTTTTTTTTTGATAAAATATATCGTAGTTATATTAATTAATGTAGAAATTTAATAACAATGAAGACATATAAATAATTACCAAGAAAAAAAATTTAAATAAAATAAAATTATGCAAAATAATTCTCATGTTTTTGATATTTTGAATACCTACGCCATTTCCATACCATAATAAAAGCAAAGGTGTAAATTTTGCAGTCAAGTTGTAAAAAAAAATATCTCTAATTGTTAACAATGACCCGTTTGGGCGTGAAAAGGTCCAATAAAACGCAAGGTTGTAGTAAATTTGACAATTGCGTCACGGTACATCATACCGTAATGCCGCACCTCCACACGGCCATTACTAGCTAGTTTTCTTGTTAACGCGTGTCTACACATTACGCCCAATTATAAAATTAGTTTCAAAATAGGATTACTTAACACGAGTTTTTATTTTAGAACTGTCACTTTCATAGATTTTTTAAGTTTATTTTACTTATTTATTTGTGTTTCATTGCAAGACGTACAGTTTCGACAACTTAAGAGTAAATGTCTAGGTAGTGTCAAAAAGCTATTTATTAGAACACGTGATAGTATTATGTAAAACGCCTCGTATAACTTACCTCAGTATTAAAATGTCAAAATTATTTTGCATACAGATGCAAATTATAGCTTCAGTGCACTCTTGATTAAATACTTACGTGTTGAGCTATTTCTGTTAAAATAAAAAAAAAAATATATGACAATTCTGGATACAAAACTGAGTGCTGTGCTTAGAAATTTTCGGATTTTTTTATTAGCTTTCTATTTTCAAATTGCGTCAAGAACAAAGTAAAAATGTATGGCTTAATGTTACTTGATAAAGAAATGAATCTTACTTTCTTGCTTTACTTATAAGTTTGAATATTTAAATATATAAACCTATTGTTTTTTTTTTGTTAAGACTGACTGAGGTCTTACTTTTATAACTCAAAACAACAAAACAACTACTTCATATAGACTGCGCATGTATTATTTATTTATATAAAGCTAATATATAACTAAGGCACACTTAACACACATCAATAACTAATTGTATAACATAGTAATGTATACCTAAGTGCTTCACTTCAGATCAAGTGTCAAAATGCTTTTACTTGCAGATGCAAATTATCATCATACTGATCGATATCATCGCTTCAGTGCTGATTTATCTACGCTTGGCATCTATATTTAGAGTAAGCTTATATGAAACATTTCTGTTGTATGCATTCTGACATAAAGAAAAAACAAAACGCATACTAACAAGAAATGAAAAAAAAATCATTGTTTTTTTATTACAAACTAGCTGACCCGGCGAACTTCGTATCGCCTGACACAAACTTTATCGTATGGTATTAAAGTTCAAATTGTCTTTTAAGTATTATCACAAATCTTTTGTATGGGAGTATAGAAAAATGTTGTTTTTAGACTTTTTAAGGAAATTTAATTTTTTTTTTTTAGAATTTTTCTCTCCGTAAGAACCATCCTCGTACTTCAAGGAATATTTTAAAAAAAGAATTAGCGAAATCGGTCCAACCGTTCTCGAGTTTTGCGCTTAGCAACACATTCAGCAACTCATTTTTATATTATAGATTACATGTAGACGTGAAATTTGTATATATATATATTTGTAAATCTCTTTTAAACTCTGCATTTTGATACCACACTCCACGTACCGCCTGAATTCCGCCATTTTGATTTCTATAAATACGATAAGCCATTTAACTTATATAAGTGGTAACAGTTATTTTAAGATTTATAGGTTGTGTTTTACATTGATATAATACTTGTCAAAACAAACACATATATATGTACATTCGTGCATACTCGCACATACATCAGAAAACCAATCCTCGCCTACGAAAGAAATGTAACAAAAAGCACAAGAACAAACATTTGTCCAAGTCAAGTAAACTGTCGAAATGTTTCTACATTCCGTCCTTGACAACACAAATTAATTTATAGAAATTAATTAAAAACATTCGCTCAGGGTTACCTCGCAATACAACCTCGATGTACCTATACACACGCGATACCAACATTATGTGTTATTAGATAATAATTTGTATTTTAATTCAATTGAAACTATATAAATGATAATCAATTTTTACTAACACTTTCAACTGTCATTACTAAAAAAGTATAGTCGTAAATACTTACAAGTTTTTAATAATCTATCTTTGTTGAAGTTTAGCGAATATTCTACAAGACCTAAAAAATTTTTTTTGGCACAGTCCTGACTATTCTTATTAAGTATATGTATCCGAAATTAGCACTGTTAGACTCTACCTCACATCATAATTATTTAGGAACTATTAACTAGTAACTAGTTTGGCCATAAATACTGTTACATAAAAACTTTTTTTTTTCAATAACACAGGCGATTTGTCATACAAACTACAAATCGACAGTCCTGTGACTGCCTAGCAAAACTAGGACGTGGTCCGACGCTGACGGTTCTTTTTTTCCTTTTTTTCCCCTTATAAATACTCTTTGATCACTCATTCATTCATTCATAATTACTAAACATTTCATTTATTTACTTATCTAGGTGTATATCTACACTTATTTCCTAGTTATCCATATATTTACACTTATGCTCTACTTACAATATACACTCAGCCTATGTTACTGTTAGTAAGGGTTTTTTTCATTAATAAATTAATTTATATATAGTTATTATTAATATTTATCTGTTCATTATTTATTTATTTCACGTATTTACTTACATTCCGCTACATTAAATACACCTATATATAGGTATAACTGAGGTAGGGCACAGCGAGAAATGTCCTGCTCAAATCCTGAGCAGCTCGACTGGGGTAGTACCTCAGATCATAACTAAATAATTCTAAATAAAGCTGTGTTGTGTTTCTGTGGTGGACATTGGGTGTAGGGTCGGCAACGCGTTTGGGATACTTCTCGTGTGGCAGTCGTCTAAAAGCTGCGGTAATCGGTTACCATCAGGTGAGCCGTACGCTTGTTTGTTGACCTAACTGTATATAAAAAAAAAAATTAGGGACAGTTAGATAGTCCTATTAAAAAATAAACAGATTAACACGTAGAGAAATATTTATTTTAAGCATTGAATTCTCAATAGATCTTGCACGACACTGTCTAGACCCGTAAACATCAACACAGACCACTTACTCTATGAAATACACAATTACATCATTAAAAGTCTCCGAGAGCAGATGCCATCTGCCTTATTTAGACATCGTTTGTTACAGACACGGTAAATGTCAGCACATTGCGGGGCCCGGTTAAGAAAATGAGCCTAAATGTTTATGAAAAGGGCAAGATGGGCTTATCTGGTTATGAAATACTCAATTACACGTTTTAACTCAAATTCAACTGTCATGTTAGTTATGTGGATCTGGTGTAATAATACTGCTTGATTGAAGAACAGATGTCTGAAATTAAGTGCCACATATTTTGTTTTATTGCGACCTATTGCTACATAATTGCTTTTCCAAACTTGTTTTTTGTATTTTCTAGCAGTAAATGTGACACTAAGAAGTTTTTTTTATAAAAATCGCTTTAATCATCCTAAAATCCTAAATCAATACTAACACATTTAAAATGTATATCACTTTTATTACTTAACTTCATAAAAATTTAGAATTGTCGATGCGACTCTAAAGTTACGATTACATAAGGTTCAAGGTTACATTTTAAAACTAAGTACCATAGTTTGGATAATACTCGTATTTTTATTTAAAAATAGTGAGCGAAATATTGATAACAGTCATGTACTAGTGTAATAATTTAAATGGATATTTATTTGAAAACGGCTTTCAAGAAGCGTTACAAAGCATGTTATTTGGTAATATTGCATTGCATGAAATGCTCTTTTAATTTGGGTAATATGTAATAACAAAAAACTTACGAACTGTTCTGGCACAGTGGCTATAAAATGCGGCTGTGTTGTTTTACTTGAACATTTCTTTGTGAAAATATTTATTAATGTATGTTATTACAATAAATACAACTTAACCCTGGTGTTTCGGGCATCGATAACCGCTTATTATCATGAGGCCCGGCAGCTTGTCTACTACTAACAAAACAATGCAATTGTGTTATGTTGTCAACCAAACTTACGTGTATTGAACACGGTCAAACCGAAAACAAGATATATTTTATAAAATATTGCTACATTTTTAAGATGCGCCGCTGTTACGCACAAAGAAATATTTTTAAGCATATTATTACAAGCAATTCAACTCACCTCAAGTTATTTGCTCTGCGCTCCGGCAAGACATTTTAAGAAAAGAGATTCCTCACCTGGAACAAAAACGTATGCATTTAATAAAGCGTCAATTTTCAAAGAGACATACATATAGGTATCATAATTTAAGGTTTCTTAACATTAATTTATATAATTAGCGCGTCAGTCCAAGTTTTTCCTCTCCAATGGTTATATCTTGCATAACACCATTTAAATGCATCGTAACATTCTTTTTAGAGCCAATGAACTCTATCTTCATATTTGATTTATAAATATATGTACTTAAAACTTTCACTGATTAGATTTGTTAATTGGTTTTGATACATGTATGTCACCAAACGTAGAGTAAGAGCCAATATACGTTTTGCTACGTGGCTAAATTTAGCGTCACAGATGAATAGAATTAAAACAAATGTTCTCATCGTCTGCTTTGAGTGTTAGGTGAGTCATACTTAAGGGGCCAGAAAACACACAACCCAGACACACCAACGACCAGACAACGACATCTGTCATCATTCACAAAGATACTTTTACAATGCAGCTAAGCCAACCTTTTGCTATCGACTTTTCAGATTTTAGACAAACCTTCAAACTCTAAACATTTTTTAATATCATATCAAAAATTGACCGCTCCAGCGGGGTTCGAACCCGCGTCTCCGACTGACCGTGTCCGACACGGTCAATAATGTTTAGAATTCCTAATGTGTGGGTAACACAAAAATAAAATCGTAGACTTCAAACTCTATTAAAGCTATATAATCTACAACAACCTAATCATTAAAAGATCTTCAATGCACGTATCTATAATCATATGTATATTACTTCCGATTACAATATTTGTGGGTAATTGAACTACATAACAGAACTAATAGAACAGGTTTAAACTAGATCAAAACCGCTTCAATCAAGTTTATTGTGTGATTTAAATTTTTGTAAATTAGATAATTGACACGCTCTTTTTAAATATTCATTAGGCTGTTTTTTTACTTCCTGTTAGAAAATATGAATGTAATAATATCGAAGCTTTTTTTGTAGATTCAGAACTAAAAAATCCATACTATTATTTTTGTATTTAACAGTTACATCTAAATATTAACACATGAAGCAAAAACTTTGTACCCCTTTTTACGAAAACTGCGCGCATGGAGAAGTATGAAATTTTGCAGACTTATAGTTTTAAATATAAAGAAGGAGTGCATAATGATATATATTTTTTAATTATACATAAAAATACATTCAATCAATAAAAAACATTCACAAACTACATGTATCTGACACACACACGCATATATACGTACTATTATTGTTGAAGTATAGTCTTTGACAACAGAACATATAATAAATTAATTAAGGTCGAATTTCGACCACTGGACGACCACTAGTAAAATGAATTAGGTTTTTTTGAGTGAAATTTTGAACATGTCTTATGACTTATTATATTTTAAATAACAAATCCTTTTATCACTTACGTTTATTCTATGTACATTATTTATATTTTTTTCTCGATAAGTAACTAGGCGTCAAATCAGAGTATTTATATATTTCTAGATAAAATATGGTACATTTTCCTAACGGTTTTCTGTCGATTTACATAAGTTTGATTCAAAATAAGAACAACAAGATAACTATTTAAATTAAATTAGTTTTAACTACATATTACATGCATAATCTAAATAACGTACAACTGAATACACATATAAATTTTAATTCTGACTCCAATAATTAACAAATCCATAAAATTATAAAAGATGATTTTTTTTTCGTTTTGTTTCACAATAACAACGACAGCTAAACTGAGTGCAAAATTTTTAAGAGTTAAAGTTAACGAAGTAACGAAATAATTACAAAAAGTATTTTAATCGGCCTAATTGAGCTAATCAAAACTGTAATAAAAATTCACGCTGCAAACAGACCGACATGTGATTAGGATAATTATTATAATTTGAGACAAATTTACCTTTTTAGTCGTAAAAGGACGAGGTAATTATGTTTAAAAATATGAGTAGGTACATCTGTTTTCTTTGCTGTATGTACTGTTTTGGCGCAATCGATTTGAGAATAATAATAATACACGACGATGATGATATAATATCTTTACGCATTTTCTATATTATAATATAAATAAATAAATAAATAAAGCAAGTATAATTACTATAATGTCCATTGTACCAAGATTTTCATACCAGACCTGCAACGTTAACCCACTGGTCAGTCCCGTTTGGATTTAACGCCTACAGTGAAATTCTCGTGTAAGCGAAATTATCCTAGATGTGGCTCAGAAATCATATATCAAGGCTTTTATTATCTGTGACTTGAACGAAGACATCAATCTAAAATACAATAATAACTCAACAAAAGCTGGTTACCGGTTTTCTTGTGCTGAGGAGGGAGCCTTTGTACATGTGTTCATCGTAACTCGAGAGCGCTGGAGATTAAGATGCGGGTCAAATCAAATATTTCGCTAGAAAATTAAGTTATTTTATATATAGGCATAATACAGGCTCTTTTTGTAACTGTAGCTCGTACTAAATTTTAACTTTATTTAGAAAACAATCAACAATTGACGATATTTTATTAAAAATGTATCTAAGAAAATCATGAATCAATCTATTCATATTTTTAAATATACAGGGTGTGGCGTAAATAGTGGTCCACCGTTAAGGATTCGATAAACCAGGTAATTTCCTATAACATATTACAATTTTATCAATTTTTACCCAAAGGTTCCGGAAATATTTTTATTTTTTATTTTTTTTACGATATTTGTACCCCTTGTTACAAATTTGGTTGTAGTTTTAACAAATACCATTATTTTTTCATTTTGATTACTGGCAATTACTGCTGAACACTAGAGCTATCGTTAAATAACATGTTTTTAATGTAAATTTAAGGCTTTTCAAGAAAAAAATTGGTTTTACTCTACTTTAAACCCAAATTTTTAACATATCATGCTAATTCAAGAGCGGTTTTTGTAAAAAAAATGTACTAAGCTGTCAGTGCCCATTCATTTAAAAATATGCCTACTAAATACCAATTTCAAAATGGTATCACAATAGCAGATCCTATTGTTTAACAGAAAGATATCCAATTTTAATTGAAGAAAGGAAGATTTTCATTAAAATACATTTTAAAATTTGGTTGCGTTAATACTTATGATTTTTGTAAAAAAAGTAACTACACTGTCAGTGCCTGTTCATTTTAAAATATTCCTACTAAACACAGATTTTAAAACGATTTGCCATCCCATTAATAAAAAAAATTATTGCAACTTTAATTGAAAAAGACTTAAAATTAAAATAAAAAATTACTACTGTTACAGAGTGATCTTGGACTAACTTGTAAATTAGAACAAGGCATTAAAAAAAAACAAGTCATACTGTCATCGTTTATTATTATTCTTTGACATGATTACAAACACTAAAAATTACACCAAGTGCTCGAAATGGCCCCCATTCGCAGCTATACATGCTCTGCAACGTCGAATATACAGTGTTTGTAATCATGTCAAAGAATAATAATAAACGATGACAGTATGACTTGTTTTTAACCGACTTCCAAAAAGGAGAAGGTTCTCAATTCGACTGTATTTTTTTTTAATGTATGTTACATCAGAACTTTTGACCGTGTGGACCGATTTCGAGAATTTTTTTTAATCGAAAGGTGGTGTTTGTCAATTGGGCCCATTTAAATTTATTTGAGATCTAACAACTACTTTTCGAGCTATATCTAATAATGCGTTTTTACTTGACGCTTTTTTCGTCGACCTACGGTGTATTATACCGCATAACTTTCTACTGGATGTACCGATTTTGATAATTATTTATTTTTGTTGGAAAGGGGATATCCCTAGTTTGGTACCATGATAAGAAAACTAAGATCTGATGATGGGATCCCAGAGAAATCGAGGGAAACTCTCGAAAATCTGCAATAACTTTTTACTGGATGTACCGATTTTGATAATTTTTAATTTAATCGAAAGCTAATGTTTATCATGTAGTCACATATAAATTTTATTGAGATCTGATAACTACTTTTTGAGTAATCTTTGATAACGCATAGTTACTTGACTATTTTTTCGTCGATCTACGTTGTATTACTCGTCGATGTAATTAAAGTCGGTTTTTTTTTCGTTTGTGAGCAAACACAATTATTTTTTAATGCCTTGTTCTAATTTACAAGTTAGTCCAAGATCACTCTGTAACAGTAGTAATTTTTTATTTTAATTTTAAGTCTTTTTCAATTAAAGTTGCAATAATTTTTTTTTATTAATGGGATGGCAAATCGTTTTAAAATCTGTTTTTAGTAGGAATATTTTAAAATGAACAGGCACTGACAGTGTAGTTACTTTTTTTACAAAAATCATAAGTATTAACGCAACCAAATTTTAAAATGTATTTTAATGAAAATCTTCCTTTCTTCAATTAAAATTGGATATCTTTCTGTTAAACAATAGGATCTGCTATTGTGATACCATTTTGAAATTGGTATTTAGTAGGCATATTTTTAAATGAATGGGCACTGACAGCTTAGTACATTTTTTTTACAAAAATCGCTCTTGAATTAGCATGATATGTTAAAAATTTGGGTTTAAAGTAGAGTAAAACCAATTTTTTTCTTGAAAAGCCTTAAATTTACATTAAAAACATGTTATTTAACGATAGCTCTAGTGTTCAGCAGTAATTACCAGTAATCAAAATGAAAAAATAATGGTATTTGTTAAAACTACAACCAAATTTGTAACAAGGGGTACAAATATCGTAAAAAAATAAAAAATAAAAATATTTCCGGAACCTTTGGGTAAAAATGGATAAAATTGTAATATGTTATAGTAAATTACCTGGTTTATCGAATCCTTAACGGTGGACCACTATTTACGCCACACCCTGTATAGTTAACTGGCTGAGCCCGCAAACGTTGTTTTGCCATATATGATATTAACCCCCTCAACCTCTCCCCCTTATAACTTAGGGGTATGAAAAAAGATGTTGGTTAATTCTCAGGCCTACCCGATATGCACACAAAATTTCATAAAAATCGGTCTAGCCGTTTCGGAGGAGTATTGTAACTAACGTAGTGACACGAGAATTTTATATAAAGATAATCTACGAATATAATATTATGTTAATAACAACACTTATTTCGTCATATGAGTTCAGTTAAAGAAAATATGACTAAAATATTAAATTTTCTACCTATATATACAAATGAATTCGCGTGTTGATAATAAATTTTTATGGAGTGCGTTATTCAAAATGTAACCAACCGACTCCGACTTATGTAAGAAAAACTTTCAAATGCAATCACTCGTTTCTTTCGAACAACAATATATTAACGGTTTATTCTAATACAATATTCACAAAAGATAAATAGAAATCTTTGAAGTGAGAGTTATTGATACTTCGTTCAATTTATAAGTCATACTTCTACTGATGATTCGTAACCGTTCTATAGAATATTTAAGCTTTATAACATACTGCTTTTCGCCATTGCGTGTTGTCAAAAACTCTACAAATAATAATTGTGTTTGCCTGCATAACAAAAAAAAATGTCTTCAATTACATTCACAAGTAAAACCTACAACGTATCAAAGATTACTCAAAAGGTCATCAGATCTCGATCAAATTTAAATGTGACCACAAGACAAGCATCAGCTGTCGAAAAAAAGAAAAAAATAATAATGCACCAAAAAAGATTTAACATAAACATTAAAAGTGTTCTGCTTACAGCTATAGTTGTGGCTTAGCTGCTATAATTACTTAGATGTCTACTGTTGAAAAAAAAATATTTTTACTTTTTTTTCACAACGACATTTAATTTGTTATGGTGCGTTTTACTTAAACATATAATAAACCAAAATGGAATGATTAAAAACGAAAAAAAGTAGTAGGTAGGATATTTACGGTATTAGGTACGACATTTTTTTGACTTGACATACATTTTTTCGTAAATTTATATGATACATAGAAACTCATACATGTTGTATAAATATGACCCATACAAGCCACAATGGCCACGTACAAGTACACAGCTTTCCCCAACACGCCTATCAACTTTCCTCGATGCCCTTACTCGCTAAATTTTCATACTCGGACTCTTTAATATACGTTTTCTATTTACAATGAATGAGAGAGGTTAATTAGTGATAGGATACTCTTTTTAACTAGATTTATTACTTCTTGTAAAATGTTACAGTTTGATTCAACGGTTTCTATAACTAACCGAATTGTTAATAATATTGTACATATCAGCAAAACTAAACATTACAGATAAAAAAGAAACAAAAAATCAAGTTATGCTATAGATATTTAAGACAATAAATATATTACACGAAAAAAAATACCGATTTTTACTTATTTATTACATTGTTGCACACTAAAAGTAAATAAAAAAAATAAAATGTACAAACCTAATAGAGTTCAATGGTGGTTTTATCACTGCTAGTGATTTCTTACAATGAATTAAATGCCTCTATTGCCAGTATACATACGCACATTGTTATAAAACCTTTAATAAGCGGATTAATGCTTTGTTTATAAAAAAAGTGTAAAAATAATTTCCTGCGCAGTATCAAGGAACGCCCGCTAACGCCCGCGATAAATATGTCTTGTACTCGTAAGTACAAAAAAATAAACCAATATTTTTATTTCCTGTCTTAACAAATACGAGTAAAATGCACACTTTCTTTTATCTGTGAAAGTACCCTTTTATCTATATTAACTTTGTCGTAACTTTGTATAAAAATGAAAATTTGTTTTCTACAATGAAGAAGGATATAAAAACATTTAGTTACATAAACTTTTTCTAAAATTTCGGATATTATTTCCGTTATAAAGATAGTTGAACGATGAATTAAAATATAAATATTAAATAAAATCGTGTAAATACGTACGTTGTTTTAAAAAGTTTATCGATAGTATGCTTTACATAATAATTCGCTTCACAAAAACAGTTTTGTTCCATCCAGTTAACATAATAAATAATATTCCAATTTTAAAATTATAAAACCATATCTTTTTTTTTACTTTTATCTTTTCACCAGTGTGTATAATTTAAAAACATTTTATAACAAAAAAATGTTGTAATTAAAACACATTTAAATTACAATAGCGTCGAGAAAAAATTTATACTCGATTAAATTCAATAAAAAAATATATCACCTAGACATTTTTCCGATCACACCCGACTGCACTTTCATATATTTAATCACATCTTTCTAACATATCGTAAACTTAACAAACTGCTCTTTTTATTACACTACAGATGTATTAAGTTTCATTTCGTCAAGTGTGTGTTATTTTCGGCTAAAGTGATATACTTACATAATTATGTAAAACGTGACGCCTTTCGGTTTCACTAGCCTTAGTTAAACAGTTACTACGCCAACTAGTATTTGCCTTAGTTAAATGCATATGTAAATTAACGTACTAAAATATTACCTACAGTATCTTTACGTCTTAATTATTATGCAAAAAGGAACGGGGCTATCTTTAGAGACGAGAAATATTTTAAAAATTACTATGCTTTTGAATATTTCAAATGTGTACTTGTGTACACGAATAAGAGTTGTGATTGCTCGCAAACAAAAAAAAAACCACTTCATCCACATATACAATGATACAACGTAGGCAGACGAAAAAATAGACATACGCAATCAAATCGATCAACAAATCTATATCATACTGCTTGTTAACTCTATGCCAATTCTTTATCAACTGTTTGTACACTTCCCTACCGCTTCTCTTTTTCTTGCTATGTCCTATGCCCAAAAGATTGTCTGGAAGAAATCGCTCTTAGCGATAAGACCGCCTTTGTACATCTTTCTTTTCATGTATCACTTTTGTTGTAATGTTTCTTTGTGGTGTACAATAAAGAGTATTTATAATTATTATTAAATCTAAAACTTGAATCTTAACTAAAACATATGAAAATAATATATGTACGTAAGTTATACCTACATATGTAATACAACCACACCCTTAATCGTGTTGATAGGTGAAGTCAAGTGACGGGTAACGGATTAATAATTTATTGCCACTGGAATCAGGTCGTACATGTTCATTGCAATCATTGCGAAAATTTAACAACTATCAAAACTGTTAACGCTTCATTAACGTGCAGTATTTGTGAGGTTTTTGTAACGTCTTGTATCCTTTTAAGTAATGCCGGTTATAAGTAACTAATTTTATGTTAGCCCCTAGTCTATGTTTAATATACATTTTATTGTATATAGTACTATAGTCGTCTGTTACCTAAAACGAAAGCATTATTTTGGTTATTATTGAGAGCAAATTAACGTTAATAGACAAAATAAAACAGGTTTTATTTTTAAAGAGTAACTGTTATAATAGTAGGAAATTATATTCCGAATCGGTGGTAACTTCACTTTTACAATAATTAATTTAAAACAAGCATGATTTTAATGTGTAAAATGACTACAAAAGTGCTTTGAAGCCTATTCGAACTAGGTAATTTTTGATCGACTTCGATGTAATTTAAATTGACAAAAAGAAGATAAAGAACAGTATCAATTTTGAAACTTAAGAAAGTTTGCCGTCACAGCAATGCAGATAACACAGGTTTGTTACCGAAAGTCTCGTGTAAGTAAAAGCAATAATAGGGATATTGAAAGCATAAAATCTTTTACATACTCGTAGTATTTTTATTCAACTTAACGCTATAAAATTTATTTTCTCCCTATTTAGCACTAGCTGTTGCCGCGTTTTAACATGCGATAATTTGAGAAATTAAAAAAAAATATAAAAAATTAAAAAAAAATTAAAAAAATAGCTCATAGCCTTCCTCGATAAATAGGCTATCCAACACAAAAAGATTTTTTTTTTGCGATCATCGCGTTTAAGCAAACAATCTTTTTAGCTTTATGATATTAGTACACACTAAGTATCTGTAAGTGTTTGTTACTCCTGTTTTGTGTACTATTTTTATTTTATTTTTAATGTACTGATTTAAACATTTTTGGTGAATGTATAAATAAATATTTTACGAATATTACGAAACTGGTATTTTTTTAAATATTGTTTGTATCCGTGTGTCTGTGTTCCGAATATGACACCAGCTCAGTGACATAACAATAAATTCCTTAAGCCTGTTGTTTTCCTTTCAATAATTCACAGTTCCGCTTGTGCCCATCAATATTATATATTCGATATTTCTATGTCAGCATTTATTATGTCAGCAGTATTTTTTTCCGCAATATATTTTCTTGTTTTGTCCTACTTATTTATGACTCTACGATTTCAATAAAATATAAAGGCTATATCTGAGCCCCATGGTTTCACGTGAATTAATTTAAAGAAAAAAATAGCCTATAGACTTTCTCGGTAAATTTTTCAATTCGAAGTAGTTCCTGAGATTAGCGCGTTTAAACAAAACAAACTTTTGAGATTTATAATATTAATATAGATATCTATTAGTGAATGAAAAATATTATTAAACTAATAACAAGGTATTGTGTCTGTTTGTCTTTTCTTTTTGTTATCAATTCCGTGATCATGGCGTCCACATCATCGTAAACATAAGCCTCATATGTATAGGAAACCTCACATAAATAATAATTAGCCCAGCCCAGTTTAAATTAAAGTTTTTATAATGAACTTAAAATCATAAGAAAATGTTTCAGGTCTACATATACAAATAAAGATAAAAAATTAGATTAGTGTCAATGACCTGTGTGATACGCCAACAAAAGTTACTTATACTTTTTACAATTACTCTCATAAATTACTAAAATAATTAGCTTACAAAGTAATCGTAACAGGAACACGGATACAACATTTTAACATGACATAAAGACACAATAAATCATAGAACAAAGATCATAAGGAAGTGACTTCGAATGTGATATAAAATAATAGCAAAATTTTAAATATTTTTTAATTATTTTAATAGACTATCTAACAATCGTATTACATGATTTTATATGAACTTTGTAAGAATATAAATAATTGTGTTTGCTCGCAAACGAGAAAAAAGCTGACTACAATTAAGTACATCGAAAAATAATAGTAGTAGACGAAAAAATAGTCAAGTAGTACGACTCACCTAAGTAAGTGGTATTTCATGTCAGTGTAAAAATTTGCAAGAAATATTTTGATTTTTTTAATGAATTACCCTTTTACTTTCAATTAATTTAGTTATTTTTAAATCTATTTGATTCCAGTTTTATTTTTTTAAGTGTGAATTTTTTTTTATATAACTTAATTTGACACTTAAACTGAAAACAAAAATAATGATTTATGTAGATAATGACACTTTTTTATAAAAATTGTTATTCTGTGCTCGACAAACACAAGGATAGATTTAGTGCAGCTTTAGCGTACGGTCGGTTTGTTTGTCAAGTATCAACATCAGTGTTGCAACATCCGCTCTGCTTTGATACACTGGTTTCTATGATATTACCTTATATGGGAATTTATTTGATCTAGTTCTTGTAAAATAATAAAAGTATATCTATACATATTTATTCTATGTTTTCAAGATACACTCAAAATTTCCTGAACGGATTTTTATGCGGTTTTTACCAATAAACATATTGATTACTCGTATGAGGCCTGTATCTCAAGCTGTAGCCACCTTACTCGCCACAGACACACAACTCTACTTGAGAGCAGCATTTGGCTATTTATTATATATTAGGGTACACCTTTTTTTTCAGTCGGATCGATCCAGATTTTGAGCAAGATGTTTCCGACTATAACTAACTTTAACAACACAGTGTTGTTAAGGTAGGGCATACCCACAAATAAACTCTAAAGCATCAAAATGATAAAGACCGTCATAACAAGTAAGTTACGTAACATAATACCTTATACAATATAGTGAAACTCGATAAACCGTGACGCATAGCACGAGAGGACAATGGTGTGTAGGGCGCAGCTTCCAGGACATGCGTAGGGCACGCCCTCAAACTTTTAGTAACTTACACAATGACAGCTTGGGATTTGTCTAAATGACAAGTGTAGACAAGTTAAAGAAAAACTTGACAAACGAAATACCATGTCAGTAGGAACTCACTCTCTGTATATTTCATGGCAGGTCATATGTTGAAATCTGATAAATCAATTTAGCATTCTCGTCATCTAATCAATACATTTTATTATCTTAGGTATTCTTTTTTTTTAGTTTTTCTTAAGAAACGATATCATGTATGGGGAGTGTAATCGTGTGAAACATAGAAGCTGACACTCTTTTTCTCCTTAATTTTTCGAATTTAGAAAACTAATAGCGCGATTCAGCAGTATCATCTTAACGAAATAATATTAAAAAGTTTTCAATTGAAATCAACCACAGATTGAATAAGTTATTTAAACTAGCTAAGTGTAACAATCACGGTCGAACGAATAACAATTACTTTGTTAAATTACACTTAAAAGCCACGAATAGCATTGCTTGTAAAAAAAAACAAGATATCGTATTCAATCTAATATATTTTAGAACACAGCAAAATAATAATTTAAGTAGAGTTTTTTTCAACAGTAATTTTACCAATAATTTTTTTTTTATTTAACCATACTATACATAACTACATGCGAACTATGACAGCAAAAACATACCTACTAATACAAGAAATAAGTATTAATATTTGGGATTAAAAGGCTTTCACTAGTACCAAGATAGCACAGATTACTTCGCCAGTACGTAGAATGAAGAAAAGGAAAAAATTGGCGCCAATACAAATGTCAAACATTAATCAACAGATAATTAAAATACAAAAAAAAAATCAAATTGATCCCTCATCCAATTTGACGATGTGAATTAGGAGTGCACATAACAGTTATTAAACCTCCTTAATTAGAGTCGCAACAATTACATAAAAAACCGTTAATATCCCATTTCGAGATTTTCCCACAAGAATGCCGGTTGTTACTCGAAGTCGGTCATTTAAAAAACTAGCCGTCGATGCATCATTGTTCTTTGTGCTCTATTTATCTAACCGCTATTCCGTATTGGAGTTCCTCGATAATGAAAAGCATTAAAAACTTTCTTAAGGTTTAATTACAAAATAACACCTTTTTGAAAATTATAATTATTTCAATTCTAACACTTATTGAAGGCTGCATGTTGGTTAATTTTTTTTCTCACCAACTTTTTTTATATTAATTTGTAATGTGATATGAAATAAATAAAGCAATACATTTCAACATTACTATAGGTTCCCTAATAAATAAGTTTATTAACAACAAAAACATTTAAATATATAATATAACCAAAGTATACATTATTTAAAACGGAAAACAATATTTACAAAACATTTACAAAAAATCAACTCTTTATCTCCATATTCCCCAACTAATATCAAAACACACCGCACTAAAAATTAAAAAAAGAATCCTAGAGGACCTTGTCAACCTATACTGAACCCAAGCATTAACAAAACGTGTCATATTTAAGACAGTCAAGTAGAACATAAACTAAAAATGTAAATCTCGGAAGCTGATATCTTAACATTCATATGAAATCTAGACAGACTCATCACAAAGTTTACGACTGTAAAAGGAAAGACGAGCAGTTTATGAGTTACTGAGAAGAAACTGGTTCGACACACAAATTCTAACAAGCTTTGTTATCTGATTTCAAATTGGTCCGTTCTGTTTTTGATTATGATGTAGATCGCTTCTTTTCTTTACTTCTGTTAGACTTTTTCTCCTACTAAAAGTTCTATTTTTGATCTAACAACAGCTATGGTTCTAAATTTAAAAGCTACAGTAAATTTTTACGCAGCAACATTTTAACAAAACAATTAATTATATTAAGTAATCTATCATAATGTTTTGTGTAATATGAATGTGTTGGTCGAATCCCTCCGGAAATATAATTAATTTTTATCAACATTATATGTCCATTATTTTCTAAATTATAATTAATAAATATGTGAAGTTTTAGTCAAGTTGTAAGTCCTTGAAGAAGGTTAAGAAATTTTAAAAGTATTTGGTCCAAAATAAAGATTTTATTTGTTTATAAATATTATTTATTATAAAATTTTTCGAAATATTAAGTATAACTAAATTAATTATTAATTAATATAATTTATGATAAAAATGACAGGGCACGTACACATTACTATTTAGGCCTTACATATGTGAGAAACTGTTTACGGAAAAAGTTCAACATTACATAGAAATAAGATTATTATAAAAATTCTGTATTATAACTTAACAGTATTTTTGTTGGAACGAATTAATCATTGCGGAATCTTCGAAGTGAAGATTCCGCAATGCTTGAAGACAAAAGTTTTCGAGCAATGCGTCCTGCCTGTGTTAACATACGGAGCCGAGACGTGGACACTGACCAAGGGACTGGTCCACAAGTTTAAAGTCGCTCAACGTGCAATGGAACGGGCTATGCTTGGGGTCTCTCTCAAAGACAGGATTAGAAATGAGACTATCCGCGAGAGAACGAAGGTAACCGACATAGCCCACAGAATTAGCAAGTTGAAGTGGCAGTGGGCTGGCCATCTGTGTCGCAGGACCGATGGCCGTTGGAGTAGACGGGTCCTAGAGTGGAGACCGCGTCTTGGCAAACGCAGTGTGGGACGTCCTCCGGCCCGTTGGACCGACGATCTACGTAAGATTGCCGGTGTAGGCTGGATGAGGATTGCGGAAGACCGGGATGTGTGGCGCGAACATGGGGAGGCCTATGTCCAGCAGTGGACTGCGATAGGCTGAAGTGATGAATTAATCATAGCAGCATTTTAGGTCATAGCTGGAAATATCCTGGTCAAAATCTGGAGTAGCCCGACTGGGGTAGTACCTCTACCTTACAGAAGATCACAGCTAAATAACAGTGCTTTTAAGCAGTGTTGTGTTCCTGTGGTGACTAAGGTGACCAGAGCTCCTGGGAAGATTGGGAGTAAGGTCGGCAAAACGTTAGCAATGCTTGGTCTTGCAGGCATCTATTGGCTACGGTAATCTTGCATTTCACCATGTACCACAACTATTACATCGTCATGTTATACATTATGAGGCTTGACTTTATAATATATCATACTAAATTTTTTAACTCATTTTAATTGAAAATACTGCACAGAATCTTAAACATGTTTGAACATGACTATAAATAAACAACGAAGAAATTCAATTATTTACGTTAATAGGTTTATAAAAGATAAAAGCAATGTACAGTTCCGCAGATTTCCATTTCTACAAACAAGAAAACAAACTCAACATGTTGGACGCGGTAATGGGGCGCGACGCGGAGCATATTCGCCTTAGTCATAAAATATTTATCTAAACATAAATATAATGAAAACAAGATAGGAGTAGATATCAAATATCCCTACTAATATTATAAATGTGAATGTAAGTTTGTTACGGTTTCACGCGAAAACTACTTATCCGATCATCATGAAACTTTGTTTACATATCCTTGGAGGTATTATAAGTAACATTAAAAAACAAAAAAAAAATGCGAGCGGCGCCGCGGGTAAAAGCTAGTAGAGTATAATTTTTAAACGTTCACGGTCACAATAAATATTTTTCGCTGTGTAGTTACGAATACGGCAGTAGAGAATATAGCCAACCCTTCTCTTCTCGTGGGTGTGATAAGAAGTGACTATAAAGAGATAGCACAGTTCCACTACCACCTTGGAACTTAAAAAGCCGACCAGTGGCGGGATAACCATCCAACTGCTGGCTTCTAAAAACGCAGGCCGAAGACGGGCAGCAGGGTGTCCGGTGCGACAAAGCCAGCCCTGCGGTCACCAACCCGCCTGCCCAGCGTGGTGACTATTTTTGGCACGAACGTGTGAAGGCCTATGTCCAGCAGTGAACTGCGATAGGCTGAAGTGACGAATACTTTTCGTCACTCATGACCATGGCGACTACAACGTCAGACAATCGTTGTAAGTCCCGTAGAATCAAAATAACTTAGAGTAGAAATTTGTTTCAGTCAATAAAACCTTCATCCATAACTAAGCAACAAGTCAATCGAAAGCGTAAAGGCTAACGTAATGGGCGTTATTATTATTTTTTTCTTTCTATAGAAATGTTTATGACGAGGTACGGTAAACGTCGATGCGTGTAATACTCGTAATAATCTGTACGGTGGTATAGAAGTTCCTAACTTGCTACTAATGGTTCTCGCTCATTGAAAACCATCTCAGAAATTTCTCAAAATTCGTTGAAATTTTCTGTAACTTGCATAGTTCATCAAATATATTGCCTTTCTGCAACAACTGTCTTTTATAATATACATTACTTATTAATTATATAATTGGGCCAAAATAAAGTATTTTATTGGATATCAAAAGTCTGCTAGCAGTCAGTAACTTAGAATAGCAGATGACAGTACGCTTTAGGAGAGATACGCAACCAACTCTAGAGCATTGATTTATGATGAAAGATGGTGTAACCCTCGTAAACTCGATTGTAGGAAGTGCCTAATAGTTTCTAGTTTTCGTTCTATTTAACACGTCAAGCTCTTAACAATTGAAATTACATTTCAGGGAGTGCATTGAGTCTAACACAAAACAACCACCTAACAAATCGTTTGGTGTACAAAAAAATGGCATGTTACTGAGAAAAGTGATATATTTAGCCGGTTTAAGCGATTTAACGGAAAAAAATAGTACTTTTGTCTGATGTTATGTGACGTAAAGTTCTTGATATAAATATTTCTACGTATTAGAAATAAATTAACCTTCAATTGTCTGTATCGCATGACTTAGCAATTTAACGTCTAACGGCAGATTATCTGCATAATTTTTAGGCCAATAGATTGAATACGTATATATTAAAATATATTTTGATGAAATTATGTGTTTTAGAATATAAATTTTGATAGCAAAGTTTTTTTAATTTTTATTTGAAGACACGCCGTCTGTGAACTAGCGATGCGATTTGTTTAAAATTATTTCAAGTATAGTAATTATTGAGGAAAGAAAAATTTATGCTAAAAATTATATATAGAAATCAGTTAGCGAAAACTACATAACAAACAATAAATAGGGAAACAAAATTTGACGTGGTTGAAGTCGAACCGATCCTATATTAAATAAGTCGCAACCAACTCGTAAACAACTCACAGAAAAAAAAAACAAATTCAAGATCTATGGTTAAGTCCGCACGCGCCTAACGGCACTGAGCATTACAGTCACACGTCTGATTGGTCACAACTCACAACGCATCTGCTCGCTAAAGTAACTCTCTTTAGTTCCGCCGGATTCTTTGGAAAGCACTTTTTATTGACTGGTGAATGAACCTTACGTATTATCGACGCCCATTAGATACGATTGTATTTTAATATTGAATTTTATATTTTCTATTTCATATTTAAAGATTAAAACGTAATAGTTTAAATTGATTAAAACAATCGTCTTAAATGATTTAATTTTTTTTTATAGAATGTCAGCTGATTATACGCAATAACAGAGTTATAAAATTTAGCTAATAGCTGTACGAAAAGTAATAGCATATTTATGGTTTAGCCATGTTAAATCCTTAATATTACACCGACATAGATTTATTGCATAGTAACAGCCAGTAAATTTAATATTGCTGATCAAGGGACGCGTCTACTGACGCAGAGGGTGTAGATAAATCAAAATGATTTATATGATTTATTAAATGAAACAAGAGTTAATATAAAAGTCCGCAGACTTTGTGTCGCCATATTTTTTTGTGATGATATCAATATTTTTTTCGTTTATACAAAACTAGCTTCTGCCTGCGACTTCGACCGCGTGGAATAGGAACAATTCTGTCATACATGATTTTTGCAAGACTTTTACTGTTTGCGCAGGGCACGCAGCGGGAACTCTCAAAAGGAAAAACTAACACGATTTTGAAACATTTTTCATTGGTGCTCCGCTCCCATTGGTCATAGCGTTATGATATATATGCCTTCCTCGATAAATGAGCTATCAAACACTGAAAGAATTTTTCAAATCGGACCAGTAGTCGCTGAGATAAGCGCGTTCATACAAACAAACAAACAAACATTCTTCAGCTTCATAATATTAGTATAGATAGAATTAATCTGTAAATAATTACGGTACGATCGAGTGTACATTATATTTCGGATTTTATATATTTATATAGATTGAAAATATACGTATATGGATAGTGTGAACTAACAGAATAGAAAAAACAATTTTAAGTTTCTCAAGGATTTAGCAGTTATAATTTATAATTAGGAGAACATTCGAGAAGAGCACGTGGGAGCTGGTGCAAGCAGTATAATGAGTCATTAACCCTAAGATTATGGCTTATTACCACATACTGAAGCGGTTGTTTATTATCATTGAAGTGTAATAACCTTCCTTTGTAAACTGGTTATCTAACACATAATTTTAGCTAGATTGGCATTCTTAGCATGTTCATACATATATAATCGTAAGAAACTTAATATAATTATATTAATTTTTTATTGTGTTACTACCGCAAAAAAAATTTAAATCTATTTATACAAATATAAATTAATTTCAAAATGTATGCGCAAGCCTGAAACTCAAAAATGACTACGAATTGGATTAATTTTGCGAAATTGTGAAAAAAAATTGGAATGTTTTGAAAAAAGTAACAATTATTTAAACTTCGAATGCGTTTAATAGTTCGCGAGATAGGACAACGTCGGGAAAGGTCGTATTAAAACTTATTTCTCTTCATATTTTCTAGACCTTAAAAACTTTTATTTAAATTGATCGAATTACTTCTCTATGTTCCTTATTATTTAGAAAGTGGCCTTTCAAGTTTTCAGCTCGAATATTTTCAAAATACACTATTTAAGTACACTATTACGTAGTTACAGTACGTCTTTACATCATCAAGCTTTTCATTTACTTCTAATTACTAGGAGAACATAAACTCCAAGAAGTAACGAAGCTTTTATAACTTTAAAACAAAGAGCAAATAAATTTACTAAGTAATTACTGTTAAAATAACATCTACAATAAAATTATCACGCTAACTTAAAACTAACGCTTGACACCGTTTTAATATTACAACGCATATACATGTATGTAGAACTAATAATACCTTTTTTATTAATAAAAATAATAATAATGAAAACTCTTTATTGTACACCAAGAGTGAGCAAAAATACAAAAATAAAAACAGGAGTTAAGTACAAAAGGCGGCCTTATCGCTAATGAGCGATCTCTTCCAGGCAACCTATTACTTGGTTTATAAACAAAATTGTGTTTGCTCAATGGAAATAAACCGACTTTAATTTTCATCACAAGTAAAAAAAAACGTAGGTTTTCGAGAAAATAGTTAAATACGCATTATTAGACAACTCGAAAAGTACACCTACACGTCAGATTTCGATCAAATTCGGGACAAGTAAAAAGTTGATGTAACACACATAAAAAAACGTGTGTGCTTTAGACCACACGACTGAAGTAAGACTACTTTATCTACATCTAACTTATATCTCCCGCTCAAATTCCGTTCGCCTCCCCCTATCACACTTTTCGTAACGCTCTCGTCACGCTTTCACCAGCTTACTCCCAAAATCAAGAGTGCGTAAGAAGTTTTACTTCAAAAATACAGTCGAATTGAGATTCTCCCCTCTTTTTTAAGTCGTTTAAAAATAATTAGATGCTTCGCTTATGCGCTTAACTTATACCCTTACTATCACGTGTGTGATTTTAATTTTAGCTCGTACAAAACATTCAAGTGATCTCAATCATCGGAAATGAACAAAAAGACAAAATATGCCAACCAGTAGTTGGCAAGTAAACTTTAACATTGCGATATACGCAAATAGAATATAATATAATTTCGGTAAAATATAAAAACAAAACACTTGGGTACGACTGTAAAAAGAAATGGAAAATCTAGGGAAAAAAATCATTTCAACATTAATAATTATCCATCAATATTTTATAATTACAAATATCACTAAATAAGTTCACTTTTCTTATATTTACAACTTATTAGATGTAGAACCTAATATAAAACATATAATTTTATGTGTCAGTTATTCGGAACACCTCAGTGTCTGCTACATAAAGTTGTCATATGTAAATTTAATGAATCATCGTTACATACGAAACATGAGATGAAAAACCCAAAAATATCTAGTATCTTATTGACACACTTATTTATGGACGAAATTAACATATAGCGAAGCTATGGACAATGTTAATATAAAGCATGCCCTACATTTATTCCAAAGAAATGGATATCTGTAAATTTCATATTAATTTTTTTAATCTGTTAAAACTGAAGACAACAAAAACCTTACATTTAATCTATACATATAATAAAAATAAATCGCCGACATGTGTGTACACGCATAACTTCTGAACGACTGCAGTTTTTTTTTTTTTTTTTTTAAGAAAAGAGTAAGGCAAAACGAAATTCGTCTGATCAGCTAGTTGTTAATTAAATTTATTTTAATAGTATGAATCTGATGGTAGTTTGTTTTATGATTCTAATCTCGGGATCTAGATACTAGAATGTTAATTAAAAAGTTAATAGGCTATAAATAATCACAGTGTAATAGATACCTATAAGGTAGTAATAAATAAACTTTATATAATGATCATAAAAAATTACAATTTTGTGTAGACAGATACCGTTAGATTTATCAAATACAGATTTAACAAAACAACGATGTCAGAGATAAACCTCTCGGTCAGTGCGAGATATCGTATTATCTCCCGTTCGCTCAATAAAGAATAACTTTCTCCGAATAGTAGAACAATCCATAAAACGCAGTCACGATATCTAAATAATAAGATCTATCTTGTACCGATGAAGTCTTCACTTGCAAGGTGTAAAAAAAACATATTATTCTAATATGAAATAATATAAAAATACAAGTTCATTTTATTAACTAAGATCGATGCAATTGTCATTTGTTAGTTTTGTTATGTTATCATGAGGATCCAAATATATCTGTCGTCTGTTACTTCATAATATGTACAAAAAGGTTTATTATTCATAGTTTCTTTTGTATCTGTTACATGTTATTTTTTTTAAATACGTTTTCAGTCAAGTAGGTTGCGATTCCCGCTCAGGATGAATATTTGTATTTATACAAATATTTGTTTCCAGTTTGTATGTCTGGCTTTTTCTGGTTGCGGGTTCGATCCCCGCACATGACAAACATTTGTATTGGCCATACAGGTGTTTGCCGTGGTCTGGGTGTTTGTGCAGTCCTTGTGGGTGTCCCCACCGTGCCGCGGAGAGCACGTTAAGCCGTCGGTCCCGGTTGTTATCATGTCCACCTGAGAGCGATCCTTAAAGCATAGTACGAAATATATCCGCCAACCCGCATTGGAGCAGCGTGGTGAATTAAGCTCTGATCCTTCTCTTACATGAAGAAAGAGGCCTATGCCCGGTAGTGGGATATTACAGGCTGAAGCGTATGTCTGGCTTTGTGGGTCTTCCCACCGAGTAGTGATCGTTACTCAT
The DNA here is from genome assembly GCF_905220565.1 of Melitaea cinxia. Taxonomy (NCBI): domain Eukaryota; kingdom Metazoa; phylum Arthropoda; class Insecta; order Lepidoptera; family Nymphalidae; genus Melitaea; species Melitaea cinxia. The sequence continues at coordinate 2,784,388 of NC_059405.1, read as the reverse complement.
AGTAAGGAATATATCCGCGAACCCGAAATGGAGTAGCGTGGTGGATTGAGCCCTGATACTTATACTGTACGGCGAAAGTAACCTATGCCCGGCAGTGACATGTTACAGGCTGAATAGTAGTATTCGAGTTGGTTTTGTTACACCTGGCTGAGTGTCGAAAAATGAAAAATCATAATTGCAATCATGTGTTTAATTTATCGAATGAATCAAATTTGTATATCTTAATATATATAAATCTCGTGTCATAATGTTTGTCCTCAATGGACTCCTAAACTACTTAACCGATTTTAGTCAAATTTGCACACCGTGTGCAGTTTGATCCAACTTAAAAGATAGGCTATATTTTTTTTTGATACATTATGTTATTATTATATTTCAGTAAAAAATAAGGTGATACGAAGTTCGCCAGGTCAGCTAGTTTGTTATGAAAACCAAAATAATAAAAATAATGTATTATTGGTGGAAATATTCAAAATGTGTTTTAGTAATACAACTTCGCTTACGTTTAAACGTAAACGGTTTGGTGATTTTGTTTTTTCGTTGGATCTGCTAAAAGCCTACAATCGTTTACAATTTTAAAACATCATATTAGTTTTATATCTTAACTTACATTTAAAATTATACATATATACCAACACACGACCATTTCCTCTTTTGCCTTCTCTTGTTGTCAGGAAAAGGTCGCTTGCTCTATCATACTTTGCTACAATCTATTTTAAGTAAAACTTCTTTACGCCCGCTTGACTTACGGAGTAACCTGGTGAATGCGTGACGAGGGCGTTACGAAAAGTGAGATCGGGCGAGGCGAACGGAAGTTAAGAGGGAGATATAACTAGTGAAGATAGAAAGAGAGATATTTACGCTTCGTATATTACTGCAGGAGTTAAGAAGTTTTACATCAGTCATGTGGTCTAAAGCACACTTGTTTTTTTTTTTCTATGTCATATTCCTATTTATGTGTACGATAATAGTGTTTGCTCGCTAACATCGACAAGCAAAATACACATTATTAGGAATAACTCAAATGCTACTGATACGAGTATGTCGTATACACATATCTCTCCCAAATTTAAAGTGGACTACACGACAAGCACTACACCTGTAGAGTTATGTGAATTACAGTCGAATTAAGAATCTCTTGCTTTTTTGAAGTCGGTTAAAAGTCATATAAAATAGTACAATATATACTTTACGCTGTACTTTACCACATATATTCTTCTTATATGTATAAGACGATAGTGATGTCAATCTGTCTACAAACATCGATAATATTTCTAATAAATCACTCAAGTCACATCACTAGCACATATTTGTGCATGCATATCGTTACTCCATTGTCACTACAACTTGATGTAGATACGAGGGTAGAGGAAATGCATCCGTATATTGTTCCTCCCTTTTTTTCCTAGACATGACATCGTGTTGTTTCATCGCTCTCATAGTAACGAGTAAAATATCAATTCGAAGTATGCGTTGAATTCATAAGTATATTTTGTAAGAGACATTTGATTGATAATATAATAATTATTATGACATTATAATACAGAAATGAGTACATACTAGATGACACGGCGAACTCCAAGTCATTATTTTTTTAAATTTATCCACGTTTAAGCGATTTATTTTTATTTACACAAATATATTTTGTTTCTGTTGCGGTTAAAACAAAATTCGAAGTTATATTAAAATAGTTTTTATATTATTATAATAAATATTGAATGAAAATATGTGTACATTATAATTGATTGAGATATTAAATGATTAATACAATTATAATTATTTCTTAACTAATTCAAAAATAAACACGAAAAAAGATAGAAGAACTGAATTAAATTACAAACAGATATACAAATATAGAAAATACGTTGTATAAATCTTTCAAAGCTTTGAAGCGTATCTTTGAAACAAATTAAACTCACTATTAGATAATTATCAAATTATAACTGCTATGTAGTACTAAGGTACCGCAAGTGAAACCAAGGCACCGATACAATTAATACACCAACTCAAATTTATCAAGACCATGTCAGAGAAAGACATAATCGTCAATCGGACGTGACTAATAAGTCGAAACCTGTTTTCAAAGGTACAAACCGCTCGACACAAAGCTGCGCCCCCACGCAGGACCCAATATGTTACACTTTTATAGCTGGATCACTTTTTTTGTAATAATAATAAGGAGCCTATTTTCAAGGATAAATGTCATGAGTCATGTTTGAAGATGTATGCAGATTAGGTGACTAGTTTGTAATAGAGTTAGTTTTATACTTATATAAAGATATTTAATTTTTTTTTTATATTACTAAGAGGCAAAATAGGATATTTTGAATATACCATAGCCATTGACTTGCAAACCTTGCAGCAGTATAAAAAAATTAAGAAAAAAAAAGTGAGTTAGAAAGAAAAAGAAGTTTAAAATTAATCTTTTTTCTTATTTTTCTTTCAGTGTTCTTCAATGTGACGTGTAACTTTTTTATTTTCTTGCACTTAATCATCTTGAAGCTTAATTTAAAACAGCCAAGTTATTTAAATCAAAAATAGTAAAAAATATATCAATTAAATCTAAAGTCACAATTTAATAGAAAAAATGTATATGTATGTAATACATTACTAATTACACTAACGGTAAAAAAATATATTCTAGTACCACCTTTGCATGTAAAAAATTGCTCACTGATTGAAGTAACAAATTTAAATAGTAATTTTATAGACATTTTAACATCATATAAGAAGATTATAAAAATATTTATTTAATTGAAATGATAATTTTTTTCTTGTTATAAATTTTATATTTATAATTATCCGGTGTAACAAGACATAACATTTGTGCCAGTGACATTTTTTTTAAATTAAGTTTTGTTTAATTTTATAAATACGATTCGGTCGACGTTGTGGCTGAAGCTGGCTCTTTACCGAGTGGTCGATGATCGGATACCCGTATAATAATATTTGTATAAGCCATACAGATATATATTTATGTTTTCCTGGTTATGTGAGTTTGGTGTATTTGAGTTTCAATTACTTATTACCGAACCCCCTACATAGGATTTAATCCTATTGACGGTTTTCGAAGGTAAAACCAAAAAAATATCAATATTACATATCCAAGAATTATAGAATAATAATGCAATAACTGTATAACTTCAAACTTAAATTATAATAATTATAACCTTATAAAGTCATAACATTTCATAACACTACTAAGAACTTAACCCACATGTTCGGTATTGTTTCAGGCTTCAATCCGTATCTAACGTACATACGGCTATTGTATTTAAATGAGATCGATCATTCGGCGTGTCACGGATTCGTGTCGTAACAACTTTGCAAGTGTGAGAATTTGTTGACTAACTAAATATTAAACGCGACTTCCTTTTTGTGGACAATTTGATGTTATCAAACTGATTAATTATTTAAAACTCTATAACATAAATAATTTTATATTATAATTATGAAGGCGTCACAATACTTTTTTTTTTTCAAAAAGGACGAGTATCTCAAAAATAAACTTCTGAAGGGTTAATTTAAGTTTATTCATATATATTAGTTCAGACCTATGTCATTTTATTTATATAAGTAAAGTCAATCATGTATAATAGAATTATGTCTATATAACAACCCACCTGCCCAGCGTGGTGACTATGGGCAAAACACATGAGTTCGCGCCATTTTTGGCGTGAACTTGTGGAGGCCTATGTCCAGCAGTGGACTGTGATAGGCTGAAATGATGATGATGATGATGATGATGATGATGATGATGATGATGATGATGGTGATGATGATGATGATGATGATGATGATGATGATGATGATGATGATGATGATGATGATGATGATGATGATGATGATGATGAATAAGTAATTCAATTATCAGCTTTTGGAATACGATTGAAATAGAAGAATTGTACCTACTCTAATAATCGTTTTGGTGAAGTATCTAGTGCCACTTGCCAGCCAAATCGTTAACAAAAAGTTTCTTAAAACGTTATTGGCTGAATATTTAACATGCCACTGGATTATGTGTGTATTATATGAAAGACTAGGCTACGTATGGCTAGTAAAACTACATTGTGAGTCATACTTTATCAAACATCAATTTTTTTTAACAAAAATCAGTTTAAAAGATATTGAGATATGAAGATAAATTCATACAATCACGTTTCATAACAAACTATGAGACTTATTGATAAAAACATCTCTAATGAACACGTAGTCACTTTCACTAGACATGTGCATGATATATCGATATTTTGTTTCATATCTAATAGCTTTATCGTTGTTACGTCACTAATTGTAATCGAGTTGGCGTGAGGGTTGCCAATTTAAAAAAAAAAGTATCGATGTTTTTGAGAGTTAATTTTTACGACTTTTATGTTGACTAGATTAAATGATGTGAATAAAACGTAAAAATGCTTTCGAATATCATTGAAGAACAATATTTTTTATTTTTATTTTAACTCTTATAATTATTGAATCATGTACTAAATATTAAAAATACCGTATTGTTTTATAAATTAATAAAAAAATCTAATACATATTTACTACAATTTCTTCAATTCTAGATCGATATAACTAACACAATTATGGTTACTCTTTGTTGTTATATTTATCTTGCAATAAACACTTTACAAACAGGCGATTTGAAAAAGAAAAAAAAAGCAAAAATAATTGTTACTGTGGAATAATTCATTAATTACAAAGTAATGGTCTGGAATGTGATTTACGAGATAATATGACAAAGCGAACAAAATTACGATCATTACTTTAGAAACTTTTACGTGCTGACTCGGTACAAATTAATTGCTCTTGAAACTTAATACAGACACAAAGATGATATTTTTGAGACTGATATATAATGTACATATTGTCTTTATCATCTATATTTATATATCTATCTAAAATATAATAAAAAGTAAACTGTAGCATTGCACACTAGCCTTATTGGTATTCTTTGGTGCTTGTAATTGTGAATTTGTACTTATTGTTTCTTTATTAGATATTTAAATAATAAAGAATAGCCGAAATGTACGCACATAACTTCCAAATGACTGCATCAAATTCGTTTTTTTTTTTTTTTGTATTCGTTATTATCAGGACGTGGTTTGTATGAGCGAAAATAAAAAAAAAATCGACACATTCACGAAAAAAGATATGGCATAAAGTTCGCCGTATCAACTAGTAGATAATATATAGCAACGTATGTACAAAATCAAATGGTACGTTATTGAACCAATGGGTAATGGGTGGTTGATAATGGACGTGACAACGTCTAATAAATCGATGAACGCCGGCTGCATGCACGAAAAAGGGTGACTCATTGTAGTGTTGCGCTTATTCTAGCGTTACGCTAATTGTCCCGTTACAACCAAAGTACACTCTATCTTCCACTCGATTGGCCTATATGCGTCCGAGAAGACGTTTGTTATGACGCTGTCACTTTAAACTATCGTCCGTAAACCAACTTTAGAGACAAACAATTTTTTTAATACAGATGGCAGGTATTTTATTTACGGAAATCGTACTAGTGTAGTTTGCAAAAAATAGTGTTTAAATATTATAACAATAAATACGTTTCAAAACTACGCCACAGGTGCAACTATTCGAATTGAACACAAAGACCAAATTTACCAAATTTATTTTAATAAAACTTGATACTTACGCAATTGTATTAAATGTTTGTAACTTATATTTCAGAACGTAACAAATCTTTGTACTTTATTTATTTTCTATACAAAAAATAAATAAATAGAAAGATTATTAATAATCGTTAGATTTACAAATCAAGTCTACGATAAACTTAACGCGTTAGATAACGCTATAGTAATTATAATTTTTAAAACGTTATTAACTTAGTACTATTAAACGATTACATTGGTAAGATGTATTTCAACAGTTCTGTTTGAATTGCAGAAGCTTTATTTAAATACACACTATTGACCATAAAAATTATTATATATACCTACCTATATATTTTTATGTAATAGCTAAAGTACGTTTATCTGTCTTATAAGCCAGACACATGTAGTAAAAGAGAAAAGTCAAAGGTTTCAAGTCAAATATTTATACATACATAAAAATAAAAAGTTTTCTAACAATTTGTGGGGGATTGTTATCAAATGAAAAGTCGGGAAAATTGTGTAGAGAATATTGGTAAATTTCAGAACTTTACGGGTTTAACAGGAAAGACGAGATGTCCGTCGAGTCACACGATCTGTGGTCAAGAGAAATATATATAAATGAATAATTGAAATTAAAATACACGCAGGATTTCTTTTCTTTGTGTTCATTATTGTCAAAGAGAAAAGAAGTTTGTCTGAAAGAGATTTTAAAAAATCAGTATAGTCAAGAAAAGAATAGTTCGCCGAATCAGCTAGTTTTTATAAACACACACATAGGTAAACTAATTACAGGCAACCGTAAAATGTAATCACAAATATAAGTCACTAGCATATGTTCGACACCGACTGGACAGTTAGGCTAGCTTTTAGTTCATCGAACTTTACTCAAACATGATTCAAACATGAATCAAAGACGACAAAAAACTGTCATGTCCGTTCGAATCATGACCGGCGATTGATACAGATAAACGTGAGGCTTGAGACGATAAAATTGATTTTTTGAAATTGGTAAAACGCAAAAAGTGTGAAAATTTTAAAGGGCGACTAGCTTTAACCAACGACAGAGGAAACATAGTTTTAATTTAGTTACAATTTCACAACAATTGTTTATAAAGTAGTAGCTCCAGTTCTAAACGGTGAATCAATAAAACTTACACCAAATTTTAAGTAAAACCCCTATAAGAAAACTTTGAAAACTGGTCCCAATTTCTTGCAGCAGATTTTGGGGTAATATCGAAAAAACATTAAGATACATTATAATGACTAATAATTACTCAGGTTATTTCGATTTTTAAATTCTTATTGCGTTATATCATTAAGTAATTTAAAAGGCTATAAAAATGCACGATTCTTATAAAACAGAGCAGTTGGTACAAAAAACGTGAACTTGACTGTGAAGATAAATATGTTTGTAATTGTAACTTAATTCACTGCAGATTCTCATAACGCAAATATGAGTAAAAATAGACGATTCGTCTAGTTGTAACAATTAATGCAGTTTTTTTTTTCGAAATTCTATCGACCTTGGGCAGTAAATAGATTTCGTTTTTAAACGTTGACCCCTCTTTTTTAATTATTAAAAAAATATATTCTTTTATCACACTATTTTTACGACATAAAGTTACAGAAATTTCATTAAAACTTTTTATTTAATAATCAACAAATTTACTTTTTTAGAAATTACACTAATCTAATTTTAAATGAAAAAAATAATAATAACCATTTATTTTTAATTTTTACAAAAACAATAGAACCTCTTTTTATATTCAACCACTATGTCACTATTATGATAACAGCTGACATTAAAATATAGAATTAATTGAATAATATGATATTACATTGCACCATATGTAATAGAAACAGTTGTTTTGTTATAATTTTTTCTCAGAAATTAAAACAATGACTTCAATTTCACAATACACGCTTGTTTTTATAATATTTCATTTAGTTTAAAAATGTTTTAACATCGCTTTAACATCATTTTATTGTTTAATTCATATGAAAAATGTTTTTTAAATCTCGAACATGTAATTTTGTTTTGTTTTTTTTTTTATTTTTTTAACAGTCTTTTATTAAGTAAATAAATATGTATAACATTCACGACGTTAACCTAGAGCAACTTAATGCATGTACTTATGTAACAGCTGATTGACACTGGTAACTGTTTTATAATAAATGTCTATAATATGAATTATACATACATATTCCATGTTCAAATCTATATTATATATAATTTAAAAAAAGTTTTATATATCTATATATAATTAAAAAAAAAGTTTTAGCATAGGTACAATTTTTCGTTACATACATATTAACCACATACAAATGTTGCAATAGTAAAGAAACCCAAAAACATATTTATCATAGAGAAATATTTAATTTTAAAAACAATTACAAAATTGCATAAACAGACATTTAAAAACACAAAATCGTTAATTGCAGATAGCACGCGATTCGTTTTGCGAAATCTAGTTTTTTTTAACAACGTTATCCAAGTAATTGGTGGATTAAAACAAAAAAAAATGGTTACATGACAGACCTACTTAACTAGTTCCATAGACAGTTTTTCGCGCTAAAACGCATTACATGAAATTATTGGAATTATGAAATTATTCGTCAATTACGTCGATAACATTCGCCAAAATTGCAAGAAGTAACAATTTGTAAATAAAGTTATTACTATTTACCGAGAGATAAATTATTTTTCCGCTTTTAACTTTCTGATACATTTCCAACTGATTTTTTTTCTTTAATTTTTTAAAATCTTAAATTACTACTTATATACCTTCCCTGCCTTAGTTATTAAATAAGTTTTAATTGTTTACTTACTACCTGTGTCTCTCGGTTTCAATAAAATATATAAAATATAGCCTTTATGTTATTCTATGATTCAGTTTACGAAATATCAACTTTCACTTGGCTTAAAAAGAAAAAGAAAAATAAACTTTGTGCATTTATAATATTAATAGTGTAATTTCATGGTACCAGAGGGTCCATAGGGTCATGGTCATCTCTCTTATAAAGAGGAAAGATTTGATTGTTTATTTGCATTAAATAGGCTCCGAAACTACTGAACTGATTTAAAAAATTCTTTCACTGTTGGTAAGCTACACTGTCCACGGGTGACATAGGCTATATTATATTTTAAAAAAATTGGGGAGCTAATATTTTGAAATTTTTGTTAAACACCCATGCAAAACCAGGGCGGGATTCCAGTTATATGATAATTATGATCTAATTTTGTTAAATAGGTTCACACATTACTCTGACGTAAAATTACTAGTGATTTATTCCCATCAATGATTTAGTATAGTCAGAGCAATAAGTATAAAATAGCTGAGAGAATTTCTACCGAAATAAACACCTTTCCCCATAATTTATTTTAAAATGATAAATAATATTGAGCAACTAGGTAAGTTTCTCTTTATGTTACAGTGTTCTGAAGATTGTTTTTAATTTTGTGGTCTGCAATAAAATGTGTTTACTTTTATCATTTCACGTGTTCTATGTACTGTGCAATATTGTCGTAAAAATAACAAAAATCACGCATATTCTAATAAATACTAAATATCGCTTACCTCAGTGCGATAATTTTCTATTTCAAAACAAGCCAATCTAACTCATCTATTTATTTCTAGACACGTAAATGACAAGGAAAGTGGTGTTGTATGATTGTTGTGACCTTTGATAAATCCGCGCTTTCCACAGATATACGTGCGAATTTATGTTAGACATGTTGCCATCAGCAATTTCGTTAGATTGCAAGAAATGTTCGAAGATTCTGATATTTTATGCTTCCATGGTACTTCGAGATATAGGACCTAATGAATATAATAAATTGTCTTGTGCCCGGTTCCTATATTAAGAAAACGATTCGCTACGTATACGACTTAACCATTTAATTACAAAAAATTGTTCAAAATTGAACGGTTAGTGAACAAAACGACTTCTTTCTTTGGAAATAGATACCACCGGATTTTAGCCAAAGATCAATTTACAAATGAACACAATCTACAAATGGGTATTATAAATATATGGATACTTTCAGACACAACAGAACATGTATTGATAAATATTACGGTTATATTAAGTTATTTTAAGGACAAAGATATACCTAATACAGATAACAAAAGAAAATAATAGATTAAAAAATGGAATTATCTATATAAGCGCCTTTTTTAATTAGGTATGACAAAAAACTACCTATTATAACTACCTAACTAAATAAACTACTACTACGAAACTAATTAATATAATATATATTCTAGAACTTAAAACAGAAAAAGTTTATACAGCATCATAGGTACATACCCTACTCAACCCATTCTAAATATTCTATTTTTTTTAACATATATCAAAGGTCATTAAGATTGTAGAGCACTACCTGCGTATCTACGCACATCACTCATGAAAATAGTAAGTATAAATGTTTTAAAAATAACATTTAAAAAATGTACACCTAAATAAAATCTAAACATTCACAAATCAAGTAAAAAGCGCTTATTGTAAGACACAAACGTGTCTTCCTAATGTAACAATTGGTGTTTAAAATGGTACCTGTCCATTAGTAACGTAACGAAACCACAGAAATCAATATTAGTTCCGCTAGACCTTTCACCAGCACCCTGTCAAGCTATTTGCCCTACACGTGTCCAGCCATGCCTAACTGTCGATATTTTCTATAACACGAACTTCCTGCATCCGAAATGGAAAATGTTTCTTGGAAAAAGCTGTGATTATCTTGAATCTTTATTTAGTTGGACTTTGTCAACTTGACGATATAGTTCCGTAATTATTAATACATATCAATTAATAATACAATGAAAAATCATTAACTTATTATTATTAATTAGTTTCTATATCTTAAAAGATACAGATCACATAGTTTTGCCACCACTTCCGAAAATGGGAAAGTTTATAATTGTGTTTGCTCGCAAACGCAAAAAACCGACTCAAATTACATCGACGAAGTAGACAGCGTCGGTAGACGACAAAATAGTCAAGTAAATACGCGTTATCAAAGATTACTCAAGAAGTAGTTATCAGATCTCGATCAAATTTGAATGGGATCGTAAGACGAGCATCGGCTTTCGATTAAAATAAGAATCATCAAAATCGCTAAAGACAGTGAAAAGTTATGTGGTATAATAAAACGTACGTCGATGAAAAAATAGTCAAATAGGCATTGTTAGATATAACTGAAAAAATAGTTGTTAGATCGTACTTAAATAAGACCACAAGACACGCACCATTTTTCGATTAAAAATAATTCATCGAAACTTGTCCACCCAGTCAAACGTTCTGAGGTAACATACATAAAAAATACAATCGAATTGAAAACTCCCTCTTTTTTGGAAGTCGCTTTAGATTTAAGATTTTTTTTTTTTAATTTTTTATTTTAAGCAAAAATTTTTAAAAAATAAATAATTATTATCAAAAAACTCTTACCTCCGAGATTAATTATGGACAGACTAAAGCAAAAACCGGATGAATAATAAACCTTTTTATAACTGGATCCAACATTTGTCCAAATTAAAGAGCATTGTATTTTAATTGGCTCTAACTTTTTTGGGTTTCTATGTGACGAAGAGGCAAAAAACTTGTTCCATCATTGGCCGGACACTGAAATTTATAGTCACTTGATAATACAGTCTAAAGCGATTCATAATCATGGACTACATATTGAATTTGTTAAGTTTTATTACAAACAAAAAGAACTACAAAGATTTTATGCGATTTTTTATTTTTATTTTTTATATATAAAAAGTTGTATTTTTCTTAACCTAGTTATTCTGATTACAGATTAATAATCACTTGAGAAGATTTTATAATCAGTATTCTTTTTACATTTTTAATCGACTTCAAGAAAAGGACGAGGTTCAAAATTTGACTGCATTTTTTATATGTTACCGCAGGAGTTTGGACTTAGTGGACGGATTTCGATGTTTGCTTTTTTTAATGGAAAGGTGGTGCGTGTCATGTGGCCCTATTTGAATTTGATTGAGATCTGCCGAGTGCTTTTTGAGTAATCTCTAATAATGCGCATTTACTTGACCATTATTTGTCTCTCTACGTTGGTACTGGTCCATGTAAATGAAGTCGGTATTTTTCGTTTGCAACGAAACACAATTATTTTAGATAATATACATAGGTATGCATTTTCTCGTGCTGATTTTCCTTTGCATAATTTACATTCTTATATAGTAATCAAGGCGTTGTGACGAAAAAAACGCTAATACTTCCTAAAACTTAACTCTTCTTCCTTTAGTGGATTTCCCCATACAGTTCCATTAAAGCTACTGTAGAACAACATTCAATCACCGTCTAAGCGACATTATATATTAATAGCTAAACACCGAGCTATTACACCAACTTCCGCACGAGCATGTCATTTGCGACCAACGAGAGTACACTTTCTTCAGTTATTAGAAAACAATTACTGCATCATATTCGAGAAATTTTAATATAGACCATAGATTATATATTTCTTTATTAGTAATTATTAATAGATATTCCTTTAAGTAGTTACTTAATTAATTTCATGTTTTTTTGTAAATATAGTTATATTGTCAGCCAAATTTCAAGAAAACACGTAAAAATTACAAAATAAAAAATCGTGAAATTATTTTAATAATACGTAAAATAAATATTACATAATTACTTGAAACGTATTAATTTCCTCACAAGTTAAATCTTACTCAAGTATAATAAATATCGCCTATCATAACCGCTGACGTTATTAGGTTGAACAAATTTACTTTGATTTCAAAATTAACTTGCTCTATTTTTTGTATTTAAATTATTTAGACGACGTGATTGTGCACTCACAGCTCTAACTGTTGCGCTTGTGGTCGCGGGTTCTACCCCTTTACTGACAAACATTTGTATTGGTCATACCGATGTTTGACGTGATCTGGGCATTTGTGATTGTGTATTGTGTGTTTCCGGACCACGGAGACAGAAGTAAATCATTATGAGGGTCGTTGAATGTGAAGCGCTTAGTACAGTTTAATTAGTGTAGTAAGCGCGACTAACACATTTTAAAAGCGCATCTTCTAATATAGAAAATTTTCGTGTCGCGGTGTTCGTTGCCAAAATCTCCCGAAACGGCTGGACCGATTTTTATGAAATTTCGTGTGCATATCGGGTAGGTCTGAAAATCGGCCAACATCTATTTTTCATACCCGTAAGTTACAAGGAGGAGAGGATTAATAAATAAAAATAAGGGGTTAATAATATGATGGCAAAACAACGTTTACTGGGTCAACTATGTTAGTTATAAAATGTCAAACCATAACTTAAAAACGTAAACGTAACGTAAATACGCATATTTATTATTATGAAGACTATAGCAACCAAAAAGATACATATTTAAAAGAGGTTACTGTACAAAAAACTTATCTACATTCTATCGTCTCACTTTTTCTACACTTCTCTCAATAAGAAAATCTCAACTATGATATCTAATGTTTAAAATACCTTGATACGAAAGCCGTATTCATGAGATAAATATAATCGTACTTGATTGGCCTTTTTAATAAAATGTTTTATCAATTCTATATTCGAAAGTATTAACTATCGAGAACAATAAAACTCTAAGCATATCGTCAATATTACTTATTATTATTAGAATTACGTTAGTGTTACTTTGTTATATAATAATAATATTACTTTAATCTAAAATTATTTTTGTGTATAACTTTGTATAATAATTAAGTCTCTTCTTCGTTATTTCTTTCGGTTTTTTAAAAGTTAATACGATAAATGGTACACAAAAATGAAATGATAGAAAATAGTGCGTATAAAACGATACGCACTTCATAGAAATTAAAAAAAACAACGCTGTGTACCTTGCTGTGTAATATTTTAATGTTTTTTTTTTCTGCAAATAAGATACCTAGATTGTTAGCAGAAGCAACGGAAACAAAGACGCGGGTAGACGCTAGTAGTATTATATCGAGGATATATTCAATTTAATTAATTACTTACATTTAGTACTTCCTGTTACCTAAAATACATATAATATTCAGTTCACTTAACGAGATTTTAAAGCATAATGTGGATCACGAACTACTTGCTGTTAATATGAAGGAAATACTGATCGAATTGCGTATAAACGATTTCTAAAGCAAAAAATCGCGGCTCACGACACGCGATTATGAATTAGGCTACGAAAAATGCATACAAAGTTACGAAGCACAATGGTCTAGTTCAGAAATCTATACTAATATTATAAAGCTGAAGAGTTTGTTTGAACGCGTTAATCTCAAAAACTAAAGGTTTGAATTAAAACAAAATTGGCTGGCGATGAAATATTTTAGTGCATTTTTCGTCAAATTAACGCGAATGAAAAAGCGGGGGATAGCTAGTGTATCATGTATTGAGTTTTAAAAATGAGCCGCTTCAGAATTAATGCTCCAAACATCTTTATCATGCAATGTTAATGCAAAGCTAAAGTTTAGATGGACATATATTATATTACATGCATTTGTTTTCTAAGCTGATTCACTGAAACTTGGTATATAGATAGCTGGAGATTCAGGATAACGCATGTTACTTGTTATTTCGATATTCCTACGGGATCGGAATATTCGTAAAAGCTTGACACGGCTTGTAAAAAGTTTATATGCAAATCTAGTACTATAAATAAAAACGAGTGTGCTTTAGACCAGACGACTGAAGTAAAACTTACGAAACGTCGCTCTCGCTCACTTTCTATCTTCACTAACTTATATCTTCCTCTCAACGTCCGTTCGCCTCGCTCGGTCACACTTTTCGTTACGCTCTCGTCACGCGTTCACCAGCTTACTCTCCAAGTCAAGCGTGCGTCAAGAAGTTTTACTTCAATAAGCATAAATATAAATTTTGTAGAGACTAATTCTAAAGCCTTAGATTTTGACACAAAAATTTTACTTATACTACGTAGTATAAAATAAAGTCGGTTTCTCTGTCCCTATGTCCCTATGTATGCTTAAATATTTAAAACTACGCAACGGATTTCGATGCGGTTTTTTTTATTAGATAGAGTGATTGAAGAAGAAGGTTTATATGTATAATACATGCATAATATAATAGAGAAACACTGACAGTTTTTGCAACCGTGCGAAGCCGGGGCGGGCAGCTAGTACATAATATATTCTTTAACAGCTAGCAAAATCTGGAAACGATGACTGACCGTTTTCCAAAACCCTGATAAAATACGGCATGTCTGACTACCATATGTCATAGACATTTAGTAATAGAATCACATCAGCGAAAATTATAATTAATAAATTGTAAAGGAAGTAACGGACATTATAAATACATTAACAGCTAATATTAGATAAAAATTAGTAGTTTTTAAATAAAAACTAATAGTTTTAATAGGGGAAGTGCGGATGTGTCTCTTTAATCATGAGCTTAAAAATGTTATAAGCGGATGTTAATACAATCAAGATAAGTTTGACCGTAGTTTATGTGATACTTCTGCTAATTTTATGTAATTATTAAACGTACAGCAGATATAGGTTGACCACCTTTGTCGGTCAGCTAGTCTTCGATTTATTTAGTAGGTAAATCTACATAATCCTGTTAAACCCTCAGTAACAATATATGTTTTAAAAATTTCCCATGTGGCAACAAAACCAAAACCTCTATGAATAAAAGACAAAAATCTTGCTGACATTATAAAGCAACGCTATAATATAGTTTAAGTTCATCATTACAGCCTATACAGTCCACTGCTGGACATAGGCCTCCACAAGTTTACGCCAAAAATAACGTGAACTCATGTGTTTTGCCCATAGTCACCACGCTGGGCAGGCGGGTTGGTGACCGCAGTACTGGCTTTGTCGCACCGAAGACGCTGCTGCCCGTCTTCGGCCTGTGTATTTCAAAGCCAGCAGTTGGATGGTTATCCCGCCATCGGTCGGCTTCTTAAGTTCCAAGGTGGTTGTGGAACCTTGTTATCCCTTAGTCGCCTCTTACGACACCCACGGGAAGAGAGGGGGTGGCTAAATTCTTTAGTGCCGTAGCCACACAGCACTTTAAGCAGTTTTTTTAGCAGTTTAAGTTCAGTCAACTTTATTTAACGATTATTCCATCTAACTTTCAACAACTCTAAAAAATAAAAAATATATGAAGACACACAATATGTGAGCATAAGAAAATACGTTTATATATACAGGTTGACTGGTAATAGGTGTAAAAGATTTGGAGTGATTTCTATATCTAAAACGACAACAATAAACTCGCATGTGTTACCAAAAAAACAAAACGGTTAACATAAGGGCCGGCGCGGCGTCTACTCTTATGAGTCTCTACAGTTTGATATTTCATGGTAAGTGGTTTTATTATCAAGTGTTTTGTTTTTCTAAATTTTAGAAATTTTATGTACTTTCTTATACCTCGTCGGATAGGTATTGAAATCGGGTACTTATTTATGTGTTTTGTACGTATGTTTTATTAATAATATTTTATTTTACGAGTAAATAAAAATGAAAGTATGACGCGTTATTTTATACTGTCACGACTTTCAAAGAACCTAGTTTAAAAGTTTTAGGCTCTAAGAGATGATTATTAATTTAATTTAATAAAAATATAGTTTTTAGAATTTTGGTCTGTTTGTCTGTATGTATGTCCGGGATAAACTCAAAAACTACTGCATGGATTTACTTCAAATTTGGCACGAATATTATTAAGAAGTCTGGTCAACATATAGGCTACATATTATCACGCTATCACCTACGGGGAACGAGTAGTGAACCTTTATTTCTTCAATGCATTCTGTAACAACGTGTAATCTAACGACGCATATTTGAATGTTGTTGTTATGTTAATAACCATGTCATAAGCTAGCTTCGCACTATAAATAAAGACATTTTGTAGTATATTTAGTATCAGCACTGCACCCGTGCGAAGCCGGGGCGGGTCGCTAGTATTATATATAGAAATATAATAGTCTCAAATTTGTGGAAGAAAAGTGATGTCATTATCACATTCGTAATACTTGTGCGTGTATTACTTAAATTATTATCCTTACATACACATAGACATATCACTAACTGTTAAGATAGCCGTAAATGTAAAATGTTCCACGAAACGAGTCATCTAAACTCAAGTCAAGAGTATCTCTAACGCTAACATCTCGACAAACAAACGTCAACGTAGCTAACGGAGCTACTTAAACGACTATAATAATAAAATTATAATACTGCTAATCTATACTTTTAACTGTAACAGATCTAAATTTAGCTTTTGTAGGGTACACTATAATATAATCGATAGTGAAGACTGAAATTTCTTTTTTGCTTGTCTGTCTGTATCTTGACCACGTTTGGTGACAAAATACTAACGAAACGAGGACGAAATTCGAATAGGTACCTAATAAAAACATTTCCTTACAGTACGTATTTTATAAACATACATACGTAATCATTATTGCTTTTTTCTTGAGAGAAGACATTTTAAAAACTAACTTTTTAGTCGACAATCGACAGTGATAACATCACAGGACAAGAACGAATTACCCTCAGTAATATGTCCAAATGATTTGAAAGTCATAATGAACGTGAGAGCCCATCTTAAATTGGCATACATGTTTTACCTTATAGGTAAGCTAAAGCAGCTAATTCACAATAAGCATGAGTCGATAGTTCGTTTTCTGAATGCTATTACATTTTTACTACGATCATAGGTGTAAGAAATTTGATGAATGTTTACACAAACATACTTACGTTTGAAAGGATTTTAGCTATTGTGTAAATTGGTAATATAATATATATAATATAATATATAGTCTGAACTAGTACAAGGGTACTTTTATAGAATAAGTTTGACGAAGGTTATGGAACGAATACGACTCTCGTGGGAAAGATATTCACGGTAAGTCGAGCCCAATAGCTAGTTACAATTTTTAATGCTTTAGCTGAGATACAATTTTTACAAATCCATGAGTACTCAACAACCTAGCCAATCTGGAAAATAACATGAAAATAGCAATTTACGCTCAAAAAATGCGTGAAACTGCGCCTCTATACTAGTAAAAGATAATAAATTATTGTGTGCATACTGAGGTAACAAGATTTTTTTATCTATCTTATAAGAGGTCGAGATAACATTGTTTGAGATAAGCGTGCACTACAGATAAGGTGGCGAGCCAGTGAAATTGCTGCATTGACAAATATATTTGACTATGATAATGTTGCGTTAATTTTGTACTCGTGCAATGTTTGTATGCTGATAAAAATTAAAAATGCTGACTTATTATCTCATAAAAATTAACGTATACACTTATTATTCAAAGAAAAAACTTTCTGTAAAGTATGTAAAACGGGGGGAGGGATGGACATTATAAGCTTAAAACTGTTCTGTTAATAAAACTAAAAACACTGATTTAAAATTTATCAAACATTAAATAATGTATAAATTTTATTTCCGCGCAATAAAATCGTTTGAAACTCTAATTGCTTTTAAATTATTTAAAATTGTCTGTTGCAAAATATTTAAAATAAAAGTGCATCAAAGTTGATATCTAGATTAGGACATAATAATTATGTAAAAATCAATAATATCTAATTGGACGTCCGCCTAAATTTATATAACTATTTCAAAATTATATTTAATGAGCTACACCAAATCCCATCACATAGCAACTAAAAAGATCTACAAAAGAGGTTTAATCCGCTTTTTTTTTTTCAAATTACATCAAAACTTTAATGATGCAGATGTCATTGTATATTTTTTTATCTGTCGCGAATAACCACCGTGGGAGTGAGACATTGAGGTCGAATCCGTTCACCATTCGTTCAATCATTCATCTAATTGCAGTTCGTATTGACGACTCCGAAAGGAAACACTAGATTGTTTTTTTTTAATTCTATTGTGTATTAGCATTGAATGGCCTATGAGTGTGTTCTTACGATTGTCTGTGGACATTTCGTGTTTTGATATGTTTTCCGTGAACTGGGATGTGTTTATTGTTTTCGAATACAATAGCTATAAATATTTTCAATGTTATAATAAATAATAATGGTATGAGATATGCTACTTTTAAATATAAACAATGAACCTGTTTTGATGTTTTCAATTTGGCTTTGCACTGATTCAGTTTCCTAGTAAAAATTCAGTGGTTATTTGAATGCGTAAATCACATAGGTACCGGTTAGACTTGGCAAAAAAAGATAGCTTGTTAGTTTAGATAGACCTACTTACATACTCGTATAATTTAGTTCTAATGGCCCCTCATCACTTCAGCCTATGCAGTCCATACCTAGACACAGGCCTCCCAATCTCACGCCAAAAACGGCTTGAACTCATGTGTTTTGCCCATAGTCACCACGCTGGGCAGGCGCGTCGGTGACACGCTTTGTCGCACTGAAGACGCTGCTGCCCGTCTTCGACCTGTGTATTTCAAAGCCAGCAGTTGGATAGTTATTACGCCATCGGTCGGCTTTTTAAGTTCCAAGTAAAACTCAAGTATGTGGTATTGTGTTATCCCTTAGTCGCCTCTTACGACACCCACGGGAAGAGAGGGGGTGGCTAAATTCTTTAGTGCCGTAGCCACACAGCACACATGATGTACAATATAGGTAGATTTTTTATCGGAGGTTAAATTTTTGTTATTTTTGACTCTACCTTAATTCTGGTGTTGCGATAAGTGTACTCATGCTCCGTTCTGCGATTATCACGCGTTATTTTCCAACAAATTTACGTAAAAACGATCTTTACTGCAAGATGAAAATACGATACGAACTGACCTTTAACGACTGACGAGTAGACACTTTTAAACAAAATAACGCGTAGTTGTGCTGGGATTTTACATAATTACCATAACGATTAATAGTCAAGCCATGTTAACACCTTAATGTCAACTATCCTTACAAGGATATGATTCCTGTGTCGGGAGTCCGACAAACGTCGTCGCCAGGAGCACGGCAGACATCTTTTATTTTCTTTCACGACTAAATCGGCTAAAAGGCGTGTGGCCCGCCTGGTAGTAAACAATTACCTTAGCTTATAGATACCTGCAATACCAGAAGCATCGCAAACGCGTTGCTTGGCCCTACCCCCGATTCACCCCAGGAGCTCTGCGTACCTTGCTCCCAGGGAAACAACACTAGCAGTAATATTTAGCTGTCATATTCTGTAAAGTTGAGGTACTTCTCCGTTCAAACTGCTCCAGATTTTAAGCAAGATAGTAAGAGCTGTGCCTCAGTAAAACCTACATAATTATGTATGTTCTACAAAAATATTTGTCATAATGTGTGGCCTATTTTAAGGTATGATTAACCATAAATAATGTGAATGGAAAGTGAAATCTATATTTTCAAATGCAACAATTATTTTTTGACGTCTATTTCTTTATTGTAATTGTATTCTAACAAGAAAAACATTTTTTTTTCTTATTTAGGTTTAAACCAGTCATTCTGTGTAACTAATATGAACTTTCTTTTCATTGAATACTTTATTTATTTATATCTTGCCTAATTTAACATTATTTTTAACCGACTTCCAAAAAAGGAGGAGGTTCTCAATTCGACTGTATTTTTTTTTTTTTTTTTTTTTTTTTTTTTTTTTATGTATGTTACATCAGAACTTTTGACTGGGTGGAGCGATTTCGACAAATTTTCTTTTAATCGAAAGGTGTTGTGTGCCAATTGGTCCCATTTAAATTTATTTGAGATCTAACAACTACTTTTCGAGCTATATCTAATAATGCGTTTTTATTTGACGCTTTATTCGTCGACCTACGTTGTATTATACCACATAACTTTCTACTGGATGTACCGGTTTTAATAATTCTTTTTTTGTTAGAAAGGAGATATCCCAAGTTTAGTACCATGATAAGGAAACTAGGATCTGATGATGGAATCTTAGAGAAATCGAGGGAAACTCTTGAAAATCCGCAATAACTTTTTACTAGGTGTACCGATTTTGATAATTCTTCTTTTGTTGGAAAGAAGATATCCCTAGTTTAGTACCATGATAGGGAAACCAGGATCTGATGATGGGATCCCAGAGAAATCGAGGGAACTTCTTGAAAATCCGCAATAACTTTTTATTAGGTGTACCGATTTTAATGATTTTTAATTTAATCGAAAGCCGATGTTTATCATGTGGTCACATTTAAATTTCATCGAGATCTGATAACTACTTTTTGAGTAATCTTTGATAATGCGTTGTTACTTGACTATTTTTTCGTCGATCTACGTTGTATTACTCGTCGATGTAATTGAAGTCGGTTTTTTTTTCGTTTGCGAGCAAACACATTTATGTTTGTAAATGTTGAAAATGTAGTACATTTTAACTCATTTATTTTATTTCAGAGATTCTTCTATAGGTTTTATCCCAAACATTATGTTTTTTAAAGCTTCACACTCAACAAAGTGTGATAGTTGAAAGCCTATTTCTCTAGGTCGGGCAACACGCATTACAAATAGAAACTTATTAATCACAAGCGGACACTCGTTACCTTCTAGCGATGTATTTTCGAACTGAATCAAATTCTTTCACTCCAATATTTTACTACCTACCAGTTTTTTAATCGATACTTTAATATGATAAACTGTCAGTACATTACTGTACGTAATTTAACAAAAAGGTTCAATACGGTCGAGTGGCCAACACTTCCCATCATCAATCACCGAATTAATTTAATTGAATTTTCGACCCACTTTTAATACCTGCAACACTTTCACTATCCATAACGGTATTACCTATTATCATACTAATATTATAAATACGAAAGTTCGGATTGATGTTCGTTACACTCACGTAAAAACTACCGAACCCGTTTGCCCAAATGTCTAAATGGATCTGGATGAAATTTGAAACAGATAGGTTAGAGATACGAGTATGTTAGCCAGTCATAGCGAATGGCTACTTTTCTTCCGATAAGTAAAACGTTCTAATAGGACAACTTAACATGGGAAACCTCAAAAACAAGTTTCTTCTTGCACATATTAAGTATTTAACAATGAGAACTGTTATATTTATAAAAAGAAATCTGGATTTATTATTTATGAGGAGAGCGAACATATTCGTCCAGTACTAATTCAAATAGAAAATACAAATCAAAGGTACTAAAAATTTAACGAAAGTTGTAATCTCGTCATCATCGATCAATTTCCGTGATTACCAATCATTAAGAACATTAATGTTATATTATATATATTTATTATTTACAGGACATTAATGTTATATATTATTATAATGTATATATTATAATCTATGGTATACTCTATCTCTGCTTAAAATATTTAGTATTCAAGTTACATAACTTCTATTATTATTGTGCAGAATTAATTTAACGAGTGTCAAGGTATCACTCGATAAAAGTACTTCAGCAGTGGGGCTCTTAAGCCTGTTACGGTATATTAAAGTCCAGAACACTTAAAACTTAAAAATGTTCACAATATTTCAAGCTGATTCTCATAAAAATCATGATGATTACAAGTGCGGTCAAAGATATAGAAAGTTCTTTACGAGCATGCAGAGTGAATGACAGTTATTTATTGCATTTTTTGCAAGCAAACACAATTACTTGCTACGTGAATAAATTTAATTCTTCTCACGAATATCGCAATGAGATCTAAAACTTAAACAATTAATAATTCTAAATTATATTAAATTTAATATAATACATTCATTTATGAAAAATTAAATATATAACCTTTTCATAATTAAACAACTTTTTCGGATTTTATCGCGGTTTATTAGGTTTTTACATGACCGATGTTTCGGATACTTTACAGCAACCATGGTCAAGGGAGGACTTTTCGTTATAACTAGTGAAATTCGCGTAAACGCGTAACCTTTTCGTAGTAAAAAAATGCCCATATTGTAAATTAATAGATATATTAGCTTAAGTTACTTTTTTTATTTTCATCATTACAGCCTATACAGTCCACTGCTAGACGTAGACCTCCACAAGTTTACGCCAAAAATAACGTGAACTCATGTGTTTTGCCCATAGTCACCACACTGGGCAGGCGGGTTGGTGACCGCAGGGCTGGCTTTGTCGCACCGAAGACGCTTCTGCCCGTCTTCGGCCTGTGTATTTCAAAGCCAGTAGTTGGATAGCCAACCCGCCACCGGTTGGCCCTTCAAGCTCCAAGGTGGTAGCGGAACTGTGTTATGCCTTAGTCGCCTCTTACGACACCCACGGGAAGAGAGGGGGTGGCTATATTCTTTAGTACCGTAACCACACAGTTTTATAATACAGGATTATTCCAAACGCGTAATCTTTCGCCTTTTTCATTTTATTTTTTATTCACACTTATTATTTCTAGGATAACGATCATGGTAATACGAACTCTATTAAAACTTCCAGTAGTAGTACGTACTCTATTTCAACTTCAAATAAGTAGGTTCCATCAGTAGCATAGCTCGGAACCTCAAAGTATATTTAAATCTCAAGCGGATGCAAAAAGATAAATCTTGTGCACAAGTTGAAGGATCTCGGTAATGGTTGCTTGAAGAGGCTGGACTTAACGAGGCATTACTTTAAACTCATTTCCTTTAAAGCATAATCTAAATATTTATAATTACTTTCTCATTTTATACGCATTTAATTTAATTAACTTCCTGCTCAATAAGTAAACTATTAAAAGTTCATTCGCATCGAAGATTCTGCGATAAAAACTATAAAAAATTGCGAAAACAATAAAAATTACGTTTTCATCATCCTTGAAACATTTAAATTAAAAATTTGTTAATAAAAATATATAACATTTAAGGTAGAAACAATACGGGAAATAAAAATGTCCGTTAACGTTTAAATTTTTAAATTAAGAACTAACAGTTTTAAAAATCAGAGCACGTAAGTATCAAAATATTAACCGGTTTTTATCTGTTCTGTATAAGCGGTTCATTTAAATTCTAGTAACATGCATTTACTAAGAACTCAAGTTATAACATTAAAATATTTTTAGGTGTATTCGAAGTTCGAGAGTGACACAGACTTCAAAACTTAATTGTCGTTTTTTTTTTTTTTTCAAAAAGCGTGACAGTTTGAATACCAATGACCAGTAGGTATCAGAAAATTATAATAAAATAACCTTATACATATTCCTTGTTAAAACGTTTTTATTTCTTGTTATGATTAATTATTATTAGATTCTATTGTCAATTAGTTGGTTTATTAGGTCCGTATTTCTTTTCGTATAAGTATATATTTCCTTATCATTATGTCACGGTTATTACAACGAAGGCTGAAGTGCACCTTTTCTCCTAAGTTAATATTTAACAAGTCGGACGAGACGAGATTCGTTTAAATATTGACCTGCAAGTTGTTTGACTGGTATACTCGAAGCTCGTAAAGTATGCCAATGGGATCACATCAAAATCTTTGAACACACAAATACGACTTTCTCTACTAATTAGTGATAAACATAAACAATAAAACAGGTACTTACAGTAATAGAAAGTAAATCCGAAATAATAAAGTCTCACAAATAATCAGCGTTTGATCACGACTCAACGGTCACCACACAGTCAATAAAACTCAGAAAACACAGAGAATTAGATTAGAAAAAAAAATTGGTAGCACAGTCACAGATCATATACTTGTAATTTTCTTTTTTTTTTTTAAATTGTAATACTGGCACGTTGGGGATTTTTTTAAAGCGTTACGCGGGTTAAACATGTCACAAAAACGAAACAATTTTGCGCGTGCGCTCTCCGCGGCAACCGGGGTCGGTCTGGCTCTGTTTGACTGACTAGTAGTGACTAGTGACTTGTTCTTCAGTAAATTGGTAAAGCCGGTGCAATAGCTAGCGACACTGTGCATATTATGTATACAATTATGTATTTTTTTCAATACCTTTTAAATTACATAAACATTTCTTTTATATAGATCAGGAATTGTTATGTAAAATTACGAAGAAATAGTTACGGTTGTAATTATTGACATGTCGTTTTTGTTAACCGACTTTAAAAAAAGGAGATCCTCAATTCAACTGTATTTTTTATTTTACCTCATATCTTTTTAATTGGTGATTTTACTGATTATTTTTGTAAACGAAATCTATTTTTAACCGACTTCCAAAAAAGGAGGAGGTTCTCAATTCGACTGTATTTTTTTTTTTTATGTATGTTACATCAGAACTTTTGACCGGGTAGACCGATTTCGACAAATTTTGTTTTAATCGAAAGGTGCTGTGTGCCAATTGGTCCCATTTAAATTTGTTTGAGATCTAACAACTACTTTTCGAGTTATATCCAATAATGCGTTTTTACTTGACGCTTTTTTCGTCGACCTACGTTGTATTATACCACATAACTTTCTACTGGATGTACCGATTTTGATAATTCTTTTTTTGTTGGAAAGGGGATATCCCTAGTTTGGTACCGTGATAAGGAAACCAGGATCTGATGATGGGATCCCAGAGAAATCGAGGGATAACTTTTTACTCTGTGTACCGATTTTGATAATTTTTAATTTAATCAAAAGCTGATGTTTATCATGTGGTCACATATAAATTTTATCGAGATCTGATAAATACTTTTTGAGTAATCTTTGATAACGCGTAGTTGCTTGACTATTTTTTCGTCGATCTGCGTTGTATTACTTGTCGATGTAATTGAAGTCGGTTTTTTTTTTCGTTTGCGAGCAAACACAATTATTTACATATTTTCTATATATTTTTTGTTTGTCAGCAAACACAATTATAAACTACATAAACATTACTTTTACATAAGTCAAAAATTGTAATGTAAAATCGTTGTAACTAATGTTCAATGCGTTTTATCAATTGTTTCGACTTATAATAATTTTAAGACATTTTGTAATTTATTTATATACATTATTATTATTTTAGTATTAAGTAAAAAAATATTAATATATTTTTGACATAGGCCTCCACAAGTTCGCGCCAAAAATGCGTGAACTCATGTGTGTTGCCCATAATCACCACGCTGGGCAGACGGGTTGGTGACCGCAGGGCTGGCTTTGTCGCACCGAAGACGCTGCTACCCGTCTTCGGCCTGTGTGTTTCAAAGCCAGCGGTTAGATGGTTATCCCGCCATCGGTCGGCTTCTTAAGTTCCGGGGTGGTAGTGGAACCTTGTTATCCCTTAGTCGCCTCTTACGACACCCACGGGAAGAGAGGGGGTGGCTATATTCTTTGGTGCCGTAGCCACACAGCATTGTATGATTAGTTGTGTGGTTTTGTTTTTAAAACTAACAAGAACTTGTAAATGCTTATTTGGAACAAACGCAATAAACTAATACATTGAACATGCTTTATTATACATGATTATCTATTTACACTATATGTTCTAAATAATAAAATAAATATAAATAAAGTCTTACATAAATAACGACTCTTTTATCGAAATCAAGCCCACTGGGGTTTGTATTTTGCTTAAAAATACTACAACATAAATACATGAGTAATTTTAATAAGCCCAACATATTATGAGATATTATATATATATATATATATATGAGTATTTTAAATAAGCGCAGTGTGTACACATACATTTTAAATAACATATGCTATACTGACTCACTAACCTACTATACAAGTTTATAAATTAAAGAAAGTAATTAATTTACATTTCGACTCTCTTAGTAAGCCTAGATTTAAAATAAAAAGACGCTATCTGTACTATAATCTCGCATATATTTACTACTAAATATGCACCGTGATTTCACCCGCGTAATTTTCTATCCCATGGAAACGTAACAAAAAGTAGCATATCTGTTATTATCGTTCAGCTATTTAGGTATGTACCAAGTTTCATCACAATCAGTTCAATGCGTAACCATCCAAAATCACAAACTTTTGATTAAATTGAGATGCAGACTTTAACGCCCGGTTCCTATATTCAAAAACAATTATTTTTACTATGGAATATATATATTGAAATTTCGTTGCCATTTCACACATTACTATTTTTTTTTCATCAAAAACAATTGCAAAAATGGCCCGTTATTCTATTCGCAATCTTTACCATAAGATCAATCGAGTAGTAATGCTGACGATTTTTCCTTACACCTCGATCACTGCCACAATATTAACCTGCTCTCAAAACGAACGACTTCAGTTGAAAAACAAGACATTGCTACCGACCACAGTGTACAAATAAAAATACTTTTGTAACAACTTATACTGTAAAGTTATTGTGTGTGTGTGAGATAATTGAAAAAAAGTTTGATTGTAATTGCAAGTTACTCGTAACAGTTAAAAGAAATAAATTAATAACATATAAATGATTTTATGTACTCGTACCTTTTATTCAAAGTAATCGATATTTGTCAAAAAAGTGAAACAAATATGGAAAATAGTGTTGCGGTTAAAAAAACCCTAGCCGTCTTTTGTGGTAGGTGGGTCAAAATTTCAATATTTCATTTCAATCGTTTTGTGTTCTATTTTTAAACGTTCGTGAGCAAAACAATTTGTCTTATAAATATAGGAAACGTGCTTGTTTCGATAAAAAAAGAATGGTAGGACGATAAAATAAATATTAACGTGTACAATAAATCAGTCTATTATTTAATACCTTTTTGAAACTTGAAGTATTAATAGTTTTTAGCACTTCTAATTATAAGTGAGGTGGTCGGTTTAATTTTTTGTAAGTTTCGTTTTAAAATAAATAGATTATAATTGTTGAGAACTTCGTATGAAACACTTGACATGTGTTACTTTGTGGAAGTGTTGTTACTATTACAACTTTTTTTAATGCCTTCTAAATGTATCCATTCTGAATATGAAAAAAGTACGAATTTAACAAATATTGTGATATTTGTTGTGACTGTCGACTGTGTGTTACGAATGTAGATTAACAAAATAATAAATATTTGCTTAAAAAACTAGTTAAAAAAGTGTTCTCAAAAACTATATAAACAAATATGAATCCCCGAAATTTATGTACACGCATACATACGAGTATCTTTCAAACGACTGTACTAAATCGGACAATTTTCGTGATTGTTATTATTAATACAATGTTTGTAAAAAACATAGCGGTACGAATTTCGTCTGGTCAGCAATTTTGCATAATTCATCAACAGAATTTAAATGGATTTAGTCTAATTTCTAGATTATTCAAGTCGTAGTATATTAGTCAGCGCCGAATGTAGGTAATGTTTAGAATAAATAGTGACTCAATAGTAAGTATACCGCACCGGTAAAATATCGATCTATTAAAAAACTTTTCTAAAATGAAAACCGGTATTTACGGTAAAATTGTAATATTGAACACTCTACATTAATACATATTTATGAGGTACCTACGTATTTTTTCAGTTTATGTTTGTGAAGTCAGTAACATAGAAAAGAAATCGCTTCACTCTACAGATTAAAAATACAAAAAATAAATAGCTAAAAGCTAAAGGAAATACTAGATTAATTGCTATTTCTCTTATATAATATTTCTCTGTGGTCTGTAATGCGCTTATAACGGCATACCTATATCATCTGAAAGAAGAAAGATCTCTTTCTTGTTTCTTTTTAACCGACTTCCAAAAAAGGAGGAGGTTCTCAATTCGATTGTATTTTTTTTTTTTATGTATGTTACATCAGAACTTTTGACTCAGTGGAGCGATTTCGACAAATTTTCTTTTAATCGAAAGGTGGTGTGTGCCAATTGGTCCCATTTAAATTTATTTGAGATCTAACAACCACTTTTCGAGCTATATCTAATAATGCGTTTTTACTTGACGCTTTTTTCGTCGACCTACGTTGTATTATACCGCATAACTTTCTACTGGATGTACGGATTTTGATAATTCTTTTTTTGTTGGAAAGGAGATATCCCAAGTTAAGTACCATGATAAGGAAACCAGGATCTGATGATGGGATCTTAGAGAAATCGAGGGAAACTCTTGAAAATCCGCAATAACTTTTTACTAGGTGTACCGATTTTGATAATTCTGTTTTTGTTGGAAAGAATTTATCCCTAGTTTAGTATCATGATAGGGAAAGCAGGATCTGATGATGGGATCCCAGAGAAATCGAGGGAACTTCTTGAAAATCCGCAATAACTTTTGTTAGGTGTACCGATTTTAATGATTTTTAATTTAATCGAAAGCCGAAGTTTATCATGTGGTCACATTTAAATTTCATCGAGATCTGATAACTACTTTTTGAGTAATCTTTGATAATGCGTTGTTACTTGACTATTTTTTCGTCGATCTGCGTTGTATTACTCGTCGATGTAATTGAAGTCGGTTTTTTTTTTCGTTTGCGAGCAAACACAATTATTAATTGATAAATTAAAAAAAATCTGAAACGATTTTGAAAATTCATTTCCGTGTAGAATGTTACATTGTCACTGACAAGGAGAGGGCGCGAGGTGTGAAACGTATTTTGAGATGAGACTTTGTGTAGATGTAGTATTCCATTACGGTATATACCCTTTTAAATATTTTCATCGAATAGTCAGTACTGTTGTAACTGACATAAGCTACAATTTACACGAGAAAAGGAAATAGTTAAAATCGTGTAACCTATGTGGGGAAGCCGTGAGTAGAAAGCTAGTTTTATTTATTTATAAATTTTCCAAATGAAATCTGTCTGTGATCAAATCTGTGACAAGTACCAGGATAGTAGACATCAACAGGAGTCGCACGTGATTGCAAATCAGATAACAATGAAATTAATTACCTTTGAATGGAATGTGTGATTAATGTAGCACGACGGCTATTACTTCTACATACATACATGTGGCTGCAATAACCCAACTATTCTGGCGTAGTTTTATTGCTTACTAGCTCTTGCATGGAAATTTTGAAGTATAGAAGCAGTGAATAACAGGATAAAAATTAGCCTGTTTGTCTCTAACCACTGTTTGTTAACAATTAGGTTAGCAAAAAAAATTACGGCCAACCTGTTGGTTACTGTAACCTGTAGACGCCTGCAATACGAAAAACATCGCAAGAGCGTTGTCGACCTTACCCCCAGACTTGCCCCGACCCTCCTTAGGAGCTCTCGTCGCCGCGATGTTTACACCGCAAATTTCATGATGTGTCCTACCTCAATGAAAGAACATTACAGAAGTAAAACAGAAACTAACTTGCATAGATTCCTACGTGTTATATCTACTTAAATTTTAATTTATCATCATAAAGTTTTTTTGACTGCAATACATAACATTTTCATATATCATAGATATAATGTTAACAAATTCATAAAATTTCATA
Organism: Melitaea cinxia; assembly: GCF_905220565.1. Lineage (NCBI taxonomy): Eukaryota > Metazoa > Arthropoda > Insecta > Lepidoptera > Nymphalidae > Melitaea > Melitaea cinxia. The sequence goes on along the minus strand of NC_059405.1, from coordinate 2,754,644 downwards.
AAATTCATACAACGTAAATAATGAACCAGAATACTATAATAAAGCTTTATGCAATTCTATTCAAAATAAATTAATAATTATTATAAAATAATAAATAATATTAAAATCTATTGAATATTTATAATTAAAAATACATCACATAAAATTTGTCATAAAAAAATCATTCAATGATAATAATAAAAATATATTTACATTTATCATTTTTATTATTTTTTTAAGTATACTCAAACGATATTATAAAACAGTATTACAATTATCAAAGTAAACAAAACAACGTATAATTAAATATACACGTATTATTTTTTTCTAAGGAACACTTTAAAAAAGATTTTAAAAAATTGGTTTTATAATTGTTTTAAATGGCTCGGAACAAGCCGCATTCTCCCGTAATGTCTGTCCCGAGGCGATTTCACATGATTTACAAATTCCTTACGAATCATCTTCCTGTCTTATTTTTGAGCTCCGAACATCTCAAGTTAGGGAACTTAATTATTATTATTATTGTTATTTCTCTTCATTTATAGTAATGTAAAACAGCCGTGAGAAAATATGCTATTATTAGTTTAATTAGTCAAAAATTTGTATATCGTATAACTCAAAAAGTCAATCATTTGCAGTTTTATGTATAATAAATACAAATAGCTTTCTAAAACGAAACAGTTTTGTTTACTTCAACAAGAACAAACAAAAATTTCTTTGTAAACTTTAAAAAACAAATAACTCGTGTGTAATTTTTTGACGAAAATCATTTGAACATACATAGGTACAGATTAAAAAATACATTAGATTAATATATTTACCACAAGTCGATTATGTTTTTTTTTTTAATTAAACATATACTATTAGATTAAAACACATACGTACACATATTGAAAAAAATAGATTTTTACTAGAAATTCAAACTTCGTTTCTTTTAATTTTTCGAATCTTCAAAAGAAATATTGCTTCGACAATAGACTTGTAATATAAAAAAAAGTAGAAAGTACCCACTTTAAATAAGTATTAAAACGATATTGAAAACCATAATCGCTGCGGGACTTTCTTTAAGATTTACATGGATCTCGTATTATGGGAAGCCATGTTGACTGCGGTTACTTGGTGTAAGTTGCTTGAGAGCAACTGATTCAATGGTGCGGTAAGTAAAATATCATCATCATTATCATTACAGCCTATACAGTCCACTGCTGGACATAGGCCTCCACAAGTTTACGTCAAAAATAACGTGAACTCATGTGTTTTGCCCATAGTCACCACGCTGGGCAGGCGGGTTGGTGACCGCAGTACTGGCTTTGTCGCACCAAAGACGCTGCTGCCCGTCTTCGGCCTGTGTATTTCAAAGCCAGCAGTTGGATGGTTATCCCGCCATCGGTCGGCTTCTTAAGTTCCAAGATGGTTGTGGAACCTTGTTATCCCTTAGTCGCCTCTTACGACACCCACGGGAAGAAAGGGGGTGGCTAAATTCTTTAGTGCCGTAGCCACACAGCACAGCAGCAGTTACATCGACAAGTAATATTCAATTCAGAGTAAAAAATCTCTCTCTCTTTCTTACAGAGGATCCACGAAAGAATTTATTAATCCTGGCGGTCCTAATGAGGATACTGGAAAATTGTTATTGAATTATTGCATTGTCATCGGTACTTGATACGTGTGCAAAGTTTCAAATTAATCAAACTTCTGGAAATTTGTAAAAATTATGCTCAAAGATTCCATTACATACATACATACAACCTAAGCTAATAAAGCGTGGTAAATAAAAAATAGTCGAGTAAAAATGCGTAATCAAACATTACTTAAAAAGTAGTCATCAAATCTCGATCAACAGGGTACACCTAGTGAAAAGTTATGCGGTACATATAATATAACGTAACGTGAAGAAAAATACTCAAGTAAATACGCATTATTAGATATAACTCGAAAAGTACTTGTTAGGTCTTAATCAAATTTAAATTAAACCATATTACATGCATCACGCCGCGTTGGCGCAACGGTTACAGCCGTGGATTGTATCAGTTGCGCTGGCGGTTGCGGGTTCGATCCCCGCACATGACAAACATTTGTATTGGCCATACAGGTGTTTGCCGTGGTCTGGGTGTTTGTGCAGTGTTTGTGCAGTCCTTGTGGATCTCCCCACCGTGCCTCGGAGAGCACGTTGAGCCGTCGGTCCCGGTTGTTATCATGTACACCTGATAGCGATCGTTACTCATAGTAGGGAATATATCCGCCAACCCGCATTGGAGCAGCGTGGTGGATTAAGCTCTGATCCTTTTCCTACATGGGGAAAGTAGACGTAACATGCATCACCTTTCGATTAAAAAGAAATCATCGAAATCAGTCCAGCCGTATCGTTTTTTGGAAGTCGTACAATACTCGTTTAAAAAAAGGAGTATTGTACTTAATACTTATCTGATAATAACGTGGATAATAACAATCAAAACTAGTATTATTTTTACTTAACAGTGGGTTATTTTTTGCAATTGGTTTTATATATACAAAATTTTAGTGCTAAAGTATTTTTAAAACTAATTTAGTTTTCGGAAAGTACTGGTACTTTACTGTTCATGTTGCTAGTTACGACTTACGAACTACAAGTTTAAGACACAAGTCACTTTAAGTACCTAATCAAATTGAAACAAGGTTTCAATCTAAGCTATCCAATTACGTGTGTGAAGTGTTCGCCTGCACTAAAAAAACCAGTGATCTGAACACTTAATTTAACTTTAACAATAAGTAGTCTTTTAAAACTATATAATCGAGTGAAATACTAGTTTTACGACGAAATAACGTCTTCTTTTAAAGTGCAAAATATCTATTGAATATAACTTATTACATCTATACATCAAATAAATATGTAAAGTGGAGTGTCTGTTTGCAATATTAAAATAACGGCTTTTTACTAAATGCATATGGATGTATACGGTACATATACCAAAATAACATTTTTTTTTTTAATTTTTGTCTGTCTGTCTGTTTATTCCGGTTAATCTTTAAAATCGCTGGGCCGATTTTTAAGGGACTTTCACTAGCAGATAGCTGTTGTAATAAGGAATAACTTAGGCTACTTTTATTTTAGAAATTTTATTTATTTTATAACTCTGCGAACTGAACAATAACTATTTTTTTTTAAATACCACGCGGGCGAAGTCGCGGACACAGCTAGTATAATATAAACCTAAAAAGATATTAGGGGTGAAATGTCTCTGGCTTCGAGGCTAAAGACACCAGACCAGTGCAGATAGCTTTTGAAACTAAAAAAAAAAATTATAGTAGGATCACACGCATTGTCAAAGACATTAAAAGAGTCTGTATTAATAATTAATAGATATATTAACTGAGGTAGGGCACAGCAGGAATTTCCTGCTCAAAATGCGATGCCTCTGGTGTTGCTGGTGTCTATAAGCTACGGTAATCTCTTACCATAAGGTGAGCCGCTTGTTTTCCGACCTAGTGATATAAAAAAAAAAGATAAAGCTTATTATTCGGTGCAGGATTACATTTAGTCGATAAAGATGCGTGGACTAATTATGTACTAAAACACAGTTTATATATTATTTTTCAAAAGAGTAACTGCGGAGTTTCTTGCCGATTCTTCTCTGCAGAATCTACATTCCAAACCGGTGGTAGCTTTACTTTAAAAAAAAATAATAATTTATTTTTAAAGTTTTAGTTTGTAAATGACAATTCGAAAGTATTCTTGAGGCCTATTTGAATATAGCTGTTTTTGATTTTGATTTTGTAAAAGAAAGAGAATACAACGAAAATGAAAGTAAAAATATATCACGGGCGATCTGAGGTCGGAAAGTTGTAGGAAGAGGAGGAGTAGGTAGAGGGTTTAAAGTGTAAAAAAACAGTTTATCTCGATTTCGGGCTAAACTACAAGTTCCATGGAAAAAAGCTCAATGGCAAATTCGTGGGTAGTAAAAAGATCAACAAATTTTGTATTTACACTTTTTTCACATAACCTCAAAATTCATGTGAAAAATTCAAAAAACCAACTTTTTTGATTTTTATTTTTATCTATACAACTTTTTTTTTTAATTTGGCGATAACTCACCTTTTTATGTTCCAAACACACTATAATTTTTTTTTAATTTATGTTTTCACCTTTGACCTTTTATTTATGGTTTCAGCTTTGACCTCAAGGTAAATGTTTTGCGTTCTGCCTGAGTTAACATTCGGAGCCGAGACGTGAATAATGACGAAGGGATTGGTCCACAAACTTAAAGTCGCTCAACGTGCAACGGAATGGACTATGTTTGGGGTTTCTCTCAAAGATAGTTAGAAATGAGACTATCCGCGAGAGAAGGAAAGTAACCGACATAGCCCACAGAATTAGCAAGTTGAAGTGGCAGTGGGCTGGTCATCTGTGTCGCAGGACCGATAGCCGTTGAAGTAGACGGGTCCTAGAGTGGAGACCGCGTCTTGGTAAACGCAGTGTGGGACGTCCTCCGGCCCGTTGGAACGACGATCTACGTAAGATTGCCAGTGTAGGCTGAGAATTGCGGAAAACCGGAATGTCTGGCATGAACTTGGGGAGCCCTATGTCCAGCAGTGGTCTGCAATAGGCTTAACTGATTGACTGGCTGACTGACAACCAAAGTACACTATGACTATGGACGGGATTATTGAAGTAAAACTTCTTTTACGTTTAAGTTTTACTTAGCGTAGCACACTCGTTTTTCACAATAAAAAAAAAAAATCTCTTATTTAGCATAAGTAAAGTACTACACTACAAATTTAGTATTTTTTCGAAGTCATTTAATACATAGGTAATATAAATGCTATACAACACTAACCTGTTCATTAGACGCCGCTTTCGCCGCCTCCCTCTTCAGCTGTATAATCACCCGCTCCTTCGATTTGATTTCCTCCAGCTGAAAAAAATATATTCTTAAAAAATGTAATCAAACTTAGCTGTCATCCTTACAGTTTTTACATATAAATTTATGTATTAATTGCAATTGTAGCTTATTTCTATCTTTACTTGTAAAAAAAGTAATGAAATTAATAAATAGAAACTACGTATTCTTGAATTAGAAAAATAAAATAAAAATATGAACAATAATTTTTGACGAGCGATTTAGCGGATTTGTAACATTGCTATAATTTTTTTTTCAGGAGTAACATATAGTAGGATTAATTTTGATAAATTTTGTTTGAACCTTTTAGACATCGCTCTGTTATAGTGGTGCGTGCACCGTATGGGCGCTCACACACCAGCGATTGAGGGTTCGATTCCCGCTCGGAATTTATAATTGTATGTGTTAAATATTTCTTTCCGGTCCAGTTATCTGTCCTTGTAGGTGTTCACACCGTACCTCGGAGAGCACGTTAAGCACTCGGTCCCAGTTGTTATCATAGATTCCTGATAGCGATCGTTACTCACAGTATGGAACATATCTGCCAACCAGCAGTGGGACAGCGTAGTGGATTAACCTCAAATCCTCCTCCTAAAGGGGGAAAGAGGCCTGTGCTCAGCAATGGGGTGTTACTGAATCGAAGATACCTTCGATAAGGCATTAGGAAACTTAAAAAAAATCGACTAGAATTTGTTCTCAAGATTAATTAGATGAATAAAATCGTGATTAAAACGAAAGTAAAAAAAAAAAAAAGTGACCAGTTTGTGCCACTGCGCGCGCGCATCCCTGCTCGCGGCCAGCTCGAGCGCGTTGTGCTTCGCGACTTGCGCTCGCAGCTCGGCCGCGCGGGCGCACTCCGCCGCCTGCGCTACCTGCAATACGAACGACACAACGTTAACAGTAATAATACTTTCAATACTTTTTAAAGCTTAACTTTTAACGCACGCTTGACTTGCGGAGTAAGATGGTGAACATTTTTTGAATATCATATCAAAAATTGACCGCTCCAGCGGGATTCGAACCCGCGTCTCCGACTGACCGTGTCGGCGCTCTAGCCAATTAAGCTATGGAACGATGTACCCGCCAGAGCGAAATTTTTGATATGATGATTTTTATTTTCGGTTTAAGCGAACCGTGGCGCCGTCTATAGTGAGTTCTTTTACAGAGACCCGTAACTATTCAAAGTTTCATATTACAATGAAAATCTTTGACAGGAGACGACACCATGCTATTCTTAATATGTACGATTTTATTTTTGTCCATTTTTTGCCCGTGTCTCCGACTGACCGTGTTCGAATCCCGCTGGAGCGGTCAATTTTTGATATGATATTCAAAAAATGTTTAGAATCCCTGATGTGTGGGTAAACACAACAATAAAATCGTACATATTAAGATGGTGAATGCGTGACGAGAGCGTTAAGAAAAAATTTGGGCGAGGCGAACGGAAGTTGAGAGGGAGATATAAGCTAATGAAGACAGAAAGTTGTACTTGAACCGCGTGGTCTAAAGCACACTCGTTTTTTATACAGTTAGGTCGGTAAACAAGCTTTAAACCGCCTATTGGTTAGCAGTTATTGTTGCTTATGACGCCTGCAACACGTTCCAGGAACATTGTGAGCGTGTTGCCGACCCTATACCCAATCTCTCCCAGGAGCTTTGGCCACCTTACTTACCACGGGAACACAACAGTACTTTCCTCGGTCGGGCTGCTCCAGATTTAGAGCAGGATATTTCCTGTTTTTTTTTTTCGATAAGGTAATCGTATAATAAAATAATAAACAGCTAGATGGATTTTTACAAAACAGCTAAAAACCTTCGCAAAAAACTCGCTTTCAAGTAAGAAGAAACGAATCGAAATCGGTCCATCCGTTTGAAAACTACGATGCCACAAATAGACATTGGCTTCAAATATATAACCCCGTAATTCTGCGTTATATGATAAAGACATACCTATCTAATCCATAGAAAACCGGTTGTAAATTATTATCACGCCTCTATTCAGAATCTGGAAACTGGAGCAACGTAAAAAATCAAATAATTTAAATTATAGCTCCTCTAGAACAACCAAATGTTTTAAAGAAATAAAACTAGAAAAAAATAACGTAAATATCTAAAATCTACCGCTATGAGGAAAGAATGGGGGTAGATAGGAAACTGGAATTTATATGACTAGTTTCTTGTTGTTCGTTTTTGACATCATTTATATGGATTAAAGAGCGTAATCCACTAAGATTTACCTACACAACTATGAAATAAATAATTTTAAGATATACATACAAGCATTTATAATTATATATGCTAGCATAGTTACAATATTCTACAAGTAACACTCCATAAAAACATTTGTCACTTCCTACATGAAAGTAAATGAGTCACTATTACTTTTTACACAACAAGATAAACGATTGAAATTAAATAGTACCTGTAATATACAGCTAAATATTATTATTACATGGAACATCATAGAAGCAGACATGTTTTTCTAAGGTAGAGTGCTATCACCGTCGAAATCCGATCACATATTAATTGACAAGTCAGTTTTAGAAAATGTCGTTATAAACGCAATTTGATGATGCTAATATTTTCTTTGCACAATAATTGACGGCGTATAAACACAATATTCGCCTGATGATATTCTGCTAATGATTCTTTACACCCTTTTTATACCTTCACTGACCTAAAACTCGCCAGTATACTTCTGCCTCTGATAGTCCACGGTTCGAATCAAATCAAAATGATTCGCATCGTTTTCGCATTGGCCTTTGTAAATTCTTGTCTATGTTACAATCATTCCAGTGTGCTCTACAATGAAATTTTTGACTATCATAAAGAGACATTCCTAAAATCCGAGTTTGCATATCAGTTCGCTATGAAAATTTTCAATGCCTTTAGACAGTGGTATTTCACTATTACATTTTGTGATTTCACTTATTTCGAAAATCGAATTTTGAAATACATTGAAAACTATGACTACGGCTACGCAGTCATTCTTTTGAACGGATGCCAAAGTCTTAATAATTCCAGAGTAAAACCAAAACTAGACAAACACGGCGAGACTGCTTACATTATCACTTCTAGTGATTTAACCCTCGACGACAGTGAATATGCAATAGAAGCTTTGACAAGAACAGGAGTATTCAAACCGCGATCCACTGTTATATTTGTAATAAACGTGCCCAAGCAAGTGGATTATTATTTTTATTATTCAATGGAGAGACATTTTCAACTGATGTGGAATAGAAGCATAACTAACTCCATAGTAGTTGTATGGTCAGATCAACTTAGGTTATACGCTTACAACCATTTCAAAAAAGAAATAAAGGATGTAACTGATGTAAAAGACATCAGCAAATATCTGTCTCAAATATACAAAGATCTCTACGGACATAAATTAAGATTGGGTGTGTTTAGAAAAATCTACACGTCAGATAGAACTGGGCCGGTGGAATGTGCCACAGTACTATCTAAAACGATAATAAAGCTACTTAATGCAACTTGTAAGCCTCTTGTTCCGAGAGATGGTAGCACAGTTGGAGACATATTGGATAACGGAACTGCAACAGGAGTAACTGCTGATCTATTAGATGGGTATGCTGATTTAGAATTAAATTCACGTATTTTAATGAATTCTTATTATGGTTATATCGATACAACTTATCCACTGATGCAAGATGAACTGTGTTTTTTAGTAGAAAAGGCACATAAGCAATCAACGTTTATGACTGTATTCCAACGAATATCAATGGATGTATTAATGCTATGTGTTATTACAGTTACAACTTTATTTGTAATAACTGTAATTACTCGTAAAATAGAAACAAAAGTTTGGACAATGATTGATAATAGCTCTACTACGGATACAATCACTGATTTAATAAAGTGTCTATTAAGACAAACAGTAGACTTCAAATTTACTGGTCCATTGTTTCGGTGGCTAGTATTTTTAACTATGGCATATTCTCTGATTATCGATTGTGCTATCGATGTAAGTATATACTCTAATAATGTATCTGATAAAACAAATATTCAATTACTGAACTACCTTTTTGTATTTCAGGGCATTATCGTGTCGTCTATAACATATCCAAGATTCAAAACAGATATTAACAGTTTGTCTGATGTACTTGATAGAAATTTAACTATTGGCGTCCATAACAGATATTTAAAAATATTCAAACCAAGTTTGACCGAAGAGAATAGAGAACGTGTTTTAAAAAGAATTGAATTAGTCAACGATCGGAAAATTAAAAACATAATCGATAACAGGCAATTTCAATATGCTTTGTTATTAAGGAAATTTGATGCTGAGTACATTACTCGTAAGCCTTCAAACTACCTGAACGGCAGACCGCTTTTCCATACAACGACTGAATGTGCAGTACCTTGTTTCATCGTTTTCGGTCTGCATTATGGAAGTCCATACCTACCGAGATTAAATGAAATCTTCGGTCGCTTAAGTCAAGCTGGAATATTACAACTTTGGTTTGACTCTGATGACTACACTCTTTTTCAATCGCGCAATAAACGACTTTTCCGTGCAGATAATAAAGAAAAAAAACCTTTGAAGACAGAAAATGTTAAAGAAATTTTTATCGTATGGTCGATAGGTCTCTTAGTAGGCGCGATCGTTTTTATCGCTGAAATTATTATGTATTATATAAATAAAGTATCACGAAAATTGTTGTTAATTAAACAAAATAAATAAAAATTATAGAAATACCTTGAGTTTTTCTTGAAGACCCTTATTCGCAGCTTTCAAAGACTGAATCTCTGTCGTGAGCCTTTTTAGTTCCACCATTTTATTACAGGCTTGTGTTTCTTCGACTCTATCCGTTTTCGTTAACGAACGTAACTGTTTCTCGAGTAGGTCTTCCTTCTTTTTATATTCAGTCTTAACATTTCTGATGATACTGTCGTGTCGGGCTTTAAGCGCTCTAACTTCGCTCCGCTCGATGTCGAGCGATTTTTTCAAGGTAGCATTTTCAAGCCTCAGTCGTTCGACAAGACCCTTCAATTTGTTGAGGAAAGCTTCGTCGATTGTGCGCTTGTGCTCTTCCGTGGCTGCGGCTGATATCTGGCTGGAGGTCGATGTGTCGGTGGACGCCATTTTGACGTCACCAACTCGTAATTTTCGGGACGTCTCGATCGTCCGCGGTCTGGCCTACGTGGCTCGCGTTATCGTTTGACACTGCTTCGTTTTTTTTTTGTGATATGGACTCTGGAAATGAAAAATATAAGTTCCATTAAATGATCCTAATCATATACTTTTAAACTTATAGGCAATAAATATGTTGTAATACCTATTGATTAGTTATGTAAATAGAGCACCCTCGTGCGTTTAAACTTTCCACGCCCAAAAATTTCCCGAAGCAATAAAAACTAATGGATATTTAAGCCTTAACATTGACGCTTACTAATGAACTTTTTAAAAGAATAAAATTTAAGTCTTATCCTTCGATAAATATTACACGTTTACCTATTATTGCCTATTATTATACTTAAAATCAAATAGGTACACTATCAAAATTACAATGTTATTATGCAACATTGCAAATATGACTTATCTCTAGGAGAGTTTTTTTGGAGCTAAACTGCGGTAATAGAAAACAGCATCTTTATATATTATATACTTTATTGCACTTAAAAAAGAATATACAGAAAATTACAAGTATAGTTGATGGCAAAGGTGGCCTTATCCCTAGAAGAGATCTCTTCTAGCATGAGTCAACCAATGGTCATGAGAGAGTGTGTCATATAGCGGGGGACACAGTGCAAGAAATAACATATTTCATCAAAAAGCAGGCTAAAAATATGCAGTCATATTGTTTTAAATAGTGTAGAAACATATACTCAAAAAATTCTAAACCTACCAAAACTCATATCATATCATAGGTACTCATAGTCTTCTGTACTTAATATAATTTGTCCATACACAAAACTCTTCGCAATTTTCCTTCTTATAACAATCATATTGTCCCAGATTATACACGCAGAGTTAGACGAATGAATTAGTCTCACTTTCATAAGCAGAGAGGGGCAAAGGACGCTCGTAATTGTGCCAATTAAAGCGGAATTGAACCCGACCTGAATCATGCCGGTACAATGGAGACTTGCATCCAATGTACCGTGGCAAAGCTTGTGTATCATTATATCACAATACGACTACAGTTATCTTATAACGATAAATTAGACTTATAGGTATCTTCGTTTTGGATGAACTATTTCAACCTTTTTTTATTAAGATACGAGTATAGTACGATACACAAGCAAACGTGTATCAAAATCTAACATATAAAATTCTCGTATCGCCGTGTTTGTAGTTAAACTCCTCCGAAACGGCTTGACCGATTCTCATGAAATTTTGTGTGCATATCGGGTAGGTCTGGGAATCGAACAACATCTATTTTTCATACCCCCAAGTTATAGGCGGGGGGGGGGGGTGAGGGGTTTAATAACATGTATGGCAAAACAACGTTTGCGGGGTCAGCTAGTATATTTATAAAATCGTTGAGTCATTTACTCATCACAAAATTTCAGGATCCATAAAAATGAAATTTGGTATAAGGGTACTTTATACTTAGTAGATATCCACTAAATACAGTTTTTTCAATAGGGCCAGATTAAAGGGATCTAAGGTCTCTCAGAGGTTTGTTAGTCAGTAAACATCTGCTAAGAACGAATTTCGCGGCTTCCAAATTAAAGAGGTCTCGCAATTTTTTACATTTTTGTGCTGTGAATTTAAAATTTGAGTGATGTAGTTAATTGTTAGTAGACATACCAAGAAAAAAATTTACGACAGGGCCGCACCAAAGAGGTCTAAGGGCTCACTACTCAACTATAATTAACGAAGGAATCGCAAAAAAATATCTCAAAAATTGTGGACAAAGTAGCCAAAGTAGTAATTAATTAAAAAAACTTAAATTATATTGTTGTCCTTATCCCGCTTACCCACTTTTTTATGAAGTACAATTTTATACCAAAACTATCTGTAAATATTTAGCTCTTAAGTTGTGAATTGTAAATATGTATAATGTTTAAGTACAAATTTAATTAAAAAATCTAAAATGTTTTTCTTTTTTATCGTTTTAATAGGTATAGTAGGAATTTATTGTATTGTTGTGTAGTACCGCCGTTAGATTTTAATTTATTTTGTCAATTTCAATTTATTTGTCAACTTTTTATTTGCGAGTGTTGTTTTGAGTGTTTGTAAGAAAAAAAGTAAACTTTTTTTTTTTTTGTGTTTTTAATCTCTTTCTACTAAAACAACTGTATAATATTTATAGTATATTTACTATATTTACTTTAAAAAAAAATGTTAACTATTATACATCGATGCGTTATCTACGCGTAGGAACGCGAATTTATATTTTTTGTTTATGTGAAAAACTGAGTTTATATAAGTTCAAATATTATTTAAAGGTTAACAAGAAATTTATAAGTACTTTGACTACTCTTAATTGGGATTCAGCGAAGTTTTTTATGTATAAGTGTATAAATAAAACATCCGCCAACGCGCAATGGAGCAGCGTGGTGGATTAAGCTCTGATCTTAATCCTACATGGGGAATGTCCAGCAGTGGACTGTGATAGACTAAAGTGAATGAATGAATGGATGAGTACAATTCGATAATCATACAAAATAATATACCTGTTTTTGTAATTTATGTACTTCAGAAAAATAAATAATATCTAATTATGCAAAAATTTTAGATAACAAAAATAATATCCATAAAAATAGAATATATTTACTATAGTAAGTTGCATTATTTTTTTCTAACATAACTATAACAGTAAGGTTACAAAACAATCTTAGTAATGGAATATTTAAATATTTACTTTAAGGTTCTTAACCTTTGCAATGATTATTTACAAAGTAAATATCTAAAGGAATGTTAGTTAGTTTCTACGTATTATTGGCCATTAGTGCCTAGATTGGAGCTAGGAGGTTAGGCTAAGCTAGACGATAGTTTCTATACTGTCTCTAGATTTCATTAGTTGTATTTACAAATATGGACTTTTTAGTCAACCATTTTCACAAGTCCAATCTGTAGCAAGTTCTTCATAGTTTTTAACTGGCAGTCTATGTAATTGTTAAGTTAATCAATAAAAGTATACACACTCGCACGCACGTATGTACACACACACACACACAGAGAGAGAGAAAGAGAAAGAGAGAGAGATAAGTATATATAGATAACAGCGATAGCAATTATTATTTAGTTCACTAATTAAGTCTAACTTGTACCTGGTCATTATGCCAAGAATTTTTAAAACCTGTTGTTTTACAAAATGACAGTTAATGCATAAATAAATAAATGCAATCAAGCCAGAAGACGCACAAACTGAATTGATTTCAACATGATATCAACTCGGATCATTACAAGCACGCTTACGAAACTGATATTTTTATTTAAAACCTATATAATGTTTTTATATTGCGTTACGGTAGCTGTCTACATTTTTTATTATATATATTTTTTTCAATAACTCTTCAAAAATACGGTTTTCATTTTTTTTCCTTAATACACGCCCAAACGATACCAAGGAAGGTTAATAGTAGGAAGTGAAAGCCGACTAATAGGTACACATAAGAAGTGAATTTATAGGGTGGCTAACTTTATTCGTCCGGGGTGCTGATTTTTAAAACACGACACCGTCAACATTTTAGCTCTTGGTATTTGAAGCGTTACTCTTTCTCTGTAATGGCGTAATTACACATCATGTAAATGAGCACATAAAATTATTCAGAAACTATAAACGACTATGATGTGGAAATTGTCGGTTATATTAATAGTTTAACGTAAAACCGGGACATAGAAATGAATTATAGCGTTTTCATATTTACATAAGTATTTTTAATGTTCATAAAAATTTAACTACACATTGCTGCTGTGTTTATAGCAACTGTCTGTCGCAGATTTGATTCCGCTCATGACAAACAATTTTAGGTCACAGGTCATATTATAGATATTTGTTGGGATCAGTCATGTGATTGTGTTTCTGGACCCCTAAAACAGTATTCAAACTTATCAATTTAAATTCGGTTAAATAATTTTGAAATTACAAGGTATTTTTAAAACTTTTAAAATTTTTACTTTCCCTACCTCCTGTTGGTATTGTAACAGTCCATATTAGACTCAAATTTTAATTATCGTCTAGCTCAACAAAACCATATCTTAATATCAGAGAAAAGATTTGAAGCGACATCTACGACCCACCAACACAACTACCAGAATTCGAGAGAGGAGGATTTTAAATTCGTTTTTGAAAACGATAATACTGGTCTAGACTTGAACCTGCAACTCTCCAGTTACATCCACCCATTCAAGCCCGGTCATCTCTCCAAACTCACATGGCTTTTACTGTGATAATAATTATTTCCAAGAAAAAAAAATTTGGGAAATGTCAATATATTTCCGCCTTTCGCTCTGAAAATGCGTTTTGTTAATACCATAAGAGCTTCCGCTACTTTGTGACTATTAATTAGCTAATTGTTTAGTCTAATTGTCGACTAGTATGGGGTAAACAGTAAACTTTGAACTAATTCATTATATATATAAATCTCGTGTCACAATGTTTGTCCTCAATGGACTCCTAAACTACTTAACCGATTTTAATCAAATTTGAACACCGTGTGCAGTTTGATCCAACTTAAAAGATAGGCTATATTTTATTTTGATATATTATGTTATTATTCAGAAAAGAATAAGGTGATACGAAGTTCGCCAGGTCAGCTAGTTCATTATAAAATATACACGCTTTTATAAAAATATATTTTAGTACAGCTTTGTATTTCTTAATTAGTATTTACTGCTGTATCAAAATAAAATTGCCTATAATTATTAATGGTGTGCATTAAAGTGTAAACAACTGAAATAAAAAGCTTTTCCTATAAGTGACAAAGATTTATATGTTTAGTAGTAATGGCTTTCATGAAGAATATATGTCCAACTTCATCACTTCAGCCTATCGCAGTCCACTGCTGGACATAGGCCTCCCCAAGTTCGCGCCACACATCCCGGTCTTCCGCAATCCTCATCCAGCCTACACCGGCAATCTTACGTAGATCGTCGGTCCAACGGGCCGGAGGACGTCCCACACTGCGTTTGCCAAGACGCGGTCTCCACTCTAGGACCCGTCTACTCCAACGGCCATCGGTCCTGCGACACAGATGACCAGCCCACTGCCACTTCAACTTGCTAATTCTGTGGGCTACGTCGGTTACTTTCGTTCTCTCGCGGATAGTCTCATTTCTAATCCTGTCTTTGAGAGAGACCCCAAGCATAGCCCGTTCCATTGCACGTTGAGCGACTTTAAACTTGTAGACCAGTCCCTTCGTCAGTGTCCACGTCTCGGCTCCGTATGTCCAACTTTTAATTATTAAATATTATATTGAGGATATTTGCCGATTATCTTAGTAGGTTCTATATTTCGAATTACTAGTATCTTCGTCTATAAGGCGTCTCGTGATAACTTAAACGGAGCTTAAGCGTCAACTTTACCTAAAAGCGAAAATAATGTGGGCTGAAAGCACGTACGCTCATTTTTTTTTGTGACTCGGTCATCTGTCTCCATGTAGGAGAAGTTACTCATTTTCTAAAACGAAAGAATTGTTTCCTTGCTTACAGATGATTATTTCAAAATATTAATCATCGATTTTTTTATTTTATGTTAAGCCTTTTTTTCAAGAATTTACATGGAAACTGTTACATATAAAACAAATTTAAAAAACACAAGAAACAAATTTTAAAAGGCGCTAACGAACAATTTATCCTCATTACAACAATTCATCGATACAGTAGTCGATAAACTACCGCCCTACGAAGATTAGGAAGGTGTTTAGATTGTACACGCTGTTAGAACCATTTTTAACCCATTGCGTGCGCGGTACGCAGCTCCAGGCAACCGATGACAAACAAACGTAAACACACAAAATTATTTTCGGTCGATGAACCATTCATTTAACTTTGGACGGGTCAATACACTATCGCTTCAGTGTTTAGAATACTTACTTCTTGAATACGGTTATTATTTTTTATACATCTATCTGTATAATAAATATAAATAAAAATTTATCGCTGAAATGTATGTACAAGCATAACTTTCGAACGACTGCAACAAATAGAATAAATCTTTTTTTATGTTTGTTGTATACAGGACAAGATTTCATTAAACAAAATCTAAAAAAGTTTGTGTATCAGCTCCGACGCACGACTGGAGCTTACTCCTGCAGATCGACTGTTTAAATAGGTACAAAAAAGGTTTACTAGTCTAAGAAAAAGATTAATACCATATCAAATGGTAAATAAACGAATCAAATAACGCCATCTATAGGGTTCCGATAGATGGCGTTACCAAAAATGTAACCAGGTCATTGATTCAGTAGATTTTACACCTCAAATTTTTTTCATAACGGAGCCTTATATGAAAATCTATTCTTAAGGAGTTATCTCAAATAAACTCATATAATAACACTTATGTTTTAACCGACTCCAAAAAATGTAGGAGATTGGAATGGAGGGATTCTTAATTCGACTGTATTTTTTATATATGTTACCTCAGAACTTTTTACTGTGATTTTTTCATTTGCGACCAAACACAATTGTAGAGACATATTTCTTCCACTTTTTGATTTTCGGCTTTTGCGTAGTGGCGATAACATCTGACCCGTGAGCGTCTTCGCTAAAAGTCGCGAGCTTGATCCCAGCTTATGATACATGTCTCTATAAATCATACAGATGTTGTCTGGATGTTTGTATTTGCATCATAGTAGAGACCGTTAAATATGAGTCTTTCTCGTACTCGCTTAATAAATATTACAAATAAATATTAAAAATTCAAGTATCTTACTAATGTACGCGTCATTTTTGACAGAAATCTAAGACGCAAGAAATATTTAGTTAAGGCGTGGTATATGCATATACATATTGCAAAACATAGTCAATTTAACATATTTGTGGCATTTCTATATATAAAATTTATCTGTCATACTGTCAGGACGTAACTGATTAACTTTCTGTCACCTCGTATCTTTCTAAAGACAAGAATATTTTAAACTGCTTTTTTTTTTTTTTTTTTTTTTTTTTTTTTGATGTATGGAGAATTCTTAAATCACATTATCTTTTTTTTTAATAGATACTATAGTCATAATGGGTAGGAATACATTAATAATTAGATATCAAAGGTATTATGTGCAGGTATCCCATTTATAATTTTATAAAGTAAATAGCTAGCCTAATTTAAAAAAAAGAAACCTAAAAAAATATTGTACCTATAGTTTAAGCCTCCCTCGGAAAATGGGCCATACAACACAAAAAAAAAATTCAATTCAAATTAAAAGTACCTGAGATAAGGACTCTTCACTCTTTAGCTTTATAATATTAACATAGAAAAACTATTAGCAGTTCCATTTAAGAAAGATTTTCATCATCCTTAGCAAAAAGTTCAAATGTCCACAGAAAATGTATAGGAGTGAAATAAATCGGTATTTGTATCTTAATATTTTTATTTATTTATTTGGGAATTGATGATGATTATAGCAACAAATAACTAGACTGCTAACCAATATGAATATCATATCATCATCTAGAGCGCCCAAATATACCTCTATATCACATAACTGCTCCAGGAGTAGAAAAATTCGTATTATAAATGGATATATATTATATTAAGAATGTAGCAAATAAGAGCACGGTACGTCTGATAGTAAGCGGATACCATAGTCTATGGACGCCGGCAACGGCAGAAGCATTAAAAGCGTTTCTAACCCTAACTCTGTACCCTCCCCCGGAGCTCTGGTTACATCTTTATTCACCACAGGAATACAACGCAACTTGTGAGTAGTATTATTTAGCTGTGTATACAACAATTATGATTAAATTATAGTAACCAAATTTTTTTGGATTTTAACGCGGTTAATTAATTTTTTTAAATGACCGACGTTTCGGATACTTTATCATGGTGACGGGACTGAATGTGCAGTACCCTATAATTAAACTGGATGTCCTCCCGTGACCATGGTTGCTGTAAGTAAAGGCCGCGATAAAATCCGAAAAAGTTGTTTCATTATAATGAGTGAAATTCGCGTAAACGTTAGAAAACAAGATTATTAATAAAGTTTTCGCAATGGCGGCCATTCGACCACACTTCTAGGGCTGGTATTAACGGCCCGGCCAGACTTATGCTATCCTCATATTAAAAAGAGCGCCTCATATCATAAATTTAATTAAAAATATGACTAAACATAAACAAAACGATGGCGTGTCCTATGAGCTACGTCAGATCTAAAATACTCGACCTTCATATCGGTCTCAATTCCGCTGAACTAGGTATTTGATGTGGCAAAACGCCAATTCGCCTTGAAACGATCAACTTTGATGTAAAAATTTTCTAGGCATTTACTTTCTCATGTCTAAGAGAATTGAAAATATAATAAACAGGAAGTTGGTTAAGTTTTTAGGAGTGTATGGTATTAATTTTATTTTTATTATACAACGTCAACAGGTTCCTAATTGCCCGTGTATTTATAAAAAAACATCTATAATTTTATTGCTAATGTATTATTTAATAATGTATAAATTAAAGATAAAAAAATATGTAATATAACACGTGGTTCAATAAGTCCCGAGACTAAGTACTAAAAAAAGGTCTTTTTATAAAATTAATTTTTATTCATCAACATCCTCCAAGAGTCTCCTCCAAGAGCGATACAGTCCCTCCAACGCTTTTCTAACTTTTCTATCCCATGTGTGTAGAACGATTTGTCTTTGGCTTCAAAATAAGCCTCCGTTGCTGCGATAACTTCACTATTTGAGTCAAATTTCTTACCCTGAAGCATTTTTTTGAGGTCTGCAAACAGCCAGTAATCGCTGGGGGCCAAGTCTGGCGAATAAGGGGATGAGGAAGCAATTCGAAGCCCAATTCGTTAATTTTGGCCATCGTTCTCACGGACTTGTGACAAGGCGCGTTGTCCTGGTGAAACACCACTTTCTTTTTGTTCATGTGAGGCCGTTTATCCGCAATTTCGTACTTCAATCGCTCCAATATGCACATGTAATAGTCACTATTTATATTTTGCCCCTTTTCAAGGTAGTCGACGAAAAGTATTCCATGCGCATCCCAAAATATAGACGCCATAACCTTACCGGCCGATTTCTGAGTCTTTGGACGCTTCGGGCGGCTTTCACCAGCCGCTCTCCACTCCGCTGCCTGCCGATTGGATTCCGGAGTGAAATGGTATATCCAGGTTTCATCCATTGTTACATACCGACGTAAAAAATCCTTTTTATTATGATTCATCAGCGCCAAACATCGCTCTGAATCATTAATACGTTGTTCCTTTTGATTAGTTGTAAGCAAACGCGGCACCCACTTAGAAAAAAGCTTTTTCATGGCCAAATTTTTATGTAAAATAGTGAAAACACTACCAGCTGAAATCTTCACTATCTCGGCTATCTCTCGTACTTTTACCTTCCGATCTTCCAATACGATTTTGAGGACTTGGTTAATATTTTGTTGAGTCACTGCTTCATTTGGACGACCTGAGCGTTCCCCATCATTGGTGTCCATGCGACCGCGTTTGAAGTCGGCATACCACCGACAAATGGTTGCTTTAGAGGGAGCTGATCCTGCATAACATTTTATAAGCCATTGCTGTGCTTCAACGGTATTTTTTCCCATTAAAAAACAATGTTTTATCAACACGCGAAACTCGTTTTTTTCCATTGTATCGAAATTACAACCGTAGCGTCACTTAAATGTTTCAAAATCAATAATTTTATTGTTCCATTTTTAAAAATTTGACACATATTCTTGTATTGATAGCCAGTACTTTTTAAAAATCAAAAGAGTTTTTAATATATGCGCCATTTCCAGGTTAGTCTCGGGACTTATTGAACGATCTAGTATATAAAAGTATTTGTATTCTATTTCCACTTTTAAAATGTGTATAAATCTTATGTTGGTACCATGTTTCGACTTTAATTACTAGCTTTTAGTATTTAATTACATATATTTATACAAACGGGAGTGCCGTAATATTTTAATAAATTACAAACATATTCTAAAATACTTTATTGTATGTCTATTTATTCAATGTCCTTTTAGAATATGGGTTTATTTTGATTCAAAGTAAAGATATAAATCTAACGTTGGTAAAACCCACGTTAACATGTTAGGTTTCTGTTTGATTATTATCATTTTTATTGTGATGTTTTTACCATTTGTTCTGTAATCCTTAAACACAAAATACATAAACATAACTGCATACGTACAGACGTAAATACATATAAACATACAAATATTGATGCATACATGAGTAGATAAACTTACAACTTAATTGGTGGAACAAACTTGCAATGACAAATGACATGTAAAGGTTCGTTACACTCCAACAACTGCCGTTTTTTATTTATTTATTCACAAAACATCGCTTAATTTAAATTTTAACTTTTATGGTCACTAACACTATGATTTAATATGTAAAACGGTATATTTGCCATTTTATTTTGTAGGTCGTTTGGTCGCAGGTTGCGTAAAGCTGCGAATATGGTGCTTGCAATAGGTAGATAGGGCCGAAGTATTAAGAACAAAAATAACAAATAACCGGATAATCGTCTTTTCAGCAATTATGTCGCCCCTTGTAGACTTCTTTTTTATACAACAAGGAATACTTATAAAATAATAAACACGGTACTTATACATATATCTCGTTTTCCCGTTTTACATATAAATCCTATAATTCGTAAAAGAAAGTATAAACGCACTATCAAACAAGCTAGTATAAAAAATTATGTTCAATAGCAATAAAAATACATGTGTTATCAGCTGAATCTGAATGAGTTATCAAATTGTTAAAGCTGTCAATCTATCTTACTAAGCCATCGATTTGCATGTCATATTATTTCAATACTATTGTCAGTAAATACCAAAGTTACACACATTATTCTAATTTTTAAAGGGCTTTGTTAGTACGAAAAAATGTCTTTTTTTTATATATGTATATATATAAACTTACAGACCCAAAACCTATAGCCCAGACGTTGTTTTTTCTAACGAATTGAAAAACGCGTGAAATTGCAATAATCGTTACGTTTTTCGATATTTTGTGCAATTTTCTTTATTTTCTCAACAAAATATTTAGAATTTCTTGTGTAAATAAAATAGAATATATATACCACTATAATATACTAAGTAAAATAGTATAATATACCTAACAAAACCAACGCATTCGTGATTAAAGTGTTGCTTGAGTCACTAACATTAATTCAACCTTCGCATGTTTTAAGTGTAGTAAATATTTTATGAACTTCTACTGGAAGGAACTTGATGAAAATTGTAATTATATTTGAGCCGATAAAAATATTTAAAAAAAGCAAATACTACATTTTTTTTTAAAACAGCTTAGTACATTTATAAAATTAGATAAATATAACATAAGAAAAACTATTATTTATTCTTTACATTCATTATTACAATTCACAATTTTAATAAAACAAATACGTCATTTAGTTGATAATTATGATTAATTTTTTTTCAAATATCTATCGCAATGATATTCTCTCTAATATGACATTCGTGTCAATTTTAAACATTTAACAAAAAAGTGAACTTTTCAATCATACACGATTGAAATGCATGCTATCAAACACGCAAGTAACGCACGATAAGTAATCGTAAGTAAAGATGGATAAACATGACAGAACGTTGATATTGACATAATAATACTATGCTTTCATTATCAACAGTTAATTACTAGGAGTATCTGCTACTTTAAATACTTGAAACTTAATTTACTTACTATACATGTCCAATTCATTCGTATATCTAGAGTAGGCATATTTTAAAGCAGCAACAAAGTGTCAAACGCGTCAGACTCAGCGGTCCTTTATTAGATGAAATCCTATGTCTGTGATACAGAAACACATACAATATTAACACGAACGTTCAGATCACGACAGACATTAAATACACAATTTATCATTACCGGGGGATCAAATATAGTCAATCGCTGTGACCATTGCGCCAACCCCTCCAATTAGAAGTGTTAACAAACATGAAAAATACGTTTAATTATGGTAATATATATAATTCTTCTGAATGTCACATTATGTATATACATGTTCACACGCGAGTTTCCTTAAATACTAATTCTGTCTCTGATTCATACAGTCTCAAATAGACCTATGCATTCATTCAGTCTTTTGAATTAATAGATTCTAAGAGTGAAAAAATATCACGGATGATCTCGCCAAAATTTTTTTTAAAGAGTTCGAATAAATGCGCAGTTTCTTTTCGATTCTCCTCTCCAGAATATACATTTCGAATCGGTGGTAGCTTCACTTTTAAGGATAATTTTTTTTTATTTGTATTATGACGATTCGAAGGTGCTTTTAAAGCCTATTTCAATAAAGTTATTTTTGACTTTGATATTGATTTTTTCAATATCACGTCGAATGGAGAAGCGATGTAGTTGTATAAACATACATTATTTGTGTATTTATTGTACAAAATTACATCAAGACAGTATTCATGGCAATATTCTATGTTTTCAAATGTTAAAATTAAAGAAAGAGCCACCCTCTCCAGGATTTCTGGCTACGTTACTCACGACAGAAACTCAACACTGCTTGAGAGTAGTTTTATTTATCTTCTGTAAGATTGTGGTACACCCCGGTCTGGCTTCCAGATGTTGGGCAGGATATTTGCTGCTGTGCTGT
Organism: Melitaea cinxia; assembly: GCF_905220565.1. NCBI lineage: Eukaryota > Metazoa > Arthropoda > Insecta > Lepidoptera > Nymphalidae > Melitaea > Melitaea cinxia. The sequence continues at coordinate 2,732,072 of NC_059405.1, read as the reverse complement.
ACCTCAATAAATTCTATATTTTCTGCTTTTCGAACGTCTATTATGGTTTCAAATATAACCGTATAAAATACGTTAAGGTTTCCTCTTCACCATATTAGGATTGCCTAGCACGACAGTGATGAGTTAATCTACATATAATAGGGACTTAGGACTAAATTTAATATTAGAACAATATTCGTCACGCAAACTTCCTCCCCCTTATATACTTAAGAGCCATTTCACAATTTTACGCTCTGCAAGTTTAGGTAAATTTGGTCGCATCGCGCGAGTCGTACGAGCCGCGCGATCTTTGTGCTAGTACGTATAGTGTGACAACCAAAAGACCATCGTGATCATTTTCTGATGTATAATAAAAATTATAACTATGGTATAAAATGTTTTTTACATAATTAATTTGTTAAAAATTTCAAGTATGTTATATAACAACAGTCAATAAATTTAAAATAAAATTAAAAAAATCAATTTTATGAAACATTTTTTTAAATTGATTTAGTTTTTTCAGTTTACGAATGAATCTAATATTTACGATATGAATAAAAAAGCATTTAATGACATCGACACCGACAAACATATTAATTAACAAATAACAAGACAAACAGATTGAAATGCCTATTTGTATTGATAGTGTGAGAAAAGAAAATTAAATTATACATTTGTTTACAGAAATTATCATTATATTATTTTACAGTCATTTTCGTAATATGTTTAATTTATTTATATTTTATTATGAAAGTATCAAATGCGTTTTATCCGCTATAACAACAGGCGCTTGGCGCGTGTGAGCGAAAGAGACGGCTGCGCAGAATTTGGCGTGAACCTTACCTCTAAGAGCGCTAGCGCTCGACTGATTTACCGGGCTTGATGCGTGGCAATATATACTATCTTTTTATTATTTAATATAAAATGTATTAAAAATAATTACATCTTTTAATTATTTTTTTTGTATTCCTTAATGATGTAAGTTTACTTTGATGAAGATAGTTCGTTAAAATTTCTTAGTTTTCTAAGAGAAATATCGCTTTTAAAATTGTACTTATTTGGAAAATATTCGTAACTTTAAATTTTTTTATCGTTTAATAGAGATACAAATGGAATAAAAATCTATGATAGTGGACAACAAAATTATATTCCACATATTATGATATTTTTTTAAAATGGTTTCAACGTAGAGGTTATTGAAAAGTAGGACTTCAAAGTATACATTGCGACCGTTTACCCAGGGAGGAGGCTAGGGTTGCCAACTTTTTTTGACAAAAAAAAACGTATAAAATGGTTTGGATAGGAAAAAATAAAGTATTTGGAAGAAAAAAAAAGTATTTTTCAAATTTTATGTTTTTATTGCTTTAAAAACGTATTTTTGTGTGCCTTTAGCACATGCTAACAATTTTTTGTTATATTTAAATGTTTCAAACTTGTTTAAAAATCATTATTTAAATTTATATAAATAAAAATTCGTTTCTAATTAAATTTATTGACGCTATATTTCTCTCTTCTCGCTACTTTAGATTCATTACTAAAAAAACCCTTTCAGTAAAAGCTTAAGTAGTGGGAACAGAAAGTAAGTAAGAATTTTTTTTTATATTTGGTAAGCTATCAGGTGCATTTTTAAGTATATATTGCCATTTTTCAACTGTACTTTTCACTGAAATTTTTTTATCATCATTAGTGATTTTTTTTTGTCTTATACATTCGGAATATATATCCTGCATCTTAACATTTAATCCGTCTTGTAATTTAGTTTTTATAATTATCATTTCAAAATTTTCAAATTTAACCGCATTTTTTAAGGACTCGTTAGGGAGTATTGAAAGCCAGTTATCTTCGCTAAGGTCAAACAATTTTTCCAACCATTGATTCCTTAACTGCATATAAACAAAGCCAACGGTCAATTTTTCTACAATATCGTTGATAGTGAGTAGTGACATCTGTGACAAATGTCAGATTGTCACCTGTCCTGTCACATTCAAAACACCACATCTGTCATCTAACATTTCGTTCAGTAATTTTAAATCCTTTCCATCATCCGTTTTACCTTATGTGTACCGTTAAATAGTTAAATACCCATAATGAGTATCTTGTTTCACGCATCACAGTAAAGATTGAAAATAAAGTATTTTCATATACTTTATTTGTATGCAAAAGTATAAAGTATATTTACCAAAAATAAAGTAAAATACTTTATTATAAAGTATGGTTGGCAACCCTAGAGGAGGCTGATGAAAAGGTTAATAATTTTATACACATAATATAAATCAAAATTCTGATCTGACTATGGACTACAACAAAGGTTGCTCTATTATATTTCAAGAATATAAATTACATTATTGCATCCAACACTGAGATTAACGACGTCAAAATATTACAATTTCGCGGATTGTTACCGATTTTTGTGAAATGGCTCTTAAGTCCTTTTGAATCAAAACAAGAGTCCCATAAATTTTGTGGTTTATTAACGATTTAACTATTCTAAATTACCTGCACGTACATTTATGTTTTACTATCACGACATAACAGTGGAAATATTGTTAGGAAGAAAAGTTTTCGACTTTAAGATTAGATTTTTTAGATAGTGATTTTATTTTAAACCAGAGTATCTTCAGAAATTAAACACATACTGAGGTCAAATATTTACCATTTTATATTTAGAACTGTATTAGTAGGTGTGTTGATGTTAATTTTCCTTTTTAATTAAATTAAACAACAAAAAAAAAACACATCAAACAAAGTTTCATGTTTTTTTTGTTTCAAAAATAACACAAGAATTTACTCAGTGCAAATTCTACAAAAAAATTATCTCATTTTTTATTTCTTTTCTCTTCATAATATTACAAAAATAAAAACGTATTTATGTAATTAGATAATCTTTGTTCCGCCGCAATAAAAATAATAACATATTTTAATTTACATTTCATTTCTCTTTCTTCTATTACGAAATAATAAAAAAGTAGAAACTTACAATGATTCAACCGTTTTCAAATACCAAACAGTATATAAACACTAGTATTTACACGACAATATATTCACCAGTTGTATAAACAAAGATTAATGTTGTGCAGTTGGTAGCACTGAAGTAATTAACGGCCGAAATAAATCTTGAAATTCATCTCAACACACCGTAAATAAAACTGTTCTTTATTTACATTTTACGTACTTTTATCGTGATTTAGGTAAACAGCTGAATCAACAAACCGTATTATTTTCTCTTATTTACCCAATTTAAAATATTTTGAATTTGAATTTAATTTGAATTTGATATTGAATCATTTTTATACCGAAATTTAGCACGAAATTTAGCCCCTTATACGAGGGGATGAAAGTGGAAATTAGTAATCGCGAACAAACTCGTGGCTACAATTAGTACTATAGATGTTTAAATTAGGCAGAAATTAAATAATGTGTTTTTTTGGTACCTACTTAATATATTTTTTTTTAATAATATAGAGAGAGATTAGGATTTATTAGGTATAGATACCTATTTGTCTGCAATTTCATAACCACATATGAATATTGATTTATAACTATCTAAACAACTTTTCACTAGAACGTGCGATTAATGCAACAAAAAAAAAAACAAATACATATTATGCTTTATCACATATACCTAATTAACAATTAACTTAATAAGGATATGAAAATAAAACTAATTACCTTGCAGAGAAGAGCCCTTGATAAATCCTTTATAACACAAATTCACCAAAGCATCAAAAACGTACAATTTGAATTTCGAATTCAAAACGTCGAACGCATTGCCTTTTCCCGTTTAATTAATAATATGGCGTTCTGTAAACAAATCACATGCGTTTTTTACTAATACTACAGATAATAAATAAAAAATTAAGTAAAAACTATTTGGCGGGAAACAGGCGGACCGCGCGGAGTGGACGGCGAGACTGATTGTGAGTTTCAGTGGGCGGTTCACCGCCCAGTCGCCAACTAAATATATACGCGCGTCATTCTGTAATGAAATACTTATTTAAAGTGGCCTAATTTTTTGATAATCCTTAAAGAATTTGATTAAAAAAAAAGATTATTAAAATGTCAAAATATTAGGTCTTATACGTACTTTATTGTATTGTTACTTTTTTTTTTAATTTTTAATAAGCCTTGCTCTACTTAAAGTAGACACGATAAAAATTATATAATAAAATTAAGGTATTTAAAATAATCATAAAAGTGGTTGCCATTTTACAACATAATTGCTTCTGACAACATAAATTCGAGATTTTAAAAAAAACTCATTAAAATGTACAAAAAGTTTGCGTGACGGTCTATACACGATCTTCATTTACAGAGCTAACAGCTTGCCGATGAATCCCAAAGCTATTGACCTAAATATAGCACGCACGGACGAAGAAAGAATTGTTTACTATTTGTAATATGAATATTATTCAGTTCTTCACGCCTGTAGTTCAGATCTGCAGATGCTTTAGTGATGTGATACTACACCATTTATTGTCGATATTATATATACTTATCGGCCCAGGATCTGCTTAATATTTAATACAATAAATTTCAATGTACAGGCTGGATAAAAGCTTAGACTTATAAAATTAGATAATGTAAAAATGTAAAAATGTACAACATACTCTGATAGCGTTATATTTATAAAGGAAGATCCCTGATATATTTGTCTCAGGTCGCCCCAAATACTACAGGAAAAAGCTTTTTCTTAAAGATCTAAGTAAATGAGTGAAGTATGATCACGTATAGAGTAAAGTGTGGTGCCTTCTTCATCGTACTCGAAGATTTTGGGCGTCTAATGATAAATTAAAAAAGAAAGTAAGTAGGAAAGTAAACCACCTTACTGTAAGTAAATCTGTTGAGTAGTTTTTGCGTAGAAATACAAAATTTATTCATTTATTTTGGGTAAACATAATTACGCATTCGGCAATATTTTTGCTTTTATAGTGTTGATAGAATTAATATACTTATCAGTAAAAACTTGGTCTTGGTTTAGGATACTATAACACTAGCAATATTTGTATATTGATGTATACCTAATTGTAATGTCTTATCAAATCTCCAACTGATTAGCTTATAGGATGATAGGCTCTGTTATAACCCACCTGACAGCAAGCGAAACCGCCGTAGACTAAAGACGTCAGCAACACTATGAGCACCAACCCTTCCCAGGAACTCTAGAAGCAGTATTATTTGGCTGTGATGTTCTGCAAGGCTAAGGTTACCTAATTGGTATTAAGTACCCTAATTGGTCTGCTCCAAATTTTTAAAACGACGTTTCCTGCTTTGCCCTACCTCAATATATTATAATTCTTAACATAAATGTGTACACTCCGAATATGATTTGCTTTCTCCACTTTTATTTAAGTAAAACACGACAGCTCAGATAACTGTTGTTATAAATACGTAAATATTAATAACTAACAGTAAAAAAATCTTCATAATATATTTAACTTAAGTAAATAGTTATTCGAACGAACCGTAAAAAATACAACCTTACTTAAGCTGACGCCTGATCCATGCAAGCGTTTTACCATAATTACGAGCGTAAAATAAGATGAATAAATACATATTTCAAGCAATTAAAAATTAACGGCTGACGAATATTTTATTAACTATCTAGAAATTAATAAACGTTTCCTGCTTAACTGCCCTGTAAGATGAGACCCTTGTGTCAGGTTCCTGAAACATACAAACAAGCACAAACTCCCAGATATTGACAAACATTTGTATGGACTACCTATACAATCATTTTTTATGATTGAGCTACGAGTAGCGTCAAGCAATTGTTGTATCTATTGCTTCAACTCGTCATCACACTTTCTGTGACTACCTTTGCCCCCTTGCATTATTACTGCACTTGAAGGATATCATACAAAAATATAAGTTAAATACACTCTACTTACTGTGGTATTTCCTTTTTCCTTCTTCATAATACTTAAAGATTTAAAAAAAAAAACAATTGATAGTTATCTCATTAACATAGCACTTGAAAGGTATCTTACAAAAAAAAAAAACTAAATAAGCTTTGTAAAATACTGTGTGTTTGAGTATTTATAATCCACATATTTCACCTTAGAATATACAAATCTATGAGAGAGGGACAGACACCCAGACAGACAGGAAAAAAAATAATATTAAAAGGAATATCAACCACGTTTATTGAACAAGCATATATATTGCTTACAAGTTACAACCTATTTGTTTAGAAAAAAAAAAACAAACCCAAAAAAAATTATAACAGAAAAAATTGCAAAATTTGGAATTGGGTTCAAACTTCTATCGATACCATAAAATAACATACCATAACATAACATCGTTCTGTTTAGTGAAGCCCGAAAAAAAATGTAAACAACACGCGGCGTGTTCTCTAATATATAGAGGTATTTTTAAAACTTCATTGCAAATTTCAATTCTATTACATCTGTATTAAATGCGATCTCAATATTTTGACTAAATGAGGCATATAACAAAACATCTGTCCTGAAAAAAATTCGTTCTTGTAATCTATATAAATAAAAATGAATGTTGCTAAGCGCCTAACTCGAGAATGGCTCGACCAATTCGGCTAATTTATATTTTTTATGTTCCTTAAGGCCCACGGAAGGTTTTAAAACAAAAAAAAAATACAGAAAACTTTTAACAGAACGAAATCTGTCTGGGCAGCTAGTGTTAAATATTATATTAAAGATTGTATGAAATAATCCTAAAAACACCTACCGGAAATAAAGATCAAAAAGAACCTGTAAAACAATGTTGACAATTAATTGTTGTCTGCGAGTTATTTCTGGGATGAACAACTTTCTGGGAAAAAGCAGTCTTCTACTAATCCAGACTATAACCTGTCTCGGTACTAAATTTCGTTCAACCAAGTCTAGCCGTTAAGGCGTGATTAAGTTATAAACATCAATTCTTTGCAAAGGACATGAAGACAATGAAGCTGAAAGAAGGTGTACCATTGACAATTATTCAGTACATATACTAAACACTGAAGAATTAAAAAAAAAAGGTAATGCAATATCTACTTGAGAGCACATATAGTTTACCTTTAACCAGTGGCGTGGATGCTTTTTTGCCACCCGGGGCTCACCGAAAATTTGCCACCGATACCACTCCCACGACCATGATAAACTGTAACGTATCAGCTAGTAACAACCTGCTTTTTTCAACGGACTTCAAAAAGTAGGAGGTTCTCCATTCTACTGTATATTTAACCGACCACAAAAAAGGACCTTTGTTGTTACCTTATAACTTCTTACTGAGTAAACCGATTAAGATGATACTTTTTTAATCTAAAGCTGGTGCTTTCCATTTGCCCCAGTTTAAATATGATTGAGATGTGACGATTACTTTTTGAGTTATCACTAAAAACACGTATTTACTCGACTATTTTTTCGTCTACCTACGTTTTATTACTGGTCAATGTAATTGAAGTCAGTTTTTTTCCGTTTGCAAGGAAACAATTATTTTCGAAGTGTATTTACATATGCAAACGCGCTCCTATAATTGCTCCGTACTTTTTAGCAAATTAACATAAATTTTAAATAAAAGTAATTTCTATAATAACATCCGACTTTAATAATACCCAGTTTTTAATCGATACAGTTTAGATAAAACTATTCAGATGACGTAGTTCCAATTCAACAAATAAAAAAAAAACAAGGACATATTTATAGCATCTCTTCACAGCAGTAAAATAATACGGAAAAATCCAAATCTATACTGCCGACACATAATATTCCTTGACCCGTATCTTAATCCTAAGTCAAGGTTCGATTCATAGTTAATAACTTAATACGATAATACGAAAATACAGTGGCATTCTCCACCTAATAATTAACTAATATGCTAATTATTTGTAACAAGCTAACAGACTCGGCGAACTACATTATTTTGGATGAGTATAACGGTTTGTTTTAATAAGCAAGCAAATTCTTGTCCTAACAATAACAAACATCATCACCAATATCATCATCACTTCAGCCTATCCCAGTCCACTGCTGGTCATAGGCCTCCAAAAGTTCGCAACTGATTTGGTGCAGATTTTGGGTGATCAATACATATAATAAAAATGTAACGGATCGCAGTCTGTACCTGGAAGATATATGAGAAAAAATATGATTGGGACCTTCATCAACGCAAGTAACACCCAAAACAATGATTATTAGCATTTTTGTCTGTTTGTCTGTGCGTTTGTGTACGCTATTCTCAGAAACAGCTTATCCAATTTAGATTTGTTTTTTACTATTATTATTATATTGTGATAAGCTTCACTTCATTAAGTGTTTGTTTCATGTCAATTGGTTCATAAATAAAAAAGTTATGCCAATTTATCGAATCACATTGAAGATAATATAAATACGGAAAACGCGGACGAAGTCGCAGGCACAGCTAGTTCTTAAATAAACATATAGTTAAAATTCTAAAGATTATTTTGGTTTCTATTATTGTCATACAGACCAGAATTACGTTTGCAGCAGTCAGGAGATCGAAGAAAACCCGAATAATTTAAAAATTATTTATTAATTTAATACTATATTAATACAATAACTATCTTAAGACTAACGACTTCTTTACTCGAAGTGAGAATAAAGAGTGATCGAAATAATTATACAATTAATAATGATAAAAATTAAAACAATGGGGCATTGAAAGGCTAATAGGTACGGAGAACTCGGCCAATATGGGAAACTCGTGAGCTGATCGCCTGGGAACATTCCATCAGTTTGGTACGTCAGCATATTTGTGGGATCGTGGTTCCGTAACTCTCGTGTAAATAGTTCTTCCTAAATATCTCTCATGTTCAAACATCGATCAGAAATATTTTCGTTACACACACAAACAACCAAACAAAAGCGGTGTTATTACTCCGTTTTATAAAATTATAGAGTTGGCAATATTCTCTTGTTCTGTTTTAGTTGTGATAATATAATAATGTTTGCTTGCAAACGAAAAAAACAGTCTTCAATTGACATTGGCAAGTAATGCAGCGTACCTAGGTAGTCGAAGAAATAAGTCAATTACTAACTACTAATGAGAGAAAAAAAGAAGAAAGAAAGAAACACATTTATTCGGAGCATCACTCAAAAACGCAGACAGTTTTTACACAAAAAATCACAATTAAATAGACATAATAATAATTAATAAATAAGTACATATAGAAAAAAGAAATTTACAAGACTAGTAATATAGACTACAAAAAAACTATAACATCATAAAAAGTAAAAAAAAATCTTCGGTAAGGTAAAAGCTTCGGTATCGATTGTAGATCACACCCCAAGTATTCTTTTAAAAAAATATTCAATGTACAGTTTTGACTTTCCTACCATTTTATTATATGTATAGATTATGAAAGTCATTTTTTTTTTAGAATAGATAATTAGAATAAAGCGTATTAAATAAATTCGAGATACGAAATGTAGGCTAGTTAACGATAGATGGCAGTAAATAGTTCGTGCTAGTTCAAGTTCAATTAGTTTACCAAAGAAGTTTCACTTCTCACATGTGTACTTTGTATGCACGTAATTTTTTTATTAGTTTTTTCAATGTGAAATTGAGAGTGATGAGGAATGAATTGTGGTCAGCATTGTCCGTGAATGGTGTGAGCAGTGTCCTCATACGAGCATTGCAATCTCTTTATAGGGATTCTAGTGCTTGTGTGAGGATAAACGGAGCATACACTGAATGGTTTAATATCGAAAAAGGTGTTAGACTGGGACACAGACATGTGCTGTGTGGCTACGGCACTAAAGAATTTAGCCACCCCCTCTCTTCCCGTGGGTGTCGTAAGAGGCGACTAAGGGATAACAAGGTTCCACAACCACCTTGGAACTTAAGAAGCCGACCGATGGCGGGATAACCATCCAACTGCTGGCTTTGAAATACACAGGCCGAAGACGGGCAGCAGCGTCTTCGGTGCGAAAAAAAGCCAGTACTGCGGTCACCAACCCGCCTGCCCAGCGTGGTGACTATGGGCAAAACACATGAGTTCACGTTATTTTTGGCGTAAACTTGTGGAGGCCTATGTCCAGCAGTGGACTGTATAGGCTGTAATGATGGGACACAGACATGTGTAGCGTCACCGTGACTGTTTAATCTGTTCATGGACAATTGTGTGACAGATTTAAAAGAGAATGAAAGTGGGTTGAGAATTAATGAGTTACTCGTCGAATCAGGGATGTAACGGAGGTAATTTTATCGGAACCGAAGGCGGAGTCGGAGTTTTTAAATTTGCTTTATCGGAGTCGGGGTCGGAGTCGGAGGCAAGCTCAGAAGTGTGCCTCACCATGCCATCACTAATACTTATACGTTTTTCTTTATTGAACTCATTTAGTATACTTTTCATTACAACAAATTTGTCGAAAACTTCACATTTTTCAGATGTGGTATTATCATCATCTTCATCACTACTTAACAATATATTCGACAGAACTGTTTGGACATTACTATGGCTAGCTTCTGCTGGTAATTTCATTCTTGTCCGTTTTTTAAAAGAACAGCAATATTATTTGCCCCGTTTTTAGATATATCTACATCAAATAGTGACATTATTTCTGTTTCAATCTTCTCTTTAGCCACTTCATTAAAAAAATTTGTTTTATAGCGAGGATATAGATATGTTGCTATTGCAAAGAAATTGTTTGATTGAAGGTCATCAAATTTGGAAATTAATTTTTAGGGACTATTGTAGTGTCGAAATGAAAGTCTTCTCAGAAGGTGTCGATCGAATATATTTACGTAAAAAATGGTAATATTTATATAAAATGATTAATAATAAAAAGTAAGTATTACAATAGTTGATAAGATTTATGACCAATCGCAGATCTTTATTATTTAAGCCTTGCGTCTCTTTCTCGCGCGTGGCTCTCTTTTTCCGCGCGTGCCGCTGACGATTACTCATGCGCTTCGTCGCGAGTCGGAGGCACGGTAGCGCAGAGCGACAGCTATAAATAGAACGCAATCACTTAATTCGTCTCCAGGCATTGCCGAATTTTTGCTAAAGAAAAACGTTAAAGAATGTAATGTAATATTTACATTTAAACCTGTAAACCCCAAAGATATAATAATAGCCTTCAGAAGCCTGGACGTCAAGAAAACAGCTGATCTATGGGGTTTATCTGTAAAAGTCGTTAGTTCGATAATTGATGTTGTCGCACCTCATCTAGCTACTATATTTAATGGCTGTATAGAACATGGTGTGTTTCCTGATCTAATGAAACACAGTAAAGTAATTCCTATTTTTAAATCAGGCAGTACCCTAGATCCTAATAATTTCAGACCAATTTCAGTACTCCCAACATTTAGTAAAATTTTTGAAAAAATCATCCTCGGGCAAATGTTATCGCATTTTAATGCACACAATCTACTACATAAGAAACAGTTTGGTTTTACAAAAGGTCGCTCCACAACAGATGCTAGTGTTGAGCTAATTAAAAATATTTTTGAGGCATGGGAGAGGTCGCAGGATGCTCTTGGGATATTCTGTGACTTATCCAAGGCCTTTGATTGTGTGCACCATGAGACGTTGATCAGGAAACTGCATCATTATGGGATTAGAGATAAGGCACTCGACCTCCTGAATTCCTATTTGAATAATAGAATACAGAGGGTTGATATAAATGGTAAGAGATCTCCTGGGGCTCCTCTGGATATGGGGGTTCCACAGGGCTCTATCCTTGGCCCATTTCTCTTCCTTATTTACATAAATGATTTGCCATTTTTTGTACAGGACAAGCATGAGATAGTATTGTTCGCTGATGACACTTCACTTATTTTTAAGGTGAAACGTAATTTACTTATATACGACGATGTAAACGATGCTCTCTCAAAGGTTGTCTACTGGTTTGATTCAAATAATTTATTATTAAATAAAAAAAAAACAAAATTAATAAAATTCACGACACCTAATGTTAAACTTGTTGATAATGGTGTAGAATTGGGAGGAGAGATGTTAAAACCGGTGGAGTCCACTAAATTCCTAGGCATCACTATAGATTCGAAATTGCGGTGGGATCTTCATATTGAGGGGATAGCGAATAGGCTCAGCTCTGCAGCGTTCGCGGTTAAAAAAATTAGACTTATTACTGACGTAGATACAGCTCGCGTAGTATATTTTAGTTATTTCCATAGCATTATGTCATATGGAATCTTATTATGGGGAAATGCAGCTACTGTCAATACTATTTTTGTCCTGCAGAAAAGAGCTATTCGTGCAATTTATAGTTTAGGCCCTAGAGTATCATTAAGAGATAAGTTTAAAGAAATAAAAATATTGACTGTTGCTTCTCAATATGTGTACGAAAATGTTATGTATGTTCATAAAAATATACACGAATTTCCCAGGAATTGCGACATGCATAGCATTAATACTAGGAACAAACATAAACTTGCAGTGCCTGTAACTCGCTTACGCCGAGTCAGTAATTCCTTTTATGGACAATGTATACGCTTATACAACAGGCTCCCAGAAAACGTTCAAAAAGCTTCTATTGCTAAATTTAAAAAAATTGTGAAAAAACGATTGTGTAGTAAAGGATATTATTCGATTAATGATTTTCTAGAAGACAGTACGCCTTGGGAATGATGTGATCGCTTCCAGGCTATTTCAACTTATAAAATTATTGTTCAATTCGATTTGCTTTGGGAAAAAAAAAAAAAAACATTACTGTAAAAAAAAAAAAATATGATATTAGTCCCGCTGAGTTTCTTCCGCCAGTTCTTCTCAGGTCAGAGGCTTCTTCTTTCCGAACTGGTAGTAGACTCATGACGTTCAGTAAGAAATTGTAATAATTTTATGCTGAATAAAATATTTTGAATTTGAATTTGAATTTGAATTTTGAATTTGAACACGTTCCCGCGGATCGCTCTTTTCGGCGGCGATCGGCGCGGCGAACGGATCACTGACGTGTACTTCACTCGGCGGCGGCGTGATTGTGCTTCGTGAAGATATACATGAAGAATACGTGCAAGTTAGCTTGAAGACTTCTGTGAAGATCTGTGCATGTGATTGCTGGTGCATCCGCTTGCATGGTGTGCTGTGCTATTTTCCAACAGTTCTTTTCAGAGCTAACAATCTTGTTTCGCGAACATTAAAACAGCTCTTTTCAGAGCTATGTGCTTTCTGTTTCACGTACACGTCAATGTATCTTGGTAAGGTAATGGTTGAGGTTATGAACGGTGAAGGTAATTTTAAGGTAAAGGTATCGGTAAGGTTAAATGGTAAAGGTATCGGTATGGTTAAATGGTAAAGGTATCAGGTAAGTTGTCTTGTAGTAGCCTCATTGAATTACTATTACTACTTAAGTAATAATAGTTCGATGTGGTAGGTAGCCACAGTGCTCCCCCTCAAGTGAAACGTACTGGAAGCTTGACGGAGCGGCCGGCTCGCGTAGTGACGTTATTATTATTCGCGGTCGGTTGTGACGTCACGCTGCCGTGCGGCTTGTCAGAAGTATTCTGTGGCGAGGTACTATTTTGTAGTGACGTATCGTTAGGTATGTTTTCTTCTAATATGTAAGCGGGCTTGAGACGATCTATTGAGATGTTAGTTTCGCGATTTTGTAGTTGTATCGTATATACTTTCTCTGTTCTTTTTATTACACGATACGGTCCTTCGTAGGGTGGTTGTAAAGGTTTTTTAATTGCGTCGACTCTAACGAATACGTGGCTGCAGTTGCGTAGATCTTTGTGTATAAAAATAGATTGCTTGCTATTATGATGCGTCGTCGCTGCTTGCGGTCTATTTTGTTCTATTGCCGTTCTTATCTTGTTTACGTAAGTATAGTCGTCCGTAGTTGTAGGTATCGATGTAGTGAAAAAATCACCCGGTAGACGTAGGTTATAGCCGTATGTAAGTTCGGCTGGGCTAACTTCTGCGTCTGTGCGTAGGGTGGCTCGTAATCCTAGTAGTACAGTAGGTAGCTCGTCGATCCATGACCTTGTACTTGAGAGTTTCGTGCGTAGCGCGGCTTTTAATGTGCGATGCCAGCGTTCGACTATACCGTTGCTATACGGATGATACGGAGTTGTACGATTTTTTGTTATTCCCATAATTCTCATTAAGTTATTAAATAGTTGACTTTCGAATTGACGGCCTTGATCGCTAGTTAGTGTTGATGGACATCCGAATCTTACAATCCAGTGTTTGTAGATAGCTTCGGCGACGGTCTCAGCTGTTATATCGTCGGTAGGTATTGCTTCGGGCCATTTTGTTTCTCTGTCGATCATTGTTATGAGATAGCGGTAACCATGCGTTGTAGTAGGTAAAGGTCCTACGATGTCGACGTGAATATGTTGAAAACGTTCTGTAGGCGGGAATTTTGATGTAGCACTGTGTGTATGTCGTTGAATCTTATTTTTTTGACAATCGATGCAGCTTCTAGTCCATATTGATATGTCGCTATTCATTGACGGCCAAAAATATTTTTGTGATATCATCTTTCGTGTCGTACGCGTTCCAGGGTGGCTTATGTTATGTACGCTTCTAAATACATGTTGTCGATGTTGTTCGGGTATGTATGGTCGTATATGCGATGATGAAGTTTCACAGTATAGTTCGATATCGGTGTTCGGGATGGTTATTTTCTTTAGATTAATATTTTCTTGAAGTAATAATTGTTTAATAGTAGGATCTTGTTGCTGTGCGGTTGCTATTTCTTCGTAATTGATTGTAGAAGGACATGTAATTGTTTCTATACGACTTAGAGCGTCGGCAACGATGTTTTGTTTGCCGCTTACATGTCTTATGTCGGTTGTAAATTCGCTAATAAATAATAACTGTCTCGTGCGTCTTGGTGTTTCTGTAGTTGAGTTAACCTTATGCATTGCGAATGTGAGTGGCTTGTGATCGGTGAATATGATGAGTGGTCGTCCTTCGAACATCTTGCGGAAGTGTTTCACAGCCATGTATATTGCTTGGAGTTCTCTGTCGTATGTTGAGTATCTTGATTGCGCATCGGAGAATTTTTTTGAATAATAACCGAGAGGTTGCCATGATTTGTGTACGTATTGTTGTAGGAAGGCGCCAGCTGACTTGTCGGACGCGTCGCAGAATAACGCATACGTAGCTTGATGTGACGGATGAGCAAGCAAAGCAGCGTTGCTAATGCTGTTTTTGCATGCTTCGAATGCTTGTGTTGTTTCTTCGGTCCATTGTATGACAGTCTTGTCTCGCTTCTTAACGTTGTGTAGGTATGCATTGAGTGGCGCTTGAATAGATGCGGCGTTAGGTATGTGGTCGCGATAAAAATTTAACATACCGAGGAAACGACGTAGCTCTTCGATGTTCGTAGGTTTCGGATACTTCGTGATGATGTCGATCTTCTGTGCTGGAGGTTTGATACCGTCTTTTGAAACGTGGTATCCTAAGAATTGAACTTCTGTTTGACCGAAGTGACATTTCGATGGATTTATTGTGATTCCGTGTTCTTCCAGTCTTCGTAGCACGGTTCTGAGGTGTTCTCGGTGAAGATCTTCGTTTTCAGATGCAAGAAGTACGTCGTCGATGAAAGGAAATACGTAAGGCAGTCCGCTTAATACTTGATGTATGAATCGCTGGAATGTCTGCCCTGCGTTTTTTAAACCTGGACACATTCTCGGGAATTCGAATAGTCCCATTGGCGTTATTATAGCAGTCTTTTCAATATCCTCTTCGCGAACGCAGAGTTGTTGGTATGCTCTGTTAAGGTCTATTGTTGAAAATATTGTCTTCCCAGCGAGTTGATATGTGAAGTCTTTGACGCGTGGTACCGGATATCGATCGGCCTTGGTGATAGCGTTTAGACGGCGATAGTCACCACAGACGCGTATGTCTCCGTTCTTCTTCGGTACGACGTGAAGGGGTGACGCCCATGGACTCTTGCTGGGGCGACATAAACCTTGTTCCATCATGTTTTGAAATTCTTTCCTGACTTGTTCGTAGCGATGCGGTGGTATAGGACGTGCACGACAATGTACGGGTGGTCCTTCGGTTTCGGTATAGTGCTGAACGTTGATTTTGCTGTCGTTTATGTTCATTGCAGTCAGTCTTGTTATGCCGGGGAATTCTGAGAGGATATCGTGGTAAATATTATTGCTGTCTATGCTTCGTACTGTAGGTATAGTTGTAGCTCGAACGGGTGCTTTGACTGTTAAGTTAGTAACGTTATCGGTAAGTTTCTTGTTTTTTAGATCGACGATGAGTTGATGATGCTTTAGAAAATCGGCTCCTAGTATCGGCTTTGACACGTCGGTGACTATGAATTTCCACTTGTATGGACGGCGAAGGCTGAGGTCTAGTTCGAGTGATTTTTCACCGTATTTCGATATAGTGGTGTTGTTAGCGGCGTAGAGTTTGAATGGCAGCGGTGTAGTGAAATGAGTTTTTTTCCTAGGTAGAACGGATATGTTAGCTCCCGTGTCTACCAAGAAAGATATTCCTGTTTTCTTGTCTGTGACAAATAGGCGGTAGGAGTATTCTTGAGCGCCGGATTCCGCCTCTGCCAGCGTTCTCTCTAGTTTTCCGATTGCTTTCCTTTAGACGCGAAGGAACACGGTGACCTGCAGTTTCTTGCCTGGGCACCGTAACGTTGGTGGTAATAGCACGCTGACGATGGTGTGTTGTCTCTCGATCGCGATTTATATCGAGGGTTGTAGGAGCGGCTTCGAGAACGGTTTCTTCTGAAATTGAGTTGCGGTTGTCTTGATTTTAATTCTGCGATTTCTATGGAGAGTTTTCTTATTTCGTTTATTAAGAAGTTTGTATCAATATTCTGAGATGCGGACGTATGAGGTGGTAGTGTTGTGCTGACAGCGGCGACTTCGCGGTGTTGTTCTAGCATCTTGTCAGCGAGGAGTGCGAGTTCTTCCAACGCAGTCTTCGTGCTGAAGGAATCGCTCACGGCTAGAACTGAGCGGATGTGTGGTGGTAGGTGGTTGGTCCACAGGATGCGTAGCGTGGCATCAGGGATTCTATCGCGGGCGAGATCGCGCATTCGTCGTAGTAGATGTGATGGTTTCTGATCCCCTAGTTCCATTTCTGACAAGAGCTTTTGAAATTGCCGGTTGTCAGACTCTTCGTATGCAGTGATGAGACGTTCTTTAATAGCTTGGTATGGCTTGGATTCGGGTGGATTGTAGAGAAGGTCCGATATTTGTTCGATATCTTGCTTCTCTAGTCGAGCGATTATCATTTGCGCTAGCTGTTGTTCGCTTTTCTTCTGGTCGTGAGTGGCGGCTTCGAAACTGTAGAACCATAATCGAACACGGTCGCGCCAGAAAGGTGGAATTCGCAGCGAAAGCGAAATGTTCGCGATTTCTGACGGCTGGTCGACGGTGGCGGCTGCGGCGGGCAGGGATTCGGTGGTTCTTGATTGATTCATTTTTCACGAGCAGGGATTCTTCTTCTTTACTAGCAGGGATTCTTCGTGTTCTTCGTCGGGTCACCACTTTAGGGACTATTGTAGTGTCGAAATGAAAGTCTTCTCAGAAGGTGTCGATCGAATATATTTACGTAAAAAATGGTAATATTTATATAAAATGATTAATAATAAAAAGTAAGTATTACAATAGTTGATAAGATTTATGACCAATCGCAGATCTTTATTATTTAAGCCTTGCGTCTCTTTCTCGCGCGTGGCTCTCTTTTTCCGCGCGTGCCGCTGACGATTACTCATGCGCTTCGTCGCGAGTCGGAGGCACGGTAGCGCAGAGCGACAGCTATAAATAGAACACGTTCCCGCGGATCGCTCTTTTCGGCGGCGATCGGCGCGGCGAACGGATCACTGACGTGTACTTCACTCGGCGGCGGCGTGATTGTGCTTCGTGAAGATATACATGAAGAATACGTGCAAGTTAGCTTGAAGACTTCTGTGAAGATCTGTGCATGTGATTGCTGGTGCATCCGCTTGCATGGTGTGCTGTGCTATTTTCCAACAGTTCTTTTCAGAGCTAACAATCTTGTTTCGCGAACATTAAAACAGCTCTTTTCAGAGCTATGTGCTTTCTGTTTCACGTACACGTCAATGTATCTTGGTAAGGTAATGGTTGAGGTTATGAACGGTGAAGGTAATTTTAAGGTAAAGGTATCGGTAAGGTTAAATGGTAAAGGTATCGGTATGGTTAAATGGTAAAGGTATCAGGTAAGTTGTCTTGTAGTAGCCTCATTGAATTACTATTACTACTTAAGTAATAATAGTTCGATGTGGTAGGTAGCCACAAATTGATCGACGGTACATTTTATAATACTTTTAAATTTTTCATTTGTGTTTTGTTTACTGCCTTCAGTGTGTAATGTATACATTAGTGCGTGTATAAGTGGAATTACTGATGAGATACTGGTGTTATTGTCACTCATATTTCGGGTAATTTCTTCAAAAGGTTGAAGTATAGTCACAATTTTTTTAAGCTGCAGCCATTTTTCAGGAGACAACTGAGAGATGTTGTGTTTACGATGAGAATCCTGTATTCTAATCATTCTTTCCAACATATAAAATGTACTGTTCCACCTGTAACAAATTAATTATTTTTAACTAATTAACGCTTATAATTTACACTAATTATAAGCGTTAATTAGTTTAATATCTTTAATATCATAAATGTCATTCATTAATGATAGTGATGCTTTTTTATCGCTATCTTCTGCTTCCGATGATTTAAGTAGTGTTGACAGTTATTATAGTATTCCATCTTTGAGCGACACGTTAGACTCCTGTTTTGCGAATACTCCTAAGAACTTCAATTTAGTACACATAAATGCACAGAGTATCCCTGCTCATTATCCAGACTTGTTGTCTTCTCTCAATAATGGCAATATTCATGGTGTCCTAGTCTCCGAGTCTTGGCTCAAACCTTTTTTGCCCTCTACTTCTTTCTCTTTACCGGGATTCCACCTGATCCGTAACGACCGCATTGGTCGGGCTGGTGGAGGGGTTGCAATATATATCCGCTCTCATATCCCTTTTAATATCATTGACACTTCGCAACCTCAGACCGGCGGTGCAGAGCATCTTTTTGTGGAGGTGATTTTTTCTCATACAAAACTTCTTCTTGGTGTCTTCTATAGCCCATGCCTTACTGTTGATTACTTTAACTCATTAGAATCTTTACTTCAAAATTTAATTCCTCTGTATAGTCACACAGTGATCATGGGTGATTTTAACACCTGCCTGCTCAAAAACGATCACCGGTCTTCCCGTCTTAAAACTCTTATTAATGCGTCAAATCTTCATATCCTGCCTTTACTTGCTACTCATGCTTTTCCTAATAGTGTTCCATCTCTTTTAGATCTCATTATTGTTTCTTCCGTTGACCATGTCGAAAAACACGGTCAATGTTCTGCCGATGCATTCTCCTTTCACGATTTGTTGTATCTATCGTACAAAATTAAGCCCCCTAAACTTAAATCTAGAATTCTTCTGCAACGGAATTTTGGTGGGATGGATTTAGATAGACTCCAGAATGATGCAGCGAAAATCGATTGGTCGGTTGTCTGTAATGCAGATACAATCGACGACCAAGTGGCTGTTTTTAACTCTCTGTTAATCCAACTATATGATGTACACGCACCCATTCGACCTGTAAGGGTAAGACATCAATCACCCTGCTCCATGGATTACTCCTGAAATTAGAAAATTACAGGAGAAAAAGGTTCGCGCAAAGTCACGATACAGATTGAATAGCTGTGAAGCTAATAGAGAGATATATATGAAGGCTCGGAATCGTTGTAATAGGGTGTGTAGAGATGCACAACGACGCCACATCTATAAATCTGTCATCGAAGAAGAAGATCCTAGTAAAGTCTGGAACTTTCTAAAATCACTGGGAGTTGGCAAAGCGCATCAGAATTATCGCTCTCAAAATTTAGACCTTAACGAGTTGAATCTCCATTTTTCCTCATCTGTTACCATTGATAGTGTGACTAAATCTTTGACAAGAAATCGACTTTCAACCTTGCCAACTCCTAATACTCCCACTTTCTTTCTTAATCAGTTGGCTGAATGTGATGTTAAGAAGAACATTTTAGCTATTAAGTCCAACTCCGTCGGATCTGACAGCATTAGTCGTAAGATGATCATTCCTCTCCTTAATTTACTTACACCCATATTAACCAAAATTTTTAATACTTCAATCTCCACTGGCTCTTTTCCGTCTACGTGGAAAGATGCTGATATTATACCTATCCCGAAAAAACTTAATCCATCATCCCTGTCCGAATATCGTCCCATTTCTATTCTTCCCTTTTTATCCAAAGTCTTCGAGCGCCTTGTGTATAATCAACTTAACCTATTCCTTTTGAAACACAGTCTCCTAAATACCTCGCAATCCGGTTTCCGTCCTGGTCATAGTACGACTACTGCACTTGTCAAAATAACTGACGATATACGATCTAGCATGGATAGGCGCGAGGTTACAGTATTGACGTTGCTTGATTTCAGTAACGCTTTCAATACTGTAGACTTTGATATACTTTGTGACATTATGCGTTCTCTTAACATATCTCCAGAGGCCACTGATTGGTTTCAAAGTTACTTACAGGGTCGCCGGCAGCGAATTAAATTGAATGACACATTTTCAAACTGGTCATTGGTTGCTGCTGGTGTCCCCCAGGGTGGTGTGCTCTCCCCTCTCTTATTTTCTATATTTATTAATTCCATTTGTAATATTATAACTTCTCTCTATCACCTCTATGCAGACGATCTCCAAATATACTCTCATTCTACTGTAAGTGACTTGCCTCAATGTGTTTCTCGTATAAATGGTGATCTACTTGCCATTACCACATGGAGTAAAGCTTACGGATTAGTAGTAAATCCAACCAAAACTAAGACTATAATTATAGGAAGTTCTAAATTAATTAGCCGTATAAATCGATCTCAACTACCTCCTGTAATTTTTAATGGTATTGTAATTCCATATAGTGAAAGTGTGAAGAATCTTGGCGTTATTTTTGATCAACATCTATCATGGGGCCCACAGATTTGTGAAGTCAGTCGTAAAGTTTTTGCTTCGGCTGGATCTCTTCGCAGGCTGCGTAATCTACTTCCAATTCCCACCAAAATTGCTCTTGCAAATAGTCTTCTATTACCAATTCTGGACTACGCAGACGCATGTTATCTTGACATTACTGAAGAGCAGATTAATAAACTTGAGCGAATCCAGAATTTATGTATACGATTCGTATTTGGACTTCGTAAATATGATCATATCTCTGAATTCCGTCAAAAACTTAAGTGGCTCCCTATTCGCTTTCGCAGGAATACGCATATTCTTAACTTACTTTACTCTATTCTATTTAACCCTGTTGCACCTGCTTATCTAAAGCAACGATTTAAATTTCTTAGTGATATCCATGAACGCAGTCTTCGTTCTGAGAATACCTTACTTCTTGAAATTCCCCCTCACTCCTCTTCCTTTTATTCTAAATCTTTCACTGTTCAAGCTTCTCGACTTTGGAATTCTTTACCCTTGCATATTAGACGTGTACAATCGCTTTCTATTTTTAAAAAGGCTGTCAAGAAGCATTATCTTGATATTCAACGTGAATAAAATTATATATATATATATATATATATATATATATATATATATATATATATATATATATATATACATATGTATGTATGTTTGTATCTATGTGTTTGTGTATGTATATGTTTATGTATATATGTATGTATATGTGTATGTATGTATGTATTTACGTATATGTTTATGTATGTATGTATGTAAATAAGTAAATATATTCAAACGTTTATGTCTCAATTTGTACACCTACACTGACACAATACCATCTCCTCTGCCCCTAGGTTGCCTGGAAGAGATCGCTTTTTAGCGATAAGGCCGCTCTTTGTGCCTGATGATACTCTGTTTAAGTTCATAATATGTATTATTTCTGTTTTGGTGTACAATAAAGTGTATTGTTATGTTATGTTATGTTAATTTACGGTATAACTTAAAGTATTATTTAAATGAAATGAATGACAAAAACTAAATAATACACTCATTATAATCAGCGTGCATATACCACAGCAAGTTTTAATAAAATCGGCTTAATTCGTTTTATTTGAAATTATTTTATTAGTGTGGATGGATCTTTGATTGAAATGAAATAATCTGGATGTAAAAATAAATGCACAAATTAATACAACTTACCGCGTGCTACACTCCTGTATTACACTCAAACATTCTTGGTGGAGTTGTTCCTTTTGTTAACCGACTTCCAAAAAAGGAGGAGGTTCTCAATTCGACTGTATTTTTTTTTTTTTTTTTTTTTTTTTTTTATGTATGTTACATCAGAACTTTTGACCGGGTTGACCGATTTCAACAAATTTTGTTTTAATCGAAAGGTGGTGTGTGCCAATTGGTCCCATTTAAATTTATTTGAGATCTAACAACTACTTTTCGAGTTATATCTAATAATGCGTTTTTACTTGACGCTTTTTTCGTCGACCTACGTTGTATTATACCGCATAACTTTCTACTGGATGTACCGATTTTGATAATTCTTTTTTTGTTGGAAAGGGGATATCCCTAGTTTGGTACCGTGATAAGGAAACCAGGATCTGATGATGGGATCCCAGAGAAATCGAAGGAAACTCTCGAAAATCCGTAATAACTTTTTACTGGGTGTACCGATTATGATGATTTTTAATTTAATCGAAAGCTGATGTTTATCATATGGTCACATATAAATTTTATCGAGATCTGATAACTACTTTTTGAGTAATCTTTGATAACGCGTAGTTGCTTGACTATTTTTTCGTCGATCTACGTTGTATTACTTGTCGATGTAATTGAAGTCGGTTTTTTTTAGTATGCGAGCAAACACAATTATATTTTATGCAGTTCAGTCTGAGCTATTAGGGAATTATTAAAATGCTTCGAATTTTTTTTTTTTTTTTTTGCATTTCGAAAATAAGGCTTTAATTTCTTCATCACAATCTAACAACGTTCGTACACACAGTTGCAACTGATGTACAGTGGAACTGACATCAGGTATGTCGCCGAGTTTCATTGCTCGTTTCATATTAGATCCAGACTCGCGTACAAAACAATAAATTTTCTCTTTTATGATACCCTATTCCATCAACATACTCTTAATTTTTTCTAGAACTAGATCTCCTGTATATCTTCCATTTAATGTGTGGCATTTTAAAATAACTTTTAGCCTTTTAAAATCTCTACTTATGCCATGCGCTGTGAGACTCAATAAAGACACATTCGAACTTGGTTCGGTCCAAATGTTGTAAATGAGATCTTTTCAAATTGTGTGAGCAATTCCTTATTTTTTTTTGTGCTAATGTTTCATATAAATGAACACAAATATTTTCTGTTAAAAAATGTCTTCCCCTTAAGTGATAATTTGGCACAGTGAACTGCATAAGTCGCCGAAATCCTATACCTTCCACAAAATTGAAGGGTAGATCTTGCAAAACAATCATTTCAAAAATCAATTTGTCAATTTCCATAGATTTAGCATTAGAAGTGCACCATTTTGTATTCTTCAGCAAAGTTTCTTTTAAAGTAATTTTTTTTTTAGCATCCTGAAGGGGCGTCGAAGTCGAAGGCTGTACAGTATTTTTTTTCAGTTTCTAACTTTATTAATTCTTCATATTCAGTGGCATGGACAGACTTCAAATGGCTTTTTAACGACGTTGTCGTACCTCCCTTTCTTGAATACGTCTTCATACACAGTTTACACTTTGCCGAATCAGAATTAACTTCAACGAAGTAGTTCCAAATACAACCTGATTTAGGTTTCATTGTCCAACACAAAAACAGATCACTTTTATTGACAATAAGCCGCAAAAATCAAAACAAATATCTATAACCTATCGTGTGTTTAACAAATTAACAACAAGTGAAAAAATAATTGACGATAGAGTGCACGTAGTGGGCGTCGGGAGGATCCCCGCGCGCCATGTATGAAACAGTTCATAACACACACAGGCCGCCGCCGCCGCTATGTCATGCTTCGACCGCCGATTTAACCTTCGGTTTAAAAGGGTCGGAGCCGAAGCCGGAACCGAAAGTGTAATAATAATCGGAAGTTCCGACTTAACGGAATCGAAGCTCCGTAACATCCCTGCGTCAAATGTCTTTTCTATGCTGATGACCAAGTATTACTTGCGTCTTCGGCCGAGCAGTTGCAGGAGATGGTAACTGCTATGAGTGAAGCTTTTGTAAGAAAGGGAATGAAGATGAATGTAAAGAAGACGAAAGTGATGGTGTTTGAAAGAGATGAGGCAGTTACAGAATGCAATATCGTGATTGGAGATGAACAAATTGAACAGGTGAATTAGTTAGTGTATTTGGGTTCAAAGTTTACAAGTGATGGAAAGTGTGAGAGTGATATTGAAAGAAGAGTGAATGCAGAAAACAGGGTGAATGGGGCTTTGCACTCCTTTATGAGCAGTCGGAGGGTGTCTAACAAGGCTCGTTTGGCTGTGCATGAGGGGGTGTTGGTTCCGACACTCACGTATGGAAGTGGAAGTTGGGTATGACAGAAGAACCATGAAAGCAGAATAAATGCAGTTGAGATGAGAGCGTTAAGAAGTATGATAGGAGTTAAACTGGGTGACAGGATAAGAAATAGTGAGATAAGGAAACGTTGTGCTTTGAAAGATGTAGTGACAAAAATTGAGAAAGGTATGCTCAGATGGTTTGGCCTTGTCGAGAAAATGAGTGAAGAACGCTTCGTGCTTACGCTTACACTTCAGCCTGTAATATCCCACTACTGGGCATAGGCCTCTTTCCCCATGTAGGAGAAGGATCAGAGCTTTATCCACCATGCTGCTCCAATGCGGGTTGGCGGATATATTCCCTACTGTGAGTAACGATCGCTACAGGTGTACATGATAACAACCAGGACCGACGACTTAACGTGCTCTCCGAGGCACGGTGGGGAGACCCACAAGGACTGCACAAACACCCAGACCACGGCAAACACCTGTATGGTCAATACAAATGTTTGTCATGTGCGGGGACCGAACCCGCAACTGCCAGCGCAACAGGTACAATCCATGGCTGTAACCGTTGCGCCAACGTGGCGTGAAGAACGATTGACGAAAAAAGTGTATAAGACGAGTGTGAATGGAAGTGTTTGGAAGGGGTAGACCTAGGCGGACGTTCCGAGACCAAATAAGGGACGTCTTGAAAAAAGGCCAGATCAAGAGTACCTTAAACCGAAGAACATGTATGAAGGGAATAATGTAAGTGGACGAAGCGAAAGAAGTATATAAGTATCGTAGCAAGTGGAAAGAAGTGGTCACTGCCTACCCCTACGGGATTATATGTATGTATGTATGTATGTATGTTTTTTCAATTAGTTTGCCTCAGAAGTTTCTGACATGTGTACTTTGTACGCACGCAATTTTTTTTTATATTAAGTTTTTGTCATCTGGAAGTATCATTACTCTTCTCAGTAAAAAGCCAGAGCCAG
The DNA here is from genome assembly GCF_905220565.1 of Melitaea cinxia. Lineage (NCBI taxonomy): Eukaryota > Metazoa > Arthropoda > Insecta > Lepidoptera > Nymphalidae > Melitaea > Melitaea cinxia. Next base: position 2,706,697 of record NC_059405.1, on the reverse strand, counting down.
GTAGCCAGAGGGCTTCTAAAAATATCATATTTTTATATTGGTTTCAGTAAAATTTAACTTAATCGTGCCGGTATTAGACTCGAAAATAGTAGTAGTTGAAGTAGTACTCAGTAGGTGCTTAGGTACCCATTATGTAGGTATAGAAAGCTGTGTTGTTTATTATATGATTCATATAATTGATTTTATCTACATATAAGAAAATAATATTTTATAAAAATTTTGTCTATCCGTCTGTTTGTTCCGGCTAATCTCTGAAACGGCTGGACCGATTTTGATGGGACTTTCACTGGTAACATTAGCTACTTTTATTTTAGAAATTTATTTATATTATGACTATGCGAACTGAACAATAACTTTTTTGTCAAATTCCACGCGGACGAAGTCGCGGGCACAGCTAGTTTTTTAATAACAAAACTTAACGCTATTATTTTTATGAATGTCAGTCCTTATCAATGCTATGTTATTATAGTGCAAATGGCTTAAAATGATTTTTCACTTGGTGTAAAATCTTGCTACAAACGTATATTTAATTTCTTTTGCCATTGAAAACTATTTATATCATACAATTTACTTGTTTAGGGGCAGCGGAGATTCTTCTTTACAACAGGAATGAATCATCTGAAATTCCTATTTAATATTATCAGCGAGTCAATATTGCCAACATTAGAACAGTATAACGTTCCATTCACATATGATAATAAACTTAGTGCTCTGTAAGTTTTATTTTAAAAGTAAATTTTATTATATTTCTGTTAGACATAACATTCAATTGTTTTAGTATTTATAATAGTGCTAAGAAGATATTATTTTCAATCTCGAACGTTAATTGAATTTATATTAAATTTATTTAAACACTATAGATTCTGCGTGTAACTATAACAATTCACTATTTATTCTGTATAGTGCCAAATAATTGACAGATGATAAAGTATATCTGATGTGATGTCTTTAGTTTTGTCCGTCCGTGATTAGCCACTCCTATCTCGGCAATACTTAATTAGTAATAATTTTATAAATTCTGAAGCGAGAAATGTAGTTTTGTGATCTCAAAAGTTATATTGTAAAAGGTTTATGGCTTAAGTATAACGAAACGCGTAAATAAATAACAATGACGGGACGCTCGGGCCGTGGTGTCTTTGGTAAGCTCTTTTCGAAGAAGCAGTCCATTAGAGACGAGAGAGTTCAGGAGATCGGTATGCCTACTAACGTGAAACAACATATACATGTGAGTATGAACTCTGAAACGGGAATGTTGGAAGGGTTACCCTCATCATGGCTACGACAGTTGAATGCCCAGATATCGCCGTCGGAACAAAAAGAGAATCCGAATGCGGCGATTCAGGCTGTAACGTTCCATAATTTTCATGTTTTGAAAAAAGAACAGGCAGAAAACGAGCCATGCAAGCCTATTGTTACAGAGGAAGCCATTACGAAAGAGGAATTGGAAATTAAAAAGTTCTTAGCAAATAAAAATGGACACCAAAGTCATGATTCAGATATTTCAATAGGACAAAGTAGTGAGGAAGACGTAGCACCCACAGACAACTTTTCGCAGAGGCAAACAATGCCTGCAGGAGTGACTAAAAATAATCTAAAGAAGAAAGATGCAATGATGGACCTAACTGCAATAGTTGAGGATTTAACATTGATTGGTGCCGAGCCAGAGGAAAGTCCCATTCTTAGAAAGAAAGAAATGATGAATGCTACGTTAACTGATGAAGAAATATATGATGAATTAAAAAGAATTTGTAATAAGGATGACCCTTATGAACGATTCGAAAGAATAAAACAAGTAGGCGCTGGTGCTTCAGGTAACATTCTTAATTGTTTTCCAATAACAACATTTATATATTTTTTGTTTTTTATGTTATGACTACATATGGGCAAAAACAAATTATGAGTCAACAAACATATCATTTAATAATATTTTCAAATTATAGTCATTTTCAAAAAGGTTACGTGATATACGAGCGCGTCTAAACAATTGAAATCTCACAATCATCTCTGTGAGACCTTGAATTAAATTATATGACGTCTAAATCTTAGCATGGAAGTAAAAAATCGTACGACACACATCTGAAGCTATTGTATGGTAATTGTAATGACCGACAATCAAAATTGCAAAATATACATTACCTTGGTTAATATAAAAATAATGTTAAAATATATATTAAACTTCTATTTTAGGTTTTTCTGAGGCATACCTTCTACTTTAATATATATATATATATATATATATATTTATATATATATATATATATATATATATATATATATATATATATATATATATATATTAAAGTAATTAAACATAGTCATACATACATACATAATTATAAAAACGTATATACTTTGATTGATTGATTGATTGATTTTCCACGGGCTGTTCTCCGCAACTCGACGTCTTAGTGCGACTATTTTGCGTGGTAGGCTGGAGGCCTCAAACGTATATACTTATAAATTACTTGATTATTCTTGAGTTTCAAGAAAATGTTTCCTAACAGTCTTTTTAAATGTTGCATGTGTTTGTACATGTCTAATATTCAAGGGCAAGGTATTCCAAAGCTGAGAGGCTTGAGCTGTAAAATTGTAATTGTTTTTATATCATCTGGTCTTGTATTTGTAACAAGAAAAAAAAAATTATATTACTATAAAAATATTCAAAATTTGAAGTATTTAACTACTATTTAATTAATATAATAATCAAGTAAATGCTTATTATATTAACTCTGTATTTAATTAAACTTATAAATAACTATTACACTTATAAATAATTATTCTCAGAACTAAAATAATTACCACATCGAACAGGTGATAAATGACAATTAAAAGTAATGTATCACATAACATTTAAGATAAGATGGAACAGAATATGTTATCATTAAAATCATATCGAAAGTAGCACTACACAGCACTTATCAGAAACTCAACTTTCATTGAATGATTCATGAATAGTTATAATTTACATCATATTTGAAATATTGAAAATGAAAAAGATAATAAAATATCTAGTACCAAAGAGTTACAAACAGTGATTCACTTCCTCAATTAGACACAATGTATTATAAGCCACATTTTAAAAATAAACAGTTCAAATTAAAATTGACTAGCTTTCTCCTGTGACTTTGACTGTACTACACTATTTCAGCTTTTCCCTGTTCTCTCCCATTATAATGTATGTTATAGAGTGATAATGTAACATTTACCTGGTGAAAGAATTTTTACAATTGGTTCAGTAACTTTTGAGTTTATCCATTACAAACATAACAACTAAATTTACTTGTGGAAAAGGTACATAGTACATAATAATTAGTTAATATAAATATATTGAATTTATTATTTAAATAGAGGCTAACAGGTATAAAATACATGGTCATAATATTAAAAAAAAAATACGATTTGAAAATCTATCCAAAAGTAAATCTAATTATAGTATGCATTAAATAAACATAATAAACAGTTCTAATATTTAAAATTTTCTAATGTCTATTTTATTAAATAATATAATGTAAAAAAAAATTGTAAATATATGTAACTAAAACTTCAATTTTTTTTTTTTTTCGTAATTTAAGATTTAGTACAAGACTTAGCACTTTAAGATAATGTATTATCTCAATTAATATTATGATTAATGTTTTTATTAATGTCTAATACACAATAAATCAATTTTTTACTATATAAATTGTTTTCTAACTGAATTATTTACTCATTCATTATTTATTTCTATACCAATAATAATGTCTGGGCGTTTGTGCTTGTGTATTGTGTGTGTTTCTGGATCTCCAAAACAGGATAAAATCATACTGGGGGCCATTGAGTTTAAAGTGTTTATTTATTTACTCGCACGGGTGCAATGCTTGTACTAAATATACTACAGAATGTCTTTATTTATAGTATGAAGCTAGCTTATAGCATGGTTATTAACATAATAACAACAACATTCAAATATGCGTCGTTAGATTACACGTTGTTACAGAATGCATTGAAGAAATAAAGGTTTACTGCTCGTTCACCGTAGGTGATAGCGTGATAATATGTAGCCTATATGTTGACCCGACTTCTTCATAATATTCGTGCCAAATTTGAAGTAAATCGATGCAGTACTTTTTGAATTTATCCCAGACATACATACAGACAAAAATTCTAAAAACTATATTTTTGGTCGATTGTAGATCACACCCCAAGTATTATTTTAAAAAAATATTCAATGTACAGTTTTGACTTTTCTACCATTTTATTATATGTATATAGTTTATTTATTTATATTATGCTTTGTTATACTAATATAACTATAATGAAAAGTTATGGAAAAAATAAAATAAGTAATAATTAAATAACTATAAATAAACAACAAATGTATGAAAAATGTATTATGTATAACAGAATTAATCACAGCATACGCAAACTTAATATAAATTGTCAAGTGCTATCATAAAATTTATACAATAGTAAGCAATTGTGCAATTTAACAGCAATTGTCGTAATCAAATGAAACCGAGTTGTAATCTTGCCCAAACACTCTTTGATGCAGATGTCTATATTTATTCATAACAATCTTAGAGGCCTGAAAAATATCTTAGACACTATATAGTGTGCTAAAAAAGTCTTTCTCTAATTCTTTATTTCACTTTATACAGATGTATAGATTTTAATATATGAAATATTGTTAGAATTTTGAATATGATGCATAGATAGCTTTGATAATATTAATATATATTAATAAAATAAAAATTAATAGGAAACAATTACGTTCTTTCCAAAAAAGTCATCATCCCAAATTCATATAAAATATTCTCATCTTCAAATTTCTTGCCTTCAGGTGTCGTCTTCATCGCCATTGACCGCAAAGATAACTCGAGTGTCGCGATCAAGGATATTGACCTAACGAAACAGTCTAAAAAAGATCTTATACTCAATGAAATAAACGTCTTAAAAGGCTTCAATCACAAAAATCTCGTCAACTTCCTTGATGCCTTCCTTTGTTACCATCACCTCTGGGTCGCGATGGAGTTACTCGATGGGGGATCTTTAACAGACGTAGTCACTGAAGTGGTTATGAAAGAGGGACAAATCGCAGCCGTTTGTCGCGAGACGTTACAAGCAATAGCATTCTTACATTCCAAAGGCACAATACACAGGGACATAAAGTCTGATAATGTTCTTCTTGGAATGGATGGAACGGTCAAAGTGACTGATTTTGGGTTCTGTGCCAATATCGTTGGGGATGAGAAACGGCAGACTATGGTAGGAACGCCATACTGGATGGCGCCCGAAGTCGTTACTCGAAAGCAATATGGAAAGAAAGTCGACGTTTGGTCGCTTGGCATAATGGCTATCGAAATGATAGAAGGAGAACCTCCATACATGAAAGAATCTCCACTAAGAGCATTATACTTGATCGCGGCCGTGGGTAGACCCAAGATACCAAGATGGGATAAATTGTCTCCGGAATTCCAAGATTTTCTGGATAAATGTTTGCAAGTCGATGCTGACGAAAGAGCCACAGCAGACGAGTTATTGGCTCATCCGTTCTTGAAATGTGCTATGGAGTTGAAAACACTAACGCCTCTCATAAAAGCAGCGCACAAGATCCTGCACAAAAACTTCGATTGAAAAAGTACTCGTGGATAATACGTTTTATTTAAAAAAGATTAAAACTTTTATTTTTCCTAAGGATAATAATTATAATGAGTGTATGGATAATACCTCGGTTGGAGTAAAAAATAAGTGCCAATATTAATATTAGAGCTTCGGGATAAAATTTTGGAAAAATTTACTTGGGTGTGATGAGTTTTTGTATATTTTTAAATGTACCAAGTCAATGCAATGTCGTTTGTACTATTGTGTAATATGAACAAATCGGGTTATAAATTGATAAATGCTAACATCGAAGATGAGAAGTTCTGATACTCGCAATATATGTATTGTGTTCAGTGTTCGTTATGAAAACGCTAGATATTCATTTTGGCAATACGCGAAGCGTTCGGCTTATCATTCTAATGTAGATACGGTTTTATCTGCTACTGATATAGATATACATAACATCACGCGCGAAGGCTCTATATGTACAATCCGACGCCATATTTTGTAAAGCTAGAACTTCGTTAAAGCTTGTCATAAATGCTTTAAAGTTACTTAAGAGTTATTATAAATTATTCTGTCCAAATAATTACGAATTTTGATACATAAGATATACACAAAAATTAGCTTCGAGGCCTACGTATCTCGTAAAATATTTACTATTTTATGTTTCCAGTAAACATAGTTCTATAGGCTCACATAAAACTTCTATTTTTAATCGCGTACAAAAATTAGTTTGAAAATTAAATAAAACTCACAGAGATAGCAGCGATATTTAATTTATTGTCACGTTATCAAAAGTACCTAAACAGAGTCAAATCTTTTCGTAATGTTAGCGTGGCAATGAAAAACAAAACTTAGACCGAAGGACTCTGATTAAAACGTAGATTTAAACAATAAGTATACTCTTATAAGAAATTATCTTTAGAACCATATTCATGATTCACTCAAGGTTTTAAGAATTACATTCCCCTTGCCCGGAAAATACTTATGACTTAAAACCTACGTGGGACGTCGACGCAACTGCGCAAAGGAAACAATATAAAATGTGCTTTAAGTTTATGTTTTAGGATTGAAAATCGCATAAACGTAACTCAAATAGTAAAATATCACTTCACAAAGATAACAAAGTAGAGATACGTCGGTCTTTAACTAAAACAGTTCCCTTTTGTATTTTAAAATATAGGTGCAGTTCCGTATATCGTTTTACCAAAAAGCTGTACATAGTCAGTTTAGTTAGTTTTATGAATAACATGTGGCATTTTATATTTTAAGGTGTTTTTTTGTTTAATCGATGGGTTCTAAGAACAAAATTGTATCAGGAGAAATTTTCTAACTCGGACCTAACTCTTTGTACCGAGTTAGAAGTCCTGTATAAATAAAGTAGTCAAAATTTATTCTCACTAAAGACAATTTATGTAAAATTACTGTTAAATCCGTTCGAAAACTTAAGAAGTTATAATATTGTATATATACGTACAAACAAAAAATAGTTTTCATACTATTTTTCCATAAGATTTTGTTCTTGAGACCTCTTGAAATGTGATTCCACGTCACATACTGTGCAAGATAAACTTTACCATTAACATTTCTTTAATTTCTTTCTATACACGAATTTTATATTCTATCTTTACATTCCCTACTTTTTTCGACGAATATTTCAAACGACCTGTAAACAATGTTTTAAACTGTGCTTCTAGTTTTAAGATTTAATTAAGACTGTAATGACATTATGCTCACATTCTTTATCTATGACTTGATTTATAATCTGTAATACTACAATAAAAATTGTATCAAACCTATAATAATATTACATTAGTTGTATTTATATTTTACTCTGTAATTAATTGTCCATGCTATATTACATAAAAAAATTATGCCAATAAAAAATACTAGGTTTTAAAATTAAATATTTTGTATTTTAGGCGCCAAATTGTTAATTGATTTATATTATTAAAAATTTTGTGCAATAGATTATAAAAGGATGATATCCTTTTGTACATTTTCTTTACTTTTAACCACAGTCTTATATACAGGTCAGGAAACTAAGCCCAATTTCAATAGTGAAAGATTAGTACTATAATGTTATAAGTTTTCTTTCGCGTTAATGCCGCTGTACTTCACTGCTGTTGGTGTGTGCGGTCACGTGGTGCGGTGCACACTGTGCACGCCGGTTGAGTGACGCTTCATTGTAATTGGTTATATTGAGTGACGTTTCATTGTAATTGGTTATGTTTTAAAACATAAATTCGTGACGTGTGATAGAAAAAACGACAGAATGCTATTCTGTCTTCGTTGCACAGCAAACCCATCGATTGTCATACCTAAAGGCCTTCCTCTGGCGGCTGAAAATATTAACCCAACGTACCCCCACCACTGTAGTTGCTTGATCTGTGTATAAGACCGTGCTTTAACATGATGTGATTATGTGTCAAAGAAAATAGCGGCCATCTTGTTTAGTTATTAAAATGATTATGAATTAACTATTATTTAATAGCAATATGAAAAAAAAAACCAAGATACTTTTGTTTTAGTATTATTTTTATTATTTTATATAGAAGCAGTCGCCATATGTGGAATAAGATCGTAGAAATTGTCAAATATTGACAGATAATAATGGAATTGGTGATTATACCATAATACCCTCCACCAAGAGTGCCTGCTTTAAATAATTAGTTGTATTAATAGTAGATTAAATGCATTTTGTCGCACAACGAAAAATTGTGTTATTGTATTGAAGCTAGATTGCTGTAGTCATAAGTTTATATACACCAATGACACTTTTTGAACATTTTATTACTAGAGATTTGCCTATTAAATTATTTTTGTAAAAGATTTGTGTTGTTTTGTCTTAAACCCCTATTATAACAAACACTTAACTCTATAATTTACAAAAAATAAATTAGATGTAGCTAATGGCTATGCTTCTGCATTGTACACAATGGACAGATAAATCGTAAACCATCCGCAACGAGATTTTATATAGCTAGTGCTTAACAAACACAGTCCGCCTAATGGGCAGCAGTTTGCCGAAGCCTATGGACGCCTGCAATATCAGTAGCATCACTAGGTCATTACTGACTGCCTAACATTATATTATGGAAACTTTGAGGAAACTATATAAAATGCTTACACACTTCCAAAAGATAGCAAAGAAACACAAATGACAATAAATGTATAGGAGCAGCCAAGCACTAATAAGAATCGTTTCTAAGATTCTGTAATACCGTGAAATAAATTTCCAACGGTTTATTTTAGTAAATTACTTCTTTACAACACTTTTTTTAATTTATGAGATGCGTAATACGAACAGAAAAAAAAACACCATAAGCAATCTAAAAATAAAACAAAAGTATTTTTGTAATAAATATATTTATTTACAATTTGCTACATATGAAATTAATTCCATATATCATTCAAATATCTCTTTTCCTTTTGCATATCAGATACATATTTGTCTGATTCCTCGTTACTTTTGTTTCCATATTTCACTAAACATTGTATAATAGCATCTTTCACTTGGGTCGCCATAGTTTTAGTGTTTCCACACACAAATACACAAGCACCTTGCATTATTAATTTTGTAGTTTCTTCGCCATTTTCTATTATAGCGTCCTGAAAAATATACACTTTTATTTCGAAATCTTCAATATTCATTGACAGTATTAATGTGGTGGAGTAGAGGACGACAGGTTTGGTTTTTGTGGCTGTTTATTTTAAAGTTGGTTAAATCAAACTAAAAAATTTAAGCTGATTTATAATTAATAATAATTGCATAAGTAAAAACTATTTAAATGACTTCAAAAAAGGAGGTCTCAATTCGACTGTTTTTTTTAATGTGTGTTACCTCAACTTTTGTACTACAACTGGGTATACCGATTTTTATGTTTTTTTTTTTAATCGAAAGCTTGTGCTTGTCATGTAGATCTTATTTAAATTTAATCAAATCTGACAAGTCCTTTTTGACTTATTCGTACTTATGCTTAGGTAATTAATTGATAAATTGAAGTCGGTAGTTTGCGAAGTAACACAATTTTTTAATTGAAATTTTGTTTTAAATCGATTAGTTAGTATCCTGTCAAAAAATATTTTAAACATTAAATATAAATGTAAAATATACCTGCACATAACGAAACTCTGTGTTTTCGCGTCTCGAGAATGCTGTACTTAATTTATTAATAACACCTTTTGAAATAAACTTTTTAAGCTCTTCTTCATAAATGAAATCAAGTTCAGGGTTTCGGCAGCCGAATAATAACCAAACGAAACCAAACTTTCCTTCCGAATCTTTCAATAATAAATGTTCCCTTTCTTCTAAAAATCCTATAAATGGAGAGACGCCTGTTCCCGGACCAATTAATATTAAAGGAGTTTCTGTATTTTCCGGTAAATTAAAGCCATTTAGATTCTTTCTCATATATATTGGAACTTCAATCGTTTTATTCTTTAGACTTAATTGCTCCATTTTATCTTCAATATCAGATTTCTGAAGAATAATCTCTTCTAACCAGCCAGTTGTCAGACCTTTTCTATTATTACCAATGTTCATTACGGAAAAACATATTTTTAAAAAGTTAGGATTATTGTATTTGCTATTTACAATAGAATATGGTCTGGGCAAGAGTCTCGGCAAATGTTCTAAAATAATTTCGATTGGAGGCATACAAGATTTGAATATTTTAAATAAATCAATCAGAGTAAGACTTTTGTTTAGGATATGTGTTGTGTATTCGGAAGATCCTTCTTTACTACTGAGATATTCCATAATTCGTTTTTCATATTCATTCTTAGTGTACCTTGATAGAGCGAGTAAAAATAACTGTAAGAATAAAATACAATACTGTTATATCCAAAACACTAGATCAATAATCACATGAAAATATTAAAAAAAGATAAATCTGCCACAGTAAATAGTATTTCATCAAATATTTAATAGGTCAATTATTTTTAATAACTTGAACAAACAAAGGGCTTTACAATTTAACTAAACTAAATTTTTCATAGACCCAATGCACTAATAATAAAATACAATAACGACTTAGAACAAAACTACATGAGTAAATTATTTTTAATTTCAGACTAATTTTTTATATAACTAGGTCGGCAAACAAGCATACATCTGATGGTAAGCGATTACCGTAGGCATAGCCTGTAGACACTTGCAACACTACAAGCATTGTAAGCGCGTTGGCGACCCCAATCCCTCCCGGAACTCTGGTTACCTTACTCACCACAGACTATTGGCAATAATGATAACCAATTTTGTGGTTTGAAATACCAATAATTATACTGTGGTATATAAAAATACTATTGTTCTTTATAAAATATAAATAATTATGCCTAAAACTAAAACAACAGCATAGATTTATATACATTAAAAATACAATGATTTCAATCGTTAATACTTTACCTTTTTCACAATTCCTCTAAGATCAACACAATTAGTGAGAACATGTCTTAGTGTTGACTTAACAGGTATATGTGGTGGAATCTTAACACCTTTTTGACTCTTGTCTATACTAAGATTGTAATTTAGATCCACAACATCTTTCAAGCCTAAATGGTTGATAATATCCATTACTTCTGATTTATTATTCCGGGGAATAATTCCTACTGTATCGCCAGGTCTGAAATCAAAGTTACTACCCTGAAAAAAATTCATTTAATGCAATAGATAAAAAGTTGTTCTATAATGTTATTAAAGAAATAAAAATACTTGAAATGCTGAGAAATTATTTTGAACATATTAACAAATATAAAAATAAATCGTAAAATGTGTTCGTAAGCATATAACTCAACAACGCCTGGATCAATTTTACAAATTCTTTTTTTTAAATGTTCGTTCAGGTCCAAGGATGGTTTTTACGGCGAGAAAAGTTCAAATAATTCCCGTGAAAACCATAAAAAAGGGCTTTTGTTTTTCCCATACAAACGTTATCTAACTAAAATGTAGAGTCAATTTGAACTTTATTGCTGTTCAATAAAGTTCACATTAAATAATATATTAGGGCGCATTTTACTTAAGTTATTAATGAATAAATTGATCTTATTTGTAGACGGCATTTTATTTAAATTTACATACAGTAAAAATGGTATTAACTAGCAATTGCACATTACTTACCCGCAACAAACGGGGGCGTTAACAATGGAAAATTCCCGTTTTTAAACTATCGACCCCAAATTTGGTACGAATCTCCTATATGTAATGTAGAAATGATCGGTGAGCGGATTTTAGGTTAACTCATGCCCAATAAGGATTACAGGAGTGGGCGTTAACAATGAAAATTTTAAATGTATGTAATTCCGAAAGTAGTGAACCAATTTTTATCAAATTTTTTAAGCATCTGTAATTTGGTCCAACTTGGGAGATAGGGTAGTTTTTATCTGGACCCGGTAGGTGGCGCTGAGGCTGGCATGAGTTTATTTTTTGCGCAATAAGTAGCATTAAATTTTTATACATATTTAAGCCTTAATTTTTATTATTTAAAATTCTGTAAAAACACAGATCGGCAAAAAATTTAAAACCCGGGAGCAGTAAAGTGATGACTTCTGATTTCAAATCTGTTTGTATAGTAGTATAGTAACACGCCTAGTTTTCGAGATACTTCCATTGAAATGAAGACCATAATTGACCGTTTAAAATATGTATTTATTTTGGACAAATAAAAAATATTACCTATACAGGTATTACGTATTCAATATTTGAAATGTTAATTTAACTTATGAATTACACAATTAATATAAATAAATAAATAAGAGTTATTTGGTATATAAAGTAATATATTTTAATGACATGTTGCATACAAGTTCTTGGTATGATGAAAGCAGTTCTTGTATCATGTCTTCGTAATTTTTAAATTATCACATATACTTTTAAAAGTTACCTATGCTTTTTTCTTTATTTCCCAACTTAGATTTGATTGCCGATATTAGATTTGAATAATGGTTTTATAAGGACATCACTTATTTGACAACCAATAACTTTAATTTGGCCACACAATATGGAAAATTAGTTTTTAGATGCTTAAATGCTTCTCCATCCCTGTTCATTGTTTTCATGCATGAATAGGTCAGTCTTTTTTATTATAGGTGTTAATATTCTGCGATTTAAGCTACAAAATCACCACAATTAAAAAAAAATGTTTGATAAATTTTTACATGTACGTGGTATTATTGTCTTTAACTTATTCAGTCTTCATAGTAATTTTTTATACACAATAAATAGTATAAAATGGTTATTTGTTCAATAAAAACAATGTAATTAAAACTAACTTACCAAAAACAACGAAAACAAACAAATTAACTCTTTTGTTTTTATTATAACTTTGTCCACACACAAATTAGTAATAAACAACAACTTGCTATCTCTTTCTAACACCGAAGTAAATACAAAACTCAATGACATTCATGCAAAAACATTAACGAATACCATTGCCTGTATTGAAATACGACTAATTTTAGTAAAATCCAAAAATGCTCATTGCACCAAAATTTGACGTGCTGTATAAGCTACGAGTATTTGGATTTACCGTGTCCATACATATCGCGTTCATGTAAACAGATTTTTGCTCTTATTTTGATACTGACCAGTGTTATTAATAAAACTAAATATGCATAAAGTCAAAACTAAGAATTTAAAATAATATTGAAAATTACAAATGAAGAATATATAGCACTATAGAGTAGGGATGCTCGATGAACATCGATTTTCGATGATCATCGATGTTGAAAGCAAAAACATCGCTGTTTTAACATCGATATTGCTATACGAAAAATATCGTAACATCGATGTTAACGGCATCTGTCATCGATGTTAACTCACGGCCTCACGCACGACACGACCAATGCAACTTACGAAGTTACGAAACAAAATATGTCTTTTATGAACGCATCCACAACACAAATCAAGTTTATTTTGAACTTTGAACGCGTATTCATTCATTCAGGGCGCACCGGTCGTTCAAAAGGAACGACCGGTGATTCGTCGTACATTCTTCGTCGTCTCCTCGCTCGCTCTCTCTCACTCCCCTGACCCCTCCCATTCGTTTATTGATAAAAAAATTTGTTGTGCGTGCGTCGGCTGTTTTAATTTACTCATTTGATAGTATTCTATTATTGTGCATATAATATTACGTGAAATACAACAATATGTAAGTATTTATTGATTGACTTCTAAATATTGAATTCATCTGTTTGCTTTCTGTGCATGCTAAACGAAATTGTTATTTTTTAAGGTTATGAATGCTGTATATGAGATAAAGAGAGCATAGAGCAAAACAATTATCGTTTTCTTTCGCGCAAAATTTGAATGTCTCGGGCCATAGACAATTTATCTCTTTTTTTACGGCTGTGGTGTGGATTCTTACTGTTTTGCTTGCATTGAAAATAGTATATTAAGGTGACAGAACATTTTATTTTGTGTATTTTCTATGAATATTTTTGCATGTTCTGGTTATTTCGAGTTCGTGTCTGAATTTTATTTAAATTTCATTGTTTGTTTTCAGGAATACAGGAACAGAATTAAAAATGCCGCCAAAAAGTCGCTTTTGGGAATTTTTTGAAAGACTTGAAAATAATGAAGCCAGATGTCGGTCTTGCCATAAAATCATAAAAACTTGTGGCAACACCACAAATCTTAAGTTGCACATTGAAAAAATGCATAGTTCATTATTAGGAAAAAATAGCAACGAGGAGAACACAGTTCATAAAACAGGCGCCAAGAGATCATTTAAGGAGACATTCGTAAAACCTGTAATGCCAACTGCTTCTACTTCTGCTGAGATAATCGCACCTGTCTCTGCTTTACATGAAAATAGTTCAGTTGATTCTGATTGTAGTTTTAATGCAAGTGACATAAGTGCATCGTCTATTCGCACAAAAATATTTCAGCCGACATTAAATCAGAGTTTCAGGAGCATATCTGAATTTTCTGAAAATGGAGCTAAAGGAATTCGCCTTACAAATGCTATCTTGTTTATGATTTGCAAAGATTCACAGCCGTTCCAAATGGTTGAAAATGAAGGATTTCTAAACTTAATGAAAACAGCTGCACCTCTGTATAAAGTCCCATCCAGGCATACTTTCAAGAAAATGCTAGAGAACCGATATGAAGTTACACAGAATCTTTTTAAAAATAAAATCAAAGGCCTACGTAGTAATATTACCCTGACAACCGACATATGGACGGATACCATGCAGACTAGGAGTTTTCTTGGTGTCACTATACACTTTTATGACGAAGAACGTATGGCAATGGCATCAGTCTCTCTAGGAGTTTATGAGTTAGCCGAATCACATACTGCTGAATACATTGGAAGAATGCTGTTGCAGACATGTCATGAATGGTGTATAGATCCAGAAAAAGTATCCGCTGTGGTAACTGATGGAGGAGCAAATGTTGTTAAAGCTGTAGATATCTCATTTGGAAAAAAATGCCATATTATTTGCTTTGCTCACTTAATTAATTTGGTAGCTCAAAAATCAATCGCAAAAACAAAGGAATTGCCAGAATTAATTGGATCTGTCAAAAGGATTGTCACTTGGTTTAAGCATAGTGTAGTGGCGAGTGATGAATTACGAAAGCATTCTTAATACAAGAAGTCAGCACTCGCTGGAATTCCACTTTTTATATGGTGGAAAGATTTTTAGAACTGCGACCAATAATTAATCAAATTGTTAATTGCCATACAAGTGCTCCTCCAATGATAACTGCAAAAGGTATTGAAGAGTTGACTGAAATTTTTGAAGTTTTACGCCCTATAGAAGTTGCTACTAAAGAAATCTGTGGAGAAGACTACGTTACCAGCAGCAAAGTTATTCCCATAACACGAATGCTAAACTTAAAAATGAGCAACATTAAAACAAACAGTTCTATGGGTCAGGATCTTAAGCCGAACATAATGACTGAAATCAGTAAACGCTTGTTACCCTCGGAACATGTTCAAATACTTGCTTTATCTACATTGCTAGACCCAAGGTTCAAAAATATTCACTTTCAAGACCGCGTAGCATGTTCGAAAGCAATCAAATTAGTCAAAGAATTACTAACTACTACAACGGAAGCAGAAGTAATTGAAGAAGTTATGAGTGGTTCGCCAGATCCAACAGAAGAATTTAATTTGTGGAACGAACATTATAAACTTGTAAATGTCAAAAACTCTACGCCTTCCCCTCATGATCACGAAATGCCTTCCGAGTTAAGCTACTTTTTGAAAAATACAGTATCTGATCTTAAACAAGATCCTATCCAAGTTTGGAATAATGTCATCGGTTCCACTTACCCGAAATTAAAAATAATAGCGCTGAAATATTTGAGTACTATCGCGACATCAACGCCATCCGAAAGACTGTTTTCAAAAGCTGGCTCTACTCTTTATCAACAAAGAAATAGATTAAAAGGTTCTTCTTTATCAAAATTACTCTTCCTGCAGTCAATTGATAAAAAATATTGGAATATGTAATCATTTGATCTCTTTCTTAATAAATTCCGAACTTTTACACTGTGTTTTATTTTTTTGTCAGTTATTATTGCATAAATCATCGATGATATCCAACATCGATGTTCAGTTTTCGATAAATATCGAATATCGATGTCGGGCTTTTTTTTTTTCGATTATGACATCGATGTCAACATCGATGTTTTTCGAATATCGATCATCCCTACTATAGAGTACAATTCTAACAACACAAAAAATATAATTTCCCTAAAAAACTAGGTTTGGTTTTATGCATAGGTGGCCTTGATTCATGCTTAAAATATTAATCAAAATATAATTATCTATTTGCAGTTAACTAAATGACAGTTACATTCAAACATACTTAAAAATGAAATTGAAAAAAAAACAACTTACTTCAATATTAAATGAAACTTCATATACAGCTTTGCAATTATCATCGTCGGCAGTCAAACGTCTCCATTTCTTGATTGAAGCTAGAAATATTTCTGAGGCTGCAAATGGTAATGGTGGTTCTGAGCCATTGTATACTATATTTCCATCCTGAAATTATAAAAATACTCAATAAGAACTAATCAAATAAAATTAATAAAGACTGGTTGGTAACAACAGTTGTAGTGTCCCCTGGTCTCGGGGTTGTGGGTTTAATTCTCACCTGAATCTATCTAATCTATATAAATATATGAATTTATTAGCTGACTAAGACAAAGCCAAAAGGAGGGTTATAAGTTGAACAGTCTATATTTGTATGTACGTATGTACATCAGTTCCCTCATATCTCCAGAACATTATCATTAAGCGTCACAGCGAACGTATCATTAGAACCGTCTTAAGTGTCTGCTAGTTATAGGCTATATGGAGTCACACTATATTGAACGTGGCGCCCTCTAAAGGACATAAAGTAACATACTAAAATTTTCATGTCATAGTCGATTTTAGTTTTTAACTTTCATTATTATTTGTTTATAATAGTCTTTTATAATTTGTTTATAACAGTCTTTACCTATAACACAAGGATAAGTTTATCCTGAAGCTTGTCTTTAGAACAGACAACTATGTGTGTTTGGTGAAAATACATAAACAAATGTAAAAGTATGTTTCAATTCATAGTAATATAAAATGTCTAAGATAAATTATGAAAGAATTAAACAGGATCTTTCTAAAATAAAAAAATATAAGAAGTTAAAAGTAAATATTCCACTAAAATTTTAAGAAATCTCTGTTATCTATATATAAATCTCTGTTAACCCTTATAATCCTTAAAGGTTTTAATTCTAACTGTATAGTATACAATGTTTCATATCATGCCTGAGAAATGTGACTTTCTTAGACAATTATGAAAATAATAAACCTGATCGTTTCTGATTTTACAAAATAAAAACAAATCCACGTATCAATAGTAGTATAGAATTTAAATAATTTTAAAAAATCTTAATAGTTTTACATATTTTAGACTTTCTGTATTGGCAAAGTATATTATTGTAGCTGCAAAAAATTTCATAATATTAATAAAATAAAATAAACTTACATGCGAACTCTCGAATTCTATTTTCATCGATTTCTCCTTACATTTTGGTAAACTGAGTAATTTAGTTTCATCCAAAGAATTGATTATATCTTGAATTTTTTGCATTACAACCATTATAAAAGGATTAAAATATGAGGTAATAAAAATATATATGTATAATTTATTTTGTGGAAGATAATATTAATCAAATACTTTACACTATGTTCGTAATCGTAAAAACTATTTTTAATTTCACGTGTTTCTGATTCATAAATTTTGCGAGGAAGTCTAGGTGTGACATCTGACGTGAGAATGACAACATTGACAACTATAGATTTATATGTCATAATCAAAACTATGACATTAGTTGCATTGCCAGTATATTTTTATCTCTAAGAATAAAATATTATTTAGACTAAACTAACATTTATATTAAAACTGAAAAATAATGACGGGCCACAAGGTCAACAAAATTTGGAATTACTAAAGTTGTTGATAAGCCTTAAATACATTGGTACTGGTTTCAAGTCTCGAAATCATTCATGCAAGTTCATTATCTGCCTGTAAAAAGATTATGCTAGAAACTACATATGATTTTCCATCTCTTCAGAGGTAGAGATGGTGTCATGCCTAAGTTTACGCGGTGGTAGGTCCCACTTAGGGGCCACCTGGCAGCGACCACCCTCCCGTCGGAACCAGGCGCCAAGCAGCTTGCTACGTTCCGTCTGTGTGCGGGAGTACCAGTGCCTTTGGGGGATTAGAAGATTGTCAGTTGCGCAGCTTGCGCAGTTTTTGGAGTCTTGGACTGCACTGTACCGGGCAGCTCATACTGGAGGGTAGCGGGATCCGAGGCACGGTCTTGCCGTTGACCGACCGCAGGCAGTTGGGGGCCCTAGCGCGCCAGCCACGTGGCAAAGGCTGCCCCGCCACCTCGCGAAAAATCCTGGGATGGCTCCACCGTGCCAGTTGGCGACTGGGTGGGAGGACCCGGTGGCGATTTCCAGGGGGGCTCGGGCGTCCCCGCAGTCTCCAGATGAGCTCCTCTAATGGTCAGCTTAGCCTAGGGAATCCGCATGGTAAAAGCTGCGCCTCGACATCCAACTGTTTCTCCATCATCACTCTTCAACATGAAAAAAGCACAAAGAAGGAAAAAAGTTAAAAAACGGCTGCACTTCCTCCCACTGAAGGTGCACCTCACTAACATCCGAGGTTTGCATTCCAATATTGACCCGGTCTGCCACCACCTCGAGACCGTGAAGCCGCAACTGTTTTTCTTAACGGAGACGCAAATCAAATGTCCAACAGATGCGACGTACCTCAACTACCCATGCTACTCATTAGAACACAAGTTCAAGGAACACGCTGGAGTCTGTGTGTACGTCCGCAATGACATTTGCTACAAGCAACTCCGGTGCTTTGAAGCGACCGGGTTCTCTACATTGTGGGTTTTAGTGGACACCGGCGTGGACAAGACTGTCTATGCCTGTGTTTACCGGTCGCACAGTGGAGATCAGGAGACAACCAGGCTCTTCGACCACCTTACAGAGATGGCAGACAAAGCGCAGCAACGGTATCCGACGGCGGAACTTGTTTTTCTCGGGGACTTTAACGCTCACCACGAGCAGTGGTTGTTCCCGTACGAGAAAACATGCCACGCTGGGAGGGAAGCGCGCAAATTCGCGTTAGCACTCGATCTCACCCAGATGGTACAGGTTGCAACACGGGTACCAGATATTGCTAGCCATACAGCCAATTGCCTGGACCATCCTTCTGCTGACTACAGATCCAGACAGACACTCGGTCTCAGTATCTGCCCCGCTTCCTAGCGGGGACATCCGACCATTGTCTGGTGAAATCCATATCGACCAGCTCTCCTCCGGACAACTGTCCAAGGGGCACAAGAAGAGTGTGGCGATGTGAGTCAGCGGATTGGGAAGAGATGCGGCATTTCTATGAATCTTTCCCTTGGCGGCAAGTCTGTTTTTCCTCGGGTGACCCCTCGTGCTCGGCTGAGGCAGTTGCGGGCGTGATTCGACAGGGAATGGAATACTTTATACCATTCTCCGACATATCGCTCGACCACAAATCCCGACCTTGGTACAATGCTGAGTGCGCCCATGCTGAAGCCCTTAAAGAGTCTGCTTACCTAGCTTGGGTACAAGTCCGCGATGCCAAAGCTGGAGCGCGGAGGGTTCGCACGAGGAAGAAAGCTTTTAATTCAGCCGCCAAGTCCTGCAAACGGATATTACAAAAGGCCCGATTCGACCATATCCGTCGTATAGGCGCTAAACTTGCCTCCTACCCCCCTGGTAGTAAACAATTCTGGTCTCTGTCGAAGGCAGTAGAGTCCAATTTCTGCCGCCCTACATTGCCTCCTCTGCAGAAGCCTGATGGTTCGCTAGCTCACTCGGCAGTGGAAAAGGCAAACTTGTTTGCATCTCTTTTTGCGAGCAATTCGCGTCTTGACGCTAGCTCTACACAACCACCATCCTTGCCTCGATGTGACTCTTCTATGCAAGAGATCACGATCCACAATAAAGAGATCCGTAGAGTTTTGCTGAACCTTGACGTGAATAAGACTAGTGGACCTGACGGTATACCTGCGCGCGTCATAAAGGCCTGTGCACCTGAGCTGTCTCCTGTTCTCACGCGCCTGTACCGCCTCTCTCTTCAAACTAGAACGGTGCCGAAATCCTGGAAGCTGGCTAATGTGCAGCCAGTGCCCAAAAAGGGTAGCCGAGTGAATCCCTGCAACTATCGACCAATCGCCATCACCTCCATGCTTTGCAAAGTCATGGAAAAGGTGCTTAACAGCAAGTTGCTGAACTACCTAGAAGACAATGAACTCCTCAGTGACCACCAATACGGCTTTCGTCAGGGGCGGTCTACTGGAGATCTTCTGGTGTATGTCACACACTGCTGGGGCGAAGCCATTGAGAAACATGGTGAGGCGCTCGCTGTGTCACTAGATATCTCGAAGGCCTTTGACAGGGTTTGGCACGCAAGTCTCCTTAGCAAACTTCCTGCTTACGGCATCCCTGCTGACTTTTGTAGCTGGATTTCAGACTTTTTGAGTGAACGGTCGATCAGAGTGGTCGTGGACGGCTGCTCCTCTGACCTGATGGACATAAACGCCGGCGTCCCTCAAGGTTCTGTTCTCTCTGCAACTCTTTTCCTGCTCCATATTAACGACATGCTACGACCAGGCATTGTTGGATACGCAGATGACAGTACGATTGTTGAGAGATATTTGTCTAGCGCAAGAGACAGCAGGGACGTAATATGTTCTCAGAGAGAGGCCATGGTAGAACGAACAAATTCAATACTGAGGCAAGTATCCCAATGGGGTGATTGCAACCTGGTCACGTTCAACGCCGCCAAAACGCAGGCTTGTTTGTTCTCCGCCAAACGGAGTCCTTTCAACTTGACTCCTACTTTCCGTGGTACACCTGTCCCTGTGTCCGATACCCTCGACCTCCTTGGCATAGAGTTGAATTCTAACCTCAACTTTAGCAATTACATTGAGTCCAAAGCGCAAACTGCGGCCAGAAAGCTTGGCATCTTAAATAAGGTTAAGCGATATTTCACGCCTGAACAGCTTCTTACGCTGTACAAAGCTCAAGTCCGATCGTGCATGGAATATTGCAGTCACTTGTGGGATGGCTCAGCTAAATATCAACTCGCCACACTGGACTCAGTGGAACGCAGCGCCAAGCGGCTAATCGGTAATGCCAGTTTGGTGAAATCTCTTCACACTCTGGCTCACCGAAGAAAGGTTGCCAGTCTAACGGTCTTTTACAGGTTGTACTTTGGGGAGTGTGCCCTGGAGCTGCACGAGCTCATACCCCCATCTCCTTTCTTCCATCGGACTTACAGACGCACCGCGGGCTTTCATCCCTACCTGATTGATATACCTTTCATACGTACAAAGCGCTTCGAGTCATCTTTTTTAATGCGCACAGCCAAGGAATGGAATTCCCTGCCGGCGTCTGTATTTCCGAGTTCATACAACCCGAACATGTTTAAAGCGCGAGTGAACAGGCTTCTTCTGGGCGAACTCGCTCCATCTTCGACCTCGTCTGTGCTCTAGAGCTAGACTGAGGTCAAGAGTAAGCCCATAAAATAATAAAAAAAAGGTACGTCATCAATAAAAAATGCATACTTAGTTGCCTTACAAAAACTGTTGCATTTTCAACGTGTCTAATGAGATCGAAGAAATAACTTCGTGGTATCCATCGCAAAAAAATAAATTCCGTCTTGTCTGAGCTGTTGTGTTCTCAATATTCTTGTATGGCTCGGAAACTTGGTGCCTCAGAAGTTGCGATTGCAGCAAGATCAATGAATTGGAAATGTGGTATTGACGAAGACTACTCCGAATCCCTTGGACTGCTATGAGGACGAACGAGTCAATTTTACAAGATCTCAACATCACCAAGCGACTCTCAACGATCTGCATGAATTGGGCTCTTACCTTCTCCGGGTGCATTATGCGGTCTCCCAAGCATAGTCTCGTAAAACTTATAGTTCTGGATCAAGTTGAAGGGAAACTTGCCAAAGGGAGGACACCAACAAGATGGTCTGATGTCATCAAGAATACAGTGTGAGGCAACTTGCACCTTGCAACACATGCTGCTTACCATCGCCTTCAATGAAGACATGAATGAGAATGATGAATGAGATTCGTGGTCGCGATCCTCATTAAGGGAACGAGGAAGAAGAAGAAATTACTCACAAATACAACTTCTTCATGTGTTTGTTATCTGTGTTAATTAAAAAATAATAAAACAAAGCCATGTTTATTTTAACCAATTTATTGTTTTTCTTCCTTATGTAGAATAATTTCTTATCGTTACTGTGGGCGCTGCAACGTTCCTTTCTTCACTCATACACTACAAAAAAAATTTGGTTAACGAAAATACTAAAGTTATAAACAATTCGGGCACTATATGTTTACTTACGATTGATAGGAACGCCTTCGTCTACTGTATGCCCTTCCATACATTCTGGACAATAGGTTGTCTCGCAAGGATTCTGCGTTGACGTCGGGAAGGCGGGAGTCAATTCAACCGGTGGTGGCTTAAAGAAAAGTTATGTTTTTTACATTAAAGTTCCAACAAAATTAGAATAATAACTTAGTCGGATCATTTTGAATGAAACAAAAGATTTTTGACTGGATGACTGAAATTAATTGATAGTTCTAAAAACCTCGGTTTAGCTTTTGACTGACTGGTCGGTGATAGTATAATAATATATATAACGTCGAGAGATTATTACCTCTATCTATATTTATTTATTTATTTAACAATTTTTATACGTACAAGGTGTGCTTATCCCTGTAAGAGATTTCTTCCAGCACACCCAAAAAGAAGGAGCGGTTACAGACAGAAATTAAAGTAGGTATACTTACTTCCAGTCTATACAAATAAGAAATTTTACATGGATCCCAAGTAGTACAAAGTGTAGCGTTATGCACCATGTCTTTTCTCGGCTCGTCACCGAAGTAGTCGAATGATATTACAACATTGTGATCTATTGCACATAGCTCTAAAAACTCGTTAATAGACACCTAAAATATAAAGTTTTGTTATAAATACTCAAATTAGTTCAAGTTTATGATAGATGAAATCGTAATAAAGTGATCTTGTTTAGTATTCCAAACAACCAAGACCATCCCGCTACACTGACCCTATGGAAAAAAATCTCATAAAATATGGACAAATGCAGTCCAAATTCTCATACCGAGTTATAAGAATCTATCAGATCTCATAGACTCTCATAATCCTGTATGAGAATTTGGTCTGCATTCGTCCATGTTTTATGAGATTTTTTTCTATAGCTGAGTTTACAATCGCTGTAGTCAATCTTAATATTCTACGAGTATTGAAATCTATCAGAAATCGAGGCTTCTATTACCTATTAGTCCCATTTAACTATGGTGTTGGTTTTCGCCTGATAAAACATTGAGCAGAGATTTTGATGCAATTATTATTAGTTTATCGTATTGTTAAAGTGTTGTAAACAAATGTTCAATATCCCTGCCCTGTAAATCCAGGCTACAAGGCCTATCCAATTGAATCGAATAGTGTGAAAAGACAAAGTTTTCTTAAAAAAACTTTTTTAAATTGAGACGGACATATAATTAACATCGGCTGTAAGTAAATTGCTCAACTTCAGTTCGTCAATAGCAAATTAAGATATATTGATGAAGTATGATAACAAATCGCAATGCAAGTGACTTTAGTAAAAAAATTCAACAAGTCAGTACATATCTAAATAGATAATAGAAGGTCAACTAAAATTTTGGTCAACTTAAATTATTTCTATATCCCTACGGTCACCAACCCGCCTGCCCAGCGTGGTGACTATGGGCAACACACATGAGTACACGCCATTTTCGGCGCGAACTTGTGGAGGCCTATGTCCAGCAGTGGACTGCAATAGGCTCTAGTGATGGCTTACTATTTCCTCCTTTTCAAGAGATGTTGAATTAATATTAAAATACATATTCTTACTTAATTTTTTTTTTATTTATTTACATATTTACATATTCTTACTTTTACAACGTATTACCTACCTTCGTTTTATTGCCGCAATCCAAAGTACCATTTTGGAAATAATTATTTTCTCGCTCTCCATTACCGAGACAAAACATCCACCCTTCGTGGAAGGAATATTCTATGGGCGCGACTTCGGCTTCGATACACGGATCGATAGGAACGGGAATAGAGTCCTTCCCATATGTGCATTTCCTCTCGTGCATGTTAGCCTGTACGCGATACGCGTCGAGGTCCGGCTCTGAATCTTCAGGACACTTGTAGTAATTGCCTAAAAGTTTCATTTTGGGTGTATTTTTGTTAAACTTTACCAAAAACGAAGGATCAAAATGAGGTATATTTTTAAAGAAATTTTGGGGCGTTGTTTCGCTTAACTATATATAACGTGTTATTAAACCAGCGTCCTTATATAAAAATAAGAAAATTAATAATGAAATAATTATTATTTATTAAATTACCGTCGTGTGTACATTAGTGTCGTGTCAATGACCGAGTCACCTGAGTTTTACAGATAAGTCGGATATATATTGTCAACTAGCCAACCTAGCGAACTTCGTACTGCCTTATTTTTTTTCTTGAATATAATATATATATATATATATATATATCACAATAAAATATAGCCTATCTTTCAAGTTAGATCAAACTGCACACAGTGTGCAAATTTGATCAAAATCGGTTAAGTAATTGAGGAGTCCATCGCGGACAAACAACGTGACGCATAATTTATATATATTAAGAATATTTTTCCATTTATCCTCCCCATTTTTTTATTTTTTTCGGACATCGATTTTAAAGCTACGTCGTAAAAAACTGTACTTACTGCCTCGACATTTTTTTACGTTAATTTCGGCTATTTTTGATAATTCTTTTTTTGTTAGAAAGAAGATATCCTAAGTGTGGTACCATGACAAGGAAAACAGGACGTGATGATGGGATCCCAGAGAAATCGAGGGAAACTCTCGAAAACCCGCATAACTTTTTACTGGGTGTACTGATCTTGATGATTTTTAATTTAATCAAAAGCCGATGTTTATCATGTGTGGTCATATTTAAATTTTATCGAGATCTTAATCATCTTTTCAACTTTTGTAGTACTAATCTTTGATAATGCGTATTTACCAAGTCGTACGTCGCCAAGTGGTCAAAATTCAACCTTCATTTATTCAAATTATAAATTCGAACATTATTAAGGTTCTGTTGTCAAAGACTATCTAATATATAAAATTCTCGTGTCGCGGTGTTTAATTTTTGTGGTAATCAAACAACATCTATTTTTCATCCCCCTAAATGTAAAGTTTAGTCCACCACTATTTTTTTTATAATTTTTTTATATTTTTTATTTTATTATGATTTGCCGTAGAAAAAAATATACAACCCTGAATTTACACCCTTCTACCACCAACCCCTATGTTTAAATAGCGTTTAGCAGGAAGACAACGTTTGCTGAGTCAGCTAGTACTTCTATAATAATAAACAAAAGAGTGCATATGTGTGTGTCAATGCAAATGCCTGCAAATATCTTTTACTGATTTAATATATTTTGTATGCATAATTTAAAAAAAGTATAAGCATTCTGCACTCCTTCTCTATAAAAACTATAAATGTGCGAAATTTCAGACTCCGTCCGCGCAATTTTCGTAAAAAGGGGTACAAAGATTTTCCTTCACGTATTAATATATAGATTGATGTTAAATTCAAACAAAGTTATTTGCGACGTTACAAGAAATAAAAAAAGCTATCAAACGAGACAAAATGTAGGGTAAGCTGCGCAATGTTAATTCTATGTGATCTTCTACTATGCTCATGCTTAGTGCTAAAGCGAATGAACTAGGTCTATAGGTGAAGGATAACAATGAGACACAAACTGCTGACCGAGTAATTCTTACTCGGCGCGGAACCAACCAGACAATTTGTCTCCACGTGTAAGGTCAATCTTACAATTTACCAAAAAAAAAACAAGTCGTAAACTAATATTCGAAAAAGCTCATATAAATATTTTTTTATAGATTAAGCTTGTAACATCCACACCTCCATGTAGGAGAAGGATCGAACGGGAATCGAACACGTAAAACGCTATACTCGTAGATAAGCGCCCATACTGCACACAAACCACTATACCAGAGCGGTGTTATTAAAATTAGATTTAAAAATGAATCTAATTAAAATTATAATATGTACCGTTTTGTACAATGTACGTTGTTTTATGTTGAGAGCTGACGACCGTTCTTACGGTTAACCCGTTGCCACCACTCTTTATATTCTCCATTAAAACCTCTTGAGCAGCACGTTGTTCTCTTGACCACTTTGCCGCCTCTTCAGCTAATATTTGCCGACTTATTTTACCTTCTGATTGAGTTGACTACAAATTAAAAAAGAATTTGGTTTTACACAAGGCATCTTAATGTACTAAAAACGATTTCTTAGTTTTAACTAACAGCGAATGAAATTATAGATATTAAAAATTATCCTGACATGCCGTGCTGTGTGCTCTATAATTTTAAGATTACGTTCGATAATTTCGTATTAAGCTCGAGCGTAATAAGTTATTACTCGCCTGAGGGGAACTTTCCATAATCACATGCGGTCTCCCAAGTGTGTGTTGCCAGATCAGCTGAGCGGCTACTTTGTGTTTAGTACTGTGATGTAAAGGCTGTATCTGAAGGATGCCATACCACGCTAACTCTCTGTAAACGCTGTCGGGTAAATAGCCGGTCTGCAAAAATAAAAATTTTAATAGTTAAAAAGCGATTCAAATATGAGAATTAATTTTTAACAAAATTGAAAACTTCCTATAATACTCGTATATATAAAAAAAACTACTTACTGGCATAAAATCCATATGCCACTGTAAAAAAATACATTCTTATTAATTCAGTTATATAATTATATATTTTTTAACTGTATTTAACCTGTAACATTCCACTGCTGGGAATACGCCTGTTTTTGCAAGTAGGAGATTAATTCACGCTGCTTCACTGCGGGTGATATATTCCCTACTACAATCGGGATCGACAGCTTAATGTTGTATCCGTGACATAGGGACAAACACACAGAAACAAAACTTGTACAAATACTAATATGAAAATCTAACGCCTAACCCGCAACCGCCAGTGTTTAGTTACCTACACGGCACACTCACCATAACATATGAGCGGTCGTCAACATCAAATTATTTTTTATTTATTAAAATTAATTCCTAAAATTAAGGTGGCCAGCAATTGCTTCGCTCGCTTCAGCCTGTAACATCCCACAGCTGGACATAGGCCTCTTACCCCATTTAGGAAAAGATCTGAGCTTAATCCACTACGCTGCTCCAATGTGGGTGTGCGGATATATTCCCTACTATAAGTGACGATCGCTATCAGGTGTACATGATAACAACTGGGACCGACAGCTTAACGTATTCTCCGAGGCACGGTGGGGAGACAACAAGGACTAACAACCAAACCGGAAATAAATATTTGTATAAGAACAAATATCCACTCCGAATGGAAATCGAATCCGTGACCGACGGTGTTTAGGCACCAACGATACGATACACGCACCATTAGACCAGTGCGATCGTTCATTGCTTATAATTCAATAATTTTCATACCTACCTAAGACGTTAATAAAGTAATTATTGTTTCCAAGAAAAAAAAAAATATACAAGTAACAAGACCAACAATAATTAAAACGTATATTCAATGTAAAATTATTAAAAAATAATTCTGTTAATACGCCGTTTATTTATTTTTATTCTATGAAATGCAAGTAATATTATAAAAGTATACCTCTTCTTCATCAGACTCCTTAGCGCCATACTCTGCAACTTAAAAAAGTAGCAAATATGTACTTAACGTATATAAAAGTATTACCGTATTCACTTTTGTTTAAACTTACATTCATCACCTTCTGGAATATTTTCACTGCCTTTTATTATTTTGAACTAAAACAGAAAATTTCATTCATTAAATGCTATTTAACAGTAAAATAGTCTTTCCTCGCGGTTTCTCCTGCCTTGAAATTTATTTACCCGGCAGATTATTTGGCATTCTTATTAAACTACTTTCTTAAAAATTTCAAAGACAAACCTTAAAATTTTAATATTACTCCCATAAGGATAACTTTTTAATAGTGAACGAATCATTAAATTTGGTTCTTTAACTAATGAATTATTAAAATGTGTTCTTGGTGTTTCAAGATTATTTATTTCCAAACGAATACAAAAATTTGTATATGTTCTAAAACATGACGTAAACATTATTTTTACCTGTACTATAAATGCTAGATAAATAATTATTTTAATCATTTGTAAAAAAGCGTTACTCTTTAGCAATTCAACTGAAATGAAATAATTGCTGGTTCATGGTTACGAGTCAATTAAGGATTGCAGTTTTATTGCCTTTAACTAATTAGCACGTTAGTAAAACGACTTATTGAAAAGTTTTGATAAAATTAATTAACAATTTTTTTATACGAGTTGAGGTCGAATTAAATAAAAATTATTTTACATATTACCTTTTTTTAATTCCTTTTAAAATTACGAGCATGATTTATTACCTCAATAATTATTTTTAAACTTTTTAAGCACTAGAAAGTGATATTTAATTATACAGTTTAGATTATTCGTAGAAGAATTTTTAAAATTTACTATATGAAAACATGATGAAAACACAAGAATTCAGTTTTGATTACTAAAGCAATGTTTGTATTTGTATTAAAAATATTGTGTCAATTGACAGATTTTATCTGTGTTCAAACTCAAAGAATGATTAGTTTTTGTAAAATAAGGAGTGCCGATTTTTACTATTTATGAATAAAATCAATAAATAATTTGTGGCCGGTTTATGAATAATTGTAGCAATGAGTACGCTCGACAAGCAATTGGCTGATCTTCGGATCTACGCAAACGAATTAGATGCTAAACTGCAAGACGATATCAACGCAGCGAAAATGAAACCATCGATTCCTCCGAAAAAAAATAAAGCACCTCTGCCTCAAATACCACAAAGTTACACCGTAAAGTCAGCTTGCGAGCCGTCTTACTCTTCTAGGCTTGAATATGGAAGTCGCACGAGTTCTACCTATTCTAATTTAGTCCCAGTTAAAAGTTGTATCGTAAGAAATTCGGCAAGACTTCGGAGCGGTGATGTGCTTTTATACAGCAATTTATTGCCCCCGGGCGGCACAAATCATGTGTACTCGAATATTCAAATGCCACGTAATGCAGAAAATTTTTACGAAAGAGATACACGCTCAGATGTGTCAAGAATTAGTGATTTAGGAGCTCAGTCAAATTATAGTGAACTTCGGCGGCCTGGGTCCGCGTATCCGCCGTCCTCGGCTTCAGTAAACGCTCAGGACTTCTCTACTTACGGGGGCTCCCAGACATCTTCCACATATGAGTCTTTGTATGAACCCATCAATCCAAGACCGTGTAGTCAGTTATCAGGCACGTCATTATACGGAGGCTATGTTGGAACAACCGTTGACCCAATACCTGAGCCAGAAGACGCTCTGTACTGTGGCAATTGTTACCACTGTGGGAAGAAAATCATGGGGGAGACCACAGGCTGCACGGCCATGGAGAGAATATACCATATTAAGTGTTTCTGTTGTCAACAGTGTGGTATCAATTTTAAGGTATGTTAACAGTATTGATAAAATCAATTATATGAATGAAAATTTCTTTTTTAAATTATTTATTTATTTTTTGAATCAATATTTAGACTTTCTTTTCTTTTTTACCATTATATTCTTTGAACTAGATTGGTTTAATATAAAATCAAATAAATATATTTTTACCTAGTTATTTTAATAAAAAATGTTGTTTATTTATGTGAATAAATATAATCTTTTAGGAATATTTGTTTCGATTTAAATATTTTTTTTGAATCCTAACAAAGTGTTCAAAAGTCAAAAGAATTACTTCCATCCATTAATCATCCAATCCAATAATCATCATAATTTCTATACTACATATAAACTCAAATCACTAGGACACAAAAAACCAAAATAAAATATATGTAATAAAGATATAACTTATTTAGCATCGTAACCATTGCAGGGCAGACCATTTTACGCAGTCCAAGGGAGAGCACTGTGTGAGAAAGATTACCTGGAAACTCTTGAAAAATGTTGTGTATGTGGAGACCCCATACTTGATCGTTTATTGCGAGCCACCGGGAAACCGTACCACCCACGCTGCTTTACATGTGTCGTTTGTCAGAAAAGTCTCGACGGTATACCGTTTACTGTAGACGCCGTTAACCGCATACATTGTATTGAAGATTTTCATAAGAGGTGAGTTGTATAATATCATTAAATTTTTTTATATAATGTTTATAGTTTTTAGTAAGTAAAGTAAGTCAATAATCAAAATAAAAATTTACTTAATTCAAGTAGGTTTTAAAAACACTTTTAAATCATTATTATACAAATTAAAATTATATTACCTTTTAATACATTAATTCTAACTAACATAAAGCTACCGTCTATTTGAAATAAGGGCTCTCCAGAGAAGACTAGACAATAAACTTTACAGTTACTCTTTTAAAATAATATAAATAACTAGCGACCCGCCACCCTGTAGAGCAGTGGTTCCCAAACTTATTTTGTCTACTACCCACTAAGAGAATAAATTATTTTATAGTGCCCCCTTTGAGCAAATATTTAAATGAATATTAGTTGATGTTGTTGTAGTCGAGAGTCTTTATAGATTAAATGACAAATCGCCCCTCAAGCCTCTACACAACGCCACAATTTTTTTTTCTAGGTCTCTTACCCTTTAGTACTGCAGCGCCCACAAGGGGGCGTTATCGCCCACTTTGGGAAACACTGCTGTAGAGATTTACCTTTTGTGGCTTTTGTAAAAAATGCTTTAGTTTTAACTCTGAATTGCTGAAGTTATTTGCTGGCTTATATTCTAAAAACTTCTTTCTTTTTCTTGAAATATTCAACTTATTAATACTGCAATAGAACTTGTTAAATAAAACATGTTCTTCTAAGTTCTTTTTTATGAAAGTAAAATTTAGTATCTAAAAAGAGTATTATTTTAAGGGTAGTTTATGCTTATATTAATTTCAACATGTTTAAAAATATTATCTATACATATAATAAAATGGTAGGAAAGTCAAAACTGTACATTGAATATTTTTTTAAAAGAATACTTGGGGTATGATCTACAATCGATACCGAAGCCAAAAATATAGTTTTAAGAATTTTTGTCTGTTTGTCTGTATGTATGTCCGGGATAAACTCAAAAAGTACCGCATGGATTTACTTCAAATTTGGCACGAATATTATTAAGAAGTCGGGTCGACATATAGGCTACATATTATCATGCTATCACCTACCGAAAACGAGCAGTGAACCTTTATTTCCTCTACGCATTCTGTAACAACGTGTAATCTAACGACGCATATTTGAATGTTGTTGTTATTATGTTAATAACCATGCTATATAAGCTAGCTTCACACTATAAAAATCACGCAATATAAGTACCTAAGCCGATAAACATAATTAAATGAATTTAAGTAGACAAGACAATTTTAAAGCAGCGCCCTCTATGAGATTTTTCTGTAAATTTGAAATGTAAAGAAGAAACGGGTAAATGGATGTTATTTTAAAAGGTATAATCGTAGGTATTTTTGGTGCTGTATAGCGTTCACGCAGACGACGTCGCGGGCAGCAGCTAGTAATATATATAGCAACTTTTTTGTGCTAAATTATAATAATATTTCTCAACATTTCAACTACTATTTATGATATATATAATGCTATTAACAAATTTTAATTTCATTTAATTATATCTTCCACACGTTCTAGGTTTTTTCCCATATTGGAAGTAAGGATACTTTAAATTCATTATATTTTATTTTCATTAATTTTAGATATGCACCAAGGTGTGCCCGCTGTCGAGAACCAATAGTACCAGAGGGCGGAGCCGAAGAAACTGTTCGTATAGTGGCTTTAGACAAGAGTTTCCATATATCTTGCTACGCTTGTGAAGATTGTGGGGCGTCCCTTTGTTCACGAGAAGAAGGCAAGGGATGCTATCCTTTAGACGACCACCTCTACTGCAAGGAATGCAATGCTAGGCGTATACAGGATTTATCAAGAAATATTAACTAATAAACCTGAAGTATTATGACTTCAAGGAAGTTTCTATACTATGCTTTGTAAAAGTTGTAGAGATAGTGTTAACAAAAGCAAAAGTGATTCATACCACCGCTAGATGCTTTTAGAATAAACAGTAATCTCAATTAAATACACTACCATTTATAATTATATTATATATAAATATTAGTTTTCAGAACAAACCACCTAGTATTTTGTCTAATATACAAAAATATACATTATTATAGTATAAAAAATATTTCCGGTTGTTTATAGCATTCATTTTTATCTTTATCAATGGTTTTTTTTTTTGCAAATTTACAAATTTATAATAGTTAGCCAACATAAGGATATTAAAAAGCAGTATCTATAAAAGAATATTGAAAAAAGGTTTCCTATATTTACACATCATCATCATTACAGCCTATACAGTCCACTGCTGGACATAGGCCTCCAGAAGTTTACGCCAAAAATAACGTGAACTCATGTGTTTTGCCCATAGTCACCACGCTGGGCAGGCGGGTTGGTGACCGCAGTACTGGCTTTGTCGCACCGAAGACGCTGCTGCCCGTCTTCGGCCTGTGTATTTCAAAGCCAGCAGTGGGATGGTTATCCCACCATCGGTCGGCCTCTCAAGTTCCAAGGTGGTTGTGGAACCTTGTTATCCCTTAGTCGCCTCTTACGACACCCACGGGAAGAGAGGGGGGAATTACACATGTGTAATTCCAATATCAATTATTTTGTAATTTTATGTATATGTTTGGTGTACAACAATAAGTCAATGTTTTACATTTATGAGACTATTCCGATGCATTTATTTTTTACAATAATTAAGTTAAGGCTGTGTATATGAACCATTTGTATATTGAGTCCACAGTATTAATATATTCAAAGGACAATGTGATTTTTACAATAATTATTATATAATTTTACCATATTATTAATACGATTTTACTATTATTTGAAGTCCCCTAACATTTAAAGGTGCCATTTTTATGTATATAGAGATAGAGGTTGTGTAAGTAATTAAGGCTTTATTTAGTTTAGTCCTATGTACTTATTTTATTGTGTGATTAGATAATAAGGGTATATTTAAGTTTTACATGAGTCATGATTAAATAATCATTATGTATTTTTAGGAATTGGTTGGGAAATTGCCCAATTTTGTAATTATTTTAACAAAAAAAAAAAAAATTGCAATTATATTTCAGCAGTGTATTATATTTTCTCAGACAACAATGTTACATTCCTCAATATTTTGTACTTTCATTTCAGTTTTTATGGTATTTATTACTCACATATCTCTTTAGTCAAACTAGATATTAATCAACAAGATCTGCTAAAACAGGATATTAAGTAGTGTACAGATTTGCGAAATGTAGCATGCAATGTAACATGAAGCGAGCAATGTATAAGTGTGGACATAGGACGTGCACGAACCGAGCATGTACGTACTCTCATCTGTTTCTGGTATGCGCGCGACGAACACAGCTCAGTCTGTTGAGAACACGTAGCTGTTTTCTTCCATGGTTCGCGCGCGGCCCATAGTACTGCCGACACGACCCGCTCACACCGGCGTCCGTGCACTGTGCGCACCTTTGACCCTTTTTGTTCGGCGAAATAACCAACGCAAAACGCATGATTTGAAATGCTCTGTTCGTTCGCGTAGTGAGCACGGTTAGTACATACGCTCAAGCCGTCCACACTATGGGAATTCTGTTACATTGCATGATACATTGCGACAATATAGACAGCAAATTCTTTCATTGTGTTATAACTTACATTACATTGCATGCTACATTTCGCAGATCTGTATCCGCTTTTACTAGAATTAACTGTACTTAAGCGTGTTAAGCCGTGAGTAGGAAAACTGTAGTTTTCTAATAGAAGTGTTTATACCTATACATTTTCTTAATGTGTATGCACTATGTAGTTTGTAGAGAAAGTTAAAATCTATGTACGCTTATTTTTTATTTCAAGTTAAAATATCACATGTTGAGATTATGCCAGTTTAGTTTTAAGTACTGTGATTTTGTATATGTATGTGAAAATAAACGTTACTGTACCCGAAACAAACTTTTCTTATAAATCCTATTCTAATAGACACAGCTTTGCCTATCTTAAGGCACACTACACACAGTGCCGCCGGGTTTATGTCGAGCGGCTATGCCGCCGGCATATATTCTGGTTGTGACAAAGAGGGTGGTGACAGTCGAGTAGAACGCTATTGTAGTGTATATGTTGTCGTTGGTTGTAATGAATAAAGAAATCATCAGGACTGCTGTCGCAGTTGTAATTTTTATTTTAATAATTCTTTTTTTCCTGAAAATAATGAGAAGTCAAATATTTTAACTTTCTCTCTACTTCGCCTTTATCAATGTCAAATACACTTGCAATTATTTTCAGTGCGTCCAATCGTTTATTTCTGTTCTTATAATCTGCATTTCCGGGATTCCATAAAATATCATTTTCATAAAAAAAATTAATTAATGCTTTACAATTTTTCAATTAACACAGCTTCATCTTCTAAATTAAGGGACATTTTAATATTTTTTAAACAAACCGCACATTACTACCACTCGGATGCCAGAAACGAACTGACGCCGGCACCCCGTGCGACCCGCCGGGACACCCCGGCGGGTCGTTTCTTCGACAAGTCCGGTGGCGGGAATATCCACCAGCAGGTCGGCGGGAATTCCGGCGACTGTGCCGCCCGCATTGTTTGTGTGTAGTTGCCCTAATGTTAAACTAAATTGAAAGTCCCTAATCACTACTGATTTTTTCATTGTACAAGTTTTTTTAATAAATTGTTTCGTAGACTATACGTATAACCATGACCACGGGTATGTTAGTATGCCCTTGCACCCTGCTTTCTTGTCGTGGGTTCGACTCGCCACGAGTATCGGTGTCATGTACGTCTATCGAAAACAATATTTAGATGTGTTAATGATATTAAAAAAATATAGTTTTGAAACAAAAGAATAATTAAATTTAAACGACGAATACGCTCAAAATTTCCGCTTATTTTCATAGCTCATAAGGGTGTTTACTCCAGGCATTTGTGCCTGTACATGGTAAGTGTTTTCGATTCCATACAGCAGTAAATCCTAGTGACCCTACAAAAAAGTATGGTTAAGGTTGTATATATTGAAGTTTGGCACGAACTTGGTGAACGCTACCAGCAGTGGACAGTGACAGGCTGAAGTGAGAAGTGCCGAAAGTTGTATATGTAAAATAAAACAAATGTAGCGCATCAACTTTTATTTTTTAATCTGCATACTAACATATACAACACGTTTTGTATATCTCAAGCGATTGACATCAATCGTCACGTCTACTTAACTACGGACCTTACAATAAACAAAAGAAGACTTTGGCTTCTTTCCAATTAAAAACATTTAAAATAATTACTTCATCTAATTTGTCATCATTTTACAAAATAAAAGCAAAATGCCAATGGCTCGAAGAGAAATTTAAAAGTTTGTTTCTGTATTCAATTTAACAATGCATATATTTTTAAATTAACTTTTAAATTCGCGACAATAATTTGTATATAGAATATAATAAAATCAAGGACTCGGCTGTAAAGTAATTTGTAATTTCTCTTTCAAATTTCTCTAATGAGTCATTATTTCAAATTATAAAATTACAAATGAAACACTAAATCACACCATGCAATCCAATATCACGTCTTAAATAAATAAAATGTGTTAAATGGTCGCTCTTTAGTGTAAATGTAACAAATCTATGTCTAATAATTTTGACTGCTTGAAATGAAAACAATATTTGAAGGAAAAATTCTGATTAGATTTATTTAACGCCCATAATATACATAGAAAATAACAGAACTAATTGTAAAATTATATTTAATTTTTATTTTTAACCACTAACCTAATATTTAATGTTATAATTTTAAGTGAAACAAAAAAAAATCAAAAAGATGGCTTTAAAACAGCAAAATCAACCGAAAAAAAAAAAATTAAACACAGTATAACTATTTCCAAAACAAAAAGAAGCACATCTGATACTTTTTTTTCATAAATATTATGAGCGAAAAATTCCTAATTCGTTTGATTCCTTGAAATAAACATTCAAAGAGTTATGAAATGTGATAATGGTACTCTTATAGAGATTCAAATTATTTGTAGCCAGTCTATTAGTTTCTATTCATTGCCCGTTATATTTACAATTATATTTACAAGTCGCTTGGCGTGTCCGGGCCGGTTTCACTAGACATACTTATTCTAAATATTTATTATGTAAGATAAATCATATCATATATCGCATACTCCTAAAATATATATAAAGAAAAGTTAAAGGCACCCTTCCCAAGTACATATATTTTCATTGTAAGAAATAAGACAGAAACTGCACGACTGTAATTTTAAACACTATACTATTTACATATTTTATACTGGTGTAGAAAAACTAGGAAATTAATGTCAATTAAAAATATAAAACCACTTTAAAAGCTAGTTCTTTTTTTTACCTGTGTTACACATCTATATATATGCTGCATGTTTTTTTACACGTTTGAATGCGTATTTAGTTATTCGAGTGTATATCATTTGGGAAGGTTTTAATGAATCATACAATGTCCTAAGCTAAAAAACCAGAATTGTAGTAAAAATATAAAAAAAAAAAATAAGAAAAATCAAATTTTACTAATTGGTAATATGCTTGATAAAAAAAAATTGGGATATTTTGAACTACAAGGAATGTAAGGGCCTACAAAGACACGTACAAATTATACTCTGTACATTAATACCTAAACAATAATTAAACAAAGTTACTTCATTATTATTTTACATATTTTTACAAATCACCATTTATACACGTTAACTTATAAGTAATAAAGCTTTTGGAGTTTAGCGAACGCCATTAATTCATAACCACATATTAATTACTAAGAATTATTTAATAACTATAAAATAGAAAAGCAAAAACAATTAGATAATGAAAAAATATGTAACAAGTTAATACGAATTTTAACCGACATTTACCATAAATTGAGATCCGATTAATCCAATCTTCTTATATCTATTATTCTTATATTAAATTGCACAATTTGAAGGTAATTTCCAAAACTAGTCATTTCTCATAATATAGAATCTGAAATAAATTTCGTTATGATAGTATTAATAGGCTTCATCAAAAGATAAATTAAAAATTATTTTTAAGGTATTTACGTTCTATTTGACTAGGTTTGAAAGGATTTAAATTTTTTCCAATACTCGGTAGAATCATCTGAAATATTTTGTTCAAAATATATTAGTTTTAAATTGACGTATTTTGAAAATTATCTTCTAAATTATGTATGTGTTTCACAGTATTCATTTTGTTTTTGGTAATTGATATCCCACACATTATAAATTCCCAGTAGAATAGAAATGGCATACTCATAAAAGTTTATTTCTATTAGGTAATTTTCCAACAGAAGTATTCGTGGTGAGCTAAATATGATAGATATATTAATAAATATGTGGGACTAAAGTAGGTAGTTACATTTTTAAATGCAATATTATTATAAATACGCACTAATGTGTTCAATTTATATTTTTTTTTAATTTATTCATCGAAATTTACATTCATTGTGGTCCTCTTTTAAAATAATTTCTATGAAATGCCGTTTTTTTATTATATTTAAATCAAAGGAAATGAGTAAATATTTTATTTTAAAATTGTTTAATTCCTTTGATAGATATTTTTTACTTATGATATTAGATTATTTCCTATATTAATAACATTGCAGTTTTTTTTTCGTTCAATAATAAATTTGTCAGTTAATTTGGTGTGTATGGTTGTGTACCATTATATTTGTTGTAATAAAATAATAAAATTTGATAACAATGGAAAAGTAAAATAGGATTTAAGAAATATTTTGATAAAGTTCAAATATAAAATTGACGAGTATGTTTAGATAGCTGCACTTATCTAAAATAGAAATATTTGTGAGGACAACACTTGAATGTGACATGTTAACACTCAACAAAATGTCATTATAATAGCTTTTTTTACTTTTCTCTTGGCCATTAAGACCCAAATTTTGTAATCACATTCTGTATCAATTACGTACATTGTAAGTGACATACTGAAACACATAACAACCTCGATAAATATATGAATGTCATACAAAGTTGTATATCATACTAATTCGCAAAATTCATTTCAAAATTTCTCTGTTATCACTGTTGGAATTTTATTGTTAATTATATCATTAAATTAAGGCAAGGCTGTATTTCATATCTCACATACATAAATTACACACCAATGTACTGCTCTGTTTTCTGTCTCGGTATGTTTTACTGTGACGTTTTATTGAACTTGAATAGATAGATATATAATAGGAATAATTTTATATTTTATGACACACACATACTCATAAAGGTTGATTCAATACAATATAGTTAGTCTGACATTTTATAAAACATTAATAGATATATGACATGAAAGATTTTATGTAATTTACACACCAATGATGTTGTAAAATGTTTACAACATACACTCAATTACCTAAAAGTACTTCTACGTCTTTCTGACTTATCACAACTTGGATTCCACTCAGCATCGTCAGGATCATCACCATCGAAGA
The DNA here is from genome assembly GCF_905220565.1 of Melitaea cinxia. Taxonomy (NCBI): domain Eukaryota; kingdom Metazoa; phylum Arthropoda; class Insecta; order Lepidoptera; family Nymphalidae; genus Melitaea; species Melitaea cinxia. Next base: position 2,667,907 of record NC_059405.1, on the reverse strand, counting down.
CCAAGGGAGACACCGGAGACAGCGAGCTGGTTTCATCGCAGTCCATCGGAGTCGGTTCGGGTGCTTCACTCGTCTCCGGTTCAGGAGTTATTCGGTAACCATCCGGCATGATGGAGAGCATTTCGATGTACTGGTCGTCCGGGAGTGGAAACTGTCGAGGGGAATATGGTCTCACTGTCTGTAATACAATTGTTAGGTGTTAGTTACAAGTTTTAAGACAAGAAGTTATAACTAAAAAGTCACTAAGAAATATATTTTAACAGCACAGATTTATAGTAATTGATAATGCTAAACCACGCTGCTCCAATGCGTGTTGGCGAATATATTCTCTACTATAGTAGGGAATATACACACCAGTACACCTGATTGCGATCGTTACTTATAAGTAACGATCGCAATCAGGTGTACTTGATATATATGTATGTATATAATATATTATATATATAATTTATACCAAGGCTACATAAGCAGTGTAAGCATTAATGCACATTTAATTAAACAATTTAATTACCCATACCATACGTTGTTTTAATATTGCCATTGAAAGAATTGTTTAAGGAACAAAAGCTCTTAAAACTAGTAAGGTTGAAAGTTATAGATGAAGTTTATAAATATAAAGGGCTTGTGTTGTTTTCCACACATTTACACATTTAGTAAGTTTTAATTAAAAATAATTAACAAATATATTTCCTCAAATTAGTCACACATACAATTTAGTAGATACAGATACACTTGCACATAACAGAGCAAACATAACAAAAATTAGATAATAATATTATTACGTCTGTCATAATGGCTTACTTCAGTTGTTCCATTAAATACAGCTTTCTAATTTACTATGATATAATTGGTCAAGGGTAAAAAAGTAAGGGTAAGAGGGGGTAAGTAAAGTAGTAAGACAGTGATGACACTACTTTTTTAAATGTAAATACACTATGGGCTTGTTCCACCAGTTATTGTTAAAGCTATCTGATGTATGACAGTAAACATTTTTTTTTTCCATCAAATTCCAATTAATTTATGGGCTTTTTCTATTTGCAATTGTGAATTTTAAGTTCGTAGCTAATTGAGGGTAAAAAAGCCCTGATAACCTATTACTGACAACTCTCAACCACCAATGAAACAGGCAGTCCCAATTTAAAAACACAATTATTTAACGCTTACCTCGTGTTCCATAGGCGATGATTGTCTGTGTGTATTCTGTTGCTGTATTGGAGCCTGTTGTAATTGTTGTTGTACATCGTTCATGTGATTGTGTCGCGACTGTTGCGGTCCAGGCGAATGTTGTGATCGTTGATCATCTGTGTGGTTGCGACGCGGCCCAGGTACCTTTAAATAATTTGTTTAATTAATGACAAACATTACATTGAAGTAACGACAGATAAAAAAAAATCGTTAAAACCTGGACCAGCCGTCTAGAATAGTACCTCGACCTTACTCGTGATCACCTTATTGAGGTAGGCACAACAAATGTGGCAGGTTTCCTGCTAAAAATCTGAAGAAGTCTGACCGGGCAAGTACCTCGACCTTACAGAAGATCAACAGCTAAATAATACTGTTTTTAAGTAGTGTTGTGTTCAGGTGGCGATTAAGGTGACCAGAGCTTCTGGGGAGAAATGAGGGTAGGGTCAGCAACGCGCTTGCGATGCTTCTGGTATTGCAGGCGACTATAAGCTACGGTAATTGCTTACCATCAGATGAGGTATACGCTTGTTTGCCAACCTAGCTGTATAGAAGAAAGTCATAATATAATATGAATTCTCTACATTATTACTTCTCATTCACTTGTAAAATGATGATTCAAAATTGTTTTTGGAGCATAATTGAATAAATATTGTTTTTGTTTTGAATAACTGATATAACATAACCTAAACTATACAAAAAATTGTCATTATTATTATATTGTATAATTACCAAATTTTAAAATGTAACACTATGTATGCATGCATTCAGGCTGTAACATCCAACTACTAGGCCTCTTTCTCCATGTAGGAGAAGAATCGGAGCTTAATCCACCACGCTGCTCCGCTGCAGTTGGCGGATACTATGTAGGTATCGTGTTATGGTAAGTGCTTACCATCAGTGGGCTGTACGCTTGTTACCACTCTAGTTGTATATATAGAAAAAAAACAGCATGGTAAAGTTGTGTGAACTAGATATATATACAAATTAATAAATATCGTTCTAAAGAGTATTCCATTATCGGATTATAGAAGACCAAACTGAAACAATCAGAAGATATAAGATTAAGAGTTAAAAATAGCCATGCGAACTTTATATCACTGAAAAGAAAAGAGAGATATATATCATTTTGATCTTAGGATATATATCACTCATTTAGCTCTTCAGCTCATTTAGCTCAGTGAAATAATTTTATAAAGCAACCAAAATGCAAATATCACTCATTTAGCTCTTCAGCTCATTTAGCTCAGTGAAATAATTTTATAAAGCAACCAAAATGCAACCTTATGTGGTTGTAAAAAAATACTTTTTCGCTTGTTCAAAGCAAGACGGTTGAGTCTATGACCTTGTGAAATATGAATCGAAAAGATACAGAGCCATAACTAACTATCTCTCTCTTTCGCATGATAAACGCCATCGTCCGATCGAGTGGCTCACTAGCTCAGTCTCGTTTACTCCTGCTCAGTACGTCAGTCTCTCGAAAATGAATCATAAGACTAGTGAGCTGGAGATATATTTGAAACGTAAGTGAGCTGATGAGAGACTAGCTCACTTGAAAAGATATGTTTCATTTGTATCACTCACTCATGAGTTACCCAAGTCTAGTTAAAAAAAAAAAAAAACAGATACCATTGATTGTTGTGGCGAGAGAGGTAATTGTTGTAATTGTTGTAATTGTTCTTCTTGTTGTTGTTCTGATTGTTCCTGTTGCTCAGTGTCGGTGTGGTTGCGTCGCGAACGTTGCTTTTTCATAAATTTGTTTCTCTCGCGTGTTTCGGCGCGAAAGTGTCGAGCTCTTATCGCTGCTTCAGATATATCTTCCTCCTGCGATTTATACAAATAATGTAATTAGCATTAGGATGGCGTGAAAATGGATTGTGGAAAAATTTGAGAAAATTTATAAGAAAAATTAGTTCCAAAAATCAATTAATTTATTGTACATATTACATTGATCTAATCCTATACCCTTTTTTTTTTGCTACGGACTAAATTGACACATGCAAATGTCAATTTTCGAAATAATGATACCAGATTTTTAGTAATAGTGTTGTACTTACGATACCGGTTTTATGAATCGTAACTTTTTACTTTTCCCACATAATTTTATTATTATTATTTGACGAATCTTTTAAAAAATCATGGTAACTATGGAGCATCACAGATAAAAAAAAAATCAATTTTAATTACTCATTATACGGAGTAAATACAAAAATTATTTATTTTTTGTTAAAGAATACGCAATAACAAGTTAGAAATTGGTTGATAGACTGTAGCTAGTGCCATAAAAAAACGAAAACATGGCGCTATTTTGAATACATGGCATTCGTCCTTCAACCTCTGAAGTGTTGGAATGCGCCCGTTGTAGTATGCGATTTCACGTGTTATTTGTTTCCTTTTCCTTGAGTTTGTTTGTTGTTTGTTGAAGTGAAACTTCGCTAGGTTACGCGTCACATTTTTCGGTTACGCGTCACATTTTTCCGTTACGCACCATCTTTTTCTTATCTTTCAATCTACCACGGTTGATTCGAATGGAGTTTTTACTTGGTTACTGAATCTTGTGGAATGTAAACAATATATTTCATATTTCAGTTACCATAAGCTATTAATAACAAAAATATATAATAACGATAACATGATAGTAATAATTCTATTACAATTAATGAAATGCTGTTATAATCTTAGTAGTGATAATATAAAATGAAATAATTGTATTATTTGTATTCATGTCTATGATAATAAAAGCCTTTTGTTAAATTTTATCTAATTTAACTTTAATAACCAATTTCTGTAAAGTTGAATATAGTAGATCATTTTTCGAAAAATAGGGTCATAAAGAAGTTTCACTTCTTAACTGTGTACACAAGTACATGAACACATTTTTTTGTTATGTTGTTTATTTTTGTTGTTAAGTTTTGTTATTTTATTTGAGCCATATATAATGGACACTCAGCCCTCAACTTTGTCGCGTAAATGCGATGAAGAAAACTTTTCGCCAAGAAAAAGACATAAGAATATTTCTTTCATCGAAAGTGAAAAAAATATGATAATGAACGCGTACAAATATGTATACCCCGAAAAAGAACAGAATCTCCAACCGAAACGCCGAAGAAAAACGAATGTGTTTTAAAAACTGTTGAAATACGATACGAACTGACATAAACGACAAAGACAGCATAGACTGAGATAGATAGATCTCCATGATATCTCCATAACCATTGGTTTCCGAATGATGGCAGTGTTACCTAGTGTAACTCTCCCTCCACTCTCTACCCTCCATCCCCCAAAACCCCATAATTCTGTAGTTCTTAATCTAAGGCATAGCCTTAATTTGCATGTGATTACTAAGATTAATAAATATTAAAAAAATAAGCGTGTTTCATTTATCATATCTATACATTAGCCATACAGGTACATATACAGATATGCCTATAGGTACATTACGGTTGTCGCCACATTCTAAAGTTTTAAAGATACGTTTTTGTAATTATTGCTGAAAAACGATACTCGAATGTAAATTACGTAATGTTACGGTAGTGGCATATCACTATTAATGATTTGCAAAAAAACTAGCAACACCGCTTATGTCAATTTAGTCCGTAGCGAAAAAAAAATATATATTAAAGAAATATGAATACTTACATCACTTTCAATTGACACTCTATTATACTTCATCACACCATTATTTAGCGGTGTTTCAGGTATTTCCATGACTCGCCATCTATAAACAAATAAAATCAAAATATTAAACCTCTTAACATCATTCTTTTAGTGTTTCCGAGATTGCTTGTAAGTATTAAAACACAAATACTAAGAATAAAATTGAGAAAATTATAAAACTTCTTACTAAAATGAAAATAAGTACTTAAATTTTTGTTCTGTTATTTTTTTACTTTTGGAACATATACATAGTTGCCTTTATATTTTAGAAATATGAATATTTTGTTCGAAAATACAAACACTTACACAAAACATGATGAAATACTACAATAAAAAATTGAATGTTATGCAAGCTAGTTATTGATATATGTATTAAGGACCTTATTGTATACCTAATGTGCTTATTATAACAATGTAAAAATATGTATATTGTTAGTATGCTTAAATAAATAAATAAATAAATACCCAATAAATACTCATTACAAAATAGAAATAAAAGAACTTGCTGACCTGTTATAAAAAAAAAAACATTCACACAAACTGCACGCACGCACACGCGTACACTCGCACACTGACATATCGATGGCTCCTAAGTATACTTGAGTCAACTCTACTTTTAATAACTTTATTTTTTTGTTACATAGGTAGATAGGAAATGAAGTAAATGTTATTAATATCTTAAAAAAATGAAGTTATCAAAAGTTGTTAGTTGACTCAGTATACTTAGGAGCCATCGATATTATATATATGTGTGTGAATATACAAAAATTGGGTAACTCAATGTCATCAGCCAGTATATACAAAATCTTATTATATGTTATTGATATTTTAAAACAATGAAAAGTCCTTTATTTAGTCACTCAATTTCAAGTTAATAAAATAACAAAATTAATACTTAAACGTCCTTTGGCATGTCACAATCCCCAAAACCAACAATCAAGAGAAGAGAAGAAGAGACAATTTGTGATGTAAATAGTATTATATATAATACTATTTACATCACAAATTGTCTTCCTTTTGTCCTCAACTTTCATAATGCAATGTTCTCCACTTTATTATAAAAAAATAAAATAAAATAAGAAACTTTGTTTTTGTTTTATTCGTCAGTCCGTTGTGTGTTCTTTAAATTTGAAATTCACGCCAAATATCACTGACTCAAGGTCAAATCCCTCAATCAATATGTGTGTTGTCAACTTTTAATCAATACGTTTATGTTGTATCTCTTTTCATTTTTTTCTTTTATTTGTTTTTCGTTTGCGTTCACTTTGACCTGTTATAAATTGTGCACTATGTTTTTTTTTTGTATAATTTTAATCTGAAGATAAATGATCAGCATGTTTTTTTACAAATAAATTTATTTATTATTAAAAGGATGATTTTACCAAATTTTTTGCACAGACCATTTGCATTGCTTATCCAAGAGCATGGTCAAACCATGCATATAATAGCATATCTATCTGTACCTCACATCACCTTGATGTGGATGCTGATTTTCAGGATTTCGTAAGGTCAGTGTTCTCCTTTCTGGTTTTAGTTCGTTACATTACACGTCGAAAGGCTGTTTTGAAAACTGAGATAGTAATTTTTCGTAGTCTTACATATTAATAATTATTTTTAATTGTTACTAAGTGACTTTAATACTTAAAAGACATGTGCCATTATTAAAACTAAGAGATTTGTACAAATTTTTATTAAATTTCATTATAATTCTTAAAAATTATGTATTTCATCAGTACTATGTTTAATTTATATGATTTATTTAATTATTGTATTTTAGTTGCATGTGTATATATGTATGTATGTTTGTAGACATTTATATATGTATTTTGATTAAACTTTATTACTATTGCGCAAGCCCGTTACACTGCTAGCTTTTTTCTGTTGGGTAATCTGGAAGAGATCGCTATTTAGTGATAAGATCGCCCATTGCACTATATGTGTCTAGAATTAAGGTTTGCTATGGTATACTATCTTTAGTTGCAATAAAGTGGTTTATTATTATTATTATTATGTTACCCTCATCAGTCCCCTGGCAGTCGAATTCAGAAATTTTTAAATATCTCACAATCTAATTAAAAAAGTGACTGGCCCGATTTGGAACAATATATTTATTAGATTAGCCATCATATACACCCGAATTTAATAGTTTGATTTCATAACTATAGTAAACAAAATATCCTCAGAAGTTACCCAACTTTTGTATAATCACCTATATATATAACTAACAAAATTATGGAGTGATGTCTGCAATAAATGATTATTATCATGAGACAGAGAGCGGGTCTCACTTGGGCGTGAGGATCTCCTTGTAGGTGAGTATCTCGGGGCGCGTGCTGGCGGCCACGCTCTGCGGGATGACGATGTTGTCGATGTCGTAGGACTGTCGGCGCCACGCGCGGCCCTCCGTACTGCCTCGGCCACGCCTGCGGACATCATTCGGCTCATTATTACATTTAATTAGCAGAGTCAGGGACATAGTCTTGCATTCATACATGCATGTTGCATTCAACCTGTAACATCCCAGTGTTGGGAATAGGCCTCTTCTCCATGAAGGAGAAGGATTGGAGCTTAATCCACCACGCTGCTAACGATAAACTACTATGAGTAACGATTGCTATCAGGTATTTATGATGATAACCGGGACCGATGGCTTAACGTGCTTTCCGAGGTACGGTGGACAGACCTACAAGAACAAACACCTAAACCATAAAAAATTATTTGTACAAATACAAATATCTATCCGGAGTGGGAATCGAACCCGCAATCTGCCGTTTCATGGCAGCTACTTGCCCACTACACCAAAGTGGACATATTCTTATGGATTAATAATCTATATTTTATCATAATCACAATTAAAAATAATATTGCAAGCTAGTAACATATATTACACAAAAAAAAAACGATTTTCAAATACTAAAACAGAGATTCGAGTGATTCCAAAAAGAATTTTTACATCAAATATTAGTTATATATTACATATTTATACACTAAGGTTAAGACGCTTGCCTGCCTTTTCAGAAAAAAACCTATATATCATTATATAGATAATTGCTTCTTATGTTGCTTTTGTTTTTGTAAATAATTATTAAAATTATATATATGACGACTTTAATTTTGAAACAACGTCAACATGATTGACGGTCGGTAATTTTTTTTACTTATTTAGTGCGAATTATTCGCAGGGGTATTGCTAGTTAGTTATAATATTACTAGCCTTGAATTAGGGTTGCCAACTTTTTTTGACAAAAAAAAACGTATAAAATGGTTTGGATAGGAAAAAATAAAGTATTTGGAAGAAAAAAAAAGTATTTTTCAAATTTTATGTTTTTATTGCTTTAAAAACGTATTTTTGTGTGCCTTTAGCACATGCTAACAATTTTTTGTTATATTTAAATGTTTCAAACTTGTTTAAAAATCATTATTTAAATTTATATAAATAAAAATTCGTTTCTAATTAAATTTATTGACGCTATATTTCTCTCTTCTCGCTACTTTAGATTCATTACTAAAAAAACCCTTTCAGTAAAAGCTTAAGTAGTGGGAACAGAAAGTAAGTAAGAATTTTTTTTTATATTTGGTAAGCTATCAGGTGCATTTTTAAGTATATATTGCCATTTTTCAACTGTACTTTTCACTGAAATTTTTTTATCATCATTAGTGATTTTTTTTTGTCTTATACATTCGGAATATATATCCTGCATCTTAACATTTAATCCGTCTTGTAATTTAGTTTTTATAATTATCATTTCAAAATTTTCAAATTTAACCGCATTTTTTAAGGACACGTTAGGGAGTATTGAAAGCCAGTTATCTTCGCTAAGGTCAAACAATTTTTCCAACCATTGATTCCTTAACTGCATATAAACAAAGCCAACGGTCAATTTTTCTACAATATCGTTGATAGTGAGTAGTGGCATCTGTGACAAATGTCAGATTGTCACCTGTCCTGTCACATTCAAAACACCACATCTGTCATCTAACATTTCGTTCAGTAATTTTAAATCCTTTCCATCATCCGTTTTACCTTATGTGTACCGTTAAATAGTTAAGTACCCATAATGAGTATCTTGTTTCACGCATCACAGTAAAGATTGAAAATAAAGTATTTTCATATACTTTATTTGTATGCAAAAGTATAAAGTATATTTACCAAAAATAAAGTAAAATACTTTATTATAAAGTATGGTTGGCAACCCTACCTTGAATTGGCAGACTATTATCAGTTCACTGACCTTTCGTGTCCAGATGTTGATGTATCCTCATCTCGATCTCTTTCTTTTATTTTTCGAGATAAAGGTGGACGACCTCTTTTCAATCCTGTAATATAAAAGAAAATTCCATTTAGCACTTTAATTCAGATTCTTTATCACTGATTAGTACGAAAATTATTACATTATTTTTTTTTAATAAAGGCGTAAACTAGCACAGAGCGTTCAACTTATCTTGCAGCGCTCCTATCGCTTTTTGGGAGAAGTAAATAACTTATTACAATATCATATTTAAAACAATTCAAATGAACTTTTTTTCAGTAGCAATGAAACAGCGTATCTATGTGACGTTATCGTCCCATTATTTATAAACTTTATTAAATCACAGATGTTACGAGAATCAAACTACTATTATACAGACAGTAACACTGGTTTTAGACTTATACTTATTGCATGCTGATCTTCAGAGCTGATCGCCGCGGAATACAAAATCAAATAATTATGTTTGCTTGCAAACAAAAAAAAAACAGACGTCAATTACGAAGACAAGTAATAACTAATTACAAAACGTAGGTAGACGAAAAAAACAGTCAAGTAAATAAATAAGCATTATTAGAGATAACTCAAAAAGTTCTCGTCAGATCTTGATTAAATTGAAATGGGACCACATAGCAAGCACCATATTTCAATTAAAAAAAAAAAGAATCATCGAAATCGGTTTACCCAGTCAAAACTTTTGAAGTAACCTACATTAAAAAAAAATGCAGTCAAATTGAAAGCCTCCTCCTTTTTTTAAGTCGGTTAAAAAAATAAGTAGTTTTCACTAACAGGAACACAACACTGCTTGAACACAGTATTATTTAGCTGTGATCTTATGTCAAAACTTTTTTCTGTGAAGAAAAGCAATCCCAATACTGTTGTCTCAATATCAGTGGCATTAGGGATTCTTCATTAATCAGGTGATTTTTTTAGCAATTTAATCGCCTACCCAGTATGGTGATATGTGGATAAGTTTTAAACTACACTTTCCCCCATACCCCAAAATCACGTGTATTTTTTCTAATTATAATATGTATGTATTTTCTATTTTTAATATGTACTCTGTGGCACTTCTTTATTCTACTCTGTGACTATTAGCGATAGCATGTACAACTTTTCTCTCAAAGTATATTTCGCTCATGACTATTAAAAACGACGGATGTGACAATAAGCAACTTTATAGGAGAGCGATTCAAAGTGTAAATTGCGTGTATCTTTTTACTTATTTTAAACAGGATCATGAAATTTTAAAGTAATGCTGTACAGGCTATTTATGTTTAATATTATTACTAGCCAGTATTGAATGTGTAAATATGACAAAAGTCACTTGTTACATTTTTAACGGGTTAAGACTAATAGGTACTGATTTGTCAGAAGTACCACAACTAAATAATATATGCATAAAATAAAAAAATTCTCTTCAGCTGATGATAGATAGACTTGGTTATTTGGGAACGTTTTATTAAATAAACAAAAAAATGCGATTTTGCAGTTCCAACGATGTTAATAGTCACTAGCGATTTATGTTTTGCTACTTAAATATACAAGATGTATTATTATAATACAAATACAACAGATATTTTGTGTTTTTTTTTTTTATCGAATTTCTCCCTCCTTTTGAACCTCACATGTATAGACGACCCTTTATCTAACAACAAACAATGTAACTTACGCGTGGGCAGACGGCGCGACGGGTGCGCGTTCTGCACGCGTGGCGCGTGCGCAGGCACATGTGTTGCTTGCGCATGCGCATGCGAATTTGTGTGTGTGGCTTGCGCATTCGCAGGCGCGTGTGTGCGAGGCGCTTGCGCTCGCCACGTCTTGCTGCAGCGCGAACGGAACCACGACCGCGACGACAGCGCCGACAGATGTATCGATGGAGATAGGTCTGGAAATATAATCAGATGTGTTTAAATAATACGCTTGGAATTTTAATTAAAATAGTAGAAAATGGGCGTAAGCTTACTAACTTCAATTATTATATAGGTATTCACTAAATTATATATTTTTTAGATCTAATAACGATCACGGCGGTAGCATCCTACTGCTGGGCATAGTATATCTTTCTCTATGTCGGAGATGGATCGGTACTTAACCTATCATGCTGGTCCACTGCGGGTTGGCGGATATATTGCTTACTATAAGTATTGATGAGTATGATCGCTACCAGGTGTATATGATATTAACGAGGACTGACAGCTTTACTTGTTCTCCAAGGGACTAGTAAACAAAGTTACAGATTTGTAAAATCCGTCTTTGTTCTACGATTGCGACGATTTGTTTTTGTTTGAAATGTAAAATTGTTGTTAAAAGGAGTGAATAAATAAGTCTATAATAATACGTGAAGTAAAAATTTTATACCCCTTTTTACGAAAATCGTGTGGACGGAGGATGATGAAATTTCGCACACCTATAGTGGTATAATAAGTTCAGAATGCTAATTTTTTTTTATATTATGTAAAAAAATACAATAATGCAATAAAAATATTACACACACTACCATGTATTTGACACACACGCGCAAATATACTCTTTTATTATTACTGAAGTATAGTCGTTGACAACAGAACATGTTCAAACTTATAATTTAAATTAATTATGGTCGAGTTTCGACCAGTGGACGGCCACTAGTTAAAGGCCTTCTACACGGTCGGGATCGACGTGGAAAACGGTTGACCCGACCAATATTTGTTTGATGTCAACGGCTTTGGTTGGTGATTTGCCATGTCTTTGGGACATTGGATGTGATTTATACAAAGAAAACAACCAAAAAAACTTCACTTCACTTTAGCATAAAAAAAGTTATTGCCAAAGCCACCTTATGTTGCTTTAAAAGGCAAGGAGCCATCGCTTCAAATACCAGAAAAGAACTGACAAGTTGAGTCAACCACCGACCGTGTAGAATGAATACAAAAATTGGTCGACCCGACCCGTCACCGAGAGAACACGACGGTCGGCGGTCGATCCCGACCGTGTAGAAGGCCTTTTACTTGGAATAAAAAAGCTGCAGTATGTAAGAAGCGGCACGTGTCGCTCGCGCGCCAGCACCCGACCCGACACCGAGAGAACACGACGGTCGGCGGTCGATCCCGAGCGTGTAGAAGGCCTTTTACTTGGAATATAAAAGCTGCTACTGTGTGGCTACGGTACTAAAGAATTTGGCCACCCCCTCTCTTCCCGTGGGTGTCGTAAGAGGCGACTAAGGGATAACACAGTTCCGCTACCACCTTGGAACTTAAAAAGCTGACCGGTGGCGGGATAACCATCGAACTGCTTGCTTTGAAATACACAGGCCGAAGACGGGCAGCAGCGTCTTCGGTGCGACAAAGCCAGTACTGCGGTCACCAACCCGCCTGCCCAGCGTGGTGACTATGGGCAAAACACATGAGTTCACGTTATTTTTGGCGTAAACTTGTGGAGGCCTATGTCCAGCAGTGGACTGTATAGGCTGTAATGATGATGATGATGATAAAAGCTGTAGTATGTAAGAAGCGGCACGTGTCGCTCGCGCGCTAGGAGCTCACCCTTGACGTCGCTGAGCACGGGGTGGTGCGCGGGGTCGGCGAGCGCGCGGCGCGTGCGCGGCGGCGCGGCGGGCGGCGGCGCGGCGGGCGACGCGCGGCCCGTGCACACGGCGCAGCTCTCGCCCCGCACGCAGCTGCATCTGAAATGTTACACGCACTCTTCGGGGAACCTACACATACTGTAAAGTGCGTTCAATGAGCCGAGATACCAAATGTAAACAAACTAAATGCGAGGTCATTCAACTGTGCAGGGTTTTGTAACCTTTTTTTACTTACACAATTTTTTTTTTTTATGTCACTAGGTCGGCAAACAAGCGTACGGCTCACCTGATGGTAAGCGATTACCGTAGCTTATAGACACCTGCAACACCAGAAGCATCGCAAGCGCGTTGCCGACCCAATCCCCAATCCCCCAGGAGTAATGTAAAATATATTTATATTTTGTAATTACTGAATTAAATATAATTATGTATTTAAGATTTGATACTTGTTAAATAATAATTATCGAAATATAAAAATCACCCGAGCGCTTCAGGACACGAAATTAAATAAAAATAAATAATACAAATTCGAAGGGCCGTACGCGGTCCGATTGTTTTCAAGGCCAGTTAAAATATCGTTCGACCTTGCAGAGAGACGTGCAGCAGATAGCAAACAAACAAGATAGAACGAGATAGACTACATTTTGTTTGTTCCGTCGTCGTTATGAAAAAATGATGGGCTTTGTTTACATTTGGTATCTCTTCTCGTTGAACAGACTACGTGATTTCTTACATTTTTTAACCCACTCCCTCCCTCGGCAACCACCCGTAGTACCCCTTGAGTTTTCCCGTAGTAATCCAGAAGTATGGTTTAAGCAATTTTTGCAAACAAAGTTAAAAATATATTTTAGCTCATGTTTGTCTTTATTAATATCATGAAAGCTTCATATTAATTTAAAAAGCGCCATATATGAAATATAACTAACTGAATTGACGTGATGAAAACCTAACCCCCCCCCCCAACAAGTCACGTAGTATGGCTATGTTCACGTAGTATGTTTATGTTCTCTGATATAGGTAGCTAGGGCCCATTTTTTTTAATTCTACTAGTTTGACAAACGTATACGGCTCGGCTCCCCTGATGGTGAGCGATTACCATAGCTTATAGACGCCTGCAACACCAGGAGCATCGCAAGCGCGTTGTCGACCCTACCACCCCCGGCCCTCTCCCAGGAGCTCTGTCCACCTTACTCGCCACAGGGACACAAAACTACTTGAAAATAATATTATTTAGCTGTGATATTTTGTAAGGTAGGTACTTCCCCGGTCGGACTCCTGCAGATTTTAAGATATTTCCTGCTGCTGCCTACCTTATCTCATATTTACAAATTTCACAATGACCGACTGTATTGTATATTTTTATATACAAACCTGATATCCGAAGGCTTAGCTGCTTTAGTAGTAGCGATATGAAGGTTGTGCATTTGAAGTAATTTCCTCTTTTTAAACGTATCCCTTCGAAGAGGTCTCACTCGTGCACACGAACACTCATCGCCTGGCAGATTGCCTTCATATCCTACTGGTTCACCTTCAAATTCTACTGGACCTTTAGCTTCTCGGACCTGAAATATAAATATGAAAACCTCAATAATAAATAAATATGGTTAAAATACTCACATGGTCATCTGTTGTGTGAAACTAAAGCCTTAACAACATAAGTGTGTTTGCAGGCAAACAAAGAAAAACCGACTTCAATTATATCGACAAGTAATACAACGTAGTTAGACGAAAAAATAGTCAAGTAAATACGCATTATCAAAGATTACTCCAAAAGTCGTAATCAGATCTCGATGAAATTTAAATGTGACCACATGATAAACATCGGCTTTCGATTCAATTAAAAATCATCCAAATCGGTACACCCAGTAAAAAGTTATGCGGATTTTCAAGAGTTTCCCTCTATTTCTCAGAGATCCCATCATCAGATCCAGGTTTCCTTATCATGGTATCAAACTAGTGATATCTCCTTTCCAACAAAAAAGAATTATCAAAATCGGTTCATAAACGACTTGATATTTAAGGGGAAAGTATGTACTATGTATTTTATTATACTATATATTCATTAATTTATGTTTAAATGATTTATGTTTTTTCCTTGTCTTATATAAATTTTTAAACATATTATAATATTTCTTATATATTACGATAGAAAATGGTTTAATATATTATTTTATTAGAATAAATAGGACAGCGGGAAGCTGCTGATTTCACAAGGCACAGGTCCGGACGGAGTAGCGAACATCGGGGGAGGCCTACGTTCAGCAGTGGACTTCCAAAGGCTGATGAATGGATGGATAATTTTCATTTATATATACACAGGCCAACAATTATACTTGATGTAAAAAAAAACTGTGTGTGCGCATTCACACACGGCAGAACTGAAACTTATAGTGGCCTTTGCGATTTGTTCTATTGTCGATGATCACGATCTCGTGAAAAAGGTCGTAAGCACCATGCAAAACGCGTCGCTTACGCGTTGTGAGCTGTAACGTATTGTATCTCATTCGCTCCTATACATTTATCGTGACGCATTTCATCGAGTTTCAAATTATAACGATTCTACGAAGTTCCACTTCAAAATATTATTACTTGAGTAACATCAAGGTAATTTTTCATAACCAACTTCAATTTGAAACACTATAATATATATACTAACCAAGATTAATTTATTGTCAATAGATATTCTAAGGAGTAATAATTAACGATAACACTAATAATACGCTTATAATGCATGCGACATTATGTGGGCGACGCGAGGTCTAAAGAAAATCAATACTTAACATGCTGTTAAAAACTCTTTCTGCAACACAACTTAACATAGAATTTGTAACTATAGCATGTTATTGAGAAAACACATTATTTATAACTAAAGGAGATATGAACGAAAAGGTGTTATGTATGACCTTTGATCACATTTAATTAACATATTATATTCAACTAGCGGCCCCGCCCCGGCTTCGCACGAGGATTTAAAAAAAAATTAATTAAAAAAAAATATTATAATATAGCCTATGTCACCCGGGGATAGTGTAGCTTCCCAACAGTGAAAGAACTTTTCAAATCGGTTCAGTAGTTTCGGAGCATATTTAAACAAACAAACAATCAAATCTTTCCTCTTTATAATATTATAGTATAGACTAAAACATATGTAAATTAAATCATATCATACAATATTTGAGGAAGGTTTGAAGGAAAGTTCATAAGATAAACCAGATATGGACAAAAATGTTGTTATATATAACCTTTGATCTTGGATAAAAAAAAAATTGTCACTCACAGACTTTTTAGTCTCATTATTACGCCAACTGCAACGAATACTTAAACCTAAAAACAGCTTAATTTTTCTAAGTTTTAGTGACCTGACTATATTAGTGTAATATAATATATTGTTATAGATATATGGAAATACTGACAAAAAAATTATTTGATGACTGATACTGACAAATAGCATTTAACAGTTTTTATATAAATCTCTTTTAACTTTAATTTAATATCCTTGTAAAAAATGTATATATATTATCGATATACATGACGGCGTCAGTGATGGCAGAGCGATAGAGCCGACATCATATTCGTAGGATATCTAGGATCCAACGCGTAACAATCTAACAGTAAATGTGAGTCTACAGCGATCACGGAGGTTTCCATCCTGAACGAGCGACCGACCCAGTTGATGCTCGAATGTTTTCAGGCGCTGCACCATCGTCACCTCTCACTCAATTCAAAGCGACTTTAATCTTGTACCGCCATTGTATTAACAAATGACGTTACAGCATTTACCAGTCTCCTCATATTACAGTAATTAAATCGATAACTGATTACTTTAACAGTATTGTCTCAAATGACAAACAATTCTTTCAATGTGCCGCCCTTACAATAACATTCTTAAACAAGTCTCTTTCAACGCGCCGACATTATAGTACAGGTGGTGTAGTGTTAATCCATAAATTAACAACGTATTATTTAAACAATATCGCTTTCCACGACATACATATATGTACATGAGATAGTAATGCACAGTAATTACTTAATGGCGAAAGTATATAATTAAAGTACTGTAAATTTAATAATAGTGAACTCGAGTGACCCGACTGTAGAGGGTAATGAAATTGATACTCGTCGTCGCACGGCCTTCTAGACGCATATCTCGAGAAATCAGGTGTCGTGTTACGTGTCGCGATAAATGATCTTTTTTTTATACATCTTATCTTAATGACTCCAATACTTGATATGATGACAAATGCTCATAGTGTACATTGTACAAAAACGAGTACAGTTTAGACATGCAAATAAAAAGTTATAAAAGAAAAAAAAAACATTTTTAACCCGGCGTCGATGTGGCGGCAAAACAGAACATCGCCGTTGTTGCCGGGTCTATTTTATCCATGAACGATATGCACACTATATCAATTTTATGTCTATAGTACTACTTTATATGTATTAGGTAAATATACAATAATCATTGTAACATAACTTTGATTAAGTATTGTTAAACTAAAAATAATTATACTTGGCGGACATAATAATATTTTTTACTAGTATAAGTTAACGCACAACTTAATAATTTTACAGCAAAATTATAGATTTTTTATTGTTTAATTCAGCCTATTGCCGTCTACTGCTGGACTTAGGGCTCTCCAAGTTCGCGCCAGACATCCCGGTTTTCCGCAATCCTCATCCAGCCTACACCGGCAATCTTATATTATCGTCGGTCCAGCGGGTCGCGGGACGTCCCACACTGCGTTTGCTAAGATGCGACACAGATGATCAGCCCACTGCCATTTCAACTTGCTAATTCTGTGGGATAAGTCGGTTACTTTCGTTCTCTCGCGGATATATAGTCTCATTTCTAATTGCCCATAGTCACCCACGCTGGGCCGGCGGGTTGGTGACCGCAGGGCTGGCTTTGTCGCACCGAAGACGCTGCTGCCCATCTTCGACCTGTGTATTTTAAAGCCAGCAGTTGGATGGCTATCCCGCCATCGGTCACCGTTTTAAGTTCCAAGGTGGTAATGGAACTGTGATTTCCCATGTCACCACTTACGACACCCACTCGACTTTTTATAAAATCCGTAGGATATTAAGTACCAAGCCACATCAACGCCGGGTTAAAATAGAAC
Organism: Melitaea cinxia; assembly: GCF_905220565.1. Lineage (NCBI taxonomy): Eukaryota > Metazoa > Arthropoda > Insecta > Lepidoptera > Nymphalidae > Melitaea > Melitaea cinxia. The sequence goes on along the minus strand of NC_059405.1, from coordinate 2,650,136 downwards.
CATTTAAAAAAAGGTTTAAGAGTAGAGGCATATGTATAGTTTAATACACTCAAGTAAAAACAATTCTATTTGTATAACTATTTGAAAAAAAGTTTAAAGACAATTTTGTTCTTTCATTTACTTTTTATTTATCTTTGTATTTACTTTTACATATTTTACGAAAATATTTTTGATACTATATTAATTTAAAAAGGATCTTAATTTTTAATTTACATTTATATTTATAAGAAAAATAAACTGACTTAAATACAATTTTTATATTATTATATGTTTATTTTTGTTTTTCTATGATTCACGTTGAATACGTCAAATCGAAATTCCGAGCATACAGAAATGGAAGAAATTACTCGAGATTACCAAGTGACCTAAATACTTAAACAGACTGACGATAAGATTAGATCGCGAGGTAATTTGTTTACAACCCGTTGCCTTTATGTTCAAAAAAATACTTTTTTATTTCCTTATTTACAATAATATTTGTATCTAAGCAATAAGGATCGATTTTACGTTATTATTAGATGTAAGAGTTTTTTTGATTAATAACGAAGGTAGAAAATATAAATCTACTTTCTAATAATATAACTGAACTGCAATAAAAACTTTAATGTTATTATTTAAGAATAAAATGTCATTATATATATTTAAAACTTTTATAGCCACTAGCACTCCTGAGATAACACCATAAGATCAAACCCGGATATGATAAAAAAAAATCCGATTTTTGGCAGTGTTGCAAGTGCTTTGGTGACGAGTTTACTCGGGGGTGAATCACGACAAATATGGTTAATTTTTCGTTTTACGTACAAATAATATATCGCTGGCCCCGGGCAATAAAGCGGTATACGCCGGTTACACCCTTTTTAATGTTATTTGATTTTTGGCTTCTCTGAGTATCAATCTATCACTCTTATTTTTTTCAGTTTTTTTTATTAATATTTCGTTAGAATAAATGACAATAACCGTTTTATTGCATGGATAATTCTCTTACGACTAAGCTATGTATTATTGCATTATTCTTAAGAAAAATAACACAAAAAACCGGTGAACATCTTTACAGTAATTGTTAATGATCTTGCAATTAAAATAGTATCATCTATGAATTGTAATATACATTTTTTTAATTATTTCATTAAAAAAATATACGATTTGTTTTTAAAAAAATATTTTTAAAAGCTTAAATTGGTAAAAAAAATAGCTTTCATTTGACATATTGAACGTCTGTTTTGGATCACTGTACACTGCACTATAAACAAATTAGCTTCTTTTATTTCTCCTGTAAAATTTGATTTTTGATATTACCGCTTTATTGCCCGGGGACAGCGATATATATATATATTTTTTTTTGAATATAAATATTTATATATTTGTTATTTTTCGACTGGTCCGTTGGCGCAGTTTGTAGTGGCCCTGCTTTCTGTGCCGCGGGTTGCGGGTTCGATTCCCGCCTGAGTCTGGGTGTAATATTTGTATTTATATATTTATAAATATATTATTTCTATGTATATTTATTTAAAAAAATATATAGTTATAACAGTCGACTGTTACCTGTAACACAAGCATTAAGTTGCTTACCATAGGAGTTATATTAGTTTACATAGTTAAAAAAAGGTTGCATAAAAGTACTTACGTCTGTTCGAAATTTCATATCATAAAAAAAAGACGGCCAAGAGTTTATGTTTTAAATTAAGAACAACAAACAAAAACATAACACTTAGCGCAACTATAATAACAAAAAAATTTTTAAGCCACAAGCGTCCTTGAAATGAAGCAAACATGTTGATTAAGTGAAATAGGTCACTGTTCGTATTATTATTAATTTATAACACAACTCGTAGGGTTACTGGTTTATATTAAAATTATCTCGTACTTTTGAGGATTAGCTCGTGAATAACTTGCTATTAGCTTAAAAATTTACAGACAATAATGGGAATAGATATTCCAAATTTGGAACAGTGTGTACTGAGATTATTGCGCTTAACCTATTAACATCATAAACGGATATAAATGCGTAAAAATTATCCAGTGTAATCGGAACCACACGCGTACTTTCAAATGTTTTTGATATAGGTATTTAGCTTTAAAAAATGGCAGACAGTAAAAATAAAATAATAATTGTAGGTTTACTAGTTTGAAATAATTTAGTTTCTTTTTGTACACATTGACTGATCAATGAACACTATCCACGTTCTTAAACCTTTCAACACCTATAGAAGTGCTACAACTGAAGGTACTCTCAGCTCAAATTGTCTTTTCAATTAAATATTCAAAATCGTGCCATCTCTTGTTAGAACTTGTATAGACATAGTAGCGTACTTTTCCAGCGCCCTAACAAATGTGTTAACTTGTGAAAGTGAAAACGTAATCACACAACAAACTACACCAATTAGGACATTTTCTAATAGTTTACACATATTAAAATATATCTTATCAACTTTAAACAAAAGTTGTGATTGAAATCGCCGATTATTTATGTACATAATATAGTCATTCAATATTTATGTAATTAACATTGATAAGCTTTTAAAGAATTGCGAAAATTAATTTTATATAGAAACGTAAAATATAGGTACGTAATATACGTAGCCGTGGTATTGGTTTATTTTTTCCGTTCGCGAGCGCGTTCTATTCTGTGCCTGGAGCCCTACACTACCGTCGCCTTATGGGGGCGAGACTAGCGCTTCCTAGCGTTAAAAATAAAGAAAACTAGTGTGCTTTATACCACACAACTGAAGTAAAACTTCTTTAGCTCCTACAGTAATATACAAAACGTAACTTTCTCTTCACTAACGTATCTACCTCTCAACTTCCGTTCGCTTCGCCCGATCACGCTCTTCGTAACGCTTCCGTCACGCATTCACCAGCTTACTCCCCAAGTCAAGCGTGCGTAGTTTTACTTCAAAAACCTAGTTAATTAAACGGTTGTGTCACCTGTTGCTGCAGATCCCCGTGTTGTCGGATCTTGTACTCCAGCTCCTGCACCTGCACCTGCAGCCAGCACCAACGGGACGCGATGGATGCTCGAGCCCGCTGATATGACCACAGGGCGCGTTTTTCACTGGAAACGATTTATGATTTTATGACTATGTTTAATCTGTACTGTCATGATAGCTATAATGGCGCAATGTCAACAAATTTTTCAAATTTTCAAATATAGAAAAAAATAGACAAACTTGTTAGTTTTACAGGACCTTTTTTTTTCAAATATGGAATTTTTTTTTTTTCTTTGCACCACGAAAATATGTCTGACTTAATATGGTGTAATTATATTAAAACTCACTTTAAAAGTTCTTATTTAAGAGATTGGAGATAGAAAAAATAAGATATAACATATCCCTTTACAACCGAAGAAAATAATTCACTCAGCTATTTTTGAAATTCACATGACTATTTCATGGGCCTCTAAGTATTATGTAAAAAATATTTAAAAAAATCCTGAAGTCTCTGGTTTCCTGAAAACATACCCTCACGAGCGTGGGGCTTAGGAGATAGCTCGAGATGTGAGTTTTGTCTAGTTTTTGGATATATTTTAATATTATCTAAATGAAAATTAAATTAATTGAACAGTCTTTACAATCATTTATTGACGATATTAATGATGAGTAATTTTTATACATTTGTTATAATGTTTTTGACAAAACAATCAACAATCTTATTAGAAAACTAAAATATTTCTTCCTTACTTAGGTTATTAATCTTTTTTGGTATAAAACTTATAAAATATGGTTGTTAAAACATAGTTTTTCAACAATACTGGCCTTGGTTTATTTTTTACTACTTGGCGAAGTTTGCATCGTCCAGTAAAAGGTATCATTTGCTCATCTATTAAGTAGTAGCTGGGTGCTCTCCAATCGGTTACACGTTTCTTTGAACTTTTTTAGGGTGGGTTGTACCTTCCCCAGAGCATTGCCTTTTTCAGCTTCTGTTGGCGTGTCGCTGTCGACAGCGTGAAGTGCATTACGTAGAGTTAGAAACCTGTCTCTAGTCATGATGTCGCTGACCAATGCCAGTTTAATTCCAGTTTTCCAGTACATAGATAGTTTTGGATAGGAAATACAGTCCATGATTAGTTGAAGAACAAAGAGTTTTACTATTTCCAGTCTGGGAGTTTTGAATTCGATGCAGGATTTGCGCAAATGGTATAGATAGACTCGTGCACCTAGCAACTTTTTCCAGGAATGAATCATCAAAGTAGTCACGGAAATAATCAATCGGAGAGCGAACTTGATTTATCATAAGCGGAGTGTAATCGTGAGCTTTATCTGTATAGACAGTTTCTACACACACTCTCTCACCTGTCTCTCTTCTTCTTTTAGCCTGTCCTCTTCCTCTAACCTGTCTTCTTCCCATAATCTGCCCTCTATCTCTTGCACTAGCCAGTCATCTATATATTTTTCTACCTGATTTGCCTCTAGAGAACCCCTGCTTCTGGGTATTGTTGGTATAAGTGGTGGTGCCTCATCCACTTAAGAGCACTCATCGCCAGAACCAGATCCACTCTCTTCTAGATGGTCTTAGACTCCCGCCATAATATCATCCTCATCATCGGCAAATTCCTCAATTTCCGAGTCATTTCCATCTGCTAATATTTGCGCTACTTGGTCATCCCTTAGGGGTATTTCTAAAAATTAAGATAAAACCCTTGTCAAACGATCATAAGTACTGGAAAATCCTGTTAAGGTACAAAAAAATTATAAATATCCATTTAGTACATAACACCTAACCTACACGATCGTGCGTCTTTGATTTTGAGTCACAATATATGCCTAAATAAACGTGTTAGGTTCAAATTAGATACATATATGTATAAAACAACACTTATTTAAGTAAATCACACAAACAAAACTATAAAAATTGGAATAATTTTATAGAAAATAAATTACTTACCTGGATGAGTTCGCGCGCCAATAAAGGCAGCCATCCTTCACTGTGATTACGGGCGACTAACAGGTTCAAATATGATCACAAGAAGCCCGCGCGAGTTTTTTTCTAAGAAAAGGATAGTCTCACGATCTATCGAGGCCGGTTGCGTCTCGAAAAATCAATTTGCGTACGCGCCAGAATTTTTGAAAATCAAGTCTCACTATCATATCAAGTCGGGTGTAAAGGGATATACTTAGAAAAAATAAGATATAACATATACTTGTAACATTAATAGTATTTTAAACATTAACAGTATCTTAGAAAAGATACACATATAATTTTAATCATGACTAATAAGTTAATACATGTGTAAGAAGTTAATAACACATTAATTACATTATGTGATGGACTTTTTTTATTCTAATTACAAGGTAGGTAGATTCTTTCCAGTTGTACTAAAGCAAGTTATAGCACAGGGATTTTGAAACAAAAACCTTTTTTTTTTGGTGGCTTTTACGACAAAATAAATTTCATTGTAAATGATTAAGTTATTTTAGCATCAAGTATTAAAATATTGGCTTTGATTTTTTATTGATAAAACCCATAGTTTGAATGCACTATGTTGTAATTATCACTACTGAACATTTATTTTGACTAGTCCATTGTCCCAGCTTGCATTGATCCTGATTTCTGTTCCGAGGGTTGCGGGTTCCACCTCGAGTCTAGGTGTGATGTATTTGTTTATGTAAGGATTATTTATATGTATATCAGTCGGCTGTTACCTACAAAAGAAGCATTAAGTTACTTAATACCTCAGGAACAGAAGAAAATTTGTGTATATCATAGATATTTATATTTTTTTTATATTAATTTTCTTCAAATCCAACATAAATCTACCCTAAGATATTCTTTGAAAACATACCAATACTATTTGTCATATATACAAACACCTACTTTTTATATTGAAAAACAAACACAAAAGTACAATGATTGACCAGCTTATTTTGACCTAATAACATAGATACAAATAATACACCATACCCAAAACAACACCAAAACAACTGAAAGTTGGCTATATGGTGACTTCCATTAATGATTTAACACACATTTACTTACTAAAACTACTTTAAACTTTTCCATTTTTATAAATGTTCCATATACTATAAATGTTAAATATCAACAAAACTTACAATAGGTGATTCTAAAATAGAAATTAGGTCAGCTTGCTTTCGAGTTGTTTGACAGAAAAGAGTATTGAACTTTTAAATGTAGATTCAAAATAACAAATGGAGTATATACAGGATTGGTTATTAATATTAATCAGCTAAATATAATCACAGCCTTGAGTTATAACTGGTCAAGTAAGTAATTTTTTTTCAAAGTATATTTACTTAGAACTTAGATGTACCTTGTAATTATTACTATTTATAGTATATTATGGTTTTATAGCCTGTTACTTTTGGACATTTTATCCCTACACTAGCTGCCCTGCGGTTTCACATGCATTATTTTAATTAAAAAAATAGTCTATAAGCATTCCTTGGTAAATACAACACAAAAATAATTTTTCAATTTGAACAGAAGTCGCTGAGATTACCATGTTCAAACAAATCAGCAAACTTTTCAGCTTTACAAAATAATATTAGAATAAATTAAAAATAATTGATATTTGTTACAGTACTACTGATTATTTAATTGAATTCAAAGGAGTAGGGTGTCAACCTGATAGCGTTTATTTAGTGTTGTTGTTTGACCTCATAAGTTTTTACTGGTTGTACCGATTTTGATATTTCTTTTGTATATGATTTTGATATTTCTTTTTTCATTTGAAAAGTGATACTTGTCAGTCAGCTTATCAGTGATGATTCTGATACCAATTGGTGCTTCATAGTCAGATGATTTACAAATTAAGAAATAAGTAATTAAGAATGTATTAAGTAAAACCAAAACTAGTTTTTTTTTTTTAGTAAAATCTGTTTAGTGATATAAACAAAATTATGCATTGTTCTTAAGAGCTTCTATTGTAAAGATAATTAAGTAATTATTTAATTTATACTAAGAACCAGTTCATGAAAAAAGTTTTAATTTTTATTTTACTGTTAAAATTATAGTTAGGTTAGTAAGCATATGTAGATTTTAATTAACCTATATCACTCATATATTCTAAATTAGTTGACTGAGCACACTTTTTATTGCCATTTTTTTTTCTTTTAGTAAATATACGGGTAATTTCTATATATTTTACAAAAATCTGGTTCTAACAATATATATATATACAATGGTCAGAAGTTAAATGTGTATGAGTATTTGAGTGAATAAATTTTATTTATATAGATATTAAATGAAGTTGATAATGCTATACACAATATCCCAGTTTATCTGGGAATATCTTATCAGAAACATTTGTGTTAATATATGAATTATGGACCCATTATTGTAACTTAAACCCTATTAGAGCCCGGTAAATATATTAGAAAAGTAAAATGAATTCATTTTTTAATATATAAATCAGGCTTACATAAACATTTAATTCAGTTAATTTATTATTTAGTATATATACTTCTTGCAGCTAAATATTGATAGGAATCATTTTGATACTTAAAATTCTTTAAGTTTGAAAATTGAAAATTTATTTAGAAATACAATTATAATAAACATTCATATATATTTTAGAAAACAAAAAAAAAATGATAACAAATTAATTTGCAGAAAACATAGTAACAATTTATAATTTTTGGAGTGTACGATTTTATTGTCGCTTAGACCGAATATAAAATCATCATATAAAAAATTTCGATCTAGCGGGTATATCGTTCCATAGCTTAATTGGCTAGAGCACCGACACGATCAGTGGGAGATGAAGATTTGATCCCCGCTGGAACAGTCGACTTTTGATATGATATTAAAACATGTTCATAATTTTTGGATTGGTTTATATTATAAACTAGCTGTGCCCCAAGGTTAACACGAATTAATTTAAGGAAAAAATAATCTCTATAACCTTCCTCGGTAAATGGGCTGTCCAACAGTAAAATAATTTTTATATTCAAACTAGTAATCCCCGAGATTGATTTTATTTTAAAATATTGCTATTGATTTTTAATCTTTTGAAAATGTTAAAATAAGCATTTTATAATTTAAATAATAGGTTAAAAACTTACATTGGCATGTGCTGTTGATGTGGATTGTTGTATGTGACTGCTTCATCATTACTCTCGGCTCCCGATGAAGAGGCAGTTGCATCGGAGTCCAGCTGGTGCTTAACCACTGATAAGTGAGACCGTAGGGCTCCAGCAGAGTCCTCTAAGCCAGCTAAAGTGCCAGATGCTATGCCTATTGATGCATTTCTCGTAGCATCACCTTTAGATGTCCCTGCTCTGTAGTATTTTGGGCCTACAACTGGGCGCGACGCTGCACTGGCTTGCAAGGCGGCTGTAGTTTCTATTCTCTTTAACAGGGCTTTCAAACCTATTGGCCTCCCACCTCCATCTTTACGCATGCCTCGTGCACATTTCTCAAATGACTGAGCCGCTTCTTCAGATATTCGTTTACCAATAGCTCGAGCTTGTAATATCCTTAACCTTCTTAGTAAAAACGCACATCGTCTTTCTAAACGTGCTTGAAGGAGTCTAATCTTATCCTCTGCCGCATCTCCCTCAGAGTCAGCAGTATCAGCGAGATCAAACCCACCGAGTGGGAATATCACATCTGGATCACCGGTAGACAATGTATCTCCGCTCTCTAGAGTTTTAATAGCTTGGAGAAGATCCGCTTGAACGAGGTCACTGTTACCGAGATCATTTAGGATCTGTTCCATTTCCTGTGAGTCTTTGGCCAGACTGGGTTGGTTCTGAAGTCCCATGTCGTCCTCCATGGATACAGCAAGGTTGTCGACAGGCGCGAGAGCCCGTCTCCGCTGGGGCTCGGTCTGGGAGACCGCGAAGTGGTTCAACTGCGGTGTCACCGTCAGCGCCGGGGCCATGACACGAGCCTCGCCCGCCGTAGACGCCGGCGCGAAACGCGTCAGGGCGGGCTTTCTACTTTACTCATCCCGAACTTATGTAACGTCTCACACACACGATCAGAACACTAATGCTGTTCTACACTTCACTAAACTGCTACAAGCGGTCATTCTCTGTATCAATCACCAGCCGGCTCTCGAGAGGCGAAAGGTGAGGATCGCGAGCGTACGGCGCGCTTCTGAAAACAACGGTTAACACTGATTATAAGCCGGTCTTTGTTTATACGGAAGAAACATTGTTATCACTAAAAGATCACATATAATAAGCGTTTTAAACTCTTTCTACAAAATTCACATTATTCGAAATTTAACCCACGTGATAACGACTAGAGTTCGCAAGCGGTCGCAGTAGCTTGTTTTCTGTACGATATGGAACAGGAAATGATACACTTCTCAAACACTTATTAGGGAACCATTGATACAATGTTTTCACATAGCACTCACAATAAGTTCATTACATGCTAACTAAATAGCGAAAATGAAAAAAAAAATAATAGTAATGGCGGAGTAAGGCCTAAAAACACTATTCAAATGAGAATGAATTCAATTCTAGTGACGAAACGTAGCGTAGACCGCACCAAACAGCGCAAGCACTGGACGACTTCTGAATGTTAAAAAGAGACAGCTACAGTGTCCCTGATTTAGTACTTGCGCGGTAAAGTCAAATACGCAACAAATACCATCTTTATTTTTAAAAAGATAAATGAATGATGAAGTAATAGCTGCGTAAATTTTGTTTTTAAATAAAAAAGACATTCCCCAAGTATTTAGTTAATTATTACGAAGGTAAAATATTTAAAGTTACGCAATTGATACCTTACACATTACCGCCACGCTATATTCTAACAATAGAGCTAATGAAGTCGAAATCATGACGAAATAAACGAAAAATTGTGGAAAATGTTTTTTGAATACTATAAGTACTATAAGTTATTATTTCTTTATTTTGACTTATAATTAAAAAATGTATCGACATTTAAGGTTCTAATACTATTATTATAGAAATTGCACAACTGATGCGCATTTACGGATTACGTAAACTATTAAATTTCAATAATTTTTATTAAATAAATATATTTAATCACTATATCCTTTTTTATAAGTACTTTTTACTTATCGTTATATAAAATTTTATAAAATAAAGTTTTTCATATAAGAAATACGTGACTCCATAAATGCACATTGCGTCACATTTTACGCAATAATTTCTAAGTAAAATTTAATTCTGTTAAAAATCTCAAAGCGTGTATGAATACATCAATTTTTTTTAAATATATACTTAAATTAATATTCAGAAATAATGTTAAATACCTAATATAGAAACAAAGGTAAATTATGTAATTAATATAATAATGGAAAATTAACATATAGATAAGACATTTTATTTAGATACTATTTAGTATAGGTAAGGTATATTATATGCAAGATTTTCATAACAGAAAGCAAAACATAACACAAACAAACAAATTATGTTACTTTATTATTCTTATTTTCATTTTCAACTTACTAATAACTAGAACATGTTTGATTTTTAATTTTATTTATAAATTTTAACTTTTAAGTGATTGAGAAAGTGGGGCTACTATATTTCTACGTATTTTTTGCTAAATAAGCAAATATACTTACTTCTATCAGTTTCATTTAACATATAATAAACTAAACTTTTAATTTATACTTAATTGTCAGTTTCTTAGTTTAATAAACATATTTAAAACCTAGAAATCGTATATAAAAAGGCTTTAAGCTTTTTTTACTAAAAACTTTAGCAATACCTGATTTTGGGTCGATTAATTAATGTTTAAATTGCAAGCTTTTTTAATGTTTTTATTTCTAGTAATTTGAGTATTTTGTTAATAATTTTATTAAGTTTATAACGAATAAAGCTTACATTAATTAAAGAAATGTAATAACTTGATATAAATGTAAAGTATTCTTACCTTTAATAAATTAATGTAAAGTATTCTTACCTTTAATAAAGTGTCTATTGAAGTTGTTTCATATGTGGAGCAGTTCTTGTTCGTTGCTAATTTGATATTTATTGCTTCCATGTTGGTCTGCAAACTAAACCTATAATAGATAGAAAGAAAGTAAAAGGCAAACTCTTCTATCCAAATAATTCTAGTAATTCAAAATATCATAGATTGTTCAAGTGACAAGTAACTGTCAGAAGTTACCAAGGAAAAAATGACTTGTGTCATAAGTTAAAAAAAAATAAAAATTAATGAGAATATAAATATAAAAGTAGAATACATATTTTTTACATCATGTTAATTATTTTTCAATGTTATCCATAGCTGTTTCTATAAAATATATTTTTATGCTAATTAAATTACCCAGATTAAAAATTAATTGGAGACACAGGTTCTTTAATATTATAATATTTATTATTTAATAATAATATGAACATAACTTATCACAACAATTTTAATTTATTGTAATAGGTATTTGTCTGACTTTACTAAAAGAAAATTTTTCTTCGGCATATACATATTTTTCAGAAGACATATCCGCTGTTATGTCCCCATTTAGTTTGCCTATTTCTTCTAATTGAAAAAGTAAATAGTTGTTATTAGTAATATAATTTATTATAAATATTATTTTTATGTACTGTATTAAAAACAAAAACTAGTACACAATCACTCGTGGCATAGTGCATTTTACTAGTAAAAATACATTAAGATAAAAAATTTACATTAAAAATAGTTTTATAAATTATTATGTAATAGGATATTTGTCTCAATTCAAAATATTGGAATATGGAAAAACACTACTTCCATTGTTTCTGCTTATAGTAAATATATATTTACAAAATTATATGTTTGCTGCCCTCTTGTAATATAACTCCGGTATTCCATTTTGAAATTTTTTATTACTTAGATCTCAATTTTTTTGATTTCAGTAACCAATATGTATTAATTTCTAACTGTTTAATAATCTTTTATTTTTTTGGACTTTATTTCATATTACTGTTACTATTATAGTTAACAAAGTAAATTTAGATTTTATAAATAGTTTTCAATGGTATAGCAGATGAAATTTTGTTTATTGAAAATATAATATATAATATTTGCTAATTTAATGTCCTATCACTAAAACGTATCAAAAATGTATCAACGGAACAAACAAATCTATCTTGAATTGCTTCTCAATTTTATAAAACTACTTACAACTACTAACCAATGATTGTATTTTGAGGTATTTTACTTTATTTTTGATAATATTTTGTTTTTATTATGTATAGTTCTATTTTTAATAATTACATATTTATTCAAACAAAATGACTTTGAGTTGGAATTGTTCTTAGATTAATAAATTTACATTTCAAAATGTTTTAGGTGAGCAGGTACATTATCGCGTTTTATGTAATTGTTTTTGTATAAGGGATATTAAGATATTTATAAAAGATTATTACATTTATTAATCCTACTGGAATAGCGAAAGTACTTACTTTAATATATGTGTATATTAGTTAGTTATAAAAATAAAAATGTTAAACTTACCTTAGTTAGCAGGCGAAATAATAATGTAAAGATATAACAAAAGTGTAAGTAATAAAGTTGGTGTTTTTCTAAATTTGGCTTACATTCAAATAAAAAAATAAGAGATAGTATTAAAAAAATTTAAGAATCTCAGTTACTGTCAATTGTTAAATAAGTTTAAAACTATATAACAAAATATATACGCATAAAATTATTATGAACTGTAAAATTATTAATTTTAAATATATATCATTAAATTAATATTTATGTTAATAAAGATATTATCTTCAAAGTGGAATCCGTTCCTTGAAATACTTTGCTTTCAAAAGTAAAGTGGATGTTGAAGGATTGTGCTAACACATTTCGATTTAACATTAAAAAATACTATTACTACAATTTATTAACTTTCGTGATAATGTTATAATAAAATCAAATGTTTATTTATTGTGAATAAAGTACTTTTTTAAATACATTTTTTTTGTAAGAAATAATTTCCTTTCCTGTGATATGTAAAACGGAGTGGTGTTGATATTTTTACTCTATCTATAGTATGTATTTTCATGTTAACTATCCGTCAAGAGGTTAGCGGCTAGGGGCAAAGAGTATATAAGTAAAGAGGTGTCACTCCATAGACACGGTCGAGCTCCGGGTTCAAGGTTTTGCTATACTTCAAGTACCAACTTTGTGGTTGAGCTCTATTTTTTTCGTTAAATTGGTAATAATGAAGCAGTGTTGTTACTGTTATCCTACCGGAAATCGATAATAGTGTGGAAAAAGGTCGATAAATTAGTCGATAAAACTATCGATACTTTTTGAGCACAGGGTTCTTAATTTTATAAATTTTATTTAAAATAAAAGGTTTTTTGTATATATATAATGTATATTTAAAACTTCTTGGTATATACTACACTACTACTAAATTTCTTGGTACTACTACACTTAACCAGCGAAAAAAAATCTACATTTTAAACAAAAATGAAGGTAATTGTTACAATTAAACATTACAAACATAATTATTATTTTGCCCTGATCACTAGTGTCTCGGTAGACATCACCTATCTATTATGTCATCGGCTTTATAAAATAAATATTACAACAAATTATTTAACCTAATGTTCCTAGTGTAGGCCGAGAGGAAAAAAAGCCGGACAAAACTCTCTGTAGTCTTTTCAAATTAAAAGTTGTTATACAAAAAAGTTACATGCTACGTGTTAAAAAATTGCTTGCTGGGTTAGAGAGTCACCCACAACTCCTAACACGAGACACAAGAGAGAGAGTAAAAAAAATCCTACAGAATCTTAATTTTTTTTTTTTCAAAACACACAAAATCACCTTACACTAAAGCAAAACTTAAACCTATAAGAACTACAATGACTCACCCACAATTAATTGCACTCAGATCTTAAGACGGCGAGAGAATCTAACCCAAAAAAAGAAAAGAGCAAAAAGGCAAAAAGAGCCCGCAAACACTCGCCCTGAGGCTTATATACCCTAGCATACCCCGCGCGTCGCGACACAACTACCCCCTAAGGTGAACCGCGACGTAATACAATACGAGGGTATTCCAAAATTAAATCAGTCGCCTAGAAAAAGTAAATAGCAACGCTAATGCATAACTGTGCTATTATACATCAGCAGGAACGAAACCAGGCGCTATTAAAAATATATGCTACATACATTATTGAAGGCATGTCGATCACAACAGCTAACAAACAAATTTTATATTTTCGTAAACATACTGCGATACATCCCACAGCTCTCAGCACATTCTAGGTCTCTTTCTTCAAGTAGGAGAAGGATCGGAGCTTAATCCACCATTACAAAACAAATTAAATAGTAATTATCAAACAATAACAAACACTTTTACAGAACAAATTAAATAATAACAACTATTAATTATCAAACAATAACAAACAAAATGATTTAAAACATAAAAAACATGTTAACAAAACAAATTCTTAATTATTAAGATATTAATTAATATTTAATTATAACATAGATGATTTACAAACATAACATAAACTTCTTTATAAATCAAATTAAAATAAATAAATATAATATCTTATAACATAGATGATTTACAAGCATAACATAAACTTATTTATAAAACAAATTAAAATCAATAAATATGAATAAATATAATATAAATCTTATAACATAGATGATTTACAAACATAACATAAACTTATTTACAAAACAAATTAAAATAAATAAATATAATATCTTATAACATAGATGATTTACAAGCATAACATAAACTTATTTATAAAACAAATTAAAATCAATAAATATGAATAAATATAATATAAATCTTATAACATAGATGATTTACAAGCATAACATAAACTTATTTATAAAACAAATTAAAATCAATAAATATGAATAAATATAATATAAATCTTATAACATAGATGATTTACAAACATAACATAAACTTCTTTATAAAACAAATTAAAATAAATAAATATAAATAAATAAATATCTTTTTTTTTTCTTTGATATGTATTATTTCTGTTTTTGGTGTACAATAAAGTGTATTATTATTATTATTATAACATACACACAGTCATATGTTCCTATGTTAAGCAACTTAATGCTTGTGTTACAGGTAACAACTGACTGTACATTTTTTGAAATAAACAAACAGAAATAATATATATATATATATATATATATATATATATATAAATATATAAATACACGTAGTACATTCAATCTCAGGCGGGAATCTAACCTGCGACCCGTGGAACAGTAAGTAACAATAACAAAAAAGATGATTTAAAAGCATAACAAACATTTACAAAACAAATTAAATAGTTTCTAATAGTAATTGTCAGCCAATAACAAAAAGATGATTTTAAAGCATAAAAAAAAATATTAACAAAACAACTTAAATAGTAACAAATAGTAATTATCAAAAATTAACAAACAACATGATTTAAGACTTAACGTAGCATAGTCACAAAAAAATCAACTCTTAAAAAGTGATACAAATGAAATGATCTCGCAAAACAGTAATTATCAATCAATAACAACCAAGACGATGAATTTGACTCATAACATATTCACAAAAATCTAAAATTTTTAAACGTTACATATGTAACGATCCGATATACAGTAAATAACAAACAAACATAACATATATTTACAGATATTATCTAACTAAAAACAATTCTGAAAAGCGTTATATAATGATCCTAGGCATACAGATAAAAAACATAATGATTTACAAACATAATAAGAACATATTTAGAGTAATCTTCTAAATTCTTATTTTTGTATTATTAAATGTTTGTAGTAGGTAATTCCATAAAGTACTATCGATTTTAAAAATTCTTTCACGGGATGCTACAATTCCATGTACGCCATTTAATGGTATGTGGATAAACGAACAGCAGATTATGGGAGAAAACGAAATAGCGAAAATCGCGTAATCTATGTGGGCGAAGCCACAGCGGATTTTTTTTTTTGTTTCTAAGCTAAAATATACACATTTAAAAACTTGGAAAACAAAAAACATTGCAAAGACATTAGATGTCAAGAAGAACTGCCAATATGTATGTTTTCTACAAACATTGTTTTATAGTACTGACAATATAAATATTCAACAAGAATCTTAAAAATTGTTATCTAAGCTTTGTCTTGATCACATTATTCTAATTGTATATTTTTGTCTTTACATGATTTTCTAATGAATAATAAACAAAGATTATGAATTAATTGATTTGTTTTTTTCTATAAAATGCTCATTACTTAATTGCAAACTAGTCTACTGCTTTATATTTTTAATTTGTAAGTCCTGAGATATAATAGCTTTGAAATGAATTTGGCTCTTGTTTACAAAATGACATAAAGGTTTAGAAGGAAAGCACAATGAGCTCGAATCTTTCCACCATTCTTTAAAACTAATATAATTGTTTAAGTTGTCTACTGGTTTATCAACTTTTAACGAATCTTTACATTTCTGACATTTCGTTCTATCTAATAATTTTGCAGCTAAATAACCACTAACATATACTACTGGCTGCTCCAAAAAGTTACATAAATAATTTTCATATAAAAAGAAATCGATTTCATTGGGCAAAGACAAAACAGGATAAACTATCTCATCAACAACTTGAATGTCATCATTATTATTTCTATTAGGCATGTCAGTGCGGACCCCGCTAATATCGTTATAAGCTACAAACAATTTATTAGTGTCTTCCTCACAGTTCGCATTTCGACTACCAAACGCTTTAAGCTTAATTTAGTTTGAGTCAAATGACTCAGCAGGATCTTCTCACATTCAGTTAATGTAGAATCTGAAATTTAAAAAAAATCCTGTTATTATATATACATTTTTTTGTTGAAAGTATACAATATTATGTATAATGTGATCTATTCCTTTAATTTCATAAATTTTTACTTAAATATAATATTATAAAATAATTTATTGCTTTTATTATATTAAGATACATTTATTATTTTTATTTCAATATTAAACAACGCTAATATTGATATATTTTATTAGTGATCATTACAGTTTAATATGTATTTAATTTTGCTTTAAATAATAACACAAGTATACGACAAAGGAATGCCCATTGCATGATACAATTGGAATCATTGAATGTAATTATTATTTTTTTCCCTTTTTCTTCAATTTACTTGAAATATTATAACAATAATATATACGTATTTGATTCCTAAGGAAAGAGCTATATCTAAATAAATTATTTTGTCATTCTATTTTTTAAACTATACTATAATAGTATTATATCGAATATATATAAATGTATAAAATATAGATAAATGAAACTATGTTAAACATCAATGTTAATGCATATTTAACAAAACTAAGCAAACTTTTGATTTATAAAATGTAAATTACTGAAGCAGTATAATTAAAAATTGATTTGACTCTCATATGCTTGATATTAGTCAAATGTGTACCGGGCTATTCATAGGTATAATGAAATAAATAATTTTCCCATAGAAAGAGTGTGTGCTTCTATTAATAATTGGCCTCAACTTTTAAGTGTATTGCAGCCAATGCAGACCACTTCGAATTAGCTTTATTTTCATAGAATTATATTAATGTATTAAACTAACACACTGTAATAGTAATAAATGTTATGTGCAACAGAATAAATGTTTTTTTTTTTTTCTTTATAACAATATTCAGGACATATATACATATATATTGGCATTATATATTGGCCTGCAGTGTGTATATATATATATATATATAATGGATAGATACTAACTACTACTATTTACATAGTCTACCACATAACTACATTAATAACTACCACAACTTAATCCCTTGTAGTTGAAGTTGTAAATTATGATTTGAAAATAATTTCAATAAAAATAATTTAAAAAGGAGTAGGCTACAAAGAACTATACTGAATTACGTTCTTTGCTACATTAAAAGATTGTTGAAAATTATACCTCTATTTCTATTAGGTTTTCCCACAATTCTTTTATAGTTGCGAACAGGAACTTTAACATTTTCTACTGATTCATTCTGGGAAACTGTAATTACATTGATAAAAGTGAACAATAATAAATAAATATCTTTAACACATACACATGGTTGTCTTTTCCTAAGGTAAGCAACTTAACACTTGTTTTATAGACAACAACCAACATGCATATATATGTGTGTATATATATATATATATATATATATATATATATATATATATATAAATTATAACATAATTATGTATAGTAATACACCCAGACTCAGGCAGGAATCGAACCTACAACCGCCGGAGTAGAAAATAGAACCAGCACAACTGGAATAACAGGCTACTCATCTAAATGTATAAAATTCAATTTTGAGACAAATAAACATTTAAAAAAAAATTAATACATAAAAATGTTTTAGTTGCTTATAATTATCTATGTAGTAACATATACAGTTAGAGAAATATTTTATATAATAAAGTGAACTTGTGTCATAAAATTAAATGCTAATTAGCTATATGCTTATAGTAGACATGTTACTTGTTAATGTTTTATGTAATCAAAAATGTGAAATTTTCATTTGTTATTCTTACCTAGTGTTTTTTCAAAAGTAAGTCCTTGTGGTGGCTGCGAAGTAGAGGGCAAAGGGAGAAAGCCGTATTCAGCATCTGAAAAATAGTAGTACAATATCTAAATATATCTAGTATCTATTACTTGTTATTTTTTTTTTTACATTTTCCATTATTTACTCACACTTAAATTATCTGAATTTTATTTTCTACTAGCTTCTACCCGCAACTTTGTCCACGTGGAATAGTTACTTTGGGCTAGCTGGGGAAGGTCTCAGAAGGAAAAAATCCGATTTTGAAACATTCTTCATTGGTGGTCCACTCTTATTGGTCTTTGCGTGATAATATATAGCCTATAGCCCTAGCCTTCCTTGATAAATGGGCTATCAAATACTGAAAAAAAATTCAAATTGGTCCAGTAAGTCCAGAGATTAGCGCGTTCAAGAAAACAAACTCTTCAGCTTTATACTAATAGTATAGATTTGATATGAAATTATTTTTATTTTAAAATTAAAGTTAATGATTACTTATCTTGTTATATAGAAGATAAAAATGATTATTTTCCGAAGGTGTTATTCATAATCATTTTATAGAAAAATAAAACTAAAAATCTTATACTGCATTGGATCATTTGTATCATATGTTGTGAAACGTTGCATATATGTGTTAAAAGATATTAAAGATTCTCAGAAAGTGTTTTACATATATCTCTCATTTTATCAGCGATATGTATATCAATCAGCCTTAGATATCTGATATCTAAGGGCCAATATTATCTAGGTAAATGTATAAATAATAAATTAAATATATGTCAGATGATTTTTTAGAACATTGACTAACAATAATCTATGATTGGCGAAACATTTTTAAAGTAATAATAATAATAATTAGATAAATAACATTAAACTAAAAAACCTTAAGTATATATATATATATATATACATAATATAATAATTAAAAAATATTATTAAAAGGAGTCCCTTTAGGCAATGTTCCGAAGATACTGGCAGCGTTCCCCCTTTGAATAGCTAGACTAATTCTTTGTCCGAAATAGCTGCCAGCTCTTCGGTCTCCTGTGACGTCGAATAACATTTTCGATATTTCCTTAAAAAGGGTTATAGCACTAGGCTATAATATAATATAATATAATCTATTATATGATATTTATTACAACTGAGATTGTACTGCCATTATCAGTACAAAATATATTTAAAAATTATCTTTTTCTATATAGTACAATTGTGAACATTTTTATGGCTTTTATATAATCTCATCTTTATTTTTTTTTAAATTTCCAGTACATACTTAGTAAGACAGAGTTTTTGAAACAACAAGACATTGTTTTCAAGAAAACTTTTTGTCACTTATTAAAAATGTATAAGACTTGCAACAGCAAGTTATTAAAATTATAAGTAAGTTCATTTAATTAACAATAAAAATCTTAATTTTATCCATCATTAAAAGTATATTACATAACCGAACATGAACTAACAAGATGCTGTACCTCTTAAAAACACTTGTTACTTCTAACAACATAACATAAATAAATATAATATAATAAAGTAGTTTACTCACTTTTAGATAAAATATTTTCATTCCATTGCACATTCTCTGAATTTGTTATATCTTGAAAACTAGAAAATAAAAAAGAATTTATCATAAACATCAATTAGCATATTATCAACCAGAAATAAGGCTAGACAAATAGCTAAACAAGAACACCGAGAAAAAATAATTGTAATGTAATTTATAATTATCATAAACATATAAAAAAAATTTGCACCTTTCAAGACTTGAGATTTTTCTTTTTCTTCACCATATAAAGGAAAATCTACCAAAAGACTAGAAGACATCCAATGGTTGTGGCAAATTTAATGTTGGAATAGCATTTTTAATTAATCTATTGCCCTTTGTATTAAAATACTTTTTTTCAAAGTGATATCCACACAAATATTTAATTTCATGCAATTTTTTAACGGGTATGTAAGCAGTCTTCATCCCCAACTGCTTTGACCCAAGAATGACACCTGAGAGTAGAATTTTAATCGTCAATTTAAATTAAAAGTTCAAATTTTACATAGTCTACAACTAGTTTTCTAGTATACATAAGTATGTATAATACTTTAATGTTACTTTATTACAGTTAGCTATTTACTGTTATAAAGATTTTAAGTAGAATTTATTTAAATATTGTATTGTTCTATTGTTAACACCACAGAGGATAGTAATATTTACACTAACCGATCTGGATCAAGTGGAAACTTCTTCAAAAATACATTGGCTCCAGTCCAGGGGTCCTCTTTAGACCACAAATAGTACATTTTTGATATCTCACATTACGATTCACTGTATTTTCTAAAGGAATGAAAACAGAAAAATATAGTATAAGTAATAAAAATATAGGTATAACTATAAAATACTATTATTTTCTGTTGATATAGATATTAAGAACTTATTTTCAAAAGCAAAATTACTTCGTTCGACCAAAAAGACCAATGATTCAGGTTCAAATACAAACCCATAGTAAATCCCGAGAAGCGACGAATAATATTCTCACAATAAAGTATTAGGGCTCAGAAAATATATATGCAGAAAAAACTAAAAATCCAAAATTCCGGGCGTGGTTACTCGGTGGTTGCAATACAATATGGCGGTTAGGAAATAATTGTTCGAGTCAAAATTTGACAATTACGACGTTTCCGACGTTTAAATTTTTTCATTTTGACGTACAATTTTGCCAATTTATATAAAAATTCAAGTTTGGTATACAAAGTATAGCAAAAAAAGTGTCGCCCTACTGGCTAGGGGGTTTATATGAATAACGTTACTCTACTGATTACCTACTCTATAAGTTTAAGTGCAAATAACAAAAAGCCATGAGTTTCAACAGTAGTTTTCCATTAAATTCTACCCATCGAACTCCGCTTAAAAACAAGAGAGTTAGACATTTATTAGATAGAGATGAATCGCTTAACATTTCAACAATACTTAACGAATCGGCTACGTTCAAAACTCTCAACGATACAAGCTTGAGACAAGTATTAGACGAATCTTCAGTTTTGATAAATACAGGCAGTGCTGGTGATGGTTTAAATGAAGCCTTCTTTGAAATAATACAGTCTAGTCGTCCTAGTATTGTTCTGGATACACTTGCAAGGTTGGCGCAAGTTTGTTGTGATTCACTCGAACTTGTTGAGCCTTGGAATAGATACAACGCTCAAAATTATTGGCTAGCAGAAGAAGCAAATACATGGAAACTAATTCTTAGTCTGTTTGCCGATTCAATATCCGAACACCCTAAATCTTTCGACAGTGTAATAGTTGAGCCAACCTTATCTCAACAAAGTTTAGTGAATGCTTATTTTGAAACCGATTCTGAAGTGCGACTGCTGCAGGTAATAGTCGATTGGCTCGAGGCCACTGCGACATATCAAGAAGAAGCCACACAGACAGCTGCTCCAGTTATAGGTAACGACATACATTGGGGTAACACACTTCACCAGCTACTGATTGGATCTAGCTTATACAACAAGGAGAAGAATACATCTATGATCACATGTATGGATCCCGATGCACCGAGACGTCAGAATAAAACAATACACTCTGATGATAAAAAAGATGATAGTGATTTGTGCAAGAGACTGTTTACACAAGTCCGATGTGGAAAATTTCAAGAAGCAGTATCTTTATGCATCAGTGCGGGTCAAGCATGGCGTGGAGCTGTTTTACAAGGTTGGAAATTACTGCATTATCAACCAGGTGAAGTTGGTGGTACTTTAGAAGTCACGGGGAACTCTTCAAGAGATTTGTGGAAATGGTGTTCCTTAGGTATAGCTAACAACACCAGTGAGAACATATATTATAGAGCCACTATAGGAATCTTATGTGGTCACCTGTCAAGTGCCCTACCTGCTTGTCAAGGGAATTGGGAAGATTTGCTTTGGGCTCACTTAAGAGTGCAAATAGAAGCTAGAGTGGATAAGTTCTTACATGAACACCATGCCACGGCTGAAGCAAACACCACACCATCAGATGTTTTGGATTTATTACAAAATGAACTACAAGTCGATGAAATGTCTCTACAACAAATCTTTAACTCTGTCAAATCTTTGATGGACGGAAAAAGAGAGTCAAATTATCAAATGTGTCAACGCAATCTCATGCTTGGACAAATAAGAACTATTATGCAAGATTCACTGAGATGGCTTGACAGTGCTGAGGAAAGGTTCATAAGGTTCTTAGCTCATTTAGTTATTGTGTTAAGACAGATGGGTAAAGATCCTCAACATGATATTGGAGATCAAATTTTGGAGAAGTATGTTTCTCAGCTTATTGATGGTGTCATTGAAGGTGCCTGTGAGTGTCCAGAGCTAATGGCCTATTACACTTCTACTGTTCCTGTTGAGAGGCAGATAGCTCTGTATGCCCAATTAATGGACAGAATACATAAAAGTGAACATAGAGATAAAGTTGTTCAAGCTGGGTGTAAAGCAGGAATTGATGTCGCTGCCTCAGCTAGAGTTGCCATAAAGAAAGCGATTTCTGACATACAACAGGGATATGGAAATATTGATTTAACATTCACTCAAACAACTGCAGTAGAAAAGGATAAAACATTGATAAACAATGTAATATCATCCCTTGAATGGTTGTCTCTGATATCCAATCAAATTGAAGAAGCTCTTTGGCTAAGCAATGCCATGATCCGCACATTCATTTTTATTGGCAACACAAGTGCTGCCTTACAATGTGTGAACAGTACTAGTAACCTATATAAAGATTTTACAAATAAAGTTCCCAAAAATTCTTCCGAATTAAGAGAACATATATGCTTAAAGTCATACTTGGAATCAATAGAAGCATTTGCTACTTGGTACAGACATTATGCAAGTGGTCAGCCAAAAGATGTGGAACCGTTAGCTCCAGATGCATCATTCTCAGATAAGGTTCATCATGAGCAGAGATGTGCTCAAGTTGAGCAGCAAAAGGCTAGATGGAAGAATGCTGTACTCCATCAATCTCGGCACACAAAACAATTGCTCTATAATGTTCTTTTATTCCCTGGGGGTTGGCTACAAGATGAAAATGATAGCACATCTTCACACAATTTTACTCGAGAAGAAAAAGATGAAAGAACCAAGCAATTGGATACTTTAAGACGATTGTGTCTTCCAGAGGTTGCAATTTTAATCTTTAAAATATTGCAGAGTAGTGATGACATAGAAAATCATAAGGAGGCCCTAAAAATAAGCAATTTAATTGCCAGCGAAAATCGTGGTCTTTATAAAGTGTTCACGAAAAGTAAACTCTTGGAAATATTGGACAGAATTAAGGAATCTTCTTTATTCTTGATAGAGAAGGGTAAAGATATACTTGGTTATGAAATGGATGAATAATTATTTGTTATCAATAATAAAAAAAATTGCATTTTAACAAAAATTTTATTACTTTCTTTATATATTAAAAAAATAACAATTGCTTCAAAAACATTTGTGAGTACTTACTATAATCTGTATGACCTATGTAACTGTAACAGGGCTTAAATTGATTAAATCATTGCTGCTCTCTGCCAGTTCAGATATAGAAACTCTTCCTCTTTGCTTTATGAATTTAGCAACATCTTCAAGTTCTTTTTGTGAGATGTATATAAATTTTCCTCTGTCATCTATAACTCCTGTTAGTTCACCACTTGCTTGTAAATCTGTTAGTCGGTCAATAGCAGCTTGTGTTTTAATTTTGAAATGTCCTGCTAAGTCTTCCAACAAAACGACTTTTTGAGCCTGTAAGCATAAACCATATTTGATTTACTTTAGTGTATAAAAAAAAATGTCTTTGGGTAAAATTTCAATTTAGTTACATCAAAAATAGAAAATAAAAAATTGTTTAGATACACATAGTTATTTTAAATAAGCTGGTTAGCTTGTTTTTTTATAAATTTTTTATTTCTATTTTTTATAATCAATCAAGATTTCTTAAACAATAGCAGAATGAATGAATGAAGTACGTAACATTTATCTAATGTATGTCTAATTTTTTTTCTATACTTCACAATTATGATGTAATTTAATTTTCTTTTTCTTTAATTTAATGGTTTTTAATTGGAATGGTTATAACAGACCTGAACTATTACACCTGATTAGTGCATGTCTTATTTTTGTGACATTATTTTTTAAGCAAATACAAGCTGTAATGGTAAAATTATTTAGCAAATTAATATTTCTGAAATAGAATTGCTTTAAAATGAAACAATTGGCAACCTTAATATAGTCTATGAATTGTTTTAACATATTCTCCTGATCTTGTTCTTGGTTTTCATCAAAGCCTTCCCCTTCGACGGTGAACGCTGCTTTCAAAGCTTCATATTCTTCTTGTTCACGCTTCTTGCGTTCCTCCTCTAGTTTACGTGCGGCCTCTTCGACTTTCCTTTCCTCTTCCTGTGTAGTATTAATATACAAATAGACAAATAGAGAAAATGAAAATGCCTAGAAAATTTTTCCACATATAAGAAATTTTGTAATATGTTTACTGGCAGATTTTTATACTAATACACACAACTTATTACTTGAATTAAATGAATTTGGATTTTGGAGAGCATGGTATTTTCGTTTTGGATAATTGTGTTTGTATGAAATGTAATTTTATTAATATGAAGAATTGAAAATAGCACAGCTAGGGACGCCTACTATTGTATTTTCAATTTTATTATCTATTTGTTACTTAATTTTACAATATTTGTAAGGACAAACAGCAGTTGCAGTTAGAGTTATGATGAAAGTAGTATGCACTTAATTAAAAACTATTTTTATTCATTCTTATTATAATGACTAATTTGTATACCAAAATTGTTGTGCAATCAAGGCTTAAGAAGGTAAAACTACAGAGTACAGCCAGTAATTTATGAGGATACGACATATGTATACATATTGCGAGTATTTTACCTCTCTTTTCTCTTCAAGTTTCCGTCTCTCCTCTTCCATTTCTTCATCCCGTTTTTTCTTCATTTCACGCATTTGTTCTTCAGCTTCTCTTGCTTTCTTTTTCTCCATTTTCGCTTCTAGTTTTGCACGTTTCTAGTAATAGAGAAAAACAAAGTCATATTTATTAATTTATAGTTTGACATCTATTTTATGACTGAAAATTTCTTATTTTTAAAATATATCTTTTTTTATTTCCTGAATCCTTGTTTTATAAAATTAAACAGATGTAAGCATGTTACAGAACATTGCATCTATGTAACAAGCATAGACATGTTAATTGATACCAGTTTGTCTCAGGATTAAATTGGGGCCATATTCACTGTCTGCAAGTGCTTAAGAGCCATTTCACAATTTTACGCTCTGCAAGTTTAGGTAAATTTGGTTGCATCGCGCGAGTCGTACGAGCCGCGCGATCTTTGTGCTAGTAAGTATAGTGTGACAACCAAAAGACCATCTTGATCATTTTCTAATGTATAATAAAAATTAATAACTATGGTATAAAATGTTTTTTACATAATTAATTTGTTAAAAATTTCAAGTATGTTATATAACAACAGTCAATAAATTTAAAATAAAAATAAAAAATCAATTTTATGAAACAATTTTTTTTAAATTGATTTAGTTTTTTCAGTTTACGAATGAATCTAATATTTACGATATGAATAAAATAGCATTTTATGACATCGACACCGACAAACATACTAATTAACAAATAACAAGACAAACAGATTGAAATGCCTATTTGTATTGATAGTGTGAGAAAAGAAAATTAAATTATACATTTGTTTACAGAAATTATCATTATATTATTTTACAGTCATTTTCGTAATATGTTTATTTTATTTATATTTTATTATGAAAGTATCAAATGCGTTTTATCCGCTATAACAACAGGCGCTTGGCGCGTGTGAGCGAAAGAGACGGCTGCGCAGAATTTGGCGTGGACCTTACCTCTAAGAGCGCTAGCGCTCGACTGATTTACCGGGCTTGATGCGTGGTAATATATACTATCTTTTTATTATTTAATATAAAATGTATTAAAAATAATTACATCTTTTAATTATTTTTTTTTGTATTCCTTAATGATGTAAGTTTACTTTGATGAAGATAGTTCGTTAAAATTTGTTAGTTTTCTAAGAGAAATATCGCTTTTAAAATTGTACTTATTTGGAAAATATTCGTAACTTTAAATTTTTTTTTTCGTTTAATAGAGATACAAATGTAATAAAAATCTATGATAGTGTGCAACAAAATTATATTCCACATATTATGATATTTTTTTAAAACGGTTTTAACGTAGTGGTTATTGAAAAGTAGGACTTCAAAGTATACATTGCGACCGTTTACCTAGGGAGGAGGCTGATGAAAAGGTTAATAATTTTATACACATAATATAAATCAAAATTTTGATCCGACTATGGACTACAACAAAGGTTGCTTTATTATATTTCAAGAATATAAATTACATTATTGCATCCAACACTGAGATTAACGACGTCTTAATATTACAATTTTGCGGATTGTTACCGATTTTTGTGAAATGGCTCTTAACTTATTAATAGAAAGCTGTATTTCACCGCAATAGTTTTGAGGTATGTTTTTCTATAAAACTGCAGTAGAGCAGTGTGGTAGATTAGGTTATCCTCCAGGTCCTCTTTGGCATTTTTATAAGAAAAATAAGATGATTATCCAGCTTTTTAGAGGTAGTAAAGAATTGTACCTTAGCTCCCATTTTGTCGTCAATGTCCAATTTTTGTGCTTCAGGGATGCCATCTTCTTCAGCTTCCTCTTCTAACGCTGGTTCCTCTTCTATCAATGTTGGCTGGTGTCTAGCGGCTAGCCAAATACATGTTTATTTATATTGTATTATTATGATATTGCCGTTGACTTGTTTGAATAATCTAATTAAGTGTTTAATTTTTCTCTTTATGAATTAGAAAAAAAAAAACGACTCATTGTAGAATGTTTTAAAATATGACTTGATTGACTGACGGTCGTCATACATATTATACTATAAAAGTAATAAAAAAGGGATTTTAATAGATTAGTAACTTTTAAATATCTTAAGACTCATATTATTGTAATACTAATTCGAATTACTAGAATAAAACCCTCAATATCAATCTAATAAAAAAAAAAAAAAAACCATAAATTTTAAAAATATGACTATTTCATTTTCTGTTCTTACCGTTAGCTCTCATCCGTGCCCTTTGATTTCTAACAGCTTGTACCCTGCCTGGACCTCCATCTCTTGGAGCAACTGCCCGTGGTCTTGCTCCAGCTGTAAGAATATAAGGATTATTTTTTATCAAGATGTCATAATTATATAATAATGGCTTTAAAAAAAAAAGAATGGAGAATACTTACGTTGTGGATTTACCTGTGAGACACGTAAGAACGCTATTGATAAAGCAATAATTACAAAAGCGCTAATAATAGCTGCTATAATGAAAGGGTCCATGACTGTTTTAAAAAATTTGCTGACTGGGATCTAGTTAAAGCAATAATAGAAAAAAGATATAGTCGATAAAATAAATAAGTATTCTCGTGTTTTAGATTTGAGTTAAATACGCATATAGAATGTTTTTATTTAATAAATTAAAATTGCAATTGGTACACATTTTGTATTTATGTCATCGTAACGTCATCATTTTTTTTTTTTTTTTTTTTTGGGATTTTATGACCTGGTATCTACAGCCTTTAGGTCAACTCTTATTATTCATATACGTAACGTAATAATACGTCTATGAGCACATTTCATTAAATTGTTTTAATTGTATTCTTTATGTATTTATAGATGTGCTTGTAAGTATGTTCGTCTTGTAATAATTGTTTTAATGGCGGCGGGCGGGACAATAAATCACACTTATTTTCAACATCACTAAGTTCACTGGCCAACACTAGTCTGTCAATCAAAAATTTTTGACAATCGAAAATAATGTGTTCCACAGTTCCATCACTTGAATTACAATGTGGACAGGTTTTATTCGCAATAATGCCGAGTCGAGCAAGGTGTGACGGTGCAGTATTATGACCAAAACGTAGTCTATTTATGATAGTAATAAAGTCTCTAGTAGCATCTTGCATACGATGATACCAAGGTCTTGCAGGTAAACTTTCTTGTATGCTCCCATACCATTTTCCTTTCGTATCTTGATCTTTCTTCCACATTTCTAACCACAACTTTTGAGTATTCTGGTCAATACATTGCAAGTAATCGGACATAGGAACATTCATTGCATTTCTAACGTCAACAGCATTAACTCCTTCATATGCAGTTTTATCAGCCATTTCATTGCCAGAGATACCTCTGTGGGAAGGCACCCATAGAAAGAAAATTTGAATATTTTTATTATGGTATTGGTGAATTATTTGTTTAATGAAATAAAGTATATAATTAGACTTGTATTTAACTGTGAGGGTACTTAAAGCTGTTATCAAACTCAAGGAATCAGAAATTATTAAAAAATATTTAATGTTATTGATTTCGCGAATACGCATTAATGCCTGATACACTGCATATGCCTCTGCCGTAAATATAGAGCAGGGTTCATGCAGAATAAAACTTGAAGAAAATTTTGCTTGTGGATCATATAGAGCAGCATGTACATAATCACTTGCTTTGCTCCCATCAGTGTAGATAACATAGTACATTGTATTTTCCTCCAAAAATTTAAGCATTTCCGAATTATTGTTTATTGTCTGTTGAACTATATTAATTGGATGTGAAATACATTGATAAGAGAAAGAGTAACATGGCCATGGAAACTGTTTTCTAATTTTAGAAAACCTATTGTCTATTTCCAGAAGTATATCGGACAGTGTTGGAGAATTACCACATAATAGACCTTGTGCTGTTATTAATGGTCTTCTTGGTGTTCTATCTATATAAGGTACAATTTTATTTATTACTTGAGTATTGTTTGATGCTATTAGTTTGAGACAGTATCTTTCAGCAAGTAATATTCGCCTCAAAATCAAAGGCATCACTTTTGTCTCAACTTCCATGGCCCTTATGGGAGTTGAGCACATAGCACCAGATATTATTCTTAAAGCCTTATTCTGCAATATGTCTAATTTATTTACATGAGAACTATTCATATAAGCGAGTGAGCTATAATCTAAGTGACTTCTAACAATACTTTTATACAATATTGACAATATTTTAGGGTCTGCACCCCATGTTACGCCACAAAGTGATCTGATAACATTTAGTCCTGTGTGAGCATTTTTGGATACATATTTAATATGTTCTTCAAAAGTTAGTTTTGGGTCCAGTATTATTCCTAAAAACTTCTTTGAAGTGACTCTATTTATAATTTCATTATTGTAAATAACATTCGAATTTGAGGTTTCATTGCCAAAAAACATAACACTACTTTTAGAGGGGTTAATTTTTAAATGTAAACGATCATTATAATATTGTAATAGTTGAAATAAGGATTTGTTCATATTATCTATTGCAATCTCTAAGTTGTAATTACTGCTATATAATACAATGTCATCAGCAAATTGTAAAATATTTACATTCTTATTATTTACATATTTACAAATTTCACTTGTGTATATATTGTATAGTAATGGAGATAGCGTGGCACCCTGCATTGTGCCTTTTGAGGCACATTTGGGTCCATATAAAATATTGTTATGCCTAGCATAGATTGTTCTGTTGTTCAAAAAATTAAAAATCCACTTACATAAGTGCCCGGGCACACCCAACCTAGACATGATTTGAACTAGTATACCAGGATCAACACTATCAAAAGCACTTTGAACATCTAGGAATACGCAAACAGTGTTTAATTTTCTATGTTTTGCATTTTTCAGGTCAGAGATTAAAGAGGTGAAACTGTCTGCACTACTACGCCCTCTACGGAAGCCATATTGTATATGTGGAATGAAACACTTGGATTCAACATACCAGTCAAGACGGACTTTCACCATATTTTCGAATATTTTACCAAGACAGGATGACAAGGAAATTGGTCTATAAGAACTAGCAAACTCAGGAGATTTGTCGGGCTTAAGTATTGGAACAACACACTGTGTTTTCCATGACTGTGGAATAGATTTATTACGCCAAAGCAAATTGAGGATACTAAGAAACAACTTTTGGGCAGATACATCTAACTTTTTAATTACTATGTAAGGATAATCATCTAAGCCAGGAGTTGTATTTCGTCTAGAGTGCAAGCTTGTTAAAAATTCAGACCATGAAAATGGATCCAGTAAAAATTTAGAATTTGGGTTGTGATTGTTGATTTCAAAAAGAACGTTCAGTTGATCTACTTCAATTAAGTTGCTATTATCTGATAATTTATCCAAGAGTGGAGATATAAACTCATTTGTATATGATTTATTCTTAGGTCTTATGCCTTTAAACATTTTTAATAAATTCCAAATTTTACTTATGTGAGTATTTCTATTAAAAGTGTTACATAAATTATTCCATCCAATTTTTTTCTGTTCTGAAATTGTTCTCTTTTTCTGGGCATCTTTCCTTTTGTAATTAATATAATTTTCAATAGTAGGCTCTTTTCTATATAGTTTTAGTGCATTATATGAAGCAATAACACTTTGTTCACATATACTATTCCACCAGGGAGATGGTGGCCTGCTTATGAAAGTGTTTGTTTTAGTGAGCTTTGGAATTGACATTTCTTTAAGAGTATCTAAATGAAGACAAAAATTATTATAGGTTGAAATAGGATCATGTGATTGAAGTATGAGATCATTAAACATTGTTTTTGAAAGAGCTGTGTATGTTGCCCAGTCAGCTTTTTTATATATGAACCTATCTACAGGGGAATTGAGATGATATTTATCTACATGTAATAAAATCTCTGTTATTGTTGGATAATGGTAACTTCCCATTGTATCATCATGTACAGACCATTCACATAGTGGTGCGAGGCTGCCACTGATGAAGCTTACATCAATGGCAGAAGAAGTTTGTCTAGGGCGATTTATAGTTGTAGGTCTACCATCATTTAAAATACACAAATCTAAGTCATCAATTAAATTAAATAACTCCTGACCTCTACCTTTCGTTGACTGACAACCAAATGCAATATGATGAGCATTAAAGTCACCACTCATAAATATGGGTTTTGGTAGATCATTAATAATGTAACGGAGTCTATTCATTCGTATATGCCCACTTGAAGGTGGACAGTATACACAGAGAATTGTTAAACTACTATGTCCTGTTGATACAGATACAGCAACTGTTTGAATGTCTTCATAAAATCTGGTATTTAATATATTATACTTAAGGTATGGTTTTATCAGTATTGCAACTCCATTATGTGCATTATTTGAATTTTTGTTGTAAATATTATACCCTGGTATTTTAAAATTATTATCTTTTAACCATGTCTCATTAAGAAGGCAAATATCAATATTTTGTTGTTTTAAAAATTGTATCAATAAAGGTTTTTTACTATTTGCACTTTGAATGTTATACTGCGCAATACGTAACTTGGATTGTGTAGAATTAGGCTCTACACAATCCATTATGTTAAGTTTTTTAATAATGCATCTTTAATAGTTTTAAAATTAGTGGGTATACTGTCATCTTTATTGGCTAATTCCACCAACGTCTGCACTAGGGCCATAAGTACATCGTTGTTGGAAATTATTTGACTTTTAAGGTCTTTAGAATGGACCGTTTTAACTTTATTTACATCTTGTACAGACTTATTTGCAGAGATATTTACAGACTTATTTACAATAACATTACTTTTTACAGGTTGTGATTTTGGTGATGGGAGTGGAGGGAAATCTGTTTCATTTGCGGTGACTTGTTTTGTAAAGGCGACACTTGCATAAGATATGTTGTTTTTCTTTTCGATAATCTTCTTTGTTTTAATAGGACATAATCTAGATATCGCAAGATGAGGTCCACTACAATTTATGCAGCTGATTTCTGTTGGTTTATCACATTCCTTATACAAGTGCTCACCTCCGCAAATACTACATCTTTGTTTACCGTTACAAATCTTTGCTGAATGATTAAATTTAAAACACTTATAACATTGTAGTAATGGTGGAATGTATTCGAAAACTCTGTACGAGAATAGATCATATTGTACATTATTAGGCAGTACATTAGATAAAAAGGTTATGCTTACAGTCTGCAATGGAATGCGCTCTTGTCCTACTTTCTTTGAAAACCTTCTTATTGCCACTATTTCATAAATTGAAGAAAGTCTTGTGTAAAGTTCTTTGTTAGATATATTCGCTGGAACGAATCTAATGATGCCAGTTTTTTCAATTTGCGCTGCCGGTATGAACGCCTTCATGTTATATTTTGTGAGGAAAGTAGTGTTATTAATGAAGTTATTGGCCGTATTATATTGCTTAAAAATAACTGCTATTTTATTTGCATTCACCCTCTGAATACCCGTCACACCTTTTACATCCATTGCGAAAATATGATTTAAGTATATAGGGCTCTTGTTACCCAATCTATCGTTATTTGTGGATTCTACATATACTTTAAAATCTGTGTTTAGTGAGTTTTCCGGATACAGTCTTTTGTAATTCGGTTTGTAGTACGGTAAATACGCATCTCGCTCATCACCGCAGCCAGATGGTCCAGAGCCTCCTCCTTCATCCGTAGGCCGTGGCCGTTTTTTTGAGGCGGGCGGGTGAGACCCGCCCCCCTCGTTTACCTCCATTGCTATTGTGCTTTTCAGCAGCTAATAGCAATATTTTAAATACACTTTAGCTATAAAAAAAACACTTGTCAGAAAAAATTTTAAAATTAAATTTTAAAGTCAACCGCGCTTTTTCAAGGTTCCCGCCAAAGTCCGTAACGTCATCAATGTCAGATAAACGAAAGTAGAATTTCGTCTTGAATAAGTCCATAGTCATAGTTATTAATTTAGATCAAAACTTGAAAATAAGAAATGAATATTTTTAATAATAGAATTAAGTTGTTTTAAATTGGGTATAACTAAAATCAAATGTGGCTATTATTATTTTTTATAACTATAGACTATAGTATTATAGATATCTTTCATCGTTTTTTTTGTTGTATGATATTTTTGAACGAGATTAGTCTCGAAAAAAAAAAAAAAAAAATACTATAGGTGACGTGTGTATTGTCACTTCAGATTGCTTTCGATTTTCGCCGACAGAATTAAATTGAAATTAAAATGATTCTGTTTAATTTAGCATCGTTTGTGTCCTTTTTATTAGTATTAGATGTAACATCAGCGTTATATTTTCATATAGCGGAAGCGGAGAGAAAATGTTTTATAGAGGAAATACCCGACGACACAACTGTAATCGGTAGATATTTTTATTTCAATTTCGTCTTGTTTAATAATCAATTAACGTTTATTCTGAACGTCTTTATATGATTTATTTTGCAGTAAATTATAAGGTGGAATTGTATGACCCTCGATCTGGAGGTTTTATGCCATCGTCTCCTGGTATTGGAATGCACGTAGAAGTCCGGGACCCTAACGACCAAGTGGTGTTGTCTCGAGTGTACTCCTCCGAAGGAATGATATCGTTCACATCTACTACACCTGGTGAACATGTTATTTGCATGTATTCTAACAGCACATCGTGGTTCAGTGGATCACAGCTAAGAGTAAGTTACATTCATTTTTATTCAACCCTACATTATATGTTTTGTTACGTTTAGTTTAGACTGACCATTAAAAGCCTTGAAAAATATTTGGCTTCATGTCTCAGTATTAGAGTTTAATTACCATGAAAGATAAGATTCAGATCAAAAAAAGAATACCTTCATAACTAGAAAAAAAAAA
Organism: Melitaea cinxia; assembly: GCF_905220565.1. Classification (NCBI taxonomy): domain Eukaryota; kingdom Metazoa; phylum Arthropoda; class Insecta; order Lepidoptera; family Nymphalidae; genus Melitaea; species Melitaea cinxia. The sequence goes on along the minus strand of NC_059405.1, from coordinate 2,615,990 downwards.
AAAATGAAAAAAAAATTTTGTTTCTTTTATATCATATCACACTTGTTCAAACAATTGCATATGTAAAAATTTGATATGCCAAGAGGTTATATACTTGACAAATTTCTTTACTATAGTTACACAATAATCAAGGAAAAATGTAAATATAATTCTTAATAATATAAGTCAAGCCTATAAACGAATAACAGTAATAAAAATGTTATTTAAAAAAATAATCTAAGGCCATTTGCAAACTATTAAATTATAGATAAGTAGAAGTAGCATTTCATTATGGTATTCACGATATTCAAAAGAATTGTAAATGTTCAATTAAGCGTTCCAGAGGTAAAAATTGTTACACCCTACTACAGTATACTGATTGTATCTCACTGTAACTGGACTTTTTGTTTTTATGAGAAACAAATTCTTTAAACATATTTATTATGTTTTAGGTGCATTTAGATATCCAAGTAGGTGAACATGCAGTTGACTATGCCAATATAGCTCAAAATGACAAGCTGTCCGAACTACAGTTGCGGATCAGACAGCTGCTTGACCAAGTGCATCAGATCACCAAGGAACAGAGTTATCAAAGAGTAAGTATTTGGATTTAGTATTTAAGTTCTACATATATGCTCTCTACTTTTAAAAACTTTGGAGTGGTCTAAAAACATAAATTTTGAAACATAAAATTTTTAGTTAATGTATGCTTACTTTAATTTATTGTTAATGAGAACAATTACAACGCATCACTTACACCAATTAAAATGTTACTAATGAGAAAAACAAACAGGAAATAGTTGAACAGCAATTTTAGATTAATTAATCTCAATATAAAAATCCTCAAACATAAATTTTTTCTTACAGTTACATAAAATACTATAACAAAAATAACACTCAAATAATGCATGTATAATTCTGTATATCCATGTCAAAATTTTATGAGAAAAACTTGAAAAATTTTAGTTAAATGACAATTAAATGGCCAACTGCTGGCTTTAAAATACACAGGCCAAGGACGGGCAGCAGCGTCTTCGGTCACCAACCCGCCTGCCCAGTGTGGTGACTATGTGCAAAATACAAGAGTTCACGACATTTTTGGCTCGAACTTGTGGAGGACGATGTCCACTACTGGATAGGCTAATGTGATGAAATGTATTTACGTAATTCTTCTAATTAAAACTGGAATTTAAAACCAATGCAAAGAATTTTTTTACAAAATAATATACACTGATATATATACACTGAAAGTTACACTATTACGTTATTCATTTAAAAATATATTTGAAAAGGGAAGGACATTGCATATCATACACTAAAAATAACAGAGTGCATTTTTATACTTTTAAGTTAAGAGTGGTTATAAAATCACTCTACCACTAATGTAATATTTTATGTATATGTACCTAATAATTTTTTTTTTCATTCCAGCACCGTGAGGAAAGATTCAGACAGACATCAGAGAGCACCAACCAAAGAGTCTTATGGTGGAGTTTACTACAAACAGCTGTCCTTGTAGGCATCGGCTACTGGCAAATGAGACATCTCAAGAGTTTCTTTGAGGCTAAGAAATTAGTTTAAATATCAATAGAGTGTTAGTCAATAAATCTATATTTATAAAAAAAGTGTTAACTTCAACCTAAAACATTATTTCTGAATTATATTTTCATTTAACAGGATCAGATGTTGTGATATGCGTTTTTTCTAATAAAATATATTTGTAATTTGTAGTATTTGATTTTATCATTTAATCCCCACTGCCATAGTTTTTTGGTGTATTTATTAGCTGGAAGCTCAAGCTTCAGAAGTGGTATAAATATGAGAATGAATAATAAACCTGTAACCCTAGTTTCTATCTCCACAAAGTAAATATTCCATGCCACAAAAAAATCGATCAGTAATTTTATATGTACTATGTAAATAAATTTTAAAGTTGCAATTATACTATCTATTGGTTAATAAAATTAAAAATCCAAAGCATATTAATTCAGTTGAAGGTAATATTAAAAACTATAAATGTATAAGTATACTGACATTGGTTATCATTTGAGTTTGTAAAATGCCAGTATAAAATTTCTTTTGAAGCTTAATTGAGTAAGAAATTATTATTAAGAAATTACTATTAAAAAATTATTAAAACTTTTAACAGACAAATGTCAGTCAATAGTTACTTATACATTACTAAATGACTTATTTAGCATACAGTAAAAAAAGTTTAACTGAGGTAGGGCACAGCAGGAATTTCCTGCTCAAAATATGGAGCAGCCCGACTGGGGTAGTACCTCGACCTTACAGAAGATCACAGCTAAATAATACTGTTTTCAAGCAGTATTGTGTTCCTGTTGGTGAGTAAGGTGACCAGAGCTCCTGGGGGGATTGGGGATTTGGTCGGCAACGCGCTTGCGATGCTTCTGCTGTTGCAGGCGTCTATAAGCTACGGTAATCTCTTACCATCAGGTGAGCCGTACGCTTGTTTGCCGACCTAGTGATATAAAAAAAGCTAAAAATTAAAGAATCAAACATTTTTTTTTTATAAACAGAATACTCACATATCATAATCTTGTATAGAAATAATTTTAATAAAAACATCAACAATAAATCAGCAAATAATAATATATTTTAATGTTTTTTAGGATAATATTTTACAGATCCAGACAGATTTGTAAAAAGAATATAATATTTATGTGAAGACTGCTATATATAGTAGTATATAGTGTGTATATATACTACTTCAGCCAACATATTACAATAATTAATAAATTATCTGAATAAAGATACCAATTATGATTGTCCCTTAACCTTAAATACACTATCTATATAGTTAACAAAAGCGAGAGGCCTAGGTTTGGACATTGGTGCTAACAGACTGAAGTCTACTGTCTCTAAAGTGCTCACTAATGTATCACATGTGCAATAATAAAGATGTCCATCGACTTGCAACTGATCTGCTAACTCTAATTGATGATTATCCATTAAATCTTCATTTACTACGACTAGTAGTGGTTTATTCGCATCCAAAGCCTCTAGGCAACTGCCAGCACCGGCATGACTTATTATTAAATCGGCGTTACTTATATCCGCCTTTAGTGTGTCTTTGAATCTGTAAAGGTATAATTTTATACCGTTTTTCTCGAAATCACCTGGTTCAAAGTCGCTGTTTCCTATTTGCATGGTAATTTCTTCACATCCTATTTTTCTTAAAGCAAGCAGAACCGGCGACGAATGCATATATTTACATAAGAGATCGAAACGTGTCGTTCCAACTGTTACGAAACATTTTTTATACACTGGTTGCATGATCGAATTCTCGTAAAAAAGTTATAATGTTAATGTAATTTATTATTTTTTGTCTGGAGATCTCTACTTCACATTTTGACATGTATTTTATAAACACGGGACCTGTGTTGCCAACACCAAGAAACTAAAAAACAGCACAGTTCACCCATGGAGCATAGAGAAAAGGAGAACGATCGCTATAGAAAATAATGTCCCGAAAATATCGACGAAATAGCGTAGCGCTGCGATCCAGTGGTCTCGAACCTACCGATTTTTCGGTATTTCTACCGATATGGGCTCTGTTCTACCGAAATACCAAAATATAACGATTTTTCTACGATTTCAGAGTATACATGGAAATTCTCCCGATTTTTCTACCGATTTTACACTCTTAAGTTGGCAACCCTTTTCATTTATGTTTAATGTTACGGGAAAGCCCTCAATAGTAAGTATGGCTGGACCTATATAGTGCAGAATGTTCCATATATTTTGGGGAATACCCTTGTGTCCTACAACTCGATGTTATAAGGGGCTTCCCCACCGGGAATTTACCTGTCTATTCTAAATAAACAGGAATTCGATTTTATTTTGTTCATTAATTTTCTTAACTTTGAAGAGAGAGGAACTTTCCTAAAGAGCGCCTACGAAATAAGACCATTTAGTTAAAATGTCGTCTGACGAGGAGCCAACAAGCACAAATGCGAGTGTAAAAAGAAAAAAAAAATATCTACAAAATTATAGAAAAGAATGGGAAGAAGAATTTCCAGGTTGGCTTCAAGTAAGTCGTAAAGGCGAAAGCTATGCCTATTGTAAGAGTTGTAATAAAGATATCAAGTTTACATCTGGAAAAGACGCTATAAAGAAACATAGTTCTTCACAAGCACACTCAGTATCATCAAAGAATACAAATCACAACCGAAGATATCATCATTTACTGTGACCAAAACTCAAAAATCTGATACCCTGGTCAAGCACGGTAAATGTTTTAATTATTTATGCTACTACTTACAGTGTTATTTTTGTTTTATTATTAATTTGGTTTTTTTACTTATAGAAGCAGTGGATATAATTAGATTCTAATTGCTACTAGATATACCTACGTAATTTTAATTCTATATTTTAATTTCGGGTGAAATAAGATTAGCATCGTTTGTGGCTGAACACAATCTACCATTCACTATTATGGAGCACCTACCCAAGCTGATGCAAGCCGTTTGTCCTGACTCAAAAACAGCAAAAGAAATGAAATGCTCTTCGACCAAAACTCACGACATAATTGATTATATTATAGGTAAAGAAAGTTTCGATAATTTATGTGAAGATCTGCGGCAAAGCAAGTTTTCGCTTATTATTGACGAGTCCACAGATGTTAGTACAACCAAGCACTTGTGCTTAGTCGTGAGATATGCGAAAATGAATCGTATTAAAGATTGTTTTTTTACTCTTATTCCATTAGAAGAAGCTTATGCAGCAACCTTATTTGAACTCATTGTAAACTTTTTTAGAAGCAATGATATTCCCTATAAAAATAATCGTAATGATGGGACGTAATAATTCTGTTGTAACATTGCTGCAAAATGAAATTCCCAACATTTTTATACTTAAATGCGTCTGCCATTCGTTTCATCTTTGCGCGTCATATGCTTGTACCAAATTGCCACGCTTTATAGAGGATTTTGTAAGGGACATTTACAACTACTTTTCTTCTAGCCCAAAAAGAGTGGCAGAGTTTAAAAACTTTCAAATGTTTTGCGACCTAAAAGTACATAGAATGCTTCACTCCACTCAAACGCGCTGGTTATCAGTACATGCACCAGTGAAAATAATATTAGAACAACTCTCTGCTCTAAAACTATTTTTTATAGACCAAATCTCTAATAATGATCATCTTTTAGCTGCAGAACATATACTACAGAAGCTCCAAGATCCCACTACAATATTATTTTTGGAATTTTTAGTTTTTGTATTACCATTATTTACCGATTTAAATAAAGAAATGCAAGCAGAACACCCGAAAATTCATAATTTATATGACAAAATAACTGGAACACTAAAAACTATTTTTGATTGTTTTTTTAAAAAGAGAATATTTAACTAGCACTCCAATCGAAAATATTGTTTTTAAACTCCAGAAATATTATGAATACTGACGCCGTGTATTATGGTGCTGCTGCGTGAAACGAACACCGAACAAACAGAAACACAGATTAAGTATTAGTTACTGCGTAATAATCGACCAAATGAATCGATTTTTTAAATCGATATGTTGTACTCAATCGATTCAGTGAATCGATATTTATATGATATACCCTTGAAAATCGCCATTCGATTTTTTCTGTTTTGGTAAAAACTATAAAATTATTTGCAATTAGCTGAATGTACTCGTAATATTACGGCGTTGCCTGTTATAGGGTTAATTACTCAAAAACTTGCGAAATAGTATAGTATAGTAGTGTAGTAGTAAAAATATTCCTTGTATCCAATTTCTCAGTTCATTCACTATATACTCTTCATATTTTTAGTTTCTATTTGCTATCACTCACTCATCTCTTTCTCTATACACCCTCATCTTTAATGACAATTTACTCTTAAACAAAAATCACAAATACCAAACAAAAACTTATTTATAAAACAGAATTATTGAACCAAAGATTGATTTCCGTCGGCAGAGCCTTAAACCCTTTCACTGCTTCCTTTATATGTTCAACCGGAACCACTTAAGTAAATATTTTATAATCTTTCTCTACCCAACCGACCGACCGATAAGGAAGTAACATTAAGTGCATTATCGAAATCGAAAATGGACGACAAAAACTAATTGAGTTTGTACGATCATGTCCAGCTTATAAAAATTATTTATTGTAGTGAAACTTATTTATCGACGTATGGGAAAAATCTTATAGTTATTACTGAAATTGATGTGAATAAACAATGAAAGTGAGAGATTATTTTTTTTTATTGTTAACCGAATTCAAAAAAAGGACGAAGTTACACAATTCGACCGTATATATATTATTTTTATGTATGTTCGGGGATAACTTCGTCGTTTATGAACCGATTTTGATAATTCTTTTTTTGTTGGAAAGGAGATATCCCCGGTGTGGTACCATGATAAGGAAACTAGGATCTGATGATGGGATCCCAGATAAATCGAGGGAAACTCGAAAATCCGCAAAACTTTTTACTGGGTGTACCGATTTTGATAAATTTTAATTTAATCGAAAGCCGATGTTTATCATGTGGTCACATTTAAATTTCATTGAGATCTGATTACAACTTTTGGAATAATCTTTGATAATGCGTATTTACTTGACTAATTTTTGAGGAGGAGGAGGAGGAGGAGGAGGAGGAGGAGGAGGAGGAGGAGGAGGAGGAGGAGGAGGAGGAGGAGGAGGAGGAGGAGGAGGAGGAGGAGGAGGAGGAGGAGGAGGAGGAGGAGGAGGAGGAGGAGGAGGAGGAGGAGGAGGAGGAGAAGGAGAAGGAGAAGGAGAAGGAGAAGGAGAAGGAGAAGGAGAAGGAGAAGGAGAAGGAGAAGGAGAAGGAGAAGGAGAAGGAGAAGGAGAAGGAGAAGGAGAAGGAGAAGGAGAAGGAGAAGGAGAAGGAGAAGGAGAAGGAGAAGGAGAAGAAGAAGGAGAAGAAGAAGAAGAAGAAGAAGAAGAAGAAGAAGAAGAAGAAGAAGAAAGTTTGCCTGATCTTTTTTGGCCTTTATGTGGTCCTTCCAGGTAAGCCTCTTGTCAAGGTGCATAACTAGGTATTTGAATCTAGTATTCTGAGGTAGGACAGTTCGATCAAGTGTCACTGGTGGACAGTCACCTCTTTTTAATGTAAAAGTAACGTGGGTAGATTTTGCAGCACTTGCTTTAATTCTCCATTTCCTCAACCATGATCCAACCTTTTCCAGGTGCCTTTGGAGGTTTTCCGATGCTATGCAGGGATCCCTATGGCAAGATAGTACTGCCATGTCATCTGCGTAGGTAGCAGTTAAGACGTTATTGGAAGTGGGTAAGTCGGCAGTAAAAACTGTGTACAATACTGGACCGAGTACAGATCCAAATTGGTGTTCTGGTATAATATTTTGCTCCTCGAGTATAGGATGGAGCCTTAACTTCACATATACCTATGGGTACCTGTAATATCTTCGAAAATATTCATTTAAATCATATGCTGTAAAGGGTCATATAGATCTATATTAAATTAACAATATATTTAAGGTATTTAATTAGATAAGGATTAATGCTGTATTGGTTAAAATCGCTTTGAAAATTAGCCATTATTTGTCGTAAAAAGTAAATGACAAAAAAATGTTATTGTGGGATATCCATAAGGGATAGACATATACCATAGCAGAGTTTTTTGTAGACCTTTTCAATGTGTACAATACTTAGTACATTATTTTGATAAATCTCGTAGGGTTCAGGCTGCGTTTGCAATGTAAGCGGAAAAAATGAAATTGTTTACGACATCACATTAGAAACCTCAAAAATAACAGTATTTCTCCACTATTTAATGGATGTTATTATACATAAAAACCCTCCTCCAATCACTCTATCTATTAAAAAAACCCGGATCAAAATCCTTTGCGTAGTTATAAAGATTTAAGCATACAAAGGACATAGGGACATAGGGACATAGGGACATAGGGACAGAGAAAGCGACTTTGTTTTATACTATGTAGTGATTGATATTCTATATAAACAGATGTACAGATAAGCTTTAGAATATTGATATATTATGATATTTCTCAAAGGGCTATAAATTTTTTATTTTAATTTTTGAGTGCTCGTTGAATCGAAAGAAATAGGTAGTAATTTAAATTTTAATAAAGTTTTGATCTGTCAAATTAGGTTTTCTTTTTCAAGTAATAAAACCTTCGAGACATTAAAAAAATAAAATTACTTAGACTGACAATGAAATGTAATTTACTTTGTGATGAGAAAATTGAACGGTGTACTAAATAGAAGCTTGTACACAGTAATTCTCATTGTGAATTTTTAATATATCCCCGTGACCTTTCACGAGTCTCTTCTACGATTACCAATACAAGGGTGGTCTTGTTTTTACGCAACTGGATATAGAGAAATAAAAAAAGCACATACAACCTTATTGACAAATTACTCAGTCTATCCTTTTTTTAACAAATGAGTACTGAGGACGTCTCTCGCATGTTTTCAATATTGACAGAGTGAGAGTGAGTTCCTTGTTAGGGGTGGGGCCAACTAATTTGTTCTGTTTTTGAAATTGTAAAGGCCCGTTCATATTGAATACTTCTGTTTAACTGTAAAGTAAATTAAACTACATTTATATATAAATATATTATTTCGTACGACGAATTTTTCAAAGGGATCTTTGTTTTGCTTAACTAAATCCAAAAGTTGCAATTTTAACATTGATACGTCACAAGCAATAATTTTTTTACTATAGCTAGTCTTGTTTGCCAGACGAAATTCAAAAAATGACAAAAAATGCCCGATTTAATATAAACATATAAAAAAAAAACATTTTAATGCTTTTTTTAATGTTAATTTATTTACTCGCTACATTTTAAATTAAGGGCGTTAGAGGTAAACGAACATAATTAAACATTTGTTAAAATTCACATGAAAATTAATAAGTCTAATAAAAATTGTATTTTATTTTTTTAAACAATATTCTTAACTGCAATACAAAGAAAACATTACTACAACAGGTGAAAAGTTTTGTTAAATTTTTTTCTTTTAGTGGAATTTAAAACATTTAAAAGCGATATAACTTACATATCAGCAAAATTAACATGAACACGGTTTAGGAAAATTAACTTTTATTAATAGTCTCTTTTTTGTATAGATGATTATGTTTATTGAAATTAATTTTTTTTTTAGGAATAGAACATTATACTTTGACAAAAACGTCTATCTAATAAATAATTAGAGATTTTACAACTTTATAAGTTATGGTCTTAGAAAAAGACACACATTCACATACACCTAACACTCACAAACACACACAAAACAATGATTCTTTTTTGGACGATTACAGACATAACACAATTAATATACCTATTTACTATTTTATGACAACATTAAATTAGTTATATCGCCGAATATACGTGAATTTGATTCATACAAAATTCATAAAATGCTCGCAGATGGCACAATACGGAAGTATCTACGCTATGAAATAGATGTACTTATATCGTGTAATGAAAAAAAGTTCGAATAAAAAACAACAACGGCTTCTTACAACAATATATATTTATATGGTGAGAGGATTGATGGAAATAATGGATATTTTTACTGAGGTAGGGCACAGTCGGAAATTTGCTGCTCAAAAGATAGAGCAGCCCAACTGGGGTAGTACCTTCTTGCACTTACAGAAGATAACAGCTAAATAATATTGTTTTCAAGCAGTGTTGTATTCCTGTTGGCGAGTAAGGTGACCAGAGTTCCTGGTGTCGACAACGCGCTTGCTTGCGGTGCTTCTGATGCTTCTGGTGTTGCAGACTTCTATAAGCTATGCTAATTGCTTACCATCCAGGTGAGCCGTACGCTTGTTTGCCGACCGAGTTGTTTAAAAAATATTTAAAAGAAATCAATTTAATCTGTTACTAGATTTTTAGGTTACATTTATAATAATAAATTAAATAAGATTAAAGAAATTTTTGGAAGGTTATCCAACAATAGTAGGTTACTTATTTATTTATATAAAGTACAAAAAAAAATCTGCATTAAAATAAGTCACCTTGGCCTAGAACTAGTATAGAAGTAAAACTATTTAACTATCGTTTGTCAGTTTCAATCTAGTATAGATGGAGGGTTTTACGAAACGGCCTATATAAAATCTTAATAAAGTGGCTCACGAACCCACACCTGCCATTCGCGTGCCCGTTGCGTCTCCATGAAATGTTAACATGTCTAAGTTATACCTTCCCCCTTGTTTTAATTAAAACTTGAATAAAACAAAAGATTTTTGATTAGAAACATCATATTTTTATGCGCGAATTATGATTGGAATTTTACATATAAAAGGTGAAAATTACTGTGTGGTCGTGTGGCATAAAAATGAAACTATGTATCGTGATTTTGGTGTGCTTATTTGGAGATTGTTCGGCGGAGGATTATCCGTCACTGATGACCGCAAATGCTTCAATAGGTAACATTTATACCGACATTTAAAAAAATTAATAAACGCATCTGTTAATTGAAAAATCAAGACTTTAGAAAGAAATATAAGTCACCATAATATTCTTTTTACACTGGGACTTAATTTTATTTATGTAGATACAATATTTATTATTAACTATTGAGCTGTTGAAATATTTTATGTTTTAATTGATACTATTATTATCTATTCGATTTATCCCAGAATTCACGTAAAAATCTTTTAAAATTTTAAATAGTTATAAAATAGTTATCGGAAATCTTCGGAGGTAAAATGCATAAGCTTAAAGAAGGGAGGACAAAAACTTAAAAGCTTTTTCCACGTCTTGTTGTTACCTATAGTGGTAGAACTTCTAGTTAGTGGTAGTCGTTGGCGAACGGACACTTAATTGGAGTTACGGCGAGAAGAAATATTGCAAATCTGACTTATCGTTAGATTATTGACTAAAAACTTGAATTTAGATACAGATAGAAAAACTGTGTGTATAGCTTATGTGTGTGTATGCTGTGCGAGGCACGGTGGGAAGTACCCAATTACTAATTTTTTAATGTTACAATTAATTATTCACTGTAGTGTATTTCTTGTTTTTAATAAAGTTATTACGGTCTGTAGCTGTGGTGATAGATCGACAATTTCTGGGCGAAGAGTACCAGTCAACTCTGGATGAGTTGAAAGACTATATCAAGGAATTATTGCGAGTTGAGCTTAAGCATGGTGGACTAAACGTTCATTATTTTTCTTGGACGGCTATTAGTCTTAAAAAAGGTTGGTGGTGTAGATTTTTCTTACCAAAATGCGTGTATATAATTGCAACAATTGTACAGTGAAATTATAAAAAGAACAGCTATTTTTACGTAGTTATGTTATGGTACGTACTATGACATACTTTTACGGCGATGAAATGTTTTGCTGACTGCATAACATTTAATAAGCTTATAAATATACCACTGCTTGTCAAAAGCCTCTTCTCCTATAAACAAGTATCCGAAAGCTTAACTCACACTCTGTTATTGAGAGATCAGGTGCTTGTAATTTCAACCGGGACCGACGGCTTAACGCACTCTATGACACTCATCGTGAAGACCAAAGACTATTTTTTTTACAAGATTTCGTTTCTAATAGAAGTCGGATCAAACACCGTTAGTATAAATGGAACATTCTTCATAATCACATTGAACTGTATACTGTACCAGAACGGTCGTTATATTTATGATAGAAGTAAGTGCAAGGTATTTGAAGATAAGTTATCCTATATATATATATATATATATGTAATATAGGTAGGTGTTATATGTTATCTACAGCAGTACGAATTCAAATATAAGTGTAATGACACTAATAACCCCGAGCTAATCACTTGACACAATTAAGCACGCAAAAAACTTAAAATAATATTTCACGTAGTGTATTGTTTGTTGTAAAAAATATTTTATGTTATAGTTTCAACACTTAAACACTATAATATTTGTGCAAGTAATTTCGACATTTATTACAGTTTATTCACTGCACTGCAAATGAATGTTGGTCATTTTGATGCAAATGCTTCCAAACAGTTTACGCTTTAATGGAGGCTTTTACAGTGTAGAGCTATTACCAATCACTCAACACTATTCATGAAGTACAGAACACCGCAACTCAATGCACAGTTCTGTTAGAATTTACGGTCCAGTTCAACGTTTGATCCTCATATAAAGAAAATAGATTTTATTTTATTTTTATTTCGTATTACACGCCTTTGATATCGTAAACCATACAGTAAGGTTGGAAGTTTATAACTTTTAAAGACTTAAAAAAAATGAGAAAAATATGCTTGTCATTTTTTAAGTAAAAGATTTACTAATCTTAATTTAGATAAGTTGCTTAAATCAACTACGGAATCTTCATAAAATATCTACAGACAAAAATATAAATATTATTAGAGTTCTCAGGGAGGTGGACATAAGGAATCCCTGAGAACTCCAATAATATAAATAACGAATTGACGCAATGACAAATCATGAAAAATATTAATATATTTTTTTTAGGATATTTGGCTGTTTTTAGCATAGCATCTTGTGAAGAAACCTGGTCACTGTTTACTAGAGCTGAAGAAGAGGAACTGCTGTTATTAGCATTAACAGAAGTTGATTGTCCACGTCTGCCAATAAATTCTGCTATAACGGTTACCTTTACGGAACCAGGCGATGAGCTAGCTCAAATATTACTGGATTTGAGGACTCAGAGGGCGTTTAATTGGAAATCAGTAGTCTTACTGCATGACAATACTCTTGGTGAGTTAATTAATCCAATACACATTATTGGAGACACGATTTTGTTTCCACGCGGCATTTACTTTTTATCATATTTAACAAATATATAAGCAAAATAGATGTTGGTCGTGGTCTAGGCGTTAGTGCTCGTGTATTTTGTTTTTATTTTCGGAATCCCAATATAGGATTAGCATCCTACTGGCGGCGGTTGTGTCTAAAAAAATACAATTAATAAAATAAGTAAGTAATAAAACTGTTTTTACTACAAATACAAAGTTAAATTACTTATTTATTCGGGCTTGTTTTTACATTAAATTATGAATTGATGCATCCATAATAACGAGTTAAATTCATTAGATATAACTGAAGAGTACGTTGGCGCACTGTGCAGTACACCTAGTTTTTGTTTTCCTTTTATCAGTTGGCGGTTGCGAAAAACACAATTGTTTACCTTTGGAATAGAAGACGGTGTAATTTAATTACTTATTGGTTAAAATCAAAAAATATTCTAGTCTTAGAAGTTCTAGTACTAGAAATAATATTTATTCCAATAACACAAGTGTTATTTCAGCAAGAGACGCGATATCTCGTGTTGTTCAAGCACTGACATCTCCTATAGAAATTGACGACGTCCCTTCTGTTTCCGTAACGGTGTTTCAGATGAGGTACGAAGTAAACGAATATTTGAGGAGAAAAGAGGTCTACAAGGTGTTGTCGAAACTTCCTGTAAAATTCATAGGTACTTTATAGATTCTTATTTATCTGGAGATTTGGCTATGAGAGAAAGAGAGAAGGAAAATGTGTACTTGCACCCCTCTCTCTTGCTCCGTTCACCTCGCCCGATCACACGTTTGGTAACGCTCTTGTCACAAATACACCAGCTTACTTCCAAAGTCAAGCGTGCGTAAGAACTTTTACTTAAAAATACAATTATTTTGGAATTGATGTTTTAGGAGAAAATTTCGTACCAATAGTAACGACAGACATGATGAACACAATGGTGGAGATAGCTCGCGAGCTAGGACTGACACACACAGAGGCTCAGTGGCTTTACATCATATCGAACTCGATAACAAACGGAAATGTCTCGAACTTGATCAACGATTTGTATGAAGGGGAGAACATTGCCTATTTCTTTAATATCACTAACGATGAAAATGAGTGCAAGGTAATTAGTTAAAACATATTTTCAAGAAACAAGAATCATAACCTGTCTGATATCCTAACTGATTCAAATAAAAATTGCACCCTAAAATTATGACTTAGTCTTGGTCTTTAAAACTGCATATAAACAATAATTTTATTCTTTTATTCTTAAAAAACTCAAAAATAATTTGGTGTTCCATAATTTAAAATATACCTATAAGTATTGCCAGTCAGTCACTTTTGTTTTTTTTTTCTCTTAATATCATAAATATTACCAGAATGGCCTGTTATGTTATGCTCAAGAAATGTCGAGAGCCTTCATATCAGCTCTAGATACAGCAATACAGGAAGAGTTCGATGTAGCGGCTCAAGTGTCTGATGAGGAGTGGGAAGCGATAAGACCGACTAAAGTTCAAAGGAAAGACACATTGCTTGGATATATGCAGGTAAATTTATTTCAATTTTTTTACTACGGTACAGGAGTGTGACGTTGCAGTTCAGATATCCGATGAAAACTCCGACACAATACGATCGAATTAGATCTAGAAAAATGTCTTGTGTTCAGATTACCTTGAATACAATCTTCATTTTTTTTAGTCTTTAGTGTGAGTTAAGTAGGCACATCTTTTTCATAAGGAATTCTTATTGCTGATGGAATTTCCATTATTATTATTATTTTCAACGGAATAAAGTTGTCATACAATTAATTCATTTACACTTTGAAGTTTTTACCGAACAACATAAGAATTGATATGTGAAATAGTGTGATTTTTGAGGCAGTCAACGTGAGCTAAATAAAGCAGATAACAAATATGACACAAATATTAAATTTATAGTAATTAAAAAAATAAGTACTAAAGAAAGAGGGAGATCGAAAGAGAAAGTACCTAAAGTAGAAGATAATCAACAATAATCTAATAAAAAGTACAATACGTTAATTCAGTAACTTAAACTAAAAACCTATAATTACCCAGCAATATCTATCAACAAAGAGCAGTTGCGGAAAATGTAATTCTTGGAGAACGCTCGCTGCTGATACTTGGGGAGCGACTTATAGAGACCGGACAGTTGATGAACAAAGTGCTAAAGATAATGTTACTACGGCTGTTATTGAGGATGTTAAGTTAATTAATGTGAGTATTTCATAACAGGAAGTTTTTATACAGATTAAAATTGTGTTAGTTATGAACTTTAAGTTATATTTTAAGTGATCTAGTAGCTGAAATTGGATGATGAAATTGGATATGGTGTACTCACAAATTGTAGTAAATAGACGAGACACCTCGTGTACTGGTTGGCTACGGTACTACTAAAGAATATAGCCACCCCCTCTCTTCCCGTGGGTGTCGTAAGAGGCGACTAAGGGATAACACAGTTCCGCTACCACCTTGGAATTTAAAAAGCCGACCGGTGGCGGGATAACCATCCAACTGCTGGCTTTGAAATACACAGGCAGAAGACGGTCAGCAGCGTCTTCGGTGCGACAAAGCCAGTACTGCGGTCACCAACCCGCCTGCCAAGCGTGGTGACTATGGGCAAAACACATGAGTTCACGTTATTTTTGGCGTAAGCTTGTGGAGGCCTATGTCCAACAGTGGACTGTATAGGCTGTAATAATGACGAGACACCTATCCGAACTTCTGGCTTTACTTACAATTGGTCAATATGAACACACCATTCTAATTTAGCTTGATCTAATTTTTGATGACACTATTCTCTAAAGTTGAATAAACTATAGTTTCAATTAATAAGACGAGTAGTTGTGTTTGTAGTTCTTCTGACAAGAAAAAAAATACATCTTAAACTGAAGTAATGGATATTGGTTTATTCGATATGTTGGTAATAATTAATTTTTTAATATGTCTCAAATTTTATTTCTGATAGTTTTAGTCCAAAAAATATTTACATGCACTCGGTGAAATTCGTAATACGATAGAATTCAGAAAACTATTAACTAGACTAGCAATAGAAAATGGAATTAATATCTTCCTTTCCCAAATCTAAGGTTGGTGTATGGCGTCCGATTGATGGAATTACATTCGAAGATGTTTTATTTCCTCATGTCGTGCACGGATTTCGCGGAAAAATACTTCCCATCATTACTTATCATGTAAGTAACTATTGTGCCTCGGAGAGCACGTTAAGCCGTCGGTCCCAGTTGTTATCATGTACACCTGATAGCGATCGTTACTTATAGTAGGGAATATATCCGCCAACCCGCATTGGAGCAGCGTGGTGGATTAAGCTCTAATCCTTCTCCTACATGGGGAAAGAGGCCTATGCCCAGTAGTGGGATATTACAGGCTGAAGCGTAAGCGTATGTAACTTTTATATATAATGGTAACTAGTTGCCCGGACAGACTTTTTTCTGTCTGACAGAACGAAGGCTGTCCGGGCCGCTAGTTATATATAAATAAAAATTAATGTTTGTTCCTTAAGGCCCACGGAAGGTTTTAATACTAAAAAAAAATCTATATAAATAAAAACCTACTAACTCTTGACAATAAAAATTCAATTTATTTATTTCCCAAAGAGATCTACAATTGTGCTTAGTTGATGTAGTTACAAACACAACTATTACACAATAAAACAGTAAATTATGAATTTTTACCACATACATATATTAGTGTATATTATGCTGTAATCGATAAATTTTTATATTTTCTAGAACCCACCGTGGACGATATTGCAAACCAACGCATCTGGTTCAATTGTTAGCTACAGCGGTTTATTATTTGACATCGTCAATCAACTGGCGAAAAGCAAAAATTTTACGTAAGTTATTAAAATGCATCAGACTAAGTCATTTATTACTGAAAGTTTTTTTTTTGTAAAGTGATATAAGTTTGATAAAATTGGTCAGAAAATTTAGCAAAATAGCTAGTTAGATTGACTTAAATTGATGTTCTAATAATTTTACTTGACAATATTATTTAAAATTTTGATTTGAAAAAGAATATATTAACTACTTGTAATCTATATATAGGTCTTTAGGATTAAATCAATGTTTTCTATTTCGAAAATAAAGTTCATGCAAATATGTGCCATCTTAACTCAAATTAACATTATTCATTTGAGTTAACTCAAATGAATATTGTTAATTTGAGTTAACATATTACAATTAAATAAAAATCTTAACAAGTAACCTTAAACCTCAAAACTGGAGCAGTCCGACTGGGGAAGTACCTCAGCCTTACAGTAGATCACAGCTAAATAATTCCATTCTTGAGTAGTGTTGTGTTCCTATATTATATTATATACTTAATTGCACTCAAATATACATATAGAAACATAAAATAATAGTAAGGTTTATGGCAAAGGTGGACTTATCTCTAAAAGAGATTTCTTCCAATCAACCCATGGTCATGAGTAAGTGTTTCATATAGCGAGGCTAACAGTGCAAGATGTATTCATTAAGAAGAAAAATTAAAAAAAAAAAATACCAAAGAAAAAAAAATAAAGATAATAAAATTTTCCTGTGAGTAAGGAATTCTGGGGTAGGTCCTGCTTGTAAGGCTTCTAACAAAGGTTCATGGTTCACACCCTAGTGGTAAAAAATAACTGACCCCGATGCTTTTCTAAGTATTTATAAACTATATATTTTGGGAAAACCTGAAAAATTCTGAGACCACTGATCCACATTGAAGTAGTGTGATAGGAGTTATGAGTTCAAATGGGTTTACGTAATTACAGCAGTCAAGGCGTTTATTTACTCAAGTCGTTATTTAATTTTAGAATTCGAATAATATTGGCTGGAAATTTAAAGCAGAATATAACCAATGATACAAACGACGCCGCAGTAGATGTGAGTATGTTTAAATATTATCATAATTATTTCGTTTGATACGTGTGCGTGTGTAGAGATTTCAATGCGTAATGCGTGATAGGAATGAATGTGAGTGTGGGTAGTATCAAAATGGGATAAGTCGTTATTTTTTCAAAAAGAAGGTATAAGAAGAGAACTCAAGAAATTTCTAAAAACAAAATAAGTATATAACATAGTTTTACCTTGCAGTATTTGCCACTTTTTAATTCAGTTATCTATTAAATATTTTAATATATAATAGTATTAATTAATACCAAATTAATGATGACAATGTGTTTTATATTATTATAGAATAATTAATGGGTAACTGAATTAAAAAGTAGCTAATATTGCAAGGTATAACTGTATTATATACTTATTTCGTTTATTGTAATATTATTGTAACTTACACGAGAACGTGATTATATAAAAATAAAAAATAAAAAATTTGAAATTTTATTAGTAAGAAATAAATCTTGCGTTACTTGTTTTAACTAATACATTTCACCACTATTCAAAATCAAAATAAAAAATCACTTTATTCAAAAAATTACAATGAGTTATATGCCTAGGTAACCATGCCTAGGCATATAATCATACCACTATATATATAGGTATTAAATATACATATAATTCCTCTTAAAGGCATTTTACAGTATGCGCTTTAGACAATTAAGTCGTCTACCTATTCTTAAAATTTTGAACATTCCGGTTTTAAACAAAAAAAAAGATACATATTAAATATAGAATTATCAAAGTGTAATGTATCTAATATAAATAATAAAATGATATGTAATAGTATAGGTAAGGGAAAATGTAATTGTAATGATAAGGCTTTATATATGTACTTAATAAGATAGGACTAGTCATATAATATGTTAATAAAAATAAAAAAAAGAAAGTAAAATGGATACAAAGATTTCTAATAAAGATTTCAAAAAAAAGTACCTAACTACTAACAATAACATAGGTTAAGTGTACATTGTAAGTAGCAAATAAGTGTACATATATTGTAGCTAGAAAATAAGTGTACATATATTGTAGTTAGCAAATAAGTGTAAATATAATAAAAATAATAACTATATAAAAAATAAAATAAAAAACAGTATGTAGAATAGTCTTGATCAGTGGACTCGCGTCGACCTTTAGAAATTTTAAGAATAGTTATTTGGTTTCTAGGATTCTAAAGTTGCAATGAATTACCGATGCATGTTTAAACAAAAAAAATGGAATAACAAAAGCACGGGCATTATAAGCCTGTGGATATATCACTTAAATAAATAAATAAATAAATAAATAAATATATATATATATATATATATATATATATATATATATATATATATATATATATATTGCTACGTGTTAGAAAATTGTTTGCTGGGTTAAAGAGTCACCCACAACTCCTAACACGAGACACAAGAGAGAGAGTAAAAAAAATCCTACAGAATCTTAATTTTTTTTTTCAAAACACACAAAATCAACTTACACTTAAGCAAAGCTTATACCATAAGAAACTACAAGGACTCACCCACAATAAATTGCACTCAGATCTTAAGACGGCGAGAGAATCCAACCCAAAAAAAGAGCAAAGAGCAAAAAGGCAAAAAGGCCCGCAACACACGTCCTGAGCCTTATATACAGCAAACCCAGTGTGTCGCGACACAACTACCCCCTAAGGTGCACCGCAACGTAATACGATACGAGGGTATTCCAAAAAATTAAATCAGTCGCCTAGAAAAGGTAAATAGCAACGCTAGTGCATAACTGTGCTAATATACATCAGCAGGAACGAAACCAGGCGCTATTAAAAATATATGCTACAATACCCCCCCCGACAGAGAAGAATTTTGCATCTCTGGCAAAATTCTAAAAAAAAAAAAAACTAATGTAAGGAGAGAATCTGGTAAGCTCAGGAAGGGATTATAAAATTTAACTCCATACTAAGAGAAAAAAATTTTTTTTTGATAGATTAATCATAAGAGATAATCTAATTACAAAAACACCACATATAATTTTGAATTCACTGCAACACTGTCTTACGACCCAATCATACGTCACTAACATACAACATCCTGAAATTCAACTATCAATGTGCGTTAACCGACCTAGACAATTAACGCCCTGACACACAGAGTGACGGTCTATAAATGAGCACCACTCAGCAGCTACTTAAAATTTTTAATTTAACAATTTTTTTTTTTTTTTCTTTTTAATCCATATTTAATACCGTATTCCCGATGTAGGCTTTAGAATGTGCATAACACAATTAGAATCGAATATATATTCGACAGAATAAAATAATATGTGGAATCGCCACCCGTTCCAGAGTTAAGTTGTAACACAACAACAACAACTTATGGCGTAGGCTTTAAACAAAATAATGTGAGTGGGTAGATACGTTAGAGATGCACCCAACACACACAAATTAAGTTATTGCTCAGTGGAATAACTCAACAAAAATAAACACCAAAAGTACATTAGAGATGTACTCAACACACAACTATCATAAGTCATGTACTTGTATAAGCACAAAATAAAAATGAGATCATCACCCGTCTCAAAAATGGAATACGTAATATAGATTTAAAACAAAAAGAAAACACAATATCAATTACCCTTACTACCAGAACTTCCTGTTAACTTCAAATCTTTAATATGCCAAACCCCAAGATCTTTACCATTCATATCCTGTAATACGTATACAAGAGGAGACCTTTTACCAACAATTCGACATTTGATAAATTTAGGCGCTAATTTCTTAGAAAAGTATTTATCTTTATCACTCAAGAAGTAAGTTTTCTTATAAACAAGATTATCAACATTAAATTCCGCAGTCCTACGACGCAAATTATAACTTGAAGTATTTTTTAAATGAGCGGCATACAACCGAAATTGAACTTTATCGAAAATACTCGCCAACCGACTTAAGTTCTCCGCATAACAGTCACGAGGAGTAAAAATCATATTTTCTATACTATCAAAGTCCAAATAATGCGAACCACACGACACTAACCGAAAACTAAAATTTATTATAACTAAAATATATTAATAATTGATTTCACTTTTATCAAAGTGTCACTAATACCTGCCAAATCGGTTATAATATCCAACGGACTGACCAAAATCTCCTCTGACGGTAACAATTCCGACAATTGTAATATTTGTTTACGTAAAGCTAAAACTGTGGCAGCTGGCTCCTCATTCCGAACAACCACCTCATATTCTAACTCAGCCTTAGGCAGGGATACGAATTTTATTGAGTGAGTCATCGTAGCACAATAATAAAATTTAAACGAAACAAAAAGTACAAATAAAAATTCGATATAAATTAATGTTAAAATGTAACAAAGAAGTACAAAGTAAGTAAAAATATTCGTTAATAGAGGGTAGTCAAAAAAAATTTAGTTACGGCAAAAATTATTGAGCAAGAAATAATTAATACAAAAAGTAGGTAACTGAAAATTTTTAGCAAGGAACGATTAACAATGCAAAAACCGTGACTACGCTCGGACAAAACTTTTAAATTCAAATAAAAACTTTTAAATATTAACTTTAAATTTTAAACATACTAATATAAATACACAACCTAAACGAAACAGTAATCAAATTTAATTAATAAAAATGAAAAGTAATAATTTAACACAATTCACAAAACACACAAAGACACAAGGACAAGACCCTTTTCATACCCAGAGAAAACCACTTGCCAGGAATAAGAAAAAAAAAATTGAGTGCCAATGCGATACCCTACAAAATAAAATAATTAAAATAATTCACTGACAAACAAATAATTTTAAATATGAGAGAATTTACGCTGGGCGCCAGTGCTACGTGTTAAAAAATTGTTTGTTGGGTTAGAGAGACACCCACAACTCCTAACACGAGACACAAGAGAGAGAGTAAAAAAAATCCTACAGAATCTTAATTTTTTTTTTCAAAACACACAAAATCAACTTACACTTAAGCAAAGCTTATACCATAAGAAACTACAAGGACTCACCCACAATAAATTGCACTCAGATCTTAAGACGGCGAGAGAATCCAACCCAAAAAAAGAGCAAAGAGCAAAAAGGCAAAAAGGCCCGCAACACACGTCCTGAGCCTTATATACAGCAAACCCAGTGTGTCGCGACACAACTACCCCCTAAGGTGCACCGCAACGTAATACGATACGAGGGTATTCCAAAAAATTAAATCAGTCGCCTAGAAAAGGTAAATAGCAACGCTAGTGCATAACTGTGCTAATATACATCAGCAGGAACGAAACCAGGCGCTATTAAAAATATATGCTACAATATATATATATATATATATATATAACTAAATAACTATTACTATTATAAATTAATATTTGTGCTACATAGCTTTTGGATTTAGGAATCTAACGACTAACTATAGTTTACTTAAATATAGTTTATTATATTTATCATTAAATAAAGACCAATTTAACGTATTCTTTTAATTTTATCTCTTCAGATGATGTATACTGTTAGTTCGAACGAGATTCAAAATGCGATCGCTAAAGGACAAGCGGCGCTCGCTGCTGCCGCGTTTACGATCCTCACTGATCCCAAACCAGGTTTGAATTTTTTTTTATAAGTTATACATAATTTTACACACCTTTTTTTCTAATTTGATACTCAAAGATCCTAAGCCATGTATGAAATAAATTGTATTTTTTAATGCCCAAAATGCACAATACATTCAGATTTCTTATATTTATTCAAGTTTTTTTAAACTAATCCATATAATAATCCATATAATAATAGTTTAAAAAAATGTAAAAGAATGCTATATCTCATAGCATCCGCTGGTGAAATGAGTATTGGTACATTTTTTGTTCATAAAATCGAATTTCCGATTCCATAGGAAAATGCCGTTAGTATTTACTATTTATTACACGCTGATAGGATTTATATCTACAGTTTATCTTTTAATATATAGCTCTTAAGTTTTGGACTGTAAATATGTATAATATTGTAAAATTAAATGTACTTATTGATTTTGTAATTTTTCTATAGGCATAAATTATACAATACCAGTGAGCACTCAGCCTTACTCGTTCATAATCGCGCGTCCGCAGGAACTTAGCAGAGCACTTTTATTCCTATTACCTTTTACTACTGATGTAAGTATGATTTTAATTAATTATTCTTGAGAATAAGAAAATAAATTTTTTTATATTATTATTATTTAATATATGGAATTAACTGAGGTAGGGCACAGCAGGAAATATCCTGTTTATAATCGAGAGCAGCCCGACTAGGGAAGTACCTCAACCTTACAGATCATATCGAAATAATACTGCTCTCCAGTAAAGTTTAAGATCTAAAAACACTTGCCCACAAACACTATCTCACCTCTCATACAAAAAAAAAAACTAAATTGAAATCGCTTCATCCGTTCGCGAGCTACGGAGCCACAGATAGAGAGACAGACAGACAGACAGACACGTCAAACTTATAACACCCCCCCTTTTTGCGTCGGGGGTTAAAAAGAGGGTATAAGAAGAGAACTCAAGAAATTAATATCAAACTAATGATGACAATGTGTTTTATATAATTATAGAATACTAGACTCGGCAAACGTTGTCTTGCCGTTAAACGTTATTTAAAAATAGCGGTTGGTGGTAGGAGAGTGAAAATTTAGGGTTGTATGTATTTTTCAATGCCAAATCATAATGAAATAAAGAATAAATAATTTATCTAAAAATTAAAGAAAAATTAACGGTGGACTACCCTTAACATTTAGGGGGATGAAAAATAGATGTTGTTCGATTCTCAGACCTACCAAATATGCACACAAAATTTCATGAGAATTTTATATATTAGACTAGCTGTGCCCGCGGCTTCGCCCGCGTTGAAATCAGTGTGTCACAAAGTTTTCTCGGCAAACTTCCAGTAAAACTATTTACGTTTCGTAAACCTTCCTTTTGAAGTTCTCTCTCCATTGATGAAACCGTATGAAAATCCGTTCAGTAGATTTTGAGGGAATCGATCACATACACTTTTGGGGACTTTGTTTTATAATACACTAACTGTTGCCCGCAACTACAACATTATTATTAAGCTGCTTGACGCAAATTATTTTTTTATTTCAGTCACTTGAAATGCTTATCACTCTGAGTAACTTTTTCAAACGCACAATTTAGTATAATTTAATAGTTATTTTTATAAAACCTCTCTATACACCACATTTTTAGTTTTATTTTCAGGCTGCAGTATAAATAGCCTTTCAGGTGAACTTATAGCTGCGGTATATGTTTCATACAAACTATCAACCCCAATTAAACCCCCTTAGCGGTGGAATATCGCAAAACCCGTTCTTAGCTGCCAAATTTCATCTTTGTCCATCTTGGATGGATGGACCCCATCCAGCGGTTTTTGAGTTCTCGTGATGAGTAAGTCAGTGACCTTTCTCTTTTATATATATATATATATATATAGATTACGATGTAACATTTGGACACTTCCTCACCATCTATAGAGCATATATTTTAAATTTCAAATCTCTTACCTTAATAACATAGTACTTTCATACAAACTTCCAACCCCCGTTTTAACCCCTTAAGGGTCGAGTTTCATAAAATCCGTTCTCAGCGGATGTTTACGCCCTATAAGGAACCTACCTTGCCAAATTTCAAGTTTGTGCTGTTATAGCTTCAGAGATTTCGTGATGAGTGAGTCAACTTACCATACCCCGTTTTAACCTTAAACGGGAGTTGATTTCTAAAGATGCATTATTTGAACACCTTCTCACTATATATAGAGCATACATTTTAAATTTCAAGTCTCTTACTTCAAAAACATAGGACTTTTATACAAACTTCCAACCCCCGTTTTATCCCCTTAGGGGTCGAGTTTCGTAAAATACATTCTCAGCGGATGTTTAAGCCCTATAAGAAACATATTTGCAAAATTTCAAGTTTGTATCTGTTATAGTTTCGGAGATTTCGTGATTAGTAAGTCAACCTACCATCCCCCTTTTTAACCCCAAAAGAGAGTTGATTTCTACAGATACATTACTTGAACACCTTTTCACTATATATAGAGCATACCTTTTAAAATTCAAGTCTCTTACTTCAAAAACATAGGACTTTCATACAAACTTTCAACCCCCGTTTTATTACCTTAGGGGTCGAGTTTCATAAAATCCGTTCTCAGTGGATGTTTACGCCCTGTAAGGAACATATTTGCCAAATTTCAAGTTAATAGCTATTATAGTTTCGGAGATTTCGTGATGAGTGAGTCAACCTATCATCCCCCGTTTTAACCCCAAAAGGGAGTTGATTTCTAAAGATAGATTATTTGGACACCTTCTCACTATCTATAAAGCATACATTTTAAATTTCAAGTCTCTTACTTCAAAAACATAGGACTTTCATACAAACTTCCAACCCCCGTTTTATCCCCTTAGGGGTCGAATTTCGTAAAATTCGTTCTCAGCGGATGTTTACACTCTATAAGGCACCTACTTACCAAATTTCAAGTTTGTAGCTGTTATAGTTTCGGAGATTTCGTGATGAGTGAGTCAACCTACCATACCCCGTTTTAACCCCAAAAGGGAGTTGATTTCTAAAGATACATTATTTTAAGACATCTTTTCATCATCTATAGAGCATACATTTTAAATTTCAAGTCTCTTACTTCTAAAACATAGGACTTTCATACAAACTTCCAACCCCCGTTTTACCCCCTTAGGGGTCGAGTTTCGTAAAATCCATTCTTAACAGTAGTTTGCGCCCTATAAGGAGCCTACTTGCTAAATTTTAAGTTTGTAGGTGTTATAGTTTTGGAGGTTTCGTGATCAGTGAGTCAACCTACGATCCCCCATTTTAACCCCAAAAAGGAGTTAATTTCTAAAGATACATTACTTGAACAACTTTTCACTATCTATAGACCATACATTTTAAATTTCAAGTCTCTTACTTCAAAAACATAGGACTTTCATACAAACTTCCAACCCCCGTTTTACCCCCTTAGGGGTCGAGTTTCGTAAAATCCGTTCTTAGCGGATGCCTAGGTCTTATAAAGAGCCTACCCGCCAAATTTCAAGTTTGTAGGTGTTATAGTTTCGGAGATTTCGTGATGAGTGAGTGACCTTTCGCTTTTATATATATAGAGATTTAATAGGTAACTGAATTAAATAAAATAATAATTAAAAGAAAAAAAAAACCCGCCTGCGTGAAGAACAACTATTAGAAAATCAACTGAAAAAGCTGGAACAAGATAAAAATTCAATATGCACACAAAGTCAGCGAAATAAATAGAAACAATAGCAAACATTTTGTGCTGTACATTTAAAATATATTAATACGGTAGTCCTTCGAAACTTTATGCAACGTCGTACATAACATGCAGTCGGAGACATGCACAAAGAGAGAATGATTTGACTTATCCTTCAATTTCATGCCTCCGACTGCATATTATCTACGACGTTGCATCAAGTTTCGAAGGACTACCGTATTAATATATTTTAAATGTACAGCACAAAATGTTTGCTATTGTTTCTATTTATTTCGCTGACTTTGTGTGCATATTGAATTTTTATCTTGTTCCAGCTTTTTCAGTTGATTTTCTAATAGTTGTTCTTCACGCAGGCGGGTTTTTTGTTTTTCTTTTAATTATTATTTTATTTATGTCTTTTTAGTCAGACAAATTACGTAATCGGTTCAATTCATTAAAACAGTTAACATCATGTGGTTGATTAAGTAATTTTTTAGGGTCAAGAGAACTGATAGCAAGCCCGGAGAAAGATCTCTCACTCTGCTCAAAGCAACGTAACCCTGACCTTTAGCAAATAGGTGACTGCTTAAGTCAACAACTATTAGTTTTAATATAATGAAATTATTATTAAAATTATTTGTTTGTATTTGGTATTATGTATTTGTTATTGATTTTATTAATGTAATTGTAAATTGGTGTGACATTTATTAATTTTTATTTGTAATTTTAATTGTATGTTTTTTTTTAACCATTGTATTTTATTAGAAAGGCTACACCCCGAAGTTGATCGTCGCCTAGGAGGCGAGTTTGGCATGGCATAGGCGTGGGAAAGAGCAAAGTCCACATTTTTTAAACTTTAATATTGTATTTCTTTATTAGTATTACGATAATAATAATCATGATATACCTTTTTAAAATCCTTGTATTGTGCCCTTCAATTTGATATCCAGATTGTAATATTCGAGAAAAAAAATTTTTTTTTCATTATCTACAATGGCTTCGCGCAGCCGCCATGTTTGATTTTTTTTAATGACACCTATCTAAGAACACTTGGGCAGCTAATACGAACCTAACGATATCTCAATTATGTAAATCCGTTCAGTGGTTCTGGAAATATGAGGTAGTAAAGAATATTACATACATACATACATACAAGATACGCGCGAAAAACATAACTCTTCCTTGGCAGTCGGGTAAAAATAGCTGAAGTTGGTGAGTAAGATCGCCAGAGTTTTTGGGGGTGATGGGGGGGATTGGCGATTATGGTTGGTAACGTGCTTGCGATGCTTCTGATGTTGGTGGTGTTGTGATCTGTAGGCTATGGTAATCGCTTACCATCAGGTGAGCCCAACGCTTGTTTGCCGACCTAGTATTATAAAAAAAGAAATCAAAGGCTTTGACGCAAAGTTATACAGAGAATTGGCGCAGTGTTAACAGCAACTTGACTATACGCTAGTAATCATAAGTTTCATTCCTGTATACGACAGATATCTGTATAGAGTCTATACAATAGACCATACAGATGTTTGACATAGTCTATATTTGTACGTGAGCGTGTTTATTTACATCTGACATTGGATTTACGTCATACTGGGAGCCTTTGAGTTGAGACGTTTATTTATTATTTGTTTTAATTTAATACTGATGTTTTTATACAATACTAGCTGACTCGGCAAACGTTGTCTTGCCACTAAACGCTATTTAAAAATAGGGATTGGTGGTAGAAGGGTGAAAATTTAGGATTGTATGTATTTTTCACCGCCAAATATAATAAAATAAAAAATAATTTATCTAAAAATTAAAAAAAAATTTAGGGGTGGACTACCCTTAACATTTAGGGGGATGATAAATAGATGTTGTTCGATTCTCAGACCTACCCAATATGCACAAAAACTTTTATGAGAATCGGTCAAGCCGTTTCGGAGGAGTTTAACTACAAACACAGCGACACGAGAATTTTATATATTAGATTAAAAAATATAATATTCAGTTCATAATTATTATATTAATGTTAAAATTTATTCATTGCATTTAAATTATTTAGTATTTGAGACAAAATTTGTGTAGAGCACCCGGAAAAATTAGTCAAGGATTACTAGTTCTAATCCTATTGCAAATTGTGTTATTTAACAAATTTTTGTTGAACTTAAGTTCAAGTTTTTGTTTTGATGAAATGAAAATTTTGATGCCGCGTTGACACAGCGTTCACAGCACTGACTGCTACGCTAGCAATTGCGGATTCGATCCCCACTCATGGCAAACAGAATATGTGTATGGTTGTTGTTGTTGTAGGCGTTTGTGCTTGAGTATTATGTGTTTCAAGAGTTTCGGCATAGGAGTAAATCCTATGTCATGTAAGAGCCGTTGAGTAATTTTTTTTTTATTATTATTACAGCTTATACAGTCCACTGCTGGACATAGGCCTCCACAAGTTTACGCCAAAAATAACGTGAACTCATGTGTTTTGCCCATAGTCACCACGCTGGGCAGGCGGGTTGGTGACCGCAGGGCTGGCTTTGTCGCACCGAAGACGCTGCTGCCCGTCTTCGGCCTGTGTATTTCAAAGCCAGCAGTTGGATGGTTATCCCGCCATCGGTCGGCTTCTTAAGTTCCAAGGTGGTTGTGGAACCTTGTTATCCCTTAGTCGCCTCTTACGACACCCACGGGAAGAGAGGGGGTGGCTAAATTCTTTAGTGCCGTAGCCACACAGCACCCGTAGCCACACAGCACAGCCAGTTGAGTAATGGGAGTTTATTATTAAAAATATAGTATACAGCCACTGAGCGGATATTATACATGCGGCTTTAGTGAATTAGTAGTTTAGTGAGTAGTTAGTTTTAGTTATTTTAAGATTAAACAAAAATTTGAATACTCTTGTAACAAAAATGCTACAATTAATAAATATTTTAACGTTTCTAAGAAACAAAGTTACCAAACCGTCATTTTTGACGCGAACTTGTGGAGGCCTATGTCCAGCAGTGGACTGCGATAGGCTGAAGTATGAAGAAACGAAAGTTTTTATAATGAAAGAAATTATAAGGTTACTGATACGATTTTAGATCTGAAATTACACTAAATTACCTGATACGTAATACAAAGCTTAAAGCAAAGGTTATGCGCTATCATTATAGCGCGTCCTAGAGAATTATTCTAACCTTCTAGATATTTGCGATAAGTAAAGAACTGTTGTTGTTTATATCAAAAAGATACAATCCTTGCTATTCTGGTATCAGGTCGAGGCGGTTGAGTTTTGCTTTTTTAAAACGATAACATTTCGAAGTACTTGTATAATTTTTTTATTTGTATTTGTTATTTACGCTTCAGCCTGTAATATCCCACTACTGGGCATAGGCCTCTTTCTCCATGTAGGAGAAGGATCAGAGCTTAATCCACCACGCTGCTCCAATGCGGGTTGGCGGATATATTCCCTACTATGAGTAACGATCGCTATCAGGTGTACATGATAACAACCGGGACCGACGGCTTAACGTGCTCTCCGAGGCACGGTGGGGAGACCCACAAGGACTGCACAAACACCCAGACCACGGCAAAAATCTGTATGGCCAATACAAATGTTAGTCATGTACGGGGATCGAACCCGCAACCGCTAGCGCAACAGATACAATCCATGGCTGTAACCGTTGCGCCAACGCGGCGTCATTTGTTATTTATTTTTTATATTTTATTAATTACACATTTAATTACTATTAGGCACATTTAAATGCAGTGCATTATAAACGTAACGTGTTTTTACTGTACTTAAAATAAACGCGGGTAATATGAGAAAAAAAATTAAAAATTATACCATCGAAGCAAAAAGTTTATTTATTAGAAAGCTGTCTAAATTTAAGATAGTATTATCCCTGATTGCTCTAAAAAGTAAATTTCGAGGTCGTTTATAATTTTTTTCATGCATTACATTTTTAAGGTTTTTGTGATTGAATAAATTAAATTTGGAACAACCTTGGTTATTAATTTTTTTTTGTACATCAGATTTTCTTAAAAAAGTTACCACTGAAACAGACGCATATTGTTTTTCGACGTTTTCGTTACGCGGTATAGATCATTCGTATCCTATTCGACGAACACTCGGCTACTAAATTAATCAAGAGTTTGACGTGTGACCTATTCTCAGCTATTAGGGCCGTATTTGAGCATGAAACATTTACTGTCGAGATGGCACGATAAAAATATCGCAGAAAACAATGTTAATACCGATTTCGTATTGTATTTTATTTTAATTGTATTCTGATTTATTAAGTAGAAATAACTGATATTTTAAGAAGGAAGTCGTTGAATCGGAATCGAAGCAGAAATTAGCTAAACTTAAAAAACTAGGCTACAGACAAAATCTAAATAAATACATAAAGTGGATAGTAAAATTTATGTACTAAACAATGACATTAATAATAATAATAATAATAATAATAATAATAATAATAATAATAATAATAATAATAATTTATTGCACATTTAAATAAATAATAAAATTTACATTACAATCAATTAAAGTCACAAACTGTAAGCAATCTCTTCCAGACAACCTGATAATGAGAGGGATATTACTTTTCAGATGGACAGGTGGTTAATAAAAATAAATCAGTAAAAAAAATAATATATTACGATTATATATACATATACACATATGTATGCAATAAAAAAATAAATATAAACATTTACATACACATAAATATATAAATACAATCTAATATATAAAATTCTCGTGTCGCGGTGTTTATAGTTAAGCTCCTCTGAAACGGCTTGACCGATTCTCATGAAATTTTGTGTGCATATTGGGTAGGTGTGTGAAACGAACAACATCTGTTTTTCATACCACTATGTTATAAGAGGGGATGGGGGGGGATTCAGGGACTTTATAACATATATGGCAAAACAACGTTTGCGGGGTCAGCTAGTAATCATATAATATATAGCTTCATGGCAATTTTAAAATACTGTTACAACTGCGAATGGTGTGTTAACAAAAATATATAGAAACAAAAAAAAAAAACAAGACTTTTTATCGATTTAGAAAGATATGTGTTAGCTCAATTCTCTCTTTATTTATCATAATTACATTATTTCCTAGATTGGTAAGTAATGTTATAATATAATAATAAAAAAATGTGATATACCGTCAAATTGTACGTTTTATTACAACAATATTTATTGTCCTAAATACAATTTTTTTCCTTGTAGACATGGCTTTGTCTGGGATTTGCAGTAGTATTAATGGGACCTACATTATACATCGTTCATCGCTTAAGCCCCTATTATGATGCTATGGAGATTTCTAGAGAAGGCGGTCTGTCAACTATACATAATTGTCTTTGGTACATTTATGGAGCTTTGTTACAGCAAGGTAGTGCACACTATTTCATTTTAATATTTTGTGTGTATAAAACATTTAAGGTTATATAGATTTGAAAACGTTCTAAGTTCTTTCCTTAAGATTGGCAATTTCAAGTAGTTTAAACGTTTTTTTCTCTTAAAGTTATAATGCTAATAACAATTGAGTAATTTATGGAAATGTGCAAAAGTATATTTTAGGAACAGAACTGATTCCATAAAATGTATAAAATATTTCTTTTTTACCGACTGGACCCATTTAGCCGCTTTTTTTTAACATTAATAATAGTTGAAATATATAATATTTTTGGTCGTTAACATTTAAAAATTTCGAAAAAAGTGGTAGGTCTTCTTAATATTTAATTTAAGTCCGTTATAAACTAATAAAATTTTCAGGTGGTATGTATCTACCACGAGCGGACAGCGGTCGATTAGTGGTAGGTACGTGGTGGATCGTAGTGTTGGTAGTGGTCACCACGTATTCCGGTAACTTGGTCGCCTTCCTAACGTTTCCGAAACTGGAAATTCCAGTAACAACCATATCGGAATTATTGGAAAGCAAGACGTACACGTGGTCGATCACAAAGGGTTCGTATTTGGAAATGGAGTTAAAGGTACGTCATTTTAATTATTGCAAAACGTAAAATAAAACAAAAAAATTGATGTTAAAAGATATTGTAGTACCTAATTGTATTACTACAAATAATTTGGTCTGTAATAATTAGATTCAGAAAGTAAAGTAATGATAATGTTTATTAAATTATTGATAACTTCTTCGTTTACCAGTTAAACATGTTTGATTAAGATCAATGACTCAAATTATAATGGGTCTAAGACTTTGGCATAATAAAGTAATAATATCTTTGTGTTTTAAACTTTTCAATTTATATTTGCAAAATTTATAGACGATTTAAAGTGCATTACAAATGGTGCTCAAATGGCACTAAATCTTAAAATTACTAAAAATTCAATTATCTAATAGAATTCCGATGAGCCAAAGTATATAGCCTTACTAAAGAGAGCGGAGGTGACCGAAGCGGCGAAAGGCTTGGAGGGCGGACCACTTGCCGGTGAGGATTGTATTTTATTTCTCGTTCAACTTTTAACCAGAAAACTTGTTCTTTGTTGAAATTGTCATTTTAAGTTTAAAATTTGATTTTCTATTTTTTTTTACTCGGTTGGTGGGTAAAATATTGTTATGCACTTTAACAGGGGATAAAAAAATGTCAGATTTAATGTGTTCCAAAATTTAATGCAACGTTTTGTCTTTGGAGACAGCTTTTGCTGGTTTGAATCCTGTTGTTGAATTTAGTAACAAATGTTTTATTTATTTATTTATTAAAACTTTATTGCACACAAAAAGAAAGATACAATGTAGAAACACACAAAACCAAAAGGTATGCAAAGGCGGCCTTATCGCTTATGGCGGGCTTATATCTCTTCCAGGACAACCTTTGATGAAAGTAGTTTAGTAAAAATGTGCCGGGAAGAGGGCGCAAACAACATACATACAAGTTACATACATACTAAAGACAACTTAAAATACTAACATAGTTTTATAATATAATATTCATACATCAAAAGATACATACATAATTAAAAGTGCTCGTTAATACACCTACCAGATGCGTAAAAGAGATTGCATCACTTAAAAAGAGAGAAAAAAAAATCAAAGGAAAAACAACAGCTATCAATGTAAATCCATAAGCTCAGTAAGGAAACATTTATACAACATCACAAACAACAGAAAAGAAAAATATAAATATAACTTAATGTTTTAGCCAAGTATAAATGATCACTTACCAAATTATAAACCAATCCAAAAACAGAATCAAATCTAAAGAACAATGACTACAGCAATTAAAACAAACTATAAAATTGTTACTTTTTATTGAAAAAAAAAACAAATTTGATCGGGTAGATAAAAAAACAAATAAACTGACAAATGACACTCATCACGCAAAATTAAAATTGAACTACAATAATCCTAAAGAAGAAGACAAGTTAAACTATGCGATATTAGTTCAAATATTAGTTTAAATTAGAATCACTCAGTTTTTAACGTTTGATGAAACGTTAAAAACTGAGTAATTTTCAAAATTTCGCTTTTTATATTTAATAAGTGTCAATATGGGCAATTACATAAATTTTATTGTATACCAAAAATCCATATATTTACATGTCTTTAAACTTTTTTACGAAAAAATTTTCCTTAATTTTTTTATGTCATTCAAGACATTTGTTTAATATATGGTTGAATAACCCATATATATATATGACTTTGACCTTTAGACGTAGATTCTAGATTAGTATCCACTTAAAAAAAATCATCGTTACTAAAGTTCTTTAAGCCCGCGTCGTTTCGTCTGTACTCCACGTGCTACGTTTGTTGAGTCATCTATATATGCTATTATATAGATATAATGAATAAACTGTCTTGCAGCCTTGAAAACAAAATCAAGAAATCTTTCCTCTCCATTTTGTTGCCTAAAAATTAGATTTTTTTTAAATTTATGATCATAGCAGGAACTTGATTTGGACAAGTTTATTTCATGTATCATGTACCCAAACGGTCGTATGTTCCTATGGTAGTAACTCGAAGCTGGCTGATACAGATACATTTTTTTCATACTAAACGTTACGTAAATACTACATTTATAAATAAATACATATAACACCAAAAAATAACCTACAACCATTGAAGAAGAAAGCATAAGCACACTGAAAGCACAATGGAAATTGCACCATCGGGCTAGTCGGAATTCCCGTCAGCCAATCGAGCTTATAATTATTGAAATGCTAATGTTTGAAAGATTTTTAACCATGCGTGATTTCACTTTCTCACTTAATTTTAGTTTTTACTTGATATGATTTACTTACATTTTAGTTTAAAATACAGATAACAATAAATAGAAACAAACTAAGTAATAGTACAAATTATAATAAGCAACAAATGACTAAAAAAATAAATTCTAGGTTCCGATATTTTGAATCGTGTCCGCAAACACCGACACGCACTCATAGACTGGAAACTGCGCCTCAGCTACCTCATGAGAGCCGAAACACTCAAGAGCGACACTTGCGATTTTACACTCGGTGAGAAGATATATTTGATTTAATTATTAGAATTAAGATAAAAGAAGAAATATTGTTTATTTCTTATTTCAGAAAAAATAATAATTGGATAGAGGTAATATAAAAGAAAATAATAAAGCAAATAGCGACTTCAATCTAACATACTTGTCCAAAAAAGGCTCTTACTCAGCTTGCTCTGCTTCTGTTCGGATACAACGTTGTTATTCCATATCTCTTTTTACTTTTATACTTAGAACAATTAAAACGATATATACATGATATGATACATATATGAGTATATATTACTTCTATTCCAAAATGTTTATCAATATCACAAATTTAATTCTTCAATACTTCAGCAATTTCTGACTGCGATAAGTATGTTGTGTACTTTTTTTTTCTAACATGTATTTTTTCTGGTTGTTCAATAATGTAACTATATTTTTATTTGCATCTTAGTTTACCAAATGATCAACTTTTTTTAGATTATGTCGTCTTATGCTTTGTGTTTCTTCTCATTAGGTGCGGAAGATTTCATGGATGAACAAGTGGCTATGATTGTACCGGCTCGGAGTCCTTATCTACCAATTATAAATAAGGAGTACGTGTTTATTGTATCAACTTGTAATATATGTTTAATTTATAGTAGTGATAATCAATATTTCTGAAAAATTAGTTTAATATACAACTAGGTTGGCAAACAAGCGTAAGTCTCACCGGATGGTAGGCGATTACCGTAGCCTCAAGACGCCTGCAATACCAGAAGCATTGCAAGCGCGTTGCCGATTTTATCTTTCATCTTACTCACTACGGGTACACAAAACTCCTTGAGAGTAGTGTTATTTAGCTGTGGTATTCTATAAGGTTGATGTACTTGACCACTCGGTTTACACCAGATTTTCTGCAGCATATTTCTTGCTGTGTTCTATCTCAGTTATTAGTTAAGTGTGGTCTCATTTTGTCGACATGCGCGTTTCTTATATGTTTTTACATTGTACAGTTTTACTATTAACGGAGTTACTAAATACGACTTATGAAATTGTAAAACCTTGACGAAGACCATAGAACAAAAACCACAGCTTAACTAAAGCCATATTAAACTAAATGAGTAAAAGCCTAAATAATTCTATATTATTAAAGAGAGTTAGTTACTACATACACATCTTAGAATTACAAGTAAAATATAAAAGTAATTGATTATTTAGTCTCACAAGCGGATAATTATTATAATGAGATATTTATATTCTAGAATCAACAGAATGCAAAAGGCTGGTCTCATTACAAAGTGGTTGAGCGCTTATCTGCCGAAACGCGACCGCTGTTGGAAGACCTCCACCGTCGAGGAAGTCAACAATCACACGGTCAACCTCAGCGATATGCAGGGTTCATTCTTTGTACTGTTTCTAGGTTATTGTTTTTGTTACATTCTAATTAAGTACTTGAATTTAGTATTATTTATATAATAAATTTTTTATTTGTGCTCGGTTACCTTCTGAGGGTCAAAAATGCTACTTGGAGAGTTCCCGGTAAATGAAAGTTAAGTACTGTAATATGTTCTGTTTTTTATTTAATAAATCGTTACATAATAACAAACAGGAATAAGATTAGCTGACTTTACGACTGAATAAGTTTGAAAAACGCTGATTTATATTACTAACTAGCTGACCCGGCGAACTTCGTATCGCCTAACACAAACTTTATCGTATGGTATTAAAGTTCAAATTGACTTTTAAGTATTATCACAAATCTTTTGTATTGGAGTATAGAAAAGTGTTGTTTTTAGACTTTTTCAGGAAATTTAAATTTTTTTTTTGGAATTTTTCTCTCCGTAAGAACCATCCTCGTACTTCAAGGAATATTTTAAAAAAAGAATTAGCGACATCGGTCCAACCGTTCTCGAGTTTTGCGCTTAGCAACACATTCAGCGACTCATTTTTATATTATAGATAAATAATTTATAATGATTATAAAATGATTTCCCGCCGAAAGTTCTAAGCCCCGTTTCTTCGTTCTGTACGATTCGACATTTTTTTATTAATAGGGTCTTGTTAGTGAATTTTATTAGTTGGGTTTTTAGGGAGACATAACAAAAATAAAAACACCCAAACTAGGGTAGAAACCGGCGTTGGTGGTACCTCTCTTAAAAAAGGAGTATGCCTTAAGACCGTACCCTCTCAGACGACGTTCTAAGCCGTGGTGCGATCTCGCTAGGAAACACCCTTAGGACAAGCGTTTTCACCGAGCCTTCCCAGGGGGCTCCCCTTCTTTCTTTGCGGCCGGTGTCTATAGTACCCGGCCCTTCTCACCGGTGACGCTGTAAAGCCCGATAGGGCCAACTACACTCAACAATTTGAAAAAAAAAATAAGACCGTATGTATCGATATTATCGGTACAAAAGGATTCGATAATATCGTGTATCGGTACAAACGCATGCGACACATTACGATACGATATACGATAAAACTTACTTTTTGGGGAATCCTTATGTTGATTCAATGTGAGTTGTCGAATAAAATCCCTAATAGGAGTTATGATTGTTGTTAAATTTTCATTTTCGTTTTCATTTCAAAATTTTACATTCGCTGTGAAGCAATACCACCGGAAAAATTAATCTATACATCTATACAAATAAATAAAATAGAGTGTCTGTTTGTAATATTAAAAAAATCACTTTTTACTAAATGCATAAGGATGTATACACGGTACATATACCAAAATAACATTTTTTACAATTTTTGTCTATCTGCCTATTCGTCTGTCTGTATCTCTGTGTGTCTGTTTGTTCTGACTAAACTCTGAAACGGCTGGACCGATTTTGACGGCACTTTCACTGGTAGCTGATGTAATAAGGAGTAACTTAGGCTACTTTTATTTTGGTAATTTTTTTTTATTTTTTTTTTATTTTATTTGGATAGCTTACAGCTTATTATAACTATAACTCATACAGAATATGAATAAAAAAAAGCTAATAACAAGCTATCACATGTAGATTCACATGTAATTTTATAACTGCGAACTGAACAAAAACTTTTTGTTAAATTCCACGTGGATGAAATCGCGGGTACAGTTAGTTTCATAATAAGTCATAAAATGTCATAATTTAAAAAGGATAATATTAAATTGAAATATTAAAGCCGTTTCAGTATAATTGTCAAAATGCTCTTATTTCAGGAATCATGTCCGCGTCGACGGTTCTCTTGATGGAGTGGATTTATATGAGAAGAAATAAGCGGATGGAACAAGTTATTATTAAACCGTATCTTGAATAAAATGTTGAAAATTTATTGAGTCTTTTTTTAAGTACTTGTGATTGGCATTAAATACTTCATGGTTTTATCAACGTGCTGGCAGCTCACAAAACTAATATTTTTTTAACGGTCGAAGGTTAAAGGGTTCGTTCCATTATCAGTTCAGAAATAATTAAAAAACAATATTGTAGCAGTAATTTATAACCAAAAAGTAACCAAAACATAAGCAGCCTATCTGGGGAAGTATCTTTCTATTACAGATTTCAGTCTAAAATTAAGATACAATAAACTTATGGAAAATGTCACATGTGGATTGTTTTATAGTATACGTGTTAATTATTTATTGTATCTGTTGCGCTGGCGGTTGCGGGTTCGATCCCCGCACATGACAAACATTTGTATTGGCCATACAGGTGTTTGCCGTGGTCTGGGTGTTTGTGCAGTCCTTGTGGGTCTCCCCACCTTGCCTCGGAGAGCTCGTTAAGCCGTCGGTCCCGGTTGTTATCATGTACACCTGATAGCGATCGTTACTCACAGTAGGGAATATATCCGCCAACCCGCAATGGAGCAGCGTGGTGGATTAAGCTCTGATCCTTCTCCTACATGGGGAAAGAGGCCTATGCCCAGTAGTGGGATATAACAGGCTGAAGCGATACGTGTTAAATTCTTCTCAAAACTATAATCTTTTGAAATGTAATTTGTTCTTAATTACGAAAATAAATTATAAACACATTAGTACCATGTATTTTATCTGTTTTACATTTTGGTAAATAAGAGTGAAGTAATTTAGATAATAAAAAGAATACAGAGCGGCATTACCTTCAACCAATAAGTAATTTATTACCTTGTATCAATTGCTACGGTGGTAAATATGTGTTTAGTCTGTCTGTTGGTAAACGGTTACTATAGCATAAGGATGTATGCTACACCAGGAGCATCGCAAGCGTGCTATGTGTTAACCTTACTCGTATTAACAGTATTTGAACCTTTTATATAAGCCAAAATGTACATTTTTTTATATAAGTGACTAGGTCGACAAGCGTACGGCTCACGTGATAGTAAGCGATTATCGTAGCTCATAGACGTCTGCAACACCAGAAGCGTCGCAAGCGCGTTGGCGATCCTACCCTCAATTCCCCCAGGAGCTTAACATAGCTTCCGACTGATAAAAACAGCACCAAATTGGATTATTCCCCTTTATTGTATTCGTTATTACTACAACGTATACTAGAAAACTAAAAACTATATTATATAGGATATTGCGGTACGAATTTCACTGGGTTAGAGGTGTAATTTTTGCTTATACCTAATTTTTTTCTTTAAATATGTTAAGGAACAAAGTAGTTTCGGTTTAAAATAGCTGTTACTATTACAAATTA
Organism: Melitaea cinxia; assembly: GCF_905220565.1. Taxonomy (NCBI): domain Eukaryota; kingdom Metazoa; phylum Arthropoda; class Insecta; order Lepidoptera; family Nymphalidae; genus Melitaea; species Melitaea cinxia. The sequence goes on along the minus strand of NC_059405.1, from coordinate 2,577,119 downwards.
TAGTAAAAAAACCTAAACTATTTACGCTTCAGTCTGTGAAATCCCACTACTATATATGCCTCATTCCCCATGTAGGAGAAGGATCAAAAAGTATACATTTTAAATCATAAATGATGTTACTAAGTGTTGAAATCTTTATAAAGCGCTAAAGATTTTTTTTTATATATTGATATTCAGGCGATCGACAACTAGCTTGGAAGCTTGTCATTATAGCATTTGGCCGAGTTCCAGAAGACGACGCTAACTTAATCGCGACACCTGCTTTTAATGGTATTTCATGTCATCTTAATCTTAATTTAAAATAACGACTACTGTTTGAAATTATCTTTATACTCCTATTTTATGTTATAGTTATAATATTAAATAACGCTTTTCTGGTGCAGTAGTTGTCTTAACATCAGCGGTCGTAGATTCGGTTGTATTTGGACATTTTTTTACGGCCATGCAATGCGGGTCGCTCAATCTTATCGGAAAGCATGTAAGGTCGCCAATCCCAGTTGTTGACATAGACATCTAATAAGGATTAATTTTGAACCAGCGACCGCCAGCGTAACAGCCAGTGTTGTGACCTGGCGCTAACGCTTCGTCATAGATATAGAAAGATAACACATACATTATGTAGTATGTTGTACATGTAAATATAATAATGTTTATTAATTAATGTAATATTAGATGATAGAGCAAAATATGACTAGCCCGTTGGCGCAGTTTGTTGGCCCTGCCCGGTCCTTGAGCGGTGGATGCGACGTAAGCGCACACCCCTCACCTTCCGTCTGACGCAGGTTCTCACCGGGCACGGCTGCTTTGGTGAATACTTGTGTCGGACGGCCCAAAGGGAGCCGACGACTGAATGTCACGATTGTGGCGCGGCGGTGGACTCTGCCCAGCACACCCTCGAGGTGTGCCCGAGATGGGCGGCGCTACGTCGCGATCTGACGACAGTCCTCGGAGGGGACTTGTCACTGCCGAGCGTTATCACCGCGATGCTCGGTGACGACGAGTCCTGGAAGGCGATGGTCTCCTTCTGCGAGACAGTAATGTCCCAGAAGGAGAACGACGAGCGGATGAGGGAGGGGGCCGCCGACGAGGCCTCCGTCCGCAGGCGACAAACGGGGGTGCGTAGGAGGCGCTACTTAATGCGTTTCCAGTAACGCCCCTGTGCCCATGTCGGGCCGGGATGGGAACCCGGACCTGCTAGACATGGCGTCGTCGGGATTGTTCAGAGGTGAGCCGGACAGTCCCATGGGGGAGAAGTCTGGTCTTTTCGCCGAGGCCAGCCTGTCGCTGGAGGGATCCTGTTGCCTGCAGATCCGGGACCCTCCAATTAAAGCGGCTGAAGGCTCCCGCAGGGGTTTTGGTCGGTAGTGCACCCCCAAGTGCTAAGCCGACATACGGTCTAGGAATGCCTACCCGGGCATCCTGGATATCACCCGTAAATGGGTTACCCTGCGATATCAAAAAAAAAAAGTTTGTTGGCCCTGTTTTCTGCTCCGGGGGTTGTAGGTTGGATTCTCTTTTGAGTCTGGGTAGTACTTGATTTTATTTTTATGTAATATGTATATAAACAAAAAAAAAATATATAAAAAATTAAAAAAATATGTTTTAAAAGATCATGTCACCAAATAATATATGTAATTACTATTTTATGAGAAAAAAACAATTAGTTTGAAATATGTCGCACAAGGCCATTTGATAAAACAATTAATGATTATTATAATTACTTTTTTATATGCGTTCCCAAAAGGATTCGTTTCTTGAATATTCGTAACTAAATTATTGTTTTTCTGATAAGTAAATAATAATAAACAAAAGTTTTAGAAAATGGCGTAATTTTTTTGAAAATATTTATCATGTGGCGACGGTTTTAAATCTGAGTCAGCTCTTCAAAATTTCTTTTAATTTAGTTTCCTTTTCTTTTGTTTAATCATTGTAGGTTCGTTTACATGCCTTGCCATAAGCTAAATTCAGACGAAATCCGTGACAGTGTGACATTTTGCACAATGATTTTTTTTCTGCCTGAAAACAATGCTTGAAACAGTATTATTTAGCTGGGATCTTTTGTAATGTCGAGGTACTAATCTAGTCGGGCTGCTAAATATTTTGAGTAGGAAATTTCCTAATGTACCTCAGTTTACGACAGTCACATCATCATTATATATTTATGCTGATTGTTGAACATCTTAACATATCATTGTGGATTAAGCTTCGACCCTTCTCTTAGAACCAGGAGACAAAGGTTTGTGCGGATGACATTTATAGTTGAATGCATAATATTGCATATAAAGATATACAATAATATAATATATTAAAAATATCTTTTCGCGAATTAAAATTGTGAATTTATATATTTTTCTCATTAGTTATGATTGTTAACAAAATATTGCGTGATCTCTGTCGTACGTGATGTCAACAAAAAACGAGAAAACGTGATTGAAACCACCTGCTATATTACTTGATTAAGTTGAATAAATCTATTTATTAATTATTGTTTTTAAGTTTACAGAATTATTTGTTTCGTAAGAGACGAAAGACTTTTACCATCATTAGCATAGAAAACTAACATTATACTTTTCATTTAGTAATTTATTTATAGAAGAATTATGAGAAATTAAAAACAAAAATTCTTGTCGTTTTCTGATATATATATATATATATATATATATATATATATATATATATATATATATATATATATATATTCGAAATGTAGAATTCGATAAATAAAGATCCTTTACAGAATTCGATATTTTAATACTTCCGATAATTTTTTTTTCAAAATGAAGATTACGATACACCGAAATCCTTAACATAATTCGTTTTTTGAACACTTTCAGTATTTATTTTACAAATAAAGAACTCTATAGAAGGAAACTCTAAACATAACGTTCTTTTTTCGAATAGAAGTCACCAATATAAAAGTTTTTTTCAAATGAAATTTCCGTAGTCATTACTTCGAACAGGACATTCATTGACAATTATTCATTGTAGATCAAATTCATACAGGCTTTTTACATTCTATTTTTCAATTCGAAATCAAATTTCAATTCATCATCATCATCATCATTTCAGCCTATCACAGTCCAGTGCTGGACACAGGCCTCCACAAGTTCGTGCCAAAAATGGCGTAAACTCATGTATTTTGCCCATAATCACCACGCTGGGCAGGCGGGTTGGTGACCGCAGGGCTGGCTTTGTCGCACCGAAGACGCTGCTGCCCGTCTTCGGCCTGTGCATTTCAAATCCAGCAGTTGGATGGTTATCCCGCCATCGATCGGCTTTTCAAGTTCCAAGGTGGTAGTGGAACTGTGTTATCCCTTAGTCACCACTTACGACACCCATGGGAAGAGAGGGGGTGGCTATATTCTTTACTACCGTAGCCACACAGTAGACAAATTTCAATTAAACAGTGACATTTCTACATCAAAATCAATGAACGTAAAAATAAGACATGTAACAAATTTTACCAATAACTATCGTATATATAATACGTTGTGGTCAAACCTTCGTGGATTTTTTCATTATACGCATTACGGAAAAAATCAGAGAATAAACTTTATCTTGCTCATTTTGTGTATGTCACATATCTGTTGCTTAATTTTCTGTATTAATCACTATTTCAATGTAATTAAATATCTATCCAGGAGAGAGAATGGTTTAAGGAGGTTTAAATTATAAAGATTCCACATAAACTAAGGTAATACTGACGAAGGCTCCTACAAAAAAGGACCCTTCACTTATATATGTATAAGCTATTTATTTTTGTTGTTAATTACTAACAGATAGAAGGAACGACAAATAAAGATCGACAAGATTGTTTTCCATTTTTAACCGACTTCAAAAAAAGGAGGAGTTTACTTAATTCGATCGTATATATATTATGTATATTCGGAGATAACTCCGTCGTTTATGTACCGATTTTGATAAAGGAAATATCCCTAGTTTAGTACCATGATAAGGAAACCAGGATTTGATGATGGGGTCCCAGACAAATCGAGGGAAACTCTCAAAAATCCGCATAACTTTTTACATGGGATGTACCGATTTTAATGATTTGTAATTTATTCGAAAGCCGATGTTTATTAAGTGGTAACATTTAAATTTCATCGTGATCTGATAACAAATTTTAGAGTAATCTTTGATAATGCGTATTTACTTGACTATTTTTTCGTCTACCTACGTTGTATTACTTGTCGATATAATTGAAGTCGGTTTTTCTTCGTTTGCCTGCTAACACAATTACCTATCAGATCAATAAAAAAAAAAAATATAAAAAAAAATAAGCCCCGAAATAACCATAAAGAATGAGTGAGATGCATGAGAAATATAGAAAAAAAACCTTAAGTTTTTAATTTTGCGATTAGAATCGCGGGGACATCGTTTTATAGAGATAAATAGCGCTTTTAAAACACACAGTGACGTCAAAAACCAGTATGAGAAACAGTTCAGAAGTACATAAGTGGTGATTGGAAGCAACCGGCTACAGTACGGAATTTGTTCCCGTTTCATTCGGCCGCTAAATTCTGCTCATTTAATATAAATATTTTATTACTTTTATTACCGAAATTTATGTGTCAATGACAAAATTGAAGAGAAAATTCGCGATAACCGACAAATTTCTACCCAGGTCAGTATTTTTTTTTAAATTACAATCAATTGTTTTAGTATATAAATGTAATTAAAACCGTTGCGAGGACGTAGTTTAATTTTGTTTTACGCTTAATACATTGTATGAAATAACTATTTTTGGGTGTTAAACTTTTGCTTGTTAGTTTCGAATAGACTTTATTGAAACTTAGTATCGACATAGCTTGTATAACTTAGTCATTAAAAAAAATACAATAAATATACTCATGAAGGTAAGTTGTAGTCATTAACATCAACGAATAATAATAATATAAATAAAGCTTATTAAACTCCTAGTCTAAGATCGACATACTGCGCATTTAGAAGTTTATATTACATGTCAGCTTTTTGTATAAAATTTTATTTAAATATAATCAATTCGATCGTTTATTAGATACTTTCTAAAGGCGAAACTCGTTTTCTTGAAATATTGTCAACACAAGTTTGGTATTTGAGTCTTGAGGTACATATAGAGTTTGACTGAACCATTGTTTCACCTCCGATTTTCTGGGATTTCCAGAATGAGAATAAAAGCATAGGCTTTTGAATAAAAGCATAGGCTTTTGAATAAAAGCATAGGCACATATGTGTTAATATCTCTCTTCAGGTAAAAAATAAGAACTTTTACGCAACAATACTATAATATAGTGTAACGCGTTGTATGCCGTTTCATTTTAATTTTAAATTAAAAGAATCTCGTCTGACCAGTCTCTTTTTATTCATTATAAAAAATATCGGTTTATTTAAAACGAGTAAATATATAATATAGGACATGTATTATCGCTTTTCGCTTAAGCCTGTAATACCCCACTTCTGGGCATAGGCCTCTTTCCCCACGTAGGAGAAGGATCAGAGCTTAATCCACCACGCTGCTCCAATGCGGCTTGGCGGATATATTACTTACTATGAGTAACGATCGCTATCAGATGTACATGATAACAACCGAGACTGACGGCTTAGCGTGCTATCCGAAGCACAGTGGGAAGACCCACAAGGACTGCTCAAACTCTCAGACCACGACAAATATCTGTATGGCCAATACAAATGTTTGTCATGTGCGGGGATCGAACCCGCAACCGCCAGCGCAACAGATACAATTCATGGCTGTAACCATTGCGCCAACGCGGCGTCCCGGCTACCTTAGATTACAAGCCTTTATTTGTAAATAAATAACGTGAAACGACAACATTGTTTTTATACTACGATATGCTTTTAGGTAATCGTGTTGAAAAAACGTTCCTAAAACCATTAAATAAAAATCCGCAACCGCCAGCACAACAGCCACAAACCAATGCTGTAACCGTTGCGCGACAACGCTTCATGTAACATGTACCAATTAATTTATGGTATAGTTATCTGCAACATTAGTTACCTTGAGATAGAAAGATACATATAAATAGCCATTGTTTTTTTTGAATTTTAGCTAACTACATACCAACTATTGTCGTTATAGGTTCTTAGCTTATAATTGAAAATATCATTTATCTTGAGAGAGTTTTTGAATATTATTGCTTGGAGACAGAGTAATGTAATTTACTGTGATGACGACGCGTTAGCGCAATGTTGGATTGCGGCTGTTGCGCTGGCGTTTGCGGGCTCGATCCCCGTAAATAAATACATTCGTATTAGCCCTAAATATGTTTGCAGTGGTCTAGTCGTTAATATTTGTGTATTGTATGTGTACCCTCAACACAGGAGGGAATCCTACTGGGGGAATTCAGTGTGAGATGTGTGCGTGTGTCTTACTGTTATTTATGTAACCTATTTCATTTACATAATAACGTTATTAACAATGAAATATAACTTTTAAATATTTTACCAAGAACAAGTAAACAATCTTGTAACATAATTCACACATATGTTGTTTTTTTCGTGATAGTTCTAGGCTATGGATTTTAATGTCTAACATTTTCTTAGTTTTTAATTAGTTTAGTTCAGTGTTTTGAGTTAAAAAGTAATTAATCTATGGAGGTTTTGCTAGTCAATCTACACACACAGTCACAATGTGATCTAACTCCTTACTGCTATCAGTTTACCTCAACTAGTAACTACATACCTCTTATGTTTTCCGTTAATTCTATTAACTCTAATTTATAAAGCTTTTTATTTAGTAGTAAGAGTAGCAATAGAAGGAGTTAGTAAAAATAATTAAAATCAAAAATTAACCTTATTCAAATAGGCTTTAAAAGCACTTTTGAATCGTCATTTTACAAATTAAAGTTATATTTATCTTAATTAGTTATAGTTATAATTGTGTTTGCTTGCAAACGAAAAAAAACCGACTTCAATTATATCGACAAGTAATACAACGTAGATAGTCGAAAAAATAGTCAAGTAAATACGCATTATCAAAGATTACTCCAAAAATTGTAATCAGATTTCGATGTAATTTAAATATGACCACATGATAAACATCAGCTTTCGATAAAATTAAAAATCATTGAAATGGGTACACCCAGTAAAAATTCTTAAAATCCGTTCTTAACTGATTCTACTCAGCGAAAGGAATATTCGTCCCAAATTTCAAGTCTCTACGCCTCATGGTTCCAGAGATAGATGAGTTAATAATAATATAATATAGGTGGAAATCTCTTATATATATAAATTATTAATGTGAGAAGCAAAAACTCTGTACCCCTTTTTACAAAAATTGCGCGAACGGAGGAGTATGAAATTTCGCACGCTTATAGTTTATGTAGAGAAGGAGTGCAGAATGCTAACTTTTTTTTAAATTATGCATAAAAATACATTATATACAATACACACACTATCATGTATTCAGACACCCGCAAAATATATACTCTTTTGTTTATAATTATATACTTATAACTGAAGTTAATTATGGTCGAATTTCGACCACTAGTTAATACAATCCTGCACCGAAAAATACGCTTTAGCTATTTTTTTCTAATACACACGTATTAGAAATTTTAATGAAGGTTTTAGTTACCTACAAATACATTGCAATCATTGAAAGAAATTGAATATGGAAATATTGTGTTAAGAATGTGTCTGTGGAATGTTAACAAGAATGTAAGCAAGTCTTTACGTTCGTCATTCTAATTACTTAAGCTAAAATTAAACATTTCTCTTTTTAATTGTGAAAGCGTTCCATTTTGATCGACATTATGAATAAAGATGAATATTTATGTTTGATTAACTAAGGGAGTTGAAACTTAGTTTATGAAACTCTATTGAGAAATCAGTATCTATATAAATTACAAGTTTTGCTTTAATTTTTCAGTAAATTAGTTTTTTTAATATCCAGTTGCGATAAAATTAATAACCTTGAAAATTTGTATAGTTATATATATAGGCAATTAACTGCCTTTAACGCTAAATCGCTAACAATAAATATCGGATTATTTTTGTCATAAACTGGCGTCATTTGTAATTTTTTCTATCACTGCGAATTATGATAAACAAAGCAACATAAAAAAATACGGTATGTTAATTAATATATGTATATATTATTTTATAAACTGGTTCGTGTTTACTAGGAGATCATAAATCGATGAATAGTTTCTAGGTGACCACGCGGCCTCTGCGTGCGAGCCACTACACTCTTGCGTGACATAACACTGTCATCTGATAGTCATTGAACTTTTATGATGAAAAGATGAGCAAAATTTTTTAGAAATCTTTTTTTTTTCACAACAAGTTCGGCAAACAAGCGTACGGTTCACCTGATGGTAAGATGGTATTACCGTAGTCTATAGATGCCTGTAAAACAGGAAGCATGGCAAGCGCGTTGCCAACCCTATCCCTAATTCCCTCTAGGAGCTCTGGTCATCTTACTCACCAACACGAACACAACACTGCTTGAAAGCAGTATTATTTAGCTGTCATCTTCTGTAAGGTCGAGGTACAACCTTAGCCGGGCTGTTCCACATTTTGAGTAGCTCAACTGCATATTGCCTGAAAAATATTTCTTGTAATATATTACCTGAAAAGATAACTATAAATTAGCTTGTTTCAGTATTTGATAAAAAAGGATTCAATGTTTCAAGTATTTATAAAATGTGTATTAACATAAATCTTTTTTTTTTAAATCTAGTCGGTCAATAGTCAATAATGACTCATTTGTTACAATGAATTTAAAGTAGGTAGGTATAGTGATATTTTAGACACAGATAAAAAAAAAATTCAAAGTTTTCGTGACTATATCCTCCGTATTCACGTGTCTAAGTTTTGACGTTATTCAACGATTCAAATAATCAATATTAAAAACTGGTTTATCAAGTAATTATCGTGGAATATTTTCACAATCCTAAATAACGGGACATCTTGACGCGTTATATATACATGTATGAAATTTAAATAATTTTATATTATTATATAATATATATTTATCAAGTAACAAAAGAACGAAGAAGATGTAATACTTATACTGTGTAATATTGTAACTGCAATCAATACAATAAAAATCTACATTTAACTCAGACACTTGTTTATTTATATTAAGTAAAAAAATAGAGAAATAAAATAGTGATTTATCAACGCCATCAGAAGTTATGTGCGTACATACATTTTCGTGATTCATTAATTTGTATTTATGTAGATGTTTTTTTAATTATTTTTAGTAGCTTCTTTTTATTTTTCAGTGTACTCGTATATGCAGTGAGACGTACTCTTTTGACCTACATATAAGTGTCACAAATGTCTCAGACGTCATGCCATATAAAAATATGTCGAGACTAAACAAAACAGAACACTCGTAAGCTCGAAGTAATAAAAAGTTTTTGTGAAAACGTTTCTAAACAATGACAAATGTTTTAGATTTTTTTAAACGACTAGTATCAACACTACTCACTAGCATCTAGACTAACATCGCTAACGCATTGCTAACCCTACACCTGACCCTTCCCAGGAGCCAAATGATAGCTGTCAAGTAGAGTTTTGTTGCTGTTGTTGTAAGGCTCCCGGGGTTTCTTTGTGTCAAAATGTGGTGTAGGGTAACGTGTTTGTTAGCTTGTGTGTGCTATGCTATTGCAGGTGTCCATGAGACTACAAAATGTATGTTTCGTGCGGCTGACCGTGTTGTTGTTTGCCACATTAGTGGTTGAAAGATAAAATTTATTAATACAGTTAAAATAAGACGGGTCTCCTTTTAAAATCGGATTAATAATAATAATAGTACTAATAATAACTAGCTTAAAAAAGCTGTGTTACAGGCCACAGTGTCTTCCCCAGTGACTTTGCGTTCAGATAGCGAAAACATAAATAATAGGTACTACTACAAAGATGACATCACAATAATAAAACAAGGATTATAAATACAAAATTTGGAAAAAAACAAAAAAGGTTGACAATTATTAAAGTTTGGAAATATTTACCATCAAAACATAATTGTTTATAAAAATAAGTTTTTTTTCTTCTTCTTAATATTAACGAATATTTTATTAAGTATAAGCGAAGTGAGAGTAAGTACTCGCATGCTGTTTTGTGTGGGGGGGGGGGGGGGGGGGAAAGGGGTGTGCTTTTGTGTATAATGGATAGCTGATTGTGCAAGTTTTTCACAGTAATGATTAGTTTTACTTTAGCAATTTTAAGTGCAGATAAGATTTTCCGTATCATCATAAGATAAGCTCAAAAAATAGTTTAAAATTTTTGTTTTACATATTTTACTATTGTCAGAAGAAACTTTCAACCTTTTATTAATTTTGTTATATATAAAAGGTCCCAAGTAACAATAAAATTTACGAATAAACGCAGTTCGAAACTTTTGATTGTTGGAACATATTGTATAATTTCGGTGCTTATTTAATATTTTCTTGCTATAATTATATAGCTCTAAATGTTGTTTTAAGATAATATGAAGTAAAAATAACTGTCGAACTGTCAGGACCTCACAATATTTATATATTTCATTCGTTGGATCAAGAAGTGGCTTGAAAGTACTAACTTTTAGTACTGCGCGTTGAGCTATCTCAAGAGATTTTGAAGTTGTTTTTGATGCTCCACCCCAAGATACAATGCAATATGAAATGATAGATTGAAATATAGCTAAATATATTCTTTTTAAAATAGTTAGTTCAACAACGTCTCGAAGATTTCCAAAAATGTAAGTTAACTTTCGAATTTTACTTGATAAATCATAAATATGCCGTTTAAAGTTAAGGTTACAGTCTATGGTAATACCTAAATATTTGACAAAATCCACTCGCCCAATAAAAGGGCAAGCGCAGTTTGAGCCTCGACCACAGGAATGACATATCAGTTTGTAGACCTCACCCGGCCCATTTATGTTGCGAATCGAATGCACCATATATTTGGTCTTTTCAATATTTATTGTTAATTTGTTATTTTGAAGTCATTCAATTACAACATAAAAACCATCCTGCGCAGCTGCAAAAACCTCAGACCATGTATCACCGACGAATACTAATGCAGTATCATCAGCATACGATATCAATTTACCTTGAAAAAAGCAAGGAAGAGAGTTTATTGATATAAATCAAAAACAGTGTAGGATCTAAAATACTACCCTGTGGAACGCCATACTCGACCTGAAGACAATTACTAACATAATTACCGACACGTACACATTATTCGATGTTATGAATGTTAGGCGTAAAATTAAATGAAATGTTTTACGGTTTTACTTCTTGACAAGAGTATTCAGATTGGTTGCTATTTAAGTCAGTCTCCAATGAGTCATAGAGCGAGCTTTCTTAGCTTTTAGCCGTTTTTAAAAAGAGTTCGTTGAAATAATAAGTACATCTATCAAAATGCATTAAAAAATTGATAAAGAAAAATCAATATTTTAGTATTGTAATATTAGTATACAATTATATAAATGTCAGTATTCTCAACAGTATTAAAAAATATATATTTTACAGTAAATTAAATAAGTGTATAATTATACCTTAAGCGAAATTAAGAGTAAACGTGACTGGAATTATAGTATATTGCTATAGACATACTTGCACACATTATTTACTTGTTGCTATACATATATACATATATATATATATATATATATATATATATATATATATATATATATATATATATATATATATATATATATAATTTGACTTTGTTTAAATAGACAAGATACTTTGATGCAGTAGTTAAAATAATATACACTTTATCGACCTTTTTAGGGCTAAGAAACATAGTATTGGACTGCAGGGGTACTTTGTAAGAGTAGCCCCTATGTTAAGACAAAGTTAAATTTAAAAAAGGGCTAGGATTTTTTTTCACGTGGAATGTAATCCATTACAGGTGTAGATACAGAAACCTCCATTTACTTAGAGTAACGTACGAGGGCACGTAGTCGATCATCCTATATATATTATATGTATGTATTTGCCTGAAGTTATTATAGAAAATTATTTTATGGGGTATTTTGTAATCGATACGAATGCCAAAAGATTTTTTTTTTTCGTTTTCGTCTATCAGTCTTTCTATATCTTGGCCGCATCACGCCAAAACTACTGCATGAGTTTGAATTCAACTTGGCATGATTTCAGTATATACTTTGATCTAGGACGCTTGATAGGTACTCTATATTCCTAAATTCAGAACAGTTCAGATGAGAGAGGGCATTAAAATTAAAACGTGACCGAGAACGAAGACTTAAAACAACTTATTCAAACATTTAAAGTAATCATATTATCAAACAATACTGAGAACATTTGTAAATGTTACATTGTAAACTAAATATAATTTCCATTTAAATATTTAATTTTAAAAATCTAAATATACCTATTTAGCGTGATTCCGATGCAAATCATAGTAACCCTTAAAAACAATATTTAAATCAGTATGACGGCATAAGGCTTACTATTGCATCAGGCGGTTTATCCAGTTCCACAAGTCGTCGGAACTTATTGTTATCGTATTTATGTTAATATTATTCGTATAACAAGCTTATGCACATCAATATATACCTTTGATTACACAATTAACTACATTATAAATTTCTCAAGGAAAACAACCTGCTTAAGATTTATTTTAGACTCATATGCAAATATCAGAATTTAACTTGTTTCTTTTGTTTTTAAATAAACACTTCATACTCAATAGAAATTTAGATAAAATCATATTGTGTTAGTATTGTTTTCTAATGTTTTTGCGAATTTCACTCATTATAATGAAATTTTTTTTTTGGATTTCATCGCGGTTTATTATGTTTTTAAAAGCCCGACGTTTCGGATACTTTACAGCAACCATGGTCACAGGAGTACTTAGAGTATTTTAAATTATTTAGGTTCAAGTATATATGTAACTTATAAATCATAGGCTTAGTAATAAAATTGTATCTGCGACCTGTGCCAATTAAGCCTATTTAATTCCGAGCTAAAACAAATTTACCATAGCGAGTATAGTTCGCGTCATGTAAAAAGAACGCTGGCCTTGAAGCTGCGCAGAAGCGATTTATCGGTCTATTTGGTGGTATGGGGTAGGGGACGGGAGTGTTTATCACGTGTCGCATGCTTGCCGGTGTGCTATTGGTTGGACAGTTCGACGTAGACTCAAAATATTATCGCGCACAAAAGTTTTAAATTACAAAATTCTCCATTTACTATTTATTTCACTAAAAAACAAATATCAATTTATCATTTTAAGCACATAAAAACTATTAAGATACGAATATCGAGAGTACAGATAATTAATATTTTTGAATACGACATTTCAATAACTAAAAAATTTGTTATTGCTTTTGTTTAAAAAAAAATTGTGATTTTGTAAAGTGATAATTATTATACTTATTTAGTCCGAATTATTCGCACTTGTATTTCTAGTATTTTTTAATGTACCTACCAATAACCATTATACGAAGCTGCGAGTGAAAGCCTAATTAAATAATTGTGTTTGCTCGCAAACGAAAAAAAATACCGACTTCAATTACATCGACAAGTAATACAACGTAGATTGACGAAAAAATAGTCAAGCAACTACGCGTTATCAAAGATTACTCAAAAAGTAGTCATCAGATCTCAATAAAATTTATATATGACCACATGATAAACACCAGCTTTCGATTAAATTAAAAATTATCAAAATCGGTACACCCAGTAAAAAGTTATTGCGGATTTTCGAGAGTTTCCCTCGATTTCTCTAGGATTCCATCATCAGATCTTAGTTTCCTTATCACGGTACCAAACTAGGGATATCCCCTTTCCAACAAAAAAAGAATTATCAAAATCGGTCCGTCCAGTAGAAAGTTATGCCGTATAATACAACGTAGGTCGACGAAAAAAGCGTCAAGTAAAAACGCATTATTAGATATAACTCGAAAAGTAGTTGTTAGATCTCAAATAATTTTAAATGGGACAAATTGACACACCACCTTTCGATTAAAACAAAATTTGTCGAAATCGGTCTACCCGGTCAAAAGTTCTGATGTAACATACATAAAAAAAATACAGTCGAATTGAGAAACTCCTCTTTTTTTGAAAGTCGGTTAAAAATAAAACAGTAGTACTTGTGCGCGAGTATACCCATGCGCAAATGCAGCCCCTCCAGTTTCTTTCAGCGTTCTTTTTACATGACGCGAACTATACCTACCTTAAAACTTCAGTTAATGTTGGGCGTAAAGTTTTTTTTTTATATTAATATGAGTTCAATTAAACCCTTGTCTATAACCTCGGATGTACGCACGTTCAAGATATTGGTACCTACTTCATTTTTCAAGAAAATCAATGTGTCGATCCGTAAAAATAGTGTAAACCTTAAAAATAAACAAAGGATTAGTATATATAAGCGTGTGTGTTTCAAACACATGGTAGTGTGTGTAGTGTTTTTTCATTGATTTAATGTATTTTTTATGCATAATAAAAAAAAATAGCATTCTGCACTCCTGCATAAACTATAACTGTGCGAAATTTCATATTCCTCCGTCTGAGCAATTTTCGTAAAAAGGGGTACAAGTTTTTGCTTAACAATTAATACATAGATGATACTAATTTTAACCTGATGCGTATCCGTTTGGTTAAATACGGTCAGGAAAAATCATTCTTGATGATATACTTACTGCATTTATTGTAGGAGGATTTAAAATGTAAATAAGAGTTATTCTTTTATAAATTATTACATTTAATAAATAATCAAGTTCAAAAACGACATTGTAGTCTTTTAAAATCTGTTAAAATATTTATTAATTTCTGTTTCAGGCTAGCTAAAAATCTGTGCACTCGAAAAGGCAGCCGACGTGCTAATACCGGAAACCGCTTGGAGCACGCCGTACTGACTCACATTCAGCACGTGCCGTAGACTGCCTGCTTCCCCACTCTCATTACCTTCATCATCATCACCTACTAACCCGGTCGACAAAATGGCCCGCGGCGATGAATGCAAAACAGCCACTAAGGCTACCCATGCCTGCAAGCAATTCGATGTATCTGCTCTAATCAAGTAAGTATTGTCAAAATGACATAAAAGTAGTGGCAGTAAAATTGTTTTCATCATTACAATATACAATCAGGCAGAGTTGTTCAGTAAAATGGCAAAGTTAGAGAAAAGATGATGAGAAAATGAGAGAAGTTTCTTATATTCCGAGCAATTGGCTCGTCAATTTTAATTAACACCAATGAAAACTTACGATTGATTGCAATTTCGTAACAATTGATTGCTTAAATGCCATTTGAGAACTATTTGTTATTGTAGTATATATGTACATAATGTATATTCACTCTTAAATGAGTAGATAGATCCAATATGATCGTGATTTGTTCTCATGTCGAACGTGCTAGTTTAAAAATTCAGCTCGTATTCGGCGATGGAAGGAAACTTTGAGTAGAAACTTGCACGTCTCAGGAAAGATTCTAAGACATGTTTAGTTCTAATCTGACATGAAGTGGCATTTGGTGTGAACTCGAAAGGTTTTTCTAAAGAAATATAGAAACGGTCGATTTAGTAAGCTTGGAAACAATGGAATTTAATATATAGTAGTTAATCAATCAATATTTTTTCTTCCAAATTTAGAAAACAGATTTTAGTACTGATGCTAGAGAGAGAAAAAAAGAAACCAAAAAAATTAAGACAGAAAGTTTAGTGTTTAAGACAACTATCGCTATCCCAATATTGACGCGTATTTCTGCATGGTTTCAAAATAAGTACATTATAGGCGGTCAAAAATAAAATATAGACACTAATACCAAGAGTATCAGACATTTATTCGACTGTTTCAACTGTTAGAATCATATCATGATAGCCTATATGACAATTGCAAGAGAAACTATTTTACCTAATAGCTGACGTGACGTGACGTCAGATAGTCATGTCGATTCCACCGGCACTCGTGCACGTAAATCTGTGCTAGAACAATGACAGATTTGTTACATTTAGCTTTGTACTTATCAGAATTTGAAAGTGTAATACCACCTGATGAGCGTGTTATTTTATTAAAATAATATTTAAATAAATCATTTGATATAGTATATTAGAAATAACAGCAACACCTCTTAGTCCAAGTAGAGCTAGAAACATCATTTCTGATAATTCGGTCGAAGTTATGCTATTCTGAAATTTAACCGAACGCTATAATTATATTCGTTGTTTACGGATCTAGAAATCGAATAGAATATATTTAAAATATTACGGTTTAAGAAATTTAAAAAATAATCCCATTAATCATTTCGTTCATTGATTCCCTTTCTTTCTAAGTCTTTGACGGACGATGTTTAAATAGAGGGAACAAAATTATATTTGAAGTTATTTATTATTTAATTTATCTGTGTTACAGAAAACCTATAGCAAGCCAATCAACTCAGGAAAAGAAGAAGCCGGAGCAGAAGAATTACGGCGCCTGGGGGCCCACATTCAAGGACAAGAAAACTTTTGTCGACATGCATATCTGCTGAACCAACGGCACCATCACCGCTTAACATAACGTCTCTTGCTACCAAAATGTCATCGTATAATATACTTATTCAATAAATAGCATGTAACCTTTGTGCCGTTTTAGCTTTTCACTTCTCTTCTCTTCTACGGTTTAGGGTATCTCGCGTACTAACAATCCTGTATTATTTTAACAATTAAAGCATCATCATAAGCATCAGATTTTTTGTTATAACCTAAAGATATACGACTGAATTTTTTTATATTTTATTAATTAAACTAAAATTAGATATTATAATTTTTTATTATTTATTGCTTTTGAAACAAGGTAGACAGTCTATGTGAATTTAAAGCTTTTAATACTAAAAAAAGTTTAATCTTTGCTAGTCGACAATAAAAGTTTCATCATACAAAGTCATTTAAAATGAAAAAAAAAAATGAAGATTCTTTAATGAGAAAAGTTTAATGGTATCACGATAGTTTTAACTTTTACAATGGTTGGCTGTCTGTAAAAATACACGAAAATCGTGTTCGTTTGCAATTAGGTGCTTCTTAAAAAGTAAAAATTATTAAAACGAATTTTTCTCAACCTAGATATGTGTGCACTGCGGTATTTTTGGTTTAACTGTAGGTACTGCAGAGGCTGGTATAAAAATAATTGATAAAAAGTTTATAGTTTGTATTTCTATAATATATTAAGTGAAAAAATATTATTATTACTCTTATTCTGTTACTATGAATGAAATAACTTCGGTTTTCAGGAGTAATAGAAGGAATTTGAAGCATTTAATACAATTTTTATTTAAATGTTTCAGTTTTTGAATATGGGAACTTTTTCAAATTTCGAAGAATTACTTTGTAATTTACTAAGAATACTACTATATTATATTATAGAAGGAACGTGACTATATGTAACATGTTAAAAAAATCTCTATTTTATGCTCTGCAATATTTTAATCCTTGTTTTTCAGTGAAAACTTTCTTGTGATCAACAAATGAATGCCAATTTTTGCTATTTCGCTTCTATGTTAAAAATTAGAGAGCGTATTTTGCTACTGTGATTTGCATTATTGACTACGAAATTGTCTTAGGCAGAATATTGGTCTGTTCTGAACGTGATGGTTGACACAGAGTGCACCAGAAATATATAATCTGATAGAAATTTATAATGTAAGACATTTCCACCTGCTGGTAGATGATTAACGTAGTTTATAGACGCCGCGATGGCGTAACGGTTACAGCCTCATGGTACAGGTACAATCCATATTGTACCTGTTGCGTTTGCGGCTGCGGGTACGATCCCCGCACATGACAAACATTTGTATTGGCCATACAGGTGTTTGCCGTGGTCTGGGTGTTTGTGCAGTCCTTGTGGGTCTCCCCATTATGCCTCGGAGAGCACGTTAAGCCGTCGGTCCCGGTTGTTATCATGTACACCTGATGGCGATCGTTACTCGTAGTAGGGAATATATCCGCCAACTCGCATTGGAGCAGCGTGGTAGATTAAGCTCTGATCCTTCTCCTACATGAGGAAAGAGGCCTATGCCCAGTAGTGGGATATTACAGGCTGAAGCGAAGTTTATAGATGTCTGCAACGCCAGAAGCATCACAAGTGTGTTGGCGTCCCTATTTCCCCCAGGAGCTCTGGTCACCTAACTCACCAACAGGAGTACAACCCTGTTTGAAAGCAGTATTATTTAGCTGTTATCTACCTAGCCTACCTACCTAGCTACCCCAGTCGGGCTGCTCCATATTTTGGGCAGGAAATTTCATGCTGTGCCCAACCTACTAAACATATGTAAATTTCTTTATGTGGAAGGACTACTACATTTGGTTTGGGATTCCTGGTGACACTCTCATATTGGTTAGACCTTAGGAAATCTCAATAGAACGTTCAATGATCTTAAAAAAAATAAATAATCAGTTGCATACAATAGTAATTACGCTCGACTCGCTAAGGTAAAATTTTGATCATATATTATTTTGTTCCTACTAGCAATGGTTGAGAACTATATTCTTAACTATTCTTTGACGGTTCGCAGGAAAGTGGACATAAGGTGCCAATCAAACCACTAATTGCAAATTCATGCGACGTTTCGATCCTTTATTGGACCATCATCAGGCATCTACAATACATACAAACATTGAAGAAAGCTGTACAACTAATTAATCCATACAACAACAAAACAAAATTGTTGTTGAATGTTACAACATTACACATTATTTTCGACTAGTATTTAATCTAGTTTCAAGAAAGAGGAAAATCGCAGAATCTACCCTAGTTTAACGCCATCCGAAATACTTTGCGTCACCTTGTTGTTCGTAATTCCTGAGGGCCTGAATACTAAATTCTTCAAATAGTGTATTTCGTCTGTATCGATCTATTATTTCAAGTTTAGCTCACTAATACGGCCCACATTAGATGGCTAATCTTGAAGATTCGTTAGGTGATCGAATGAGAAATTAAAAAAATTCGTCTTTGAGTCGGTTATTTGTATCGTCTTTGAGTCGGCTGTTATCATTAAGTTCCTCACCTTAGAAATAGATGACTGTGTGTGTATGTTTAATATATTTACATATTTATTGTTATTTGTATTATGTGTCCGCTCTGATGCCTACATGGGAAAAGAAACCTATGTCCAGCAGTGGGATATTAAATTGTATTTGTCACACAGGTACCAACTAAATTGAGCTATTATCTCGTGTCTCATTTGAGCTAAATACATTAGTCAAAATAATAGAAAATTATTTATATTTTATTCACATTTTTGTGCAAGCACCTTTAATAATATTGGTAGTAGAACTACACTATCTAAACAACGCATCCGCAAAGCAAATATATTGAACATACGGTTTGAAAAATCCAAGGTAATCCTCTGTCATTCAAAGTGAGATTGATCGCTTATGTAAGCTACCGTTTATGCAATCATTTGATTTTCTAAATCACACACAAGTCCTGCATTTGTAGGTAGGTATATGATGTTTTGTCTTTGTGAGCGCCTCGTTAACCTAAAAATACACAATGAGACAAAGATGTAGCCCATGAGAGTTGTTTCTTAATTATTACGGTGGCGCTGGCTTGAAACATTTCAATGTGTGAAAAATTATTTTCTGATAACGTAATTTTTGAGAGTTCGGTGAAATCAATACCGTTTTGTTGGTTAAGATAGTATACAAACCTTTTATATATATATGAATGTTTTAGATCCTTATGCATAAATTTAGTATGATTATACCCATATTATTTTGATTTTATATGCATGTATAGGTCTGTATATTTACGAGTTTCAATCGGCTGTACATTGTGTAATTTGGCAAAATTAAAGTTTTATCTTACTAAAGTATTGAAAATGGTTTCATGGCATACTAAAAAGAAAATCGTTCTTAGCTACGTATCCAATATCTAAAGTTTTTGCCGCTAACTATTTTAGTTGAAACAAAGTTAATCAGAACAACAAACTGCAAGAAATTTGGTTATTGTTTAGTATTATGCAGCAAATTTTCATGTTACTTAATCTATACAAACAAATAAAATTGGAGTGTCTGTTTGTAATATTAAAATAACCACTTTTTACATATGGATGTATACACGGTACGTATACCAAAATAACATTTTTTACAATTTTTGTCAGTCTGTCTGTCTGTCTGTGTGTCTGTCTGTCTGTCTGTTTGTTCCAGCTAATCTCTGAAACGACTGAACCGAATTTGACAGGACTTTCACTGGCAGATACTTAATGTAAAAAGGAGTAACTTAGGCTACTTTTATTTTAGGAATTTATTTATTTTTTTACTCTGCGGAATGAACAATAAATTTTAAGTGGATTTACACGTGGAAAAAGTCGCGGGAACAGCTAGTTTTAAATATTTTAATGTTTGGGTTTTATTCTATTTTATTTTTTATGTTCATCATACAAGAAAGCAATTTAAATGATAATTTAAATAGTTCATGTAAATATAAATTCCTTTCTTAATTTTATCATTATAAATGAATACAGCAATTTAATTTGAAGTTTTGGGGGTACGATGGTATATGGTATGAAATTCTCGTGCGCCATCGCAAAGGGAAGATCCTCCGACCAGACGATTATTGTGTCTGGTGGGCTACCGCCCCGACGGTCGCTGTCGGGTTCTTGTATATATACTCAATCACTTTGATAACTTTGATAGCGCGATGTAAGATAATTTGTTTTCTCTAGTTTTTATATGTCGCAAGATAGATGTTGCTACAAAGTTATGCAAAGCCTAAGTATGAGGGTACAAAGAGATTCGCACTAACACGTGCAAATCTTTACGTATTAACAACGCCTGTGTCAAGTATCTTGTTTGCGTCATGTCGTCAGTTGGACTAACAATTATTACTACCTAAGCGAACTATCGAGCCTAGCCTAGCAAAATGTTTACGCTAATTCAAGGAACAATATCGATGGAAATAATATAAACATAAATCATCACGTCACACACATAACATCGATTTTAAAGTTGTATTTTTATATATTGGGTTGTTAAAAAGTTACTTTAAATAATTAAATTAATTTGCTTAAATGAACATTAGTTTCCTATTTCCAAGCTAAGCTTCAATATTTAGTAATATGAAATGAAATAAATATGTAGTATAAATATGATGTATACACATCTATAAATATTAATTAACTTACATAGACGCCTTATAAAACTACTATATTACTTCAGTAAGTATTTTAGAATACGTAAGGCTATTCATAATTTTTAATTCAGGAATGAATATAGAGCTTGACGTTTTCCTCTTTGTATAAGCGTACATGTTTGATCATTAATCGGAGGCTTTCAGTGGAAGAGTGTTTGTCACAAAGCATACGTATAATGATGGTTCGTTTGAAATATCTCTATTGAGGTTTTTTTTAGTTTATGAAGTAATATAAACTGTAGCGAATGCTAATTTGAATGGAGCCAGACTTCTTATGGAAAATTTATGAAGATATATTTTTATGAAAATTGGGAATATTTTTTTCTGGGTGTATTAGATTTATTTGAATAAGGAAGTAGAAAATTTTTTTAAAGGATATTTCAATTAACATATATAGAATTATATTTTACTAGCGAACCGCCTTCTCTCCGTACGGGTGCAATGCTGATAATAAATATAAAATATAAAATAAATATAATATAAGCGCAAAAAATGTGTTTATTTACGACATCACATTAGAAACCTCTTAAACTATCAGTGTTTCTCCTCTATATTATGCATATATTATACATATAAGCCTTCCTCTGGAATCAATATATTTACTGAAGAAAACCGCATCAAAATCCGTTGCGTAGTTTTAAAGATCTAAGCATAGAGACAGCGGGAAACAACTTTGTATTATACTATATAGTGATAGTATTGTACACTTTTTGGAACGAAGTTCCTTACGGCAGGCTTGACATTTGGCTGGACGACCGAACTGAAAAAATGTGATACTAAAACCGTAAGAAAAATATATAACGGTAGTGACGTAATATCAGTCACACGACTGTATAATATGACGTTTGTAAAACTAAAATATTACTAGTAAACTTTTTAAAATTATTTATGTAATTTTATACTGTCGACAAAAATAAATAAAGAGATATGTTTTTTTATTTCACTTAATAGTTTGGATTACTATTATAATAATAATAATTATTATTTTGTTTGATTTATTTTATTTTACGGTATTTGTTATTTTCTAAAATACTAAATTTCCTAAATACTTTTATGTACTTAATTAAAAACCAATCAACAAAATTAAAAAAAATCAAGAACTAGAAAATATATAAAAAATTCAACATTTTTTTTTTCAAATTGTGTTGCTTCTATACTATCCGAAGGAACTTCGTTCCTACCTGGTGTCACATGACACCACATAATTTTGTTTTTAGTTTTTGTCCCCCATTAGCAGACGAGAAAAGAATTATGAATAAAGCGTTCCTATGCTTGTATAATATAAGTCATAAGTCTCTTATAATCTTTTCTTTGTGTTAAATTCCGTGACGACTCCATTCTTAATACTAGCAACGTAAAATAAAGACAAAGTAAAGACATTTGTCTTTATCATACTCTGGTACATCTGTAATCTTCCAATTATATTGATAAATAGTTATAAAACAAGTTGTATAAACTTTTTTCGAAATAAAGCATACGAAAATTTTATTTACGCCCAAAATAGCAATAAATCACAGACCGATAATAAACAAGTCAATATTAAATCAGAGATATATTGAGTGATTTGTAGATATATTTTCATGCAACGGGCAAATTTATATAATATTTTTTGATAGCCTTTAAACAATTCAATCAAGACTTCTTTGAATTTTTTTTAATAATAACAACGAAAAATATTTGTTTTGTTCTCGTGGTATAATATTGGTAAAATATGAAGAAAAAAAAAAACAATAAATCGACTAATTACAAGTGGAAATTATTATGAAATAACGCAACTTATGTCAGTCAATACATACATATGCATAGAGCCATTAATAATTTTCATACGTGACATCGAATATGCGGATAAATCTTGTTCCTGCAAGAATATCATTGGTTTGTGTCATCATCAGTGATGTGTGTATGTGTGTATCTTATTATCCAGGTTTTATAATTACACTATATTATTAAAATAATGAGGGTTATAAGGAGTTATTTACTAAGCATGGAAGTAATCGGTCTAATTCTGAATGCACCTCTTATACATATTGAAAAAAAAAACTGTTTTTTTTTGCAATAATTTATGAAATTTTAAATAACTTTAATCACTTATTTTCTTAAGGGCTGTGTAAATGCTGGACAGTGAGCGCTGTACCGTAATATATTTTCAAATTTTTTACTTCGTAATTTAAAAATCGTTACTCATAACTAAAAATAAGTTAAAAGTACTCCAATCTGTTTAAAAAATCGTTACATGGTTACTGTTGAAGGAAAATATCTTATGACATTTTATATGTTGGAGAAAGGTTAAAATATATTCAGTTGTAATTCGAATTATTACATATCTTCTGTAGCAAAATAACCCGACTCTTTAAGTAAGATTTTATTAAAACGTCGTACAAAAGCTGACCCTTATATTTGCAGTTTGTGGACCGGAGCTGTTATTGACATTTATACCTACATAGAGAGTTAAAATAGTGGTTAATACTGCCCATTCTTGCATTTAGGAAATCGGGTTTCTCAAAGTATTAGTTTACATAAAGTAACTTTAAAAGCTGTACATTCTTTGGTTTGGTTAAAAATTAACAATAAACAGATCAAATGATATACCAAAATAGGATTCAAAATCAAAGGAGAGCGCTTGACAGGTTATTTTATTGAATTGAAAACTACTAGATCTTTTTTTTTTAAAACAAAGAGTGCTTTGACTTGAATCCTAAACGTATTTTTTAAAATCAATTACAAGCCTCGAATACGAACTGTTTTATTATTCAATTACAAGCGAGCATAAATGAAAAGGATTGGATTGAAAATCGTTTGACGTGAATACCATCAAGTCAGGTAATGTCAGAAGTAGGTTTTTGTTATATATTTGATTGGAATTGGAGATAATTGGTTTGAGATAACTTTGTGGTTTATAAAAGTAGTTAGGAATATCGGCTTTGTCTATGCTTCGTGCAAGCAAAGATACTTATGTGAATTAGTATAGGCAATGATTAGATCAACGTCTGCGGGGTTTTCATCGATTTAAAAAAGGAGTTTTTATATGTCATTGATTCTTTTTTTTATATCAGATGATATTTACAAATGAAACCGATTTAAAATATTACCTTAGACATTTTAGACTGCTAGAACAAATGGTCTTTAAGATCAGAAACTACAGACACATATGATTAAAAAAGGTTTAATTATATTTTTTTTCGAAAAAAATTTCTTCCAGCTATTGGTATCTGTGAATAATTAATTCTTATTTTTTATTTAACGTCGAAATGTTTTTTAAGAGGATTATTATAGCTCACGTAACGCAATGTAAAATTATGTATTTCTCGCGTAATGAGGTTTTATGCTTTTAATATTTTACAGTTTCGTATATTGCTGCAGTTACAAATAATATTTACTAACAATTTTTAAATCACAATTTGTTTCTATGTTTCTATTTTTGAATATAGGTATATATAACTCAGAGAAGTATTGATTAAATACAAGTTAATTTTGGCAATTTGAAAACCAGAATTTTATAACTTTGTGGTTTTTGTATATTAGTGGATTTCACCAATCTCTATTATAATAACTTTTTTGGTTGCCGTTATATAATAAAACAAGAAAATATGTGTAGATATCGTCTTTTATAGAAAGCAAACGAATATCAACTAACTTAGTTTACATAATTTATACATAGATAGGACTTGTAGCCCCTTGACGATTTTCTAATTGGATCCAAAATTCGTCACTTAATCTTCTTCATTTTATATTCTGTTTGTGAAGGGCCAGAAATCGTTATTTTCATTTCATAGTTTAAACATAAATAATCTATTTTAAATCAGTAAAGTTCTTCTCAGAATTGCTTTTATTAGATTTGATTTCACACTCAATATTTTTTAAATGACGCGTGGATAGAGAATGGAGACTATTCAGTTTGGTTGAGAATTCAAACTTAATAAAGTTTTGAATTTAAAGTAGCTTGAAAACGCGTTAGTGCAGCCTTCATAGCACTGTATGTTGTCCTAGCGGTCGCGGGTTCGATTTCGCTCATGACAAACCTTTGTATTTTTCTATATATATGTTTGTCGTGATCTGGGCGTTTGTGCTTGTGTATTGTGTGTTCCCGAACTCCCGACACGGGAGAAAATCCCACTGGGGACTGTTGAGTTTGAAGCGTTTATTATTATTAGTTCTAATAATTATAAATCTATAACCTATCATGACAATAAGTTTTCATTTTCATTTTATGTTAGAACTATGTTAAGTAAATGAAACACAATAAACTAACACATGAATATGAACATAATTTTGACTCGTAACTACTGATTTTTGCTTTTAAGAAAACGAGATCCCCAACAGTTAACCACATGATGACATTGTGTCGGTTTTAGAAAACCAAACACCGATTTATAAATTACATACAGATATAAAAAATGTTAATAAAATGGTGTCCTTCCATTTAACCGCGATATCAAAATCGATATTATAATCTAAATATACAACGTACTTGGCCTAAGGCTTTAATAAAAAACTAGTGCTCGCCCAGAGGTCGAATACTGGCCATAATTAAAAATTTAAATTAAAGAAAACCAAAAAATTACGAAAATAAAGAACCTTTTTTATTTTTCAATTTGACTACAGACTTTGACAATCAACAAAAGAGTATATTATGCGTGTGTGTCAAATACATGGTAGTGTGTGTAATGTTTTTTAAATTAATCTATAATCTATAATATATATAAAAGCGAAAGGTCACTCACTCATCACGAAATCTCCGAAACTATAACACCTACAAACTTGAAATTTGGCAGGTAGGCTCCTTATAAGACGTAGGCATCCGCTAAGAACGGATTTTACGAAATTCGACCCCTAAGGGGGTAAAACGAGGGTTGGAAGTTTCTATGAAAGTCCTATGTTTTTGAAGTAAGAGACTTGAAATTTAAAATGTAAGCTCTATAGATGGTGAAAAGGTGTCCAAATTATGTATCTTTAGAAATTAACTCCCTTTTGGGATTAAAACGGGGGATAGTAAGTTGACTCACTCATAACGAAATTTCCGAAACTATAACATCTATAAGCTTGAAATTTGGCAGGTAGGCTCCTTATAAGGCGTCAACATCCGCTGAGAATGAATTTTACGAAACTTGATCCCTAAGGGGGTAAAACGGGGGTTGAAAGTTTGTATGAAACTCCCATGTTTTTGAAGTAAGAGACTTGAAATTTAAAATGTATGCCTTATAGATGATGAGAAGGTGTCCAAATAATGTATCTTTAGAAATCAACTCCCTTTTGGGGTTAAAGCGGGGGATGGTAGGTTGACTCACTCATCACGAAATCTCCGAAACTATAACACCTACAAACTTGAAATTTGGCAGGAAGGCTCCTTATAGAGCGTAGACATCCGCTTAGAACGGATTTTACGAAATTCGACCCTAAGGGGGTAAAACGCGGGTTGGAAGTTTGTGTGAAAGTCCTATGTTTTTGAAGTAGGAGACTTGAAATTTAAAATATATGCCTTATAGATGATGAAAAGGTGTCCAAATAATGTGTCTTTAGAAATCGACTCCCTTTGGGGTTAAAACGGGGGATGGTAGGTTTATTCACTCATCACGAACTCTCCGAAACTATAACACCTACAAACTTGAAATTTGACAGATAGGCCCTTTTAGGGCGTAAACGTTCGCTAAGAACGGATTTTATGAAATTCAACCCCTAAGGGGGTAAAACGGGGGCTGGAAGTTTGTATGAAAGTCCTATGTTTTTGAAGTAAGAGACTTGAAATTTAAAATGTACGCTCTTTAGATGGTGAGAAGGTGTCCAAATAATGTATCTTTAGAAACCAACTCCTTTTTGGGGTTAAAACGGGGGATGGTAGGTTGACTCCCTCATCACGAAATCTCTGAAACTATAACAGCTACAAACTTGAAATTTGGGAAGTAGGTTCTTTATAGGGCGTAAACATCCGCTAAGAGCTGATTTTATGAAACTCAACCCTTAAAGGGATAAAACGGGGGTTGGAAGTTTGTATGAAAGTCTTATGTTTTTGAAGTAAGAGACTTGAAATTTAAAATGTATGCTCTATAGATGATGAGGAGGTGTCCAAATAATGCATCGTAATCTATATATATAAAAGAGAAAGGTCACTGACTCACTCATCACGAGAACTCAAAAACCGCTGGATGGTCTATTCATCCAGGTTGGACAAAGATAAAGTTTGGCAGGGAGGTAGATTATAGTTAGCAGACGTCCGCTAAGAACGGATTTTACGATATTCCATCGCTAAGGGGGTTTAATTGGGGTTGGTAGTTTTTATGAAACATATACAGCCTGAAAATAAAACCAAAAATGTAGTGTATAGAGAGGTTTTATAAAAATAACTATTAAATTATACTAAATTGTGCCTTTTAAAAAGTTACTCAGTTTGATAAGCATTTCAAGTGAATGAAATAAAAAAAATATTTGCGTTAAACATCTTGATAGTAATGCATATCTTCATAACCACGCGAACGTAGTCGCAGGCAATAGTTAGTGTATTATAACAATAAGTCCCCAAAAGTGTATGTGATCGATTCCCTCAAAATTTACTGAACGGCTTTTTATGCGGTTTTACCAATGGAGAGAGGGCTTCAAGAGGAAGGTTTACGAAACGACTAAGCCGATTTTGATGAGATTTTGAGTTTCACTGGAAGTTTGCCGGGAAAACTTTGTGACTCACTGATTTAAACGCGGGCGAAGCCGCGGGCACAGCTAGTTTATTATATTTTTAAGCATAATTTAAAAAAAATATTAGCATTCTGCATTCTTTTTCTGTATAAACTTTAAGTGTACGAAATTTCACACTCCTCCGTCCGCACAATTTTCGTAAAAAGGGGTACAAACGTTTTTGCTTCACGTATTAATATACAGATAATGAACCTAAATGGTAAACAATTATTATTTATAAAATTACCGCTGTGTGTATCGTGGTGTCATATCAATGATTGAGTTACCCGAGTGTTACTAGTAAGTCGGTTATTTATAGCCATTTCTTCTTGTCTTCTCAACTTTTTTTTCAAATTGTATCGATTTAAATTTTATTCACGTATAATGTCGGCTATGGTAACCTTCGATGTATCTGTGAGGGACGCCAGTTTTATAACAAGTACTATAGACCACTGAAAAGTCTTTATATTATGTTGTACCTTTAGCTTCTATTATTACTTGGCTTTGATTTTTATATAATATGAATTAATCATAAAATAGTAACGAAGTGAAATACTACATGTCTACGACAAATCAGATGAATGATGAGATAAACTGTAAGACGTATATTCGCAAACGACCAACAACATATAATTTCTAAGTTTTTAATTCTTTCAATGGTTTCATTTTAAAGTGCGAGTTTTCAAATAGGTAATCAAATCTGTAATATTATAAAATATAATCAATCTGTAATAATATAAAATAATATTCAAACTTATAAAATATTACAATCAAAATAATAAATGTTACACAAACGTTGCAATACTGTTTGCTCTTACCAGAACATCTGAAAACTGAAGATGGTAAGAACCCTGCCAACCGATATTCAGTTTTATTCCTATGTCGTAATGATTAAAATCCATTGCTTAGACAATTTAATAAGATTGTTTTGCCTAGTGAGCCTGAAATTTCAAAGAAAATAATATTATTTGGATAAGATTATTTGGTTACTTACATTGTTCATTTTTATATCAAATCTCTATATCTTTTACGTTTCCAAAAGATAGATGTCAGGCCAAGATATTTGTTGTTTACACGTTCCTACTTAACGGTAACGGTACGGTACGGTAACCGTACGTTTAACCTTAAACTCTGTAGTTTTGTATGTAGTATGCTTTTGTTTCGGAAATCCTGCCTTTATTAGGAACATCGCCTAGGTTATCGAGCACCACTTTGGAGTGAATATCTACATTAACTACGTTAACGCTATTGTGATTAGGAACACTACTGCAATAAAGAATTTTACCGTGATTAGGAACTCTACCGTCATTAGAAACTTCACTATAGCTCTAAAAAACCTGCTTGCATAACATTGTAGTATTGAGTAAACTATCATATATAGGAACTCCACCGAACTTGTTTGCATGGTAATATTATTATTTTATTTTTAAATCGATGTTACAGAACTTGAGTTTAAATTGTAATTATGGTGAATAGTTAAAAAAGAATCGATCGTTAGTTGTTTCGTAAGTGAATTCTTTGACGTAAAATTTTTAAAGTTAAGGAAGACTGACTTTTCTGTATATATTTGATTAGAAGCATTGCAGTAGTCACAAAAACAGGCGACCCGATCACATGACAAAAATATGTGTAATCTATACAAATAAATAAAATTGAAGTGTCTGTTTGTAATGTTAAAATAGCCGTTTTTTAATAAATGCATATTGATGTACTCGTATAATTATATGGTACATATACTAAATTGCATTTTTAAATTTTTGTCTGTGTTTGTTTCGGCTAATCTCTGAAACGGCTGGACCCATTTTGACGGCACTTTCACTGGCACTTCACTGATGTAATAAGGTGTAAATTAGGCTACTTTTATTTTAGAAATTTACTTATTTTTATAACGCTGCGAATTGAAAAATAATTTTTTTATTAAATTCCACGCGGACGAAGTCGCGGGCACAGCTAGTCTATAAATATATTGGTTGTACTCTATATCTTGTCCAACCGTTTTTCTTTCTGACAGCTCACGTTTATAAATTACAGTTTTTTTTTTTTTTCTAGGAATAATGTACTATAAAACTCTACAGTAATGTCGTACTTTATTGACGGGTAGTGAAGTGCCCTGTGCATAACAAACAACCAAAGACTAGTCCTTAAAATACCACAAATCGCTCATATGATACAAATAATTTGACGTCATGTAATTATTCTTTTTAAAAAAATTAATAAAAAAAGGAAATATAATTATACCTATGACTCCAAGATTTATTATTTGCAAGGAATTAAGTGGAAATTTTGGAATTTAATTTCAAACCAAGAGTAAAAAACAATAACTCTGTTCATTCATTTTTTTTGACGGCTGCCTTAAGGTGTAACTATGCACGCGTTAGTGAAATTTAACTTTGAAATGCGTAGTTAATAAATTCTAAATCAAGTTTATATCAAGTTATGAGCAAATATACTTGGAAAATCACATACCTACCTACTTATTTATTTAACAAACTAGCTACGTCATTGGGTATACAAATAAAATAAGTAAAATGATTAAATAGCCTAACAAAATAACTGTTAAACGAAAAATTAATATTTTTAAACTAAAATATTTCATTGATTGAAAATTCTTCTTAAATAAAATCAATTATTATTTCAAAATCGAATTAGTTACGTGTGATGGAGTCACTAATTTCAAATTTTTTTGAACTGTCAAAAAGAAAATAAACGATGGACTCAGTATAGGTCCTTTATATGGTCGCTTATTGTGAATGTTTCTGGACCCCCAACACGGACTTTACATTCTAAGAGGAGGGGCGGGGCTTGAAAGTTCAAAATTTATTATTTTTATTTATAAGTAGATTTTTATATCTTTATTGTAGACTGTGAAGCTTACTACAATATATATTGGTGAAAGCCACATCTAAATCGGATGAGCCGTTTCTGAGATTAGCGTGCACAAACGTACAGACAAACAGACAAAAATTCTATCAATAATTATTTTGAGGTCCAAGGTCAAAAGGTCCCAATAATATTTTTTTTTATATATTTTTCATGCACAAACAGTATGTAATAAGGTGTTACATTTTTATTACGTGTATTGATTTTTTAAAATAAGTTGAATTTTTAATCCCATTAAAAGCAAAAACCAGACTGAGAAAGTTTTTACATTTTTTAACTTGATATCTCTACAGCAATTGGTTTAACTATTTACATATGAAACAAGGTAGTGAATTTTTTATTTAATGGTTTTAGGAACGTTTTTTCAACACGATTACCTAAAAGCGTATCGTAGTATAAAAACAATGTTGTCGTTTTACGTTATTTATTTCTTTACAAATAAAGGCTTGTAATCTTAGGTAGGGCACAACAGGAAATGTCCTGCTCAAAATATGGAGCTGCCCGACTGGGGAAGTACCTCGACTTTACAGAAGATCACAGCTAAATAATACTGCTTTCAAGCAGTGCTGTGTTCCTGTTGATGAGTGTGGTGACCAGAGCTCCTTGGGGGAATTGGGGGTAGGGTCGGCAACGCGCTTGCTTGTTTCGGTTGTTGCAAGCGTCTATAAGCTACGGTAATTCTTTACCACTTACCGGTGAGCCGTGTTTGCCGACCTAGTTCTATAAAAAAGATTCTATTCAGAAAGAGTCAGAAGTCTCAAAGTTTAATTATTATTAATTTATTAAAAACATTTAATGAACTTTTGTATTCAAACAAAAAATGCGTACTAGCTTAGCAAACGTACAATTAGGAATGAAGTTTAGGAATTTTGATAAGGCCAGTATTTCAGGAATCTTATTTACTGGTTTATCAAAAATTTTGCAGTTAGTTTTGCTTGTTAGAACAAAAAATACAATGATATTATATATTTTCATATATTTTTGATAAATATTTTTTTTTACATGAATAAAATAATACAGATCTGTTTTTGGACACGCATCACCGAAAAACGACTGGATGGATTTCAAACGATTGTTCTAAAACATTGCTTGGCTACAAAGTTTTCACAAAGCAAATTCCCTTATTCGTAAAGCAGACAAATCGAAAAATTTTATCTTCTTCTTATAAATCTTAATTTATCTGAAAAAAAAACCCTGTATAATGAAAAGCCAAAAAAATTAAAAGATATCATTATTTTAGCTCTGATAAAAAACACTAAAATTATTTCAAAATAATGTTTTCAATTTTCATATTATATCAAACTATCTATCTCCTTTATTATCTTTTGCGCTTAACAAAGTATTTAGCGATTCATTTTTATGTATCGTTTTTAACGTCTTTTTGTTGTTAACGGGACCCTGAGTAAGTTCCAAACGCATTGTCCCGCATTGAAGTGCAGCTTTCCCGCGTGCTATCGACCGTAGTGCGGGAAGCACGGGCATTGCGCGCGCACTGACGCCACTAATATCGTGCCTCGGGTTCGTATGCAATGGATTTTGAACCACCGGTGCAATTTAATTACTTATTATTTTTTAATTTGTAAATGAGGTTTTAATAAAACAATTTATTAAACCGCATAAAATCAATAAATTAATTTAATCAATCCTAAACGATTAAAGCTGCTATTTTTACTTTGGAGTCAGTTTAAAATGTTTTATAACTTCGTAATTTAATTATCAATAAATGTCATTAATATAAATATTGATGATTATCGGTTAATGTTTTTTTATTATTTGAAGACTAACAGAATTCGTTATCAGCTAGGTAACAAAACAAAATTATACATCTTGAATTATTATTGGACAAACATATCCCTAAAAGCGAATACAAAAGTTAAGTATACATAGATATTGCATACAATTTAAAGTTAGTCACAAACGTATAGATACAATTTATTTGTCAATCTGTGCAATTGTATGATTTATTGAGCTTGCAACATACAACTAGCTAGACGTGGGTCTCTCTCTATATAATGTTAATCCACCACGCTGCTTTTATGCAACAATTGCTGTGTGGTTACGGCATTAAGAATATAGCCACCTTCTCTCTTCCCGTGGTTGTTGTAAGAGGCGACTAAGGGATAGCACAGTTACACTACCTCCTTGGAACTTAAAAAGCAGACCGATGGCGGGATAGCCATCCAACTGCTGGCTTTGAAATACACAGGTCGAAGACGGGCAGCAGCGTCTACGGTGCGACAAAGCCAGCCCTGCGGTCACCAATCCGTCTGCCTAGCGTGGTGAGTATGGGCAGAACACATGAGTTCGCGCCAGTTTGGCGTGAACTTATGGAGGTCTATGTTCAGCAGTGGACTGTGATAGGCTGAAATGCTGATGATGATGACACTACCTTTCGATTAAAATAAAAATCATTGAAATCAGTCCATACAGTCAAAAGGTCTGAGGTAACATAAACAAAATACAATTGAATTGAGAACCTCCCCTTCTTTTAGAAATCAGTTAAAAACAATTTCAAATGACCTTATTTTATAAATTAGTATGTACACTTATAATGTATTATTTAATATATGTTTTAATTTTGAGACGGGCATGATGATATATAAGTGTTCTTTTTCCTCATAGAAACAAATTCACATTTATATTGGTAGTAAAACAAAATGACAGCCGCGAGATTTGAATCTGCGCATGCAATAAAAAAGTTATATGTGCTTAAACATCAGAGTTATACTGACTAGCTAAACAGAGTATTTAAATTTTTATTTACGTTTAGTTTTTAAAAATATTTATGCATGGGCGTAAAAGTTTCTTACGCACGCTTGACTAGGGGAGTAAGCTGGTGAATGCGTGACGAGAGCGTTACGAAACGTGTGATCAGGCGAGAACGGCATTTGAGAGGGAGATATAAGTTAGTGAAGATGAAAAGTTTTACTTTAGTCGAGTGGTCTAAAGCACACTCGTTTTTATTTATTTATGTAGGTAGACAAAAATGAAAAGTAATTAAAATGAAAACGTTTGTTTTAATATTTATAATAACTTATATAGGATGTTAAGCGTGATTTATTGTTAATATTACTATATGAATTTTATTTACTTTTAATATTTGTATTTAAAATTTTACGACGCGTTCGATTCGAGTACGTATTTGTGTTTATACAAATATTTTTATATCTCTCTAGCGAGCTTCGTAGAGTATGTTAAGCTGTTGGTCAATGGAGCGCCGTGGGGAA
This sequence comes from Melitaea cinxia, assembly GCF_905220565.1. NCBI lineage: Eukaryota > Metazoa > Arthropoda > Insecta > Lepidoptera > Nymphalidae > Melitaea > Melitaea cinxia. The sequence goes on along the minus strand of NC_059405.1, from coordinate 2,543,273 downwards.
AGAGGAATCCACTGCTGGGCAAAGCCTCTTTCCCCATGCAGGGGAAATACTATACTACAACTGAATCGTGATCGATCTTTAAAATATTTTTTCCTTTGTGTGTCAAATAATTAATGAATATTTTTAATTCCAAAATTTATATTTTTCATAAAAGGAATCACGAACTTAGTCAAAGTAAACAACAACAACTGTCCTTGAAAGTGAAATATTACTTTGGACGTAGGAACAACGGAAAATGCAAAGTAAAATTTTGAGCATTTCAATTTAGTAAAATGTATTTAATACGTATAATTTAGAAAGGGAAATATCTCAGTTATTGGCACAACTATTCTTCCACTTAAGAAAAATAAAATCATAACACATATATAAACTCCTTTGAACTAGAGACAAAACTATTTTTTTTTCAAGAATGCTATATATAATATTACCTTCACCCCGAGTAGTGTAGAGTATATAAAAATAAAGTTTGTGTAACAAACAGATGATAAGTCATTCTGTTATTATATAGAATAAGAAATGTTCGAATTTTAACGATTCGTATGCAAAACGTATCGTTTTTTATAGGTACCGGATATAAGTTGTGATCATCAGTTGATATCGTTTGTGGAGAATATTGACAGTAGGCTTTATCAATAAGACCTCATGCTAGCTACGGCGCTGAGCGTAGCGACCCCTAGTAGGTGAATTTACTGTATTTAAGATAATTATGGTAGACATTCTTAAAAAGCTATTTAAAAGTTTTAAATATGTGTCAGTGCGTGGTGATCTTAATGTAGACAATATGTTAAAGGAAACAAAAATTAGAAATAGATTACTTTTTTAACTTATTTAATTTAGCACACAGATATTGTGAACCTACTCGAGTCACTAAGACATCTTTTACTTGTACAGATAACGTATTTAGTCATATTGAAATATTAAATAATATTAAAAAAATTTACAAAAATATTATGATTTCACACATTTCACATTATGGTCACTATGACAGTGGTGTGGCACATATCAAACATATATATGTTCTACGTGACATTGGCGAAATCATCTGTGCTCATTTGGCACTATTGAAAACAATTTTAAGAAGAGGAAGAACATATATATGACTTGGGAGAGGTTACAAAATGCTATCGGTATATTTTGTGAATTATCACAGGAATTTTTATTGAGTTGACGACGGGGTTCTATTAAGTAAACTGGAGTATTACGGTGTTAATGGTTTACCATAGCCATTACCAAGCTCTTAATTTTATTGTTTCATATCAAGGTAATAGAATTCAACACGTATCAATAAAGGAAACGAAGCCTTCTGGATCTGTGCAAAAAATGGGCGTTCCACAGGAATCGTATCAAGGTCATTTTCTTTTTTAATACACATAAATGATCTGACATTATATGTTAAAGATATTTGTGATAAAGTGTTATTTGCTGATGGTACATCATTTATTTTTAAAGTTGATAAGAAAAAGTAAACTATGATAATGTAAACAGTTCTTTGTCACCAAAAAAAACCTTGTGCGTTGGATTTGCGCTGCCCAATATTAAGTATCAAAATTGTTATTAAGAAATAAATAACGAGAGGTATGTTGTTAGTGAAACTACAGTTTTCTTAAGGATAATTTTGGATTCGAAACTTAAGTAGATTTCCTGTTTGTCATCCTTGAATGGTAGAATCAGCTCCGCGGTATTCGCAGTTAGAAAAATTCGACAATTGACTGACGTTGCGCGTTGCTAAATGCTACGAGTATGTTATTATGGGGTAATGATACAGATATTGAGACTAAATTTATTTTGTAATATATAACCAATTTATTTATTGCTATTTTTATATAAATTTTAAATTAAAAATAAGAAAATCGGCCAAGTGCTAGTTGGACTCGCGCACGAAGGGTTCTGTACTATTGATTAGGTAAACAATAGTAACATTTATTGATATTGACCAAAAATAGGCAAAAAATGGCTTTTTTGTATGGGATTAAATATTATTTTATTTTAATTTTATTATTTATTAATTGCAGCCTATCGCAGTCCATTGCTGTAAACAGGTCTCCACAAGGTCGCGCCAAAAATGGCGTGCGCTCATATGTTTTGCCCATAGTTACTACGCTGGGCAGACAGACGAGTTGGTGACCACAGGGCTGGCTTTGTCGCACCGAAGACGGTGTTTTAAATTAAATTTAATATTTTTATTATTAAAGTAAACTTATTTTAAAATACAACTGAGTGTTTTGTGAATATTTCAAGTGCCTACCTATTGCCATTATTGATATCGCGCAAAAAAGGGCAAAAAATTGCGTTTGTTGTAAGGAAGCCCCACCTTAAATATTTATTTTATTTTGTTTTTAGTATTTGTTGTTATAGCGGCAACAGAAACACACAATTTGTGAAAATTTCAACTGTCTAGCTATCGCTGTTTTTGAGATACAGCCTGGTGACAGACAAACAGACGGACGGACGGACGGACAGACGAACGGGACGGACGGACAGACGGACACGGACTGATGGCAAATAGGGTTCCGTTTTTACCCTTTGGGTACGAAACCCTAAAAAACAAGTGTGTTTAACGTCTTAAACGTGTGTCGTCACACGACCTGCTACAAAGTACTGCTCTTTAGTTGCCCCTACAGTGATATAATCTCTACGAAACTTTCTCACTCTTTCTATCTTCACTAACTTATATTTCTCTCTCAACTTCCGTTCGCCTCGCCCAATCACACTTTTCGTAACGTCCTCATTACGCATTTGCCTGCATACTGCCCAAGTCAGGCGTGCATAAAAAAGTCTTACTTAAAAAGAAAAAAGCAATATATTTTGGCAGTAAAATTACATTGTTAATTTCCCTTGTCGGTTACAATTTTATGATTTTAAATTGTAGATGATTATAATGTAAGACGATTTAATAATTTAATAGAGTATTTGTATTATACTATATTGGCAGAAAAATTGTTTTGTTAGCTATTAGAACATTGGTATTAGATTCCAGGGAGTTAGTATTTGATAGTTGGTAGCGCTGGAGCAGTGTAGCAGCGTCAGACGCCGCATGGCCGACCGCGGCAAACATCGCGTCGCGCCCGTCCCGGCGCCGACCAAGAAACAATACGCGTATGTCCCGTGTCCACGCTCTGAAGAAGTGGGCACTGAGTTCGCGTTACAGCTTCTGAGGAGTCACCACCAAGAACCGCCGACCCCGGAAAAACAGCCAGGTAAGTTTGACAAACGTCAAACTTTTGTGGCGGGAAAACTTTAAAAAGAAATTTAGAAAATTAAATTAAACCTTTTTCGTTACTATCTTTTTTATTGAATTACACTTTGGATCGCTTGAGATTATATAGAAACTATTCGCACGTTGTTATGACAGCGCGTCTGTGGAAAAGTTTATGAAAAATAAAGTTTTCGGAGCACGAATTTAAAACTAGAACTTTAATACCTAGATGTTTATGAATGTTTGTCAAACGAACGATATTTTTATTTGGAATGGTCCAGAGGTAGACTGATGTTCGCAACATAACTGGGTCATAGAAAAAAAATTATAATGTGCATTTTTTATGAACTCGTATTAATTTCATTGGAATGAAAATTATATTTGATGTTAAGAGACAATTTATTATCAATATAGAATTTCTATTCCATTTAACAATAAAATAATTAAAAAAGAACTTGGAAGTATGCTTTTACAAAAATTAATTATTAACAATACAAATAATTGAAATATCACACCAACCATTACTTATATCTTGCAATAAAATATTAACAATAACTTTGTGACATATTTACGTTATAACTAATACTAGTTAACTATATTAAAACAATTTTAATTAAAATATTCAAATTTAACAATATATAATTTTCGGAAGTGTTTATAAATATAATTAACGTATAATTAAAATTTTGTATAATAATAACTGCAGCGCAACGAAATCAACTATGTAAAGTTACAATGGATTTTCTTCAAAGATTTAGTTGAAACAGTTACATTAATACAAACATTTTAACATAAAAGTTTTAAATAACGAAGAAACATGAAACACTCGAAAACTAAATTACCGGCGAACATCGGAATGTAATTATATGGGCATGTTTTCATCCGGAAATGCAATTAACCGTCAATTTCCCTTCAATCAAATCATTCGCGAGGAATGAAGTTGAAATGAAAATGAATGAAATGCATCACTTATTCAAAGTTTACGGATTCAATGTATAAAATATAACGGACGCTTGCGTCTTCGCTCGCGTGGACTACGATTTCGGGTATTATGTTTTTTTTCTGATAAATTATGGTGTGTAATGTAATGTACTGGGTGAAAATATAGTTTATATTGGTGAAAGAATTTCTAAAATTGGTCTAGTAGTTTTCGAGTTTAACCAAATCACTTAACACAACTTTCCTCTTTATAAGATTAGTGGAGATAAACACCATCAGTGACAGACCTCGTCCTAGCTTTACTAATGTATGATGTTTAAACAACAGTCACAAGTAATTTAGAGCCTGTAGATTTTGTATGGTTTTGTGTGTTTGTTTGTGTGTGGTTTTGTTTGACGACGCGTTGGCGCAACGGTCACAGCACTAGCTTGTGGCTGTTGCGCTAGCAGTTGCGGCTTCCATTCCCGGACATGAAAAACATTTGTATTGGTTATACAGATGTTTGTCGTGCTCTGGGCGTTTGTGCAGTCCTTATAGGTCTCCCCACCGTGCCTCGGAGAGCATGTTAAGCCGTTGGTCCCGGTTGTTATCATGTATACCTGATAGCGATTGTTACTTATAGTAGAGAAAAATTATAACAGAAATTATATAAATTAAGATTTAAAAATTGGTAAAAAAAGTTTACATAATATATTTTAAACTATGTTTTAACAGTTTTTCTAGCTGTTTTTGCTTTCCGTTTTTATTTTTATTTTAAGTTGTCAGTTATTGGAATGAAGTTTTGGAACGAAGTTCCTTACGGCAGGCTTGACATTTGGCTGGGCGAGCGAACTGAAAAAAATGTGATACTAAAACCGTACGAAAAATATATAACGGAAGTGAGGTAATATCAGTCATACGACTGTATATGACGTTTGTAAAACTAAAATATTACTAGTTAACTTTTTTTAAATTATTTATGTAATTTTATACTGTCGACAAAAATAAATAAAGCCATTTGTTTTTTTATTTCACTTAATAGTTTGAATTATTATTATTATTATAATTTTGTTTGATTTATTTTATTTTACGGTATTTGTTATTTTCTAAAATACTAAATTTCCTAAATACTTTTATGGGCTTAGTTAAAAACCAATTTAAAAAAAAAATTAAGAACTAGAAAATATATATAAAATTCAAAATTTTTTTTTTCAAATTGTGTTGCTTCTATACTATCCGAAGGAACTTCGTTCCTACCTGGTGTCCCATGACACCACATATTTATTTCTATTAATTAATGTAAAAATTTTATTTTTTCATTGAATGAGTGTTGTAAATATTTTTTGTTCCTCAAATAAAATAGATAACATCACAAGTTGAACGTTACTGTAAAGTTACAAATATCTCAGAAGCTCTTGTTCCTAACTAGGGTACACTAAGTTATTAATAATGTGAACTTAACTGTTACACTTTCGTTACGTAATAACTTGTAAGTGGAAGTGCAAAGTGGCCAACATCAATTAGTGCACAATTTGCGGTACTTCTTTGCGGCTTCATTAAAAACTTGCAGAACAAAAATGATATTTTTTTGCTTCTTTAAATAAAAATCGATTAATAAATAATAACTACAAAATTTTGCTCTTTCATGGTATGTGTAACACGTTGAATTAAGAACCTCCTCCTTTTTTTTGAGATCGGTTAAAAATAATAAGTGGAGATGAGGCAAATGTTACTACTACTCATTAGAGCTAATTTAATGTTTTAATTTCAATCGATTTTGATTCGACTCTAATAGCAGAAACAGTTTTAGTCAGTAAAAAGTTTACTTGACTATTTTTTGTCGTCTTACGTTGTGTTTAGGGTTCCGTACCTCAAAATGAAAAACCGGAACCCTTGTAGGATCATTTTTGTTGTCCGACTGTCTGTTAAGACCCTTTTTCTCAGGAACGCGTGAAGGTATTAAGCTTAAATTCATATCAAATACTTAGGTTTACTGTCCTATGGAGCTGTGAAGAAATCAAACTTCTAAGCCAACGCAATCAAAAGACAAAGCCGTTTTTGCTGCAAATTTTCGACACTCGCAAAGGAATCAAAAACTACAGGGTACTTCACGTGAACTCGGAATCTTAAAATTTGGCACGGAATTCTTGCACGGAACCCTCGGTGCGCGATTCCGACTCGCACTTGGCCGTTTTTTTATCAAAAGCGCACATGCGTCTATATGACATTTTTTTTGTCTACATATATTGTATTACTGGTCAATATAATTTAAATCGTGTTTTTTTTTTCATTTGCAAGCAAGCACAATTATCATATTTGTATCTTATTTAGATTGGTTAGCTTCATTAATTATGTTTAACTTATTTGGACAATTAGCTCTCACTAGTGCTAAGAAAGCACTTATGATTAGGTCAATGGCAGATAGGTAGAAGATTAGTTTACACAATCACAATTAAGAAAACACAAATAAATAAATTACATTATTATTATTATTAAATTACATATTTACATATACAGGAAAGAGGTAAAAGATAGTACAAAGAGTTCTTACAAGGAAAAGGTTGGCCAATGTAAAAGAAAGTTATTTGCATAACATTCGACTAGCTTCAATACAGACTCTTACAAAGTTCATTTCAGCTATACTAACAAGTAACACAGTACTTGCTGCTAGTGCGGTAAGCGATTTTAAAATGAACTGTCAAGGCGACTAGACGAACGGACTAATACGTCACCATAATAGGATTAATTTCATTGACATGATGAAAACAACTAACTGAGACAGTGGAGCAACAGGAAAAATCCTGCTCAAAATCTGGAGAGGCCCTTGCCCTTACAGAAGATCACAGATAAATAATACTGTTTTCAAGCAGTGTTGTGTTCCTGTTGGTGAGTAAGGTGACCAGAGCTCCTGGAGGAAATAGGTGATAGAGTCAACAACATCTTTGCGATGCTTCTGGTGTTGCCGGCGTTTATAAGCTACGTTAATCGCTTACCATCAGGTGAGCCGTACGCTTGTTTGCCGAATAAGTTATATAAAAAAATCTTACGTATTTTTGGAGTTAGCTTCTAAGAAAAGGTAAAGTCCGTAATATGAAAAAGTGTGGATTTATCGCGTCACGTCTCTTGGAAAGAGATAAATATATTATATTTCAAATATCTCTGTAATAGTTTTTATGGAGTAACCTTCATTCGCGTAACGGAGCTGACACACGTAATTTTTTTTAAATAATAATTATCATTCATAGTTACTGAATATTCTGTACATATAGTAATTGCTTGATATCCCTTGGATGAAATCTTATTGAGTTAGAGAGAGAAAAAAACATTTATTAACGTAGGTACTCTTTATTTTTGGATACGTAGCATGATGTTTTGTAGTTTGTACCATATAAATTTCTTTAATAAACATTTTTTAACCGACTTCCAAAAAAGGAGGAGGTTCTCAATTCGACTGTATTTTTTTTTTTTTTTTTTTTTAATGTATGTTACATCAGAACTTTTGACCGGGTAAACCGATTTCGACAAATTTTGTTTTAATCGAAAGGTGGTGTGTGCCAATTGGTCCCATTTAAATTTATTTGAGATCTAACAACTACTTTTCGAGTTATATCTAATAATGCGTTTTTACTTGGCGCTTTTTTCGTCGACCTACGTTGTATTATACCGCATAACTTTCTACTGGATGTACCGATTTTAATAATTCTTTTTTTGTTGGAAAGGGGATATCTTTAGTTTGGTACCATGATAAGGAAACCAGGATCTGATGATGGGATCCCAGAGAAATCGAGGGAAATTTTCGAAAATCCGCAATAACTTTTTACTGGGTGTACCGATTTTAATAATTTTTAATTCAATCGAAAGCTGATGTTTATCATGTGGTCACATATAAATTTTATCGAGATCTGATAACTAATTTTTGAGTAATCTTTGATAAAGCGTAGTTGCTTGACTATTTTATCGTCGATCTACGTTGAAGTATTAATAATAATTAATTAAAATTTAATCTTTTTTTATTATTACTTGTCGATGTAATTGAAGTCGGTTTTTTTTTCGTTTGCGAGCAAACACAATTATTCTGATTAAAAAATATTTTTTAAAACTGATTGACCCTACATTAACGCATTAGATCTTATATTTTATATACTTGATCAAATCTCGCAACGTTTTTAAAACTATTATAAATAAAATTATTTCAAACGACATGTGAATTATTGCTTGAAGGAATATAAAGTGATTTCATGTTAATAAATTTAAAGCATTAGATTATTTAATTTAATATTTCTAATTATATGTTAACAGATATTAAAAGAAATATTTAAAAGATCAAAGCGATAAGTGTTGGCAGGAGTTTCTTCACATTTTTTTTTCAATTTCTTATATTTATTAATATCTACAAACTAAATTTTCTAATTATATTCTCAAACAGTGAACTCATACAAAATCCACACAATTAATAATAAATACATTATTTTAATAGAATTTAGTTTCTTAACATTTTTATTTGATTTTAGTAGTACAGTGTAATGTATGTGTATATGAAGATATATCACAAAACTTAACTAAGAATCACTTGCGAATACCTCAATCGTTTTTTATTTGTCGCTTTTCCGCGCTTGTTTGCAACTCATTTTCCTTATGTCTCGTAGCAGCTGTAGATATGAATAATATTCTTTCGTCTCATTTTAAACTACAAATTATAACAAAAAATTTTAGAAATAATTTGAGATTTTACTTATTATATTATAAGGTTTTTTTTACATATTTAAACTCTTTTTTTTAGTCTTTTTAGTAGGAAGAAATCACATGATTAATATTTATTGTTTATAGTGTTTGGGGCAGCCCTAATTTATGTATAAAAACATTGTTTAGATGAAGTTGTAGCAAGCAAAATTGCAGACAAAAATAATGTTATAAAAACAGTTGAAAGTTTTATTTGAGAAAATAATTATTAACTTGTAATCTAATTAACCTATATGCCGATGTATAATGTGATTCCCCTATTTTACTTTACAATAATAATAATTAATTACTTATTGCGGGCATACTATTAATTTTTTGAACCTTCTTTCATCTATCTAAATTGCGTATTAAATATAATACAGATTTATAACATATGTTATTAATATTAAATATCTTCCTCGTTTTACGCGTGACGAAAAATTTGGCGCGCATCGCCTTTATTAATCTTGACACAGATCTACAAGTATGAATGAGAGTCGTGTTATGCGGTACAGACACAAGAATTGCAATTGTTGCCATCATTTATCATCACCCTTAACTAGTCGCTCGGGTTACACGTTGCTATTTATGTCATGTAACCGACATAGCTCAAGGCGTGAACTTGAAATGACAATGGACATAGTTATAAAAAAACCGATTCTACGTGACATTGACGAAATCATCTGTGCTCATTTGCCACTATTGAAAGCCACTAACCCTAAAGAAGAAAAAGAAGTAGAAAAACCTATGATTGTTGAAGTCTTAAATTACTAAAATGGCAACACTGCTCGACAAAATGTAGCGTCAGATCCTTAGAAGGCTGACAGACGATCTTAAGCGAATCGAGTAAGTCTTTGCTTACTAACACAGGACTACGAATGTTAAAAGTCCATAATGGAGGCCAGCATTAGAGACCATTAGCTAAGTTCGATGATGATATAAATATGATGGTAATTTATAGTGATTGCCCACGTAGATGAGTTCTAAGTGAATTGCAGTTACTGAATTAACTTTTAAATATCCCACTGTCTAAAGTCTTGCTTTCATTTATTGAGAAGAATAATTGGAACTAATTCTGTCTCAATACTTTACTGCCTATTAGCATGTCACCGATAAACACGAGATGAATTTTTCATTTAAATTCGCGTTGCGTTGAATTGAAAGGTGTAGAGATCGAATTTCACTTCTACATATTTATGTATGAACTCTCTGTCCCCCTGCTCTATTCACTTATGATACTGGAACAATTTTAATTTCTTTTTAAATCAGTTTAAAAAAATAAACTTTTTCGGAGCTTCACCGCATCGCTGGACACCACTGCATCATATCGCCTTAATTAGGTTTACTGTAAATACATTAAACTGCGTAATGTAACATTATTTATATACGTAATAAACGTTTTATTATTTCATTAAATTATAGATTTACGTTTATAGAGTTAAATTTTATGATGTTAAATATTTTTAGCCAACTTTAAAATAGTATCGGATTATCAATTTACCTGTATCGATGGTATTTTTTTCAGTATCAATTAAAAGAATAAAATTTACCACTCTTTAGGTTTCTCAAGAAGGAGATGACGTTTTTGATAGGTTTGTATTTTTAATCTGTTTTCGAAATAAATTTCCTCGATATTTTTGCACATTATTATTGCGTAGACTTAATCCAAAACTCTAAAATTTTATCAGATTCAATTACAATCATAATTCTAGTGTCTTGATCTTGTAAATAAAATTAATTTTAATTCAATTGAATATTGTATAAGCGTGTTTAATGGGTTTTTCTTGTGCTAATAATGTACAGTCTAATTTTAACAATGCTATATAGGATAGAGAAGACAATATTTTTTATGTAATGTAATATTTGGTTTAATGGTATTCAGTTGTGTCAAAGAGATACAGTCGACTTTACTAATGTTACGTAGAAAACAGAAGACTCAAAGAATATTGAGATTATATTCTTAGTTGAATATACAAAATCAATTTTATATATAGCGAAAAAGTAACTACGTTCTACAGTGTACGAGTTTATAAAAATGTCAGTACAATTTACGATATAAGGTTTTGTACGATTTTCAGTTCAGTACAATTGAAAAAGTTAGCACTTTCGTTCGTGTCTTATTTACTATCGTGTTGGGAAATAGCTCCCTATTTCCTAAGATATATCCCATTTTTTTCCTGAATTAGTACTTTTTAAATCTTTTTAATGCTGCAAATATTTTTTATAAAACATTTTCTTCAATACAAAATTGTAACTTCATATGTACCTGTTTTTTTCGTGCTTCATTGGAGGCTTAGTATGTGCTGTAACGATTGTAGTAGTCAACGCAACTGAATCTAAAGGGAAATTAAAAAATTGTATTGTGTTGTTGTAATAAAAATAAATAAATATCTAACTAACATTGGCATTTGATAAAAAAAAATTGAGTCTGAATCCACGTGAATCGACTAGTTCTGTATAATAATTAAAATAACCATTTAATTTTACTTTTAAAATATTTCAAATAGACGAGAGCAAAATATGAAATAAAATTATTTAAATATTTAACATTAAACTGCCTCGTGAAATATATTATGTATACGCTAAAAAATATCATTAAAAAATATTTGAAGGTATCTCCGAAAGTACTACAAAAGTAGTTTTCCTCGAGTCCGTATTAATATTATATAACATTTGAAGTATCACTTAAAATAAAAATAGAAGCAGAAACTGAGAACCTGTGTGGAGGCATTGTGATGAGTCGCATTGCAGATGTTTACCTTAATTTATATGAAACATTCATCATCTTTTCAACAAGAGATTTTACGTCTGGCGTTTAAGTAAGGTGGTAAAAATATAAAGCAACTCAAATTTAATATCTACAGTAATATAAATTAGCTATAAATAAGCCTAGGCTATCGCCGTGCGCCGGAGAGCAAGTAAATTTTCGGTCTTGGTTGTTATCACAACCACTTGATAGCGATGGTTACTCATGTACCCGCATAGGATGGAATATATACGCGAGCTCACAGTGCAGTAGCGTGGTGGATTTAGTTTTGAACTTCTAGCCCTTGTCGCACATGAAGAAAAAGGCCTATGCCGTGGCCTAAGTAGACGTTACACAATGAATTAGTTGGAAAAAAGTAACCAACATATTTAATAAATAAATAAATAAATAATATTTAAATATCTATTTCTAGCGAATATCGGCATTGATAAAATTGTAAGACACTCGAGAGTAGACTACACTAGAAAGATTGTCACAATAAAATGTATGTACGTTGATTAAATCTGCATATCTGTACACGTAAAGCAGTCTTTCCGCTAAAATAATGTGAATATCAAGTTATTAGTAAGAGTATTGGCTTTTCAATGCCATTTTCTTATAAAGTTTTAAAGGTATTTACATAAGCTTAATTAAACGAAATGTTTTGAGTTTAAGTTTGAATTCTCAACATTGAACAATTGTTGTTTCAAGCGAGAGTTATATAATTTAAAATACATATATTCATAATATTAAAGGGCTATTGTACAAGACAGTAATTGTAGCTTAAAATTAATTATGTGAATTATTTTAGCCAAAATGCTTGGAGGATTTATATTTCAACGTTATACCTATGTAGTAAGAGAAGAGAACTGTAAGATATTTAGCACTGCGGCTTTCGAAACACGCAGAGAACGAACCAGCAACCCGACCATAGCTAAAAGCAATAAGAAGTATACAAATATATAGGATTAATAATATTCATAAAAAAATAGGCCGCAAAGAAAAAGGGTCGGTTAGAAAATCTTTAATATCTTCTGAAGTATCTGGACCTAGCTTTAAGAACAAAAAAATTTGCATGTATGCATGTATACATAGTTGCATTCAAATTAAAGAATATTTCAATGTGTGTATTATTGAAAAAAAAGATTGAGTTTTTTTTTTGTTTTTAATAAATGTAAGTTTGTAATCCAGTGTATTTATTAACGTGATGTCACATTGGTTACAGCAACTGGCGATTTTACAAGCAGTCGTAGGTTCGATCTCAGTTGTAGATGTCACGATCGACGAAACGAATCAAATAAATACACAATAAAACAATAGAACTATATTTACGGAAACATTACCGAAAACTCAAATGATCCTGTCATTAAATTGAATTTTACAAACGGAATGTTTGCGTTTTGAATTAATGTGCTTGGAAACATTCTGAATTACTAACGTGCTGAGTTAGCTTACATTCACTCCAATAAGACGTGTCTATGAACAATATTTCGAACAAAATTGTTTCCATTAATTCATGCATTTGGATAAATGGCTTCCAATAGTGTCGAATAGCACGGATGATTCGCCATCTCGAGTAGAATTGAGAATACACGTAGAAAATTTGTCGGTACGGTCGAGACTACAACTCCAGTTGAATTTTGGAGACCGTAGAAATAGACTACAAACTATTTCCACGGTTCTTGATAATAAAATCTACGTAAGCTTAGATGTATAATAAAACAAAACAAACGTGTGGTGTCGTGGGACACCAGAACGAACGTAGGAACGAAGTTCCTTATTATAAAATAAAAATTAAATATGTTAAAACGAATAAATACATAAAAAAATATTATATGAATAAAATTTACGAATGTTTTATTTTCAGAAATAGAATAATGTTTACAATCTAATTTTTTTATTCATCATCTAACGAAAGTCGTGTGTGCTTGCGTAATACCCACACGCGAATCCAATTATTCATATACTTTATTTACAAAATCAGTAGTTTCAATATATTTATGAGATAGAGAATAGTAGAAAAAAGAAAATATCTTGTTCAAAATATGAAGCAAGTCGATTGGGGGAAGTACGTCAATCTTACAGAAAATCACAGCTAAATAATACTGTTTTAAGGCAGTGTTGAGTAAGGTGTCCAGAGCTCCTGGGAGGAATTGGGGATAGGGTCGTCAACGCGTTTGCAATGCTTCTGATATTGCAGACGTATAACCTACGGTAATGGCTTACCGTCAGGTGAGCTGTACTCTTGTTTGCCGACCCAGTAATATATAAAAAGGCTAAAATAATAACATTTTAATCATAAAGGCGCGCACGCAGTCTTCACTATCAAAAAATTATCCATCACAGTTAAATTAATATTGCTGTATCAAAACACTACTCGATAAACGATGTTGGGTTATTATGTACAATATAGGTAGATTTTTTTTTATCGGAGGTTAAATTCCCTCTGCGCCTCCGCGGCTTAAAAAAAAACACTCTAGGGGTAGGGCAGACCAAGACCACGTGGACAGTGGGGTGCTCCGATTCGGTTTTGGGTATTTTTCGAATTTCTAAACCTATATTCTAGCACGCAATGTTACTTACTAACTACTAATACTAATTTTATTAGAATATTATGTCTGACGCGTTATTTTGTTTAAAAGTGTCGATTTGTCAGGCGTTAAAGGTCAGTTCGTATCGTATTTTGATCTTGCAGTAAAGATCGTTTTTACGTAAATTTGTTCGAAAATAACGCGTGATAGTCGCAGTACGGAGCATGAGTACACTTACCACAGCACCGGAATTAAGGTAAAAAGTCAGAAATAACAAAAATTTAACCTCCGATAAAAAATCTACCTATATTGTACATAATAGCCCGAAGTTGTTCCAGTGGTTAGCCCGATCTCCTGAGGATGGTCAGGGGAAGGATCAGCAACGCGTTTGAGATGGTTCTGCAGAAGGCGTCCACAGGCTACTTAGACTGTTTACTATATATATGTTACAAAGTTGCACTTTTATGGCGACTTTATTGGATAAAAAAATGGTTCTCAAGTAGTTTTGTGTTCCTTGATAATCCAGTTAGACAGATCTTCTTGGTAGGATCGAGCATAGGGTTAAAAATGCAATTTTGCTGCTTCTGATGTTGCCGGCGTCTTTAGCCTATGGTAACCACTTAACATGTGGTGGACCATGATCTTATTTGTCAAGCTAGTCTAAAAAAATATTTCCAAACTCAATAGAATCCGGGCAGAAATACACAAACTCTTGAGTCACAAAGCTACAAGAGAAATAATTAAAACGGTCAAGTGTGTGCCGGTCACAAGTCGTGGCTTGTTAAGCAAACCTCGGTTTCATTTTCTCTTCATGTTTTCTAAGTTTTATAAATTCTATTTTTAAATGAACTGAAAGAAATAAACTGTTATCTTCACTCTAGATTTTCTGCCGTTTTTCTATTTAATAAGGTTAAAAGTCAAGAACCATAACGCACATATTTTTGTAAATGAAATATATGCACGAGTCGATCACTGGATATAGAATCTATAATTCTCTAAATGAAAAAATGAGTGGTATTTCGAACAATATAAAAGCAATTACTTCAATTAATATTTCAATTGTTTTCAACACATGAGTAACTAGCCGACCCGTGCCCATTGTAAAGTTTTCATCTCGCTCGCATTTCTCCGAGTTGATTTACATGTACTATTATTTTTCACTGAATTTTTTGTTCAATAACAATAAAATATAGCCTATATCACTCCTGAATAGAAGTATCCTTTCTGTTAGTGAAAGAATTTTCATGATCGAATCAGTACTTGTGAAGATTACCTCCTACAAACAAACAAAGTTAGAAACTTTACCGCTTTATAATATTAGTATAAAAAGCCTAATGATTCAATGACCTATACATTTAATTTAGTTATTAGTACTATAATAGTCACGATATTTCTTAGTATTACTTAGGCTTTTACGTTTTATAAATCAATAAAATCGGGTGCATTTTAAATTTATTAAAACTAAAAAATTGGCCGCTTTATAATAATATAATGAAAATAATTTTTTAACAATATTTTTAAGGAACTTGGTGTTCATTGCTTAAAATAAGGTAAAAGTTAGTATTATAATATTTTAAGTTTGAAATAAACATTAAGATCAGTCCAGATGGTTTGTCTGTTACTACAGATAAACAAATACAAATTGTAACTTCAATAATTTTGTTTGTAGGCAAACGAAAAAAAAACCGACTTCAATTAAATCGACAAGTAATACAACGTAGTAGACGAAAAAATAGTCAAGTAAATACGCATTATCAAAGATTACTCCAAAAGTTGTAATCGGATCTCGATGAAATTTAAATAAGACAACATGATAAGCATCAGCTTTCGATTAAATTAAAATCGGTACACCCAGTAAAAAGTTATGCAGATTTTTTCAGTTTGTAAAGTTTCTTTCGATTTCTCTGGGATCCCATCATCAAATTGAGTAATCTCCTCCTTCGTTAAAAGTTAAATCGGTTAAAAATCTTGCTAAGATTCGCACATAATTCTAATTATTACTTATATATGTTTGTACAAATATTTCTTTACGGTTTGAATTCAAACAGGTACTCCAATTTTATTTTTTGTAGGTATATCTATACCTACGAACATCTTATCGTTACATATTATCGTTAGCGAAATGTCGCTTGACCCTTAAAATTGTTTTTTTTTTCAGTATTCATCAGATACAACTATAAAGTTATTCAAATAAGATTTTTTCTTTTTGTTAAATAATTAAAAAATATACATACTTATCACAAATGCTAAATAATGTATATTTAAATTTTGTATCAATCGATTATAATCAAATTTGCTGTCTGTAATTAACTCTTCAAATCGTATTACAAAATCGTTTCACAACGCAACATTCTTGAAATGTCGAAAACTGACTAAATTGCAATAAAATATTCAATAATTAAACATTCCCCATATAACCGTAAGTCCGAAACAGACTCAAAGACACAAAAAATATACAAATACCTTTAAAACATCTACAAGATTACTATATTTCAACGGGAAATGTTTTCGGCTTATAAATGCATAGTCATTAAAAGCCACAATCCCAGTGAAATACCTCCGGGGTGCTCATACAAATGTCAGTATTAAACATTCAACTTTAATCGTGACCTCCGCGCCATTCGGGTCACATAATGAAGATGAGAGAGCGGAAGCTAGTGCAAGCGATACCGATTTGATGCTATCTTTGGCAATGTCTTCGTAAAGCGCCATCTATCGAAATAATTTTGAAGTTTGTTTTTGATAGCGTTTTTGTTGATTTCTTTTGTGATCGTTTTTACTGAAGGAGTTTCAATTTACTCGCTACGATTTAACTGAGCAAAAATGCTAATTAATAAGTTTTAAATTTTCAATTAACTATTTATTTTAAATAAAGTTTTACCTTTTAATATCAGGCATCTCCGTTATAAAAAAATTGGAAGTTAAATATTTGTGGACGCTAAATCGACCTTTGTCTAAACATCGGTGTTTGCACTTCAGTTTTTATTGTAACGTGAACCGGAAGGCATTATTCGCAAAATTTATTAAATTTATTAATTTTGTTTCGGACAAATTTACCACCGTAAATAAAAATCAGGAATCAACTGTCATTCGGTTGTCTGCATTTTATTTTTAAAAATGTATTAATACAAATACTAGTGCTATTTTGTTTTGTTGGATCTTCCACTGACATCAGTACACTTCACGCCGGGTACTACTCGACTACACAGAGTACGTCTTAGTAGAAGACTAATGTCACTAAAGCTGTATACTTATACAAAGACGATTTTCATCTTTCATAATCATATTAATATTCACTTCAGCCTATCGCAGTCCACTGCTGGACATAGGCCTCCCCAAGTTCGCGCCACACATCCCGGTCTTCCGCAATCCTCATCCAGCCTACACCGGCAATCTTACGTAGATCGTCGGTCCAACGGGCCGGAGGACGTCCCACACTGCGTTTGCCAAGACGCGGTCTCCACTCTAGGACCCGTCTACTCCAACGGCCATCGGTCCTGCGACACATATTAATATTATAAATGCAAAAGTCTGTAAGGATGAATGTATATTTGTTACTCTTTCAAGCAAAAACTAATGAAGCGATTGTAATGAGATTTGGTAAATAGAAAACTGGGAGTCTAGAATAACAAAGAGCTTTTTATTTCAATATTCCAATTAATTCAATCCGCGAGGCTCAGCTTGTGTACTATAGCTGCCAAATACTGGTTTATTATGTAAAGGTTCATGAATACATTTCAAATGCCTAATATGATAGTTATGATAGCTTTACACAATGGGACAATATTACAGTAATATAATACTATTACCAAATAGCGTGTTTTATGTCAATTTTATTACGTATTTATTCGCTGACGATCGATTGACACCGTTGTTCCGATAATTCGTTCAAACAAATATTTGTATTGATAGGAATTTATTTGGGCTCTTGTGTTTCAGCTTAGTGTTTATTTAGTTGTTATTTTTTGTTAATTTTTAGAAAATTTTTTTAAAGATGGAACGTATAGTTTATTCAAAAAATTGTTTTTCTTTTTGTTTATTATTTTCCACAAGATTGGAATAAATAAAATTAATAGGTCATATCCATCGTTCTTCGCTGTTGTACCATTCTCCTGATGCGAATTTTGGAATAAAAATTAGTTTGTATGTTATTATCGTTTTTCAATGTAATTAACAAGTTTTATTGCAATCGTTTAAGTACTTTTTCACAAAATATAACATTTAAAATATCAAGGTAAATTAATAATATTTAGTAATATAATCCAGTCTGTAGCGTTCCCCTGCTGGGCATATGCCTCTTTCTCCATTTAGGAGAAATGTCGGAGATTAATCGACCACGTTACTCCACTCCGGGTTGGCGGATTTAGTAATAAGCTGTACAAACTAGTTGTAGGTATATAGGCTGTGTATTATTGAAGTAAGACTTCTTTAGAATCATTGTGATTTGAAATTCGATAACCAGAAAAAAGCATCACAACAAAGAAAGAAAAACGCAAATGTATAGGAGATAATGAAATAGAATACACTACAGCTCAAAACACATGCACACTTACCTCATTCACGAGACCGTGCTCATCGTTGATAGAATGAATCTCAACGGTCTACCTTAAGACTTTTCAGAAGTTTCACTTCTGCCGTGTGTGAATTGCACACACACATCACAGCAGCCTTTCGCAGTCCACTACTGGACATTGGTCTCCACAAATTCACGCCTAAAATGGCGTTAACTCATGTTTTGCCCATAGCCAACACGCTGGGCAGGCGGGTTGGTGACCGCAGGGCTGGCTTTGTCGCAACGAAGACGCTGCTGCCCGTCTTCGGCCTGTGTATTTCAAAGCCAGCTGTTGGATGGTTATCCCGCCATCGGTCAGCTTTTTAAGTTCCAAGGTAGTAATGGAACTGTGTTATCCCTTAATCGCCTCTTACGACACCCATGGGAAGAGAGGGGGTGGCTATATTCTTTGATGCCGTAACCACACACACACTTATTTTTTAGTTTTATATTTCGTTTTCGTTTTAATTTAATTTTGACGATGTCTAGACTTACATATTATATGACAACAATCATTCAACTAACCCCCTAAATTTGTAACAATACATAAACCTAGATAATATTTATATCTGGTACTAGTACGATATAGCTAGCACGTACGACGCTTACCTAAATCCGCATTGTAAGTCTGCTTCGTTAAGCTCTAGAGCATAGCTGGATGACTCTCCAGTGCAACTATTTTAAAAGATTTAATACATTCGGAACTTTTATCTGCATTGTGTTTTTATTTGAGTGAACGGCGATGGAAACGGATTTGTTACGAAAATGTAATAGACCAAATAGTTTTTTTTTTGTATAAAATAAAACTTTAAATACTTTATTGTAATTTTATTATCTATACAAATAAATAGAATTGGAGTGTCTGTTTGTAATATTAAAATAACCGCTTTTTACTAAATTCATATGGATGTATATACGGTACTATGTTTTCGTCTACCTACGTTGTATTACTTGTCGATGTAATTGAAGTCAGTTTATTTCGTTTGCCTGCAAACACAGTTATTATTTTAAATCAAACATCTTAATGTAGTTTCTCTTTTATTTAATTTCAACTCGTATTTGTTTATTTTTAATTATATATATATATATATATATATATATATATATATATATATATATATATATATATATATATATATATATATATATATATATATATATATATGTTCGGGGATAACTTCGTCGTTTATAAACCGATTTTGATAATTCTTTTTTTGTTGGAAAGGAGATATCCCAAGTGTAGTACCATGATAAGGAAACCAGGATCTAATTATAGAATCCCAGAGAAATCGAGGGAAACCCTTGAAAATCGTTGTGACGACTAGTACGTTTGTTAATTTTTTTCGCCTACTTACGTTGTATTACTTGTCGATGTAATTGAATCCGGTTTTTTTTTTGTTTGCAAGCAAACACAATTATATAGCCAATATTATTATGAAACAGGTTGTATTACGTAAAATTAAATTTCTAATGTGCTGTGTGGCTACGGCACTAAAGAATTTAGCCACCCCCTCTCTTCCCGTGGGTGTCGTAAGAGGCGACTAAGGGATAACAAGGTTCCACAACCACCTTGGAACTTAAGAAGCCTACCGATGGCGGGATAACCATCCAACTGCTGGCTTTGAAATACACAGGCCGAAGACGGGCAGCAGCGTCTTCGGTGCGACAAAGCCAGTACTGCGGTCACCAACCCGCCTGCCCAGCGTGGTGACTATGGGCAAAACACATGAGTTCACGTTATTTGTGGCGTAAACTTGTGGAGGCCTATGTCCAGCAGTGGACTGTATAGGCTGTAATGATGATGATGAAATTTCTAATAGATAAATAAGAGATTTTGTTCGTTCTATTGACTCGTTAGTATGACTGAAACTCATATAAATAAAATTGTTTTCTTCTCCTGCCTAATAATTATTTCATATAGCGTAATCGAAACTATTTTTTTTTCAGAAAAGATATGAACATAGTCATATATCAACGAGCTAGAATTAAAACATAATACTTAAGTCTTCCTCTTAGCAGAAATTGGCAAAGCTATCAATCGTTTATAAGAAAAAGTTGCCTTCGATTTTAAGTAAAATACGTAAGTGTTAAATGATAGCTATCACCTGGTACCACGTTAAGACGTAGACATTTTGTAGGATTAAGTACTTTGATTGATGATAATGTGTAGGTCCGTAGGCATAACTCTTCGTCAATTTTGCAATTTCTTTAATATATAACATTTTTGTGTCTGTGCTTGTTCACAACTACAAGGGATTACTATAAACGTCAGAGTCAGATTTTTCATCTTACTATTAAAACAAATTCATGAATATAATAAGTAAAAGATTTTGTGTACTTTTCATAAAATGCAGTTAAGGTAACTGTGTATTGTCAAGACTTTGTTTAAATTTTATTTGTAAAAATCCACTTATCGTTTTAAAACAATCATCATCATTCATTATCATCATCATTTCAGCCTATCGCAGTCCACTGCTAGACATAGACCTCCACAAGTTCGCGCCAAAAATGGCATAAACTCATGTGTGTTGCCCATAATCACCACGCCGGGCAGGCGACCGCAGGGCTGGCTTTGTCGTACTGAAGACGCTGCTACTTGCTACCCATCTTCATTCTGTGTGTTACTAGCAGTTGGATGGTTATCTTGCCATCGGTCGGCTTTTTAAGTTCCATGGTAGTAGTGGAACTGTGTTATCCCTTAGTCGCCTCTTACGACACCCACGGAAAGCGAGGGGGTGGCTGTATTCTTTACTGTCGTAGCCATAGAGCTTAAATACTTACAGCTTAAAACAATAAGTTAACTTAAAATATAAAACGTCGTGTATTTAGTATTGCATTTAAAAAGATTCAATTGAAGTACAACTCAATAGTTCAACTGCGGATGTTTCATTAGTCTGGTTTCGCTCTCAAACTGTTTGAAAACTTTTCGCAAAATTAAATTTCCATTTACACTTTATTAAATTTAATTGAAATAGTATTTAACGAACTCATTCTCTTCACTTACGTTTCAATTATGAGCAATTATACCAAAACTATCTGTAAATATTTAGGTCTTAAGTTATGAATTGTAAATATGTATAATGTTTAATAAATTATGAGCAAATCAATTAAGTTATATCAAATAAAGTAAAGGTAAAACATAAGCTTTTATTACATGCAGTAAAAAGAATAAAATAAAATTTTCCTTTAAAACTTTTTTAAACGGTTTTATTTAGCTCACCCCGTTTGTTTTATTTTTTATTCTTGGGTCAAATTTAGTAATTCAAATTTCACCCTCTTCCTGTCAACCGATTAATCTGAAATTTTGTATACACTTTGGATTTTGGTGACAATACAATTATGTTTATTCATTATCATTATAAATTAAAGATGGCCGCCGCTACAAAATGGCGGATAATTTATGTTTTATTAATCCCATCAATATGGGTATCAAATGAAAGGGCTCAACAAGCAAAATACAATATACTATAAAAAATTGAAATCCAAGATGGCGGCCGCTACAAAATGGCGGATAACGTGGGTTTTATCAATCCCATCAATATGGGTATCAAATGAAAGGGCTCAACAAGCAGAATACAATATACTATAAAAAATTGAAATACAAGATGGCGGCCGCTACAAAATGGCGGATAACGTAGGTTTTATCGATCCCATCAATATGGGTATCAAATGAAAGTGCTCAACAAGTAGAATACAATTTACTATGCAAAATTGAAATCTAAGCTGGCCGCCGCTACCAAATGTCTGATAACAATTTTTTATCAATCCCACCAATATGGGTATCAAATAAAAGGGCTTGACAAGAAGAATACAGTGCACTATACAACCTCAATATTTAAGATGGGCCTTGCAATAATGAAGCACTAAATGAATTAAACAGAATGCGAAATAAAAACTAAAAACTAGAAAATAAAAATAGGTAAAAAAACTTTTTAAGTTAAACGGTTTTATGTTAAACGTACATTGCAATGTTTAAGATAAATGTACTAAAAACCAAAAAATAATAAAATAGATACAGTCGTGGGAATTATAAACATATGCATAGACTAGACTAAAATAAAACCGTGGGGCACGTCAATTGTCTACAAATTATCGACTTAATGTGCGATAGAAGAATCGTTTAATTCATCGTTAAAATAGGCAGTTGGCCCGCAGACGGTGAGGAAATTACTTAATAATTTCTTGCTCATGGAAATTCCTATAGTTATACACTCCATGTAAATAAAAGAGATGTTTCAACTAGTTTATCGTTGGACATTCACACTGCTGGCTGGCGAGGAATCGTTTCACTGCTCGTAGTTTGTCTTGAATCGACAAAACATATGATAAAAGTACTACTCGCTCACCACTATGAAACCCTAAAACTCGCTTATAATCGAGCTTGCTAGCTTGTAGCGTTGTCGGTTGAACAACTGCCTAATTATAGTGTAACATTACAAAACAAACATTTTAATCAACGATTGTAGACAATTGACGTGCCCCACGGTTTTATTTTAGTCTAGTCTATGCATATGTTTATAATTCCCACGACTGTATCTATTTTATTATTTTTTGGTTTTTAGTAAATTTATCTTAAACATTGCAATGTATGTTTAACATAAAACCGTTTAACTTAAAAAGTTTTTTTACCTATTTTTTCTATCAACATATAACGTCATTAGACAACTTATATGATATAAAATCTTGTCTCGAAATTTGAGTAGTCGTGTTTACTTAGTTTGAAAATTTTTAAAATTAAAATCAATCAGAACACAATATTTAATTTACCCACTTGTTTATCTATATAGGCAAATTTTTTACCAATATTACCAATTCATATTTTGTGTCTTTGTGATTGATAAACTGAAAAAATACTGATCCGATTTTAAAAATTCTTATACAAGGACAACGCTGTGTCATTACTGAGTGACATAGGTTATATTTTAAGGGAAGAAAATGGCATTACTACTTGTGATGAAATGATGAAAATATAACTATAAGGAAATACGAGTATGTCTCTAATAATCAATCTACCATCTATAGACCGCTGTGGTGTAGTGGAGTCGCCTAAAACATCGACGGTTTGAGTGTTCTATTCCCGCTCGGAATGGATATTTTTATTTGTATAAATATTTCTTTCCAGTTTGGATGTCTGTCCTTGTAGGTCTCCTCACCGTGACTCGGAGAGTACGTTAAGCCGTCAGTAAGCTGTTGTTATCTTAACTACCTGATAGCCATCGTTACTCATAGTAGGGAACATATCCGCTAACCCGCAGTAAAGCAGCGTGGTGGATTAAGCTCCAATCCTTCTCCTACATGGAGAAAAGGGCTATGCCCAGCAGGGGGATATTACAGACTGGATGCAAATCTATAGAATCAATTGGTAAATAATCTATCATATCATGTTTGTACTTTAAAATAATAAAAAAATTACTACAAACGAGCAAAGAAACATTGAAAACGTAGCTGTTTGCACATAATTATGGATTATACATGGTATTTGTGGAATGTTTCCTTATAATAATAAGGATTTAGATTATCCCTTAGGGATAAAAATTAGAATCAGAAAATGAAAAAGAAGGAGAAAAGATATTCTATTTGAATATAGTATAACCTCTCGTGTGAGCCTAACTACAAAACAACGAAAGATTATGTAAAACATACATGATACAAGATGACGAACATACAATCAAATACTTATATAGTCGAATTATAATCCATCTTTTTTAGAAGTTAGTGTAATAACATATGCATGTTATGGTTTTAATTGCAAATGTTGTTTTTAACTTTTGGGTTACTTCAATTTAAAGTCCGCGAACCGGAAAATTTTTGATACGTTTAACAAATTAATGTGTTGTAGCCAAAATTTTTAATTACCGCAACATGTGAAAATTTCGATTCACTCGCGTACAATTTTTGTTGTTTGTTAAATTGGTGTTTGTTGTTTACGCATTAAAATTAATAATATATTAAATTATTATTTAAAGTTCAGTAAAATACAAACAAACACAGTAAATCAGTAATAAATAAAAACAAATATGTATAAAGGTGATCTTATCATTGATAAGCCGTTGGAAACAGGACATGATATAGTAGCTGCTGCTGTTAGAAATTTTATATTTATTATTGATTTAAGTTTCAATAATATACTATACAATTCTTAATTTCAATATTAAAATTATAACTGTTTTCAAGCAGTATTGTGTTCCAGTTGGTGAGTAAGGTGACCAGAGCTCCTGAGATTGGGGATTGGGTCGGTAACGCGCTTGCGATGCTTCTGGTGTTGCAGGCGTCTATAAGCTACGGTAATCGCTTACCATCAGGTGAGCCGTACGCTTTTTTGCCGACCTAGTGACATAAAAAAAAAAAAAACAAAAAAATATATATTACAGTTTTTTATTAGAAGCACCTGACGTGATCGTTATTTTCTTTGATTTGTTAATTTGTAGTATGTTATATGATGTTTTATATGTCACATTTAAATTTACATACACTCTCGTGGAGTACTTATAGTAGATGAGTTTCAGGTAATCATTTGCCAAATCTATTACCTCTATTAGATATAATATTCACAATGTGCAGAGTGTAACATATATAATGTTACTAATTTATTTTGGGGCGTAATTGCTCTTTTCTTCTTGCTAGGCGTTGACGTTTATAAGCGCGGTCATTGTGACGTGTGGTTTTGCGTATGGGGCCATAGGTGAAGATCAGGTGAGTAGGGTTTAGCTTATGAGTATATAAGCGCTTGCAGCGAGTGGCTCTTTCTTTTCCTTCATCTCCAGTCATGGCCAGGATCAGTGTGAGATTTGTTGGGGTCCTTGGCGAGACAGTCACGGGCAGTGCCGGATGCTTCTGGTATTTATTTATTTATTTATTTATTTATTTAATAAAAAGGTTTACCAACAGTGTTTGTACTAATACATTCATAAAAAACTAACTAACTAACACTAAATACAAAAACCAATTAAAGGTAAACACAGCATGCAAATATACAAAAAAAAAATTAAACAATTTTCCGAATATCAGTCAGTACCTAACTGTCACTGTATGTTTTCACTACAATCTAATAGTTACTATTGGTGAAACTTGGTCAAATAAAATAAACTCTTCACGTGACCAAAATTCGCGCTGAATATGTCAATACTGGTGCTATATTGGTTGACTATTCTACAGAGTCTAGGAATAGCGGAGTTGGCTCCTAGGACTGTACGCCGAAGTGGAGGGCAAAGGGGTGTTATAGGTTTTCGTGGGCACCTACGAGGGACTCTAAAATTAATTTTTTGTAACAGTGGCGGACAATCTATTTTATTATTAACTAGCCTTTGGATGAAGATACGTGGCGAGTCATTTTGTGGAGATTTCCGCTAGGATCCCAAGTTTTCCGGTTCTGATGTTCCGTTTTGTCGGCGACGCTTATTTTACTTCGCCAGAAATCGTGGGAGCTGCGTGAGCTTAACCACGTAGTGCAAGGTGGTGCTTCGGAGCATGATCGGCTAAGTTACCTGTATTAACCTCTAACCATGTGCCAGGAATAATTCGAACCTTTGATAAGCTAGTGCTATAGTTTTTTAATTACGTTTTATATGTATGTTAAAAATTTAGACAAGTTTGTATGTTCCTAATTTTAATTTTAGTATTAAAAATTTGTTATCTTATTTAATCTACAAGAGTGTGCTTGATATTTTGTAATAAATTAATTACAATCTGCTATTTTTTATTTCATCATCTTTTTATTGAATTAAAGTTGGTTATTTTATTTATTTTTTAGTCCGTCACTTAGAAATTTAATTTCTTTCTAGATTTTTTTTAACGCGCGACAAGTGTTTTATTTCTTCAGCTTGATTTTACAATCATTATTTGTTTTCATTTAAACCAAACATTAGTCACAATATCCAATTAATATTACCAGCTAATATTATTTGGTTTTACTTTATTGCATAACATATATATCTATAATATAAAAATGAGTCGCTGAATGTGTTGCTAAGCACAAAACTCGAGAACGGTTGGACCGATTTCGCTAAATCTTTTTTAAAAATATTCCTTGAAGTACGAGGATGGTTCATACGGAGAGAAAAATTCAAAAAAAAAATCAAGTCTAAAAACAACACTTTTCTATACTCCCATACAAAAGATTTGTGATAATACTTAAAAGTCAATTTGAACTTTAATACCATACGATAAAGTTTGTGTTAGGCGATACGAAGTTCGCCGGGTCAGCTAGTAATATATATATATATATATATATATATATATATATATATATATATATATATATATATAGCAGGTTATACATATTGAGATATGTATATACTGTTCAAAATCTGAAGCGGCAAATCTAGGGAAGTACCTTACTACCTTAAAGAAGATTATAGCTAAACAGTATTGCTTCCAAGTAGTATTGTGTTCCTGAGGTGAGTTAGGTAAGTTGGAACTCTCGGAGAGACTTAGGAGTAGGGTCAGCAATGCATTTGCGATGCTTCTGGTGTTGCCTATAGGCTAAGGTATCTTAACATAAGGATAAGCACTAAAAAAGTAATGATGAAAGTACTATAAGACTTCTTGTTTCTTAATAAAATGATTAAAGTTAAGATTAAGAGTACATGGGAGCCTATTTCTTAGAATCATTTCGAAGGGATGAAAATAAATGTCACCGATTAAAACGAAATAAAATAAATTTCGTATAGTAATAATTTTTATTTTATCTTCTATATTGAATTTAATAACGAAAGAGTAACTTACATATAAAACATAAACTATTCTTGAGAGAATTATAAAACGAAATTAAAAAAATTGTGAATTCATAATTGTTCCGTGAATTTAAAAATCTATAAAGAACTATTTCACCAGTGTTTTATAATAGAAAATACTAGAATGCAGCGGAATTTTTTAAACATCAATTTAAAAACGCTCGATTGTCTCAGAACTGCGTTTTCCCGTGGGTCTTCAATTATAACGTTTCTTGAATAGTACAAAAAAAAAAAGGTAAAAAGCGCCGTAAGCGCTAAATGCAGTTCATTATAAAAATAAAATATTACAATCTTTATGTTTTAAATATTTTATATTGTCAGTAATACTTAGGACAGGTTTAAATGTTTGCGGATAAGTTTATCCTGCACATAAGTTACAAATAGACTTTAACAGCAGGTAGAACAGGCCATTAGGCGTGGCCAGGCGTGTTTCTCTTCAATTATTAACAACAAATTTTCGATTGATATTTGCAAATAGAAATATTTACCAAATATAGCAGAATTCGATGATAGAATAGAATAATACATCAGAAATTCTTGTCTGTTGGATACCGTCATCTGTCAAATATACTTATCCACAACCGGTGTTTGAATATTTAAAATTGGAAGTAAGGTGATAGAATAAATTATTTAAAAAAAATATTGCCTCGAGGAATGTGTCCGAAAACAATTAAACACGTAATCAAAAATTTTTTTTAAAATTAGCTTCGTGATGCGTAGTCTGGGACTCTGGAGTCGTCAAGTTGTGATTCTACGTTATTCCACGTGAACGTAACTTATATCTGAAATACCTGTAAATAATTATAATCTATTTTATTTAATTATTGTTATATGAACTGTCTGGCTACGGTACTAAATATAGCCACCCCCTCTCTTCCCGTGAGTGTCGTAAGAGGCGACTAAGGGATAGCACAGTTTCGCTACCACCTTGGAACTTAACATTAGATATTACAATTTTGAGATATTTCGATGCGACAAAGCCAGCCCTGCGGTCAACAACCCGCCTGCCCAGCGTGGTGACTATGGGCAAAACACATGAGCTCACGTTATTTTTGGCGTAAACTTGTGGAGGCCTATGTCCAGCAGTGGAATGTATAGGCTGTAATGATATGAATAATTTATTATATAGCACTTATAAAATATCTTCGCTACTTTAATTTGAATGCAAGGTGGCAAAGGTGAATTTATCCCTATAAGACCTCTTCCAGTCAATCCCTGATGGCGAGAGATGACGTTACCATAAGGCATTTTAAGAGAAATAGAATAAAATAAGATATATAATTAGCCAGTTGGCGCAGTTTGTAGTGCTTTCTGATCCGGGGGTTGCGGATTCGATTCCTGCCAGAGTTTGAGTGTAATATTTGTATTTATTTATATATTCTTATACTATTAAACGAGCAATTCTTGTATATATATATATAATCTGAATCTCGGAAACGGCTCCAACGATTTTCATGAAATTTAGTATACAGGGGATTACGGGGGAGATAAATAAATCTAGCTAGGATTCATTTTTAGAAAATGTCGTTTTATCCCTGTTTTTAGGCAATGAAAAAATGGCTACAATATCGTTAGAATAAGAAGGTAAATTTCGCATCTGTCAATAAAGTTGTAATAGCTCAGGGGAAATCGGCCGATCGCGCTCGGCCGAAAAAATCATGGTTCGAATCCTCACGTATTCCGGATCGATTATCGTTTTTTTCTTTTTTTTTCTAAAAAAAATAAAATCGAAAAATATTATTCATATTTTATCAAGATGTAATTCGTATTTAAATATGATTTTCAAAAAACACGATTTACTAAAAATACCGAGCTAAGCTCGGTCACCCAGGTCCTGATTATTTATATGTATGTATATTTATCGAAAAAAAAAACTAGCTATAAAAGTCAGCTGTTACCTATAACAAGCATTAAGTTGCTTACCATAAGAATAGACGAACGTGTTTGTATGTTATACATATTTATTTACATCATATTTATTTATTTACTAGCTGACCCGGCGAACTTCGTATCGCCTAGCAGTGACTTTTAAGTATTATCACAAATCTTTTGTGTGGGAGTATAGAAAAGTGTTGTTTTTAGACCTTTTCAGAAAATTAAATTTTTTTTTTTTTTAGAATTTTTCTCTCCGTAAGAACCATCCTCGTACTTCAAGGAATATTTAAAAAAAAAAGAATTAGCGAAATCGGTCCAACCGTTCTCGAGTTTTGCGCTTAGCAACACATTCAGCGACTCATTTTTATATTATAGATAACAACTTAGTAGGTACTAGTAATTGCGTTATTTAATATTTCGAAGAGGTTTAGTTAGTTATCTAGTTTGCTACCGTAACTAATAATATTAATAACTAGCTGACTCGGGATCTTTGTAATCAAATGTTTTTTTGTGAATATATATATAGTAAGATAGATTTTTAGTAAAATTCTGTGTAAAAACCTTATTCTGACAATAATGATCACAAAAAAAAAAATACATACATTACGGCTGTTAATTTTCCTTTTGTAAACTAATCAAAGTTTATGAAAATATACACATAGCGATAAAGCACGGTTCACGTCGCTAGTGTCACGTAAGGTAGAGATGATACGAGGGAGCTTTTTCGGCGCGGTCGAGATAACAGTCTCAGTAAGGCTTTCATAATTCTCATACTTAAACAACATAAATATCAATATTAACAATAACTTATTATATATTTAAACTAGCGACCCGCCCCGGCTTCGCACGAGTGCAATGCTGATATAAAATATAAAATAAATATTTGCAATGTAAGCGCAAAAAATGTGTTTATTTACGACATCACATTAAAAGCCTCTAAAACTATAAGTGTTTGCATGTGTTATACATATTTACCTTCGTGTATGCAATGATAAATACTATAATTGTTATAGTATTTAAATTGTTTGATGTTTTTGATACTTTTTGTTATTTATTTTAAAATCTATACAAATAAATAAAATTGGAGTGTCTCTTTGTCATATTAAACTAACCGTTTTTAACTAAATTCAGATGTATGTGTACACGCTACATTTTTCAAAATAACATCTATACATATACAAATAAATAAAATTGGAGGTTCTGTTTGTAACATGTGTCTGTTTGTATATGTGTTCCGGCTAATCTCTGAAACGGCTGGACTGATTTTGAGGGTACTTTCACTGGCAGAATGCTGATGTAATAAGGAGTAACTTAGGCTACTTTTATTTTACTTTTTTTATATAACTGCGAACCGAACAATAATTATTTTGTAAAATTACACGCGGACGAAGTCGCGGGCACAGCTAGTTTTTTAAAATTTTTATCTGTCTGTCTATCTATCTGTTTGTTCCGGCTAATCTCTAAAACAGCTGGGATGGTTTTGACGGGATTTTCACTGACTGATAGCTGAGGTAATAAGGAGTAACCTAGGCTACTTTTATTTTAGATTTTTTTTAATAACTGCGAACTAAACAATAATTATTTTGTTAAATTGCACTCAGAAGAAGTGGCGGGCACAGCTAGTAGTAAAATAAACGTAATTTAATTTTATTTTATTAATCAATATTCATAGTAAAACATTAATAGACCCAATTCTGTAAATTGCATATGATTTTCTAATCGATACCGATCATAATTATTTATTTGACGATCTGTCTTTATGTCGCTAATCACACCTAAATCACTGAATGAATTTAAATGAAACTAGGTACAACTTAAAATTATACTACAAGCTATGAAATTGAAAGTTTGGGGAAGTGTGAAGAATCACGTCGGGGTCACCAGTTTGGGGGAGCGTGAGGAACATGGTGTTGAATTCCTCATCAACCATCGCAAAGGGAGGATCTCTCCGACCAGACGGGTGTTGTGTCTGGCGGGCTACCGCCCCAACGGTTGTTGTCGGGATCTTGTATATGTACTCAATCACTTTGATAACTTTGATAGTGTGATGTAGGATACGTCAGTTTTTCTCTAGTTACGTAGTTCGTAGTCGGGCGATAGATGTCGCCACAAAAGTTTAAATTTCAAAATGTACAATTCTTTGTACATTAATGATGTTTTAAGGATAGTCCCTTGAATATTTTTGGGATTTTATGAGGTACATTATTCAGAAATAAGAAATAATATCAAAATTTATCCGTAAACCCGCATTGGAGCAGCGTGGTGGATTAAGCTCTGATCCTTCTCCTACATAGGGAATGCCCAGTAGTGGGATATTACAGGCTGAAGCGTATCAAAACACACCCGGGCCAAATTACATGGAACCCGGAATATAGATAATTTTTTAAACGTATAGCTCCTCTTAAACTGGTATTTATACGTTTTGTAGGCTTAATGAAAGGGATGGCAAACACGAAAAAAGGTTTCGAGTACAGCTACAATTCTCCCTCTCTTTCTCTCTTTATTTTGTAAACAAACATTATTACAATAGGAATAAAATAATAAATATATAACCAGAAAGTACTTACCCTAACACCAACACCGTTTCTAGGGATTACAAAATTGCTATATAAACCAAATTCATAGTTTAGATATAATTCTATTTCATTTACCTACAAATGAACAATACGGACTAAACAAGAATACTAACTAGTTAACAAACTACGTAAGCAAAAGTTTCAAGGCTAGGCGAAGGTTTCTCTAATTATAAGGAAAACTATTTATTTATTATTTATACATTGGCTTATAAGCATTATATATGTTACGCTCAAAGATCGAAAACGCTCATTGAGCGGAAAAATAGCTCACAACGCGATGTGGTCATAGTAAAACATTCACATAGCGAAATTCGTGTTATGGTTCTAATGAAAACGCGCACGACGCGTTATGGCAATCAAAGAAAGACCAAATAGCGAAATTCGTGTCGTGGCTTACATGCTATTCGATCTCAACGCGTTGTGGCAATGAAGAAAAGCCATGACGCGTTCTGAGCATTCATTGTGTTAACCATATCACGACGGACAGGTTGTAACTTGTCGGTGTCGGCTCGGGTGCAAAGACGCATTGAAACCTCAGTTTTATTCATTTCTTTTCTGTTTATGAGAGTGAATTTTAATGTCAGCGCTAATTATGACGAATAAAAAAGAATTGTTTTACGATAAATTACGTGAGTTTGTGGAAACAAGCACTGATCGCAGTTTTATTATGACTACAGAAAAAGCAAAGAGAGCAAATGTAACTTGTAAGCTCTGTTTCAGAAAGAATAGCATAAACGTTGAAAGAGAATGTGCTAAATTAGGTCTACAGGAACAGGCAAACAAAGTGGTTTCATTGTCTAATTTGAAATTTCCCTGTGTTGAAATTGGTACTCACGTTTTAGTTAGAGTTCCTGAAGTTGATAGAGGACGTGCAGCACACAGGAATGTTGCTGTTGTGTTGTTATGAGCATTAATCTATCAGGTCTCTACCAGTTAGGAAACAAGGAAGGTACACTCGATAGACTTTATGCACGTAATGAATTTACACTTTCTGAAACCAACTTTATTAACATTTGTGATGTGCCCTCAAATTCATCGTTAACACTTCGCTCAGCATCTATGTTATCGTCTGGAAGTAAGCAAGGGTTTATAATGTGCCACTGCAAAAGATACTGTATTGATAAAAAGTGCAAGTGTCGCTCCAAGAATATAAAATGCAACTCAAAATGCCACAGTAATAGTTCATGTAAAAATAAATAGCAATCATATACTTATTTTTCACAATTATAGTTATTTCTAATATAGGTACGTTGTTGTTGTTTATTGGTGATCAATAAACATTTGTGTTAAATATTTTTATTTCTTGAAAGATTTTTAATTGTCATGAAAAAATTAAAACCCTTATCATTTTATGTGAATTATGAGTAATTTACAAATGATATGAATATTTTGTGTTCAGTGATTTATTACTTAATACATTGATTTTTTTTAAATATAAAGTAATCTCAATAAATAATAAATATCGTTTCATTTTAATTTATATAATTACATACTTAATATATTTGATAATAAGAAACACGCTATGCCGTGATTTTATAAAATGAAAAATATTTCTTAAGGACATCTACCAAAACGTTTCCAGCCTAGGCCTAGTAGGATCTATATCGGAAAGTAGTGTGCGTTGTAATCAAATAGTATTCCATACGCGTCATGGCTTTTCTTCATTGCCACAACGCGTTGAGATCGAATAGCATGTAAGCCACGACACGAATTTCGCTATTTGGTCTTTCTTTGATTGCCACAACGCGTTGTGCGTGTTTTCATTAGAGCCATAACACGAATTTCGCTATGTGGATGTTTTACTGTGACCACATCGCGTTGTGAGCTATTTTTCCGCTCAATGAGCGTTTTCGATCTTTGAGCGTAACATATATAATTAATAAATGTTTGTTCTAAAAGAAAAGAAAAAAACCTTTTCTAACCGTCATATCTTGTTTGAATTTTCTCATTAAAATTACATACAATAAACGTCCCATTTAACACACGATGAGCGCTTACGTAAAAGTTACTAGATAAACACACGTAAAAAAAGAAAAATATAATAACTGAAAACATGCTTCTTATTTCGAGTTCGGTTAAAAAGTATATTTAAATGCATTGTAGAATAAAAACAACTGTCTATGAAACTACATCACAATTATAAAAGTTTAAGTGCCGTGTGGTGTCGGCCGAGTAGAATAACACCAATCCATTTCTTCCCGTGGGGGTCATAAAACGCGACCGAGGGATAAACTTGGCTCAAAATCATCAGGGTCCTGGAGAAGGAAAACTTCAATTGAAACCCGGAATGAAGTCTCCGTCAAGCATTCGTGGCATAGGTCTAAAATGCGAAAGACTCCTGCAGCCGAACTGGCTCCACACGTATCGACTCATCGTTCCTGTGGGCCTAGCCAGTGAGGTCGAGAGGGTGGCGCAGAGCTTAGGCAACTCTGCGTTTTCCTGAAGAGTGTCCTAGGCGACCAAGTGTCTGTCTGACACTGTCTAAATCGTCTGCAATAAACGGATTAAGACCAAAAAGGCAAGATTTTAGATCTCTACCAATATAAATTATATTTAAGTTACGTTAAGAGCTTTAAATATTTCGTATAAATTATATTGAATATACGGAACTCAACTACGTAAAATTCTGTAAAGCTGTTGAGTATACTTTGTTACTCCTACACCTTCATAGAATCGTTGCTTTGGCTTGAGTTAATGAATATATTAAACACAAGGTGAAAAAGGGCAAATGAGATAAGATCCTGTGTCGGGGTAATAGGGCAAAAGCCAATCTCTATGACCACACCTGTTGCACTTTGTCGTTAAGCGCAGTCTTAATGTGTTTTAGTGTAAAAAGAGCACGAATAAAAGAAACACAGGTACTAAAACTGTGTCTGAACTGAAATACTGCGTCCTTTTAGTAATGATTTGAAGCTTACCGCATTTATTATATTTCTTTTTAACCGACTTCAAAAAAAGGAGGAGGTTACTCAATTCGACCGTATATATTTTTTTATGTATATTCGGAGATAACACCGTCGTTTATGAACCGATTATGATAATTCTATTTTTGTTGGAAAGGAGATATCCCTAGTTTGGTAACATGGTAAGGAAACCAGGATCTGATAATGGGATCTCAGAGAAATCGAGGGAAACTCTCGAAAATCCACATAAATTTTTACTGGGTGTACCGATTTTGATGATTTTTAATTTAATCGAAAGCCGATGTTTATTATTTGGTCACATTTAAATTTCATCGGGATCTGATCACAACTTTTGGAGTAATCTTTGATAATGCGTATTTACTTGACTATTTTTTCGTCTACCTACGTATTACTTGTCGATATAATTGAAGTCGGTTTTTCTTTGTTTGCCTGCAAACACAATTATTTCCGTCAATTTCTTTTCTAATATTTATCTCCTTAAAACAATTTTTCTTAACAACTATGTTCAACTATAACCACTCATAAAAAATATAAGAATTATAACAGTACCATTTACAATTAAACCGTTAAAACTATTAGAAGTTATGCTATAAAAAAATTTTCGGCAGTTAAATTGTAGTTAGTTACTCGACAGGATTAACTAAAGATCGTTCCTAACCCGCTGTACCACGACGTGACACGAATTGATACACGGCCAATCGAAGCGAAAAACGTTTGAATGTTTCATTTTAATACTGCAGTGGTATCGGTATTTGTTGAACAAACACTGCTGCATAGTGAAGCCATTTTGAGCAACCTAATTTAAAGTTATTTTAGCAGAATTAATATTGTAAATTATATTATAAAAGAATTTCATCTCTAATTCTGAAGGTCTGAAGAAGAAAAGTTTTAGTTTATTTATATGCAGCATTATATCACGATTTTTATGAATTACAAAGAAATCTTTCGCATATTTGCAGCACGTCACGCCAGCAGATCTTTCGAACTTCTTACACGCAGACCTATCTGACATCATCATATATATTAATACCCCAAGGTTAAGATGTTTGTCTCCCTTTTTCGTGAAAACGTCACAATTACTCCACATAAATTCATCATCAGGCATCAACAACTGTATTTTTGCTTTTGTTTTTGTAAATTAATTAATTATTAAAATTATATATATGATGGCTTTAATTTTGAAACAACGTAAATATTTAACTTATTTAGTGCGAAATATTTACACAGGTATTGCTATTAATTATAATTCCACAACGGAGACATGACATAATATTCTATGGCTGATTGAAGCATATCATAGTGACTTTTTAAAAAAGAAGCTATGCTTTACATATCTTCATTTTCAACTAAAGAATAATAGTATTGTACGGTAGTCATAACTTCATAGAATTATACTAGAGTAACATAACTACGCTATTCGACCCAACCTTACTCTCTCCTACTTTTTTTCTGAATTTCGAAGACTTCTAAAGTTTTTCGTGGAATTTCAAGGCAGTCCAAATGTACATAAGGAAAGTAGATATATAGATATATAAATTCTTATATCTTTTTGGTTTAACAAATAGTTACAAATAGCAGTTATTTTGCATGTTGATATATTTATTTAAATTTTAGTTAAGCTAAGTTTGATTATTAATATTATCTCAACTTTACACTTTATATAAATTTGATTGATGACCTTTTTAAATGAATTTTATTATTAACAAGTAGTATCTTTACTTTTACACGCTACACGGAATTAATATATTGTGGAATGTTGTGTACCCCGTGATGGAATACATATTAGATAATAATGTAATAGTGAATTATATATAATGTTCCATATGTATTTTGTGGATGTACCTATAAAATAAAATAAAAAAATAGATAAATAAATAATCATGTAGTGAAATTTAAGTAAATAACAGAAATAGATAACTTATACATAGATAAACAACTAATAACAATATATATATATATAAAAAAAAAAAAAACCTTACTAACAGTAACATAGGTTAAGTGTACATTGTAAGTAGAACATAAGTGTACATATATGGTAACTAGGAAATAAGTGTACATATATGATAACTAGGCAAATAAGTGTAAATATAGACATAGATAAGAAAAATAATAATGTTAGAAATTAGAAAGTAATTATGTGTATACTTCTGCATAAACAGTATTTAGTAAGGAAAAAAAAAAAAAACCGTCGGCGTCGGACCACGTCCTAGTTTTACTACGCAGTCACAGGACTGTCGATCTGTAGTATAATAAGTAGAAAAATCGCCTGTAGTATTATAATGCATGCATGATAAACAAAGGCACGGGCATTTTGAGCCCGTGGATCAAAAAAAAAAAAAAAAATTTACATAAGGTAAAGGTGAATGGTAATGACATACTTCAACTTACCATGGTATTTTTTAAGCCTACATATAATATTATCGGAATTTCAACGTTAATTGGTTTAATATTCCTTATTTGAAGCATACAAATTCCGTGCTTCCAATGTGCGCAAGCTAAAGCTCGATAGCTCGAAGCTTTTCCGAAACTTGTATGACATTTTCTGATTGCTTTTCTGATGCTGAGTACTACTAAATTCTTTACAAAAAAATAAATAAATAGCGGTGCGTATAAGCCGTTGGACTAGCAATTCACTCTTGTACATTTATCGCTTTAACTAAATAAACATATAACACACTCAAGCCTATGTACGGTCGGCCAAGAAAGTGGTGTACCAGTTTTGATTTAGTTTCCTGGTCATCGAATATTACAACAAGGTTCGTTATTAAAACACATTACTGAAAGAGACATATAATAATGACGTAAACCTAATTGATAAGTATTCATACGTCATTATTATTATTACCTTTTAAACTCTATTAGATACCTAAATAATATCGTTGTGAATAATCAGATAAACACGGCAATAGAAGTTGTCAGATCGATCTGCAAGCGAAACTAATCTTTATCACCTATGACTCCGCAAGCAGCATTCAACCTTAGGGTGGTACATCACTTTCTTGGC
Source organism: Melitaea cinxia (assembly GCF_905220565.1). Classification (NCBI taxonomy): domain Eukaryota; kingdom Metazoa; phylum Arthropoda; class Insecta; order Lepidoptera; family Nymphalidae; genus Melitaea; species Melitaea cinxia. The sequence continues at coordinate 2,505,500 of NC_059405.1, read as the reverse complement.
CGATGGTACATGTTAAACAAATCCTTTATGCAAGTTGTTTTAAAAACACGTGAACGAAACAATTGTTTTTATTTTTGAGTCAACTAGAACAAATTATAAATACCAAAAAATAAACATTTTTTAAATTACTTTTAAGATTATGAATACAAAGAATTATATTTTACCGAGTAAATTACTTGTATACACAAAACTAACAAAGCATTTATTTGTAACAGTGACACGCAAAATAATTTTAGCTATTAAGTTATTTTTAATGATTTAGTTTTTGAGGCATAACACTTTTTCAAGAATAACGTTTAAATGTGATTTATTTGTATATACGAGTAGTTTACAGAAACCTGTTAAACAGAATTTTCAGTTCATTAACTTTTTTAACCTCGTCAACCTTCTTAGGTAGTGGTACGGATATGGATAGTCGACGACAAGTCGACTATCTTAACGCTGGCTGTTATAGATTTGATTCTTGTCGTAAGTTTCTTTGCTGGTGATATGTATATGTTGGCCTTTCAACTGTGCCTTGGAGAGTAAGTAAAACCGTTAATCCTGGTTGTTATCATAGATAGCTGAGAACGTTATGTTGTGGAAGGGAAAAGTTGACGCCAACCCACTAGTTCAATTAAGCTTTAACGCTTGTCCTGTCTTGTGCAAAGCAGTATGAATCTTTATTCTTCATTTACTTTTTAGATACTTTTATTGATGTTTTCTAAGTTTTTTGTACATGTGAAATTTTATATAATAATAGTATAATCAAAATATCATCATATATTATAGTAAAACGTGAAGCAAAAACTTTGTACCCCTTTGTACGAAAGTTGCGCGGACGGAGGAGTATGAAACGTGCACAATTATAGTTTGTACAGAGACAGAGAGCAGAATTGCGCTAATGTTTCTGTTTTAATTATGCATAAAAATACATTAAATCATTAAAATAAACATTACACACACTACCATGTATTTGACACACACACACACACACACACACACACACACACACACACACACTTTTATATACTCTTTTGTTTATTACAGAAGTATAGTTTTTGACATCACATCATCATCATCACAGCAGCCTTTCGCAGTCCACTACTAGACATAGGCCTCCACAAGTTCACGCCAAAAATGGTGTGAACTCATGTGTTTTGCCCATAGTCACCACGCTGGGCAGGCGGGTTGGTGACCGCAGGGCTGGCTTTGTCACACCGAAGACGCTGCTGCCCGTGTTCGGCCTGTGTATTTCAAAGCCCCATAGATAGAGAAGTTAGATGGTTATCCCGCCATCGGTCAGCTTTTTAAGTTCCAAGGTAGTAGTAGAACTGTGTCCCTTAAGTCGCCTTTTACGACACCCACGGGATGAGAGGGGGTGGCTATATTCTTTGATGCCGTAACCACACAGCATTTTGACAACAGAATCTTAATAATAAGCTTCTAATTTAAATTAATTATTGTCGAATTTCGACCACTGGGCGACCACTATAAATATTAATAAGAGATGCTCACGCTACTGTCCTTAATAGAGTGCTTAGTTGCGCATATTTATCTAATCTGTCTTTATAATTGACCGATTTGTTTACGACACTGCCTGCTTTGTCAAACTGACAAATTAGTCAGTTGATGTGTAAATTAGTCTACGTTTTACGAGGTTTTTTATCTTCTAATTTATTTATAATCTATCGTAATTGTAAAGGACGGCCTGAAAATGTTACAAATATTGTAATATTCTGTATTCTGTATCAGCAGAAAAGTACTGTATTTATCAGATCATTGTCTATAAATTCAATTTTCTGCGAAGAAAAACACGAAGAAGAAAATGTTAAAAAAAATTAATAATTATTGTTTGTAATTTAAACTCTTGTGCCACAAGTTCGTCAATACGAACGTGGATGAAATCATGCAGGTTATCTATATTTATATATATATATATATTTTATATGCATAAGATTCATTAACATTATTATATCCTAAAGCAATTTCGCTGTACGATACAGATATTTTTTAGATAGTGACTTCAATAAATTTTTCAAAGAAGCAAAAATACTCAAGTGTCTCTCTGCGTAAGGTTAAGTGGAAGAATTTTTTTATCCAGTGAAACACTGAAAATGTCTTTGATCGGGTAAGATTTCTTTACTCAATTTTTCGCTGACTGACCTATAATCCTAATAATATAATCTACAATTTGTTAAAATTTTTAAATCAAAAAGTCATGACCTATCCTCTGAATAAAATTCAATTACAAGGAAGTAACTTACTAAGTACTTAAGGATCTTTACTGTTAGAGACAAATGACATACGTATTTGCATGAAACATTAGTAACATTACTTAAATTTATAAAATTTGAATAATAAATTTTCGTAAATGACTTACTGTTCACGTTATACTTTGCCTAGCTTTTTTCACTTAAAAACAACAAGTGTGCTTTGGACAACACGACTAAAGTAAAACTTCTGCACAATAGGCCTGCACTGTGTCTTAGATATACGAAACGTAACTGGCTATGAGAGGAAGAAAATGTATGCTCACACCTCTCTCTCTTGCTACGTTCGCCTTGCCCAATCACACTTTTCGTAACGCTCTCGTCACGCATCCACCAGCTTACTCCCCTAGTCAAGCGTGCGTAAAGAAGTTTTAATAATAATAATAATAATAATAATACTTTATTTCAGACTAGATTTTAAGTCCATATTGGGTTAGTACAACAAAACAACATTTAGAATAAAAAACAAAACAAAATTAAATTAAAAAATCAATAAGTAAAAATAAAATAAAATAATGTAAAAATAAAATCAAAAATCAAAAAAAGTTTATAAGTTTCATATGTCATATTTTATAAGTTTTACTTCAATAAGTTACATAAATAGTGATGCGCAAACCCGCAGTAAAGCAGCGTCTTGGATTAAGCTCCGATCCTTTTTCTACATGGAGAAAGATGCCCAACAGTGGAATGTTACAGGATGAGTCAAAAAAAAAAAACAAGTTAATACATTTCAAATTACTATTTAGGGAAAAGTAAGAAAAAAAAGTTAGGTGTAGAAAATAGATTAAAGTACTTAAAAGAAACTATGTAAAACTGAGCAAGTACACATATCAATATAAAAAGTAGAATAAAAAGTATGTAGAATCTTAAAATACCAATGTGGTATTCAAATGTGGTGCCGATAAAATTCTTAACTATATAATGCGGTCCTTTGTATTAGCAAGAAATGAAATTACTTGACGTTTTTCAATTAACAGCTTACAAACTGAATTTACAAAATACTTTTATAATTACGCATCAAAGAGACATTTTTGCAATTAATTAATAAATATACTTTAATAAACGCTTCACACTCAACGGTCCCCAGAAAAATTTTCTCCTGTGTTGGGAGTCCGGAAACACACACAATACACAACATCAATATGGCCGATACAAATATCTGTCGTGAGCGGGAATCGAACCCGCGACCGTCAACGTAACAGCCAGTGCTATGACCGCTGCGCCAAAGCGTCGTCAACAATAAAACATATTTTATAAGTTCGACTAATTTTACTGTTTATAAGTAAAAGTTGCATGAAAATCCGCACACACATGTTCACTTCAGCATATCGCAATCCACTGCAGTCCAGCAGTGCATAAGCCTCCACAAGTTCGCGCCAAAAATAGCGTGAATTCATGTGTTGGTCATAATCACCACGCTGGTCAGGCGAGTTGGTGACCGCTGGGCTAGCTTTGTCGCACCGAAATATTTCAAAATTGTAATCTCTATTAAGTATTTCTAATCTAATATTATTAATCTAAAAGTGAATTTCTTTATTTATTTCACTTCTACGGTTCAGCGGCTTAACCGATCGCCGTGTAATTTGTATCGTATAATTCGCCGTATATATTTTAACCTATGTTCTTTATCATTTTTATCATAAGAAAAGTGATTATCAATTGTCTATCAAATAATATTAGAGTTTAAACAAAATGCTTTGTAACAAGTTGGACATATTCCTTGAATTTGTAACAAGCTTTACAAATATAATAATATGCCATTGAAACAATTACTATGGTAAAGTAGCGCGACCTTCTTTTACTTTCATTCGTTCGCATTTAAACTGTGCATTACTTTTAAAAGTATAAAGGTATAATGGTCTCAACATACGTATATATAATTCAGTCATTACGTCAGTGTTGGGATGTTTTACAAGGCTGGGATACATATTAAGTGTGATGCATTTCATCACTTTTCTTCTTTTCATCGGATTACTTCAGTACGGGATTCATTTTTCTGTATTAATGTGTTACGTCAAAAGCTCAGTAGTAGACGTTCCACGCGCATTCTTCTCATTATTTACGTTGTTATGATAAGGTACGTAAACTACTATTCAATGCTAGCTACCAAAGAAACGAAAGAAATGCAGAAAAATTTCTCTAAACATAAACAGAACTTATCAAACTCTAACATTCGAAATTTCGAACAAAATTGAAAGTCAGAGGTGAAATATCTCCGATTTGGTTGTCGAACGAAAGCCCAAGATTTATGACCATTACTGCCTCACAAACGTATTACCTTCTAACGTCCATTTAGAGATTTTCGTGTATCAGAAAATTCAGTTACTTACATAAGTAGACGACTTGCACAGCTCCACCCACTTTTATGTCTACTGCTTCCCTTTTGCGACGTTGCGTGATGATTTAACACCAAAAGTTACTTTGTTAAATGGCTTTTTAACGCTAAAATGACGCCCATACATACATATTTACCAACACCTTTTAAAAGTAAATAAAAATAGTATGTCTTTCATTTAAAATTTGTCAAGTTTTTTTTATTATTATTATTGATATATATGTATTTGTGTATGTATATGTATGTATATGTATATGTATGTATATGTATATGTGTATATATGTATGTAAATTATTTGGTGTACATGTACGTTTGTGAGTGTAATATGTTCACATTTTTGCGCCCCATCCCACACTTCTTATTTAGTCCTCTGCCCAAAGGTTGCCTGGAAGAGATCGCTGTATTAGCGATAAGGCCGCCTGTTGCAACTGATGCAAATTCTATTTTTATATATCATTTTATATGCTGTTAAGACCTTGTATTAGTGTGCGAAAGTGTAAATTAATAAATAAATAAATAGTATGAAACAGTACCAGGCACAGCACGAGTTAAGTAAATCATTGTTTTGTGTTTAGTTATGGTTGAGTCCGATGAGCTAGTTCAGGACATTCCAAGCTCGTATATAAAATCAATGTTAAGTGATACCTCTAAAATTATTATTTATTCATTTTTCCTTCAATTTTCTTTTATTTCTATAGCCAAAGTATTTCTAATGTAAGTGTATGTAGGCAGTAACCTAATCATTTGCTGGGTGTTTTTAAGAAAAGCCCCGTAAACCCAGAAGTTCTTTTTAACTAATAATACTCCCACTTTCTTTCTTAATCAGCTGGCTGAATGTGATGTTAAGAAGAACATTTTAGCTATTAAGTCCAACTCCGTCGGATCTGACAGCATTAGTCGTAAGATGATCATTCCTCTCCTTAATTTACTTACACCCATATTAACCAAAATTTTTAATACTTCAATCTCCACTGGCTCTTTTCCGTCTACGTGGAAAGATGCTGATATTATACCTATCCCAAAAAAACTTAATCCATCATCCCTGTCCGAATATCGTCCCATTTCTATTCTTCCCTTTTTATCCAAAGTCTTCGAGCGCCTTGTGTATAATTAACTTAACCTATTCCTTTTGAAACACAGTCTCCTAAATACCTCGCAATCCGGTTTCCGTCCTGGTCATACTACGACTACTGCACTTGTCAAAATAACTGACGATATACGATCTAGCATGGACAGGCGCGAGGTTACAGTATTGACGTTGCTTGATTTCAGTAACGCTTTCAATACTGTAGACTTTGATATACTTTGTGACATTATGCGTTCTCTTAACATATCTCCAGAGGCCACTGATTGGTTTCAAAGTTGCTTACAGGGTCGCCGGCAGCGAATTAAATTGAATGACACATTTTCAAACTGGTCATTGGTTGCTGCTGGTGTCCCCCAGGGTGGTGTGCTCTCCGCTCTATTATTTTCTATATTTATTAATTCCATTTGTAATATTATAACTTCTCTCTACCACCTCTATGCAGACGATCTCCAAATATACTCTCATTCTACTGTAAGTTACTTGCCTCAATGTGTATCTCGTATAAATGGTGATCTACTTGCCATTTCTACATGGAGTAAAGCTTACGGATTAGTAGTAAATCCAACCAAAACTAAGACTATAATTATAGGAAGTTCTAAATTAATTAGCCGTATAAATCGATCTCAACTACCTCCTGTAATTTTTAATGGTATTGTAATTCCATATAGTGAAAGTGTGAAGAATCTAGGCGTTATTTTTGATCAACATCTATCATGGGGCCCACAGATTTGTGAAGTCAGTCGTAAAGTTTTTGCTTCGGCTGGATCTCTTCGCAGGCTGCGTAATCTACTTCCAATTCCCACCAAAATTGCTCTTGCAAATAGTCTTCTATTACCAATTCTGGACTACGCAGACACATGTTATCTTGACATTACTGAAGAGCAGATTAATAAACTTGAGCGAATCCAGAATTTATGTATACGATTCGTATTTGGACTTCGTAAATATGATCATATCTCTGAATTCCGTAAAAAACTTAAGTGGCTCCCTATTCGCTTTCGCAGGAATACGCATATTCTTAACTTACTTTACTCTATTCTATTTAACCCTGTTGCACCTGCTTATTTAAAGCAACGATTTAAATTTCTTAGTGATATCCATGAACGCAGTCTTCGTTCTGAGAATACCTTACTTCTTGAAATTCCCCCTCACTCCTCTTCCTTTTATACTAAATCTTTCACTGTTCAAGCTTCTCGACTTTGGAATTCTTTACCCTTGCATATTAGACGTGTACAATCGCTTTCTATTTTTAAAAAGGCTGTCAGGAAGCATTATCTTGATATTCAACGTGAATAAAATTATATATATATATATATATATATATATATGTATGTATGTATGTATGTATGTATGTTTGTATGTATGTGTTTGTGTATGTATATGTGTATGTATGTATGTATGTACGTATGTATGTATTTATGTATATGTTTATGTTTATGTATGTATGTATGTAAATAAGTAAATATATTCAAACGTTTATGTCTCAATTTGTACACCTACACTGACACAATACCATCTTCTCTGCCCCTAGGTTGCCTGGAAGAGATCGCTTTTTAGCGATAAGGCCGCCCTTTGTGCCTGATGATACTCTGTTTAAGTTCATAATATGTAAGTTTTCTGTTTTGGTGTACAATAAAGTGTATTGTTATGTTATGTTATGTTAACTAAGTTTTTGTAAATAATTTTCGTTATATGTACATACGTATCCATTTTATTGTGAATACTGTGAGATTACAATCTATAGGAGTGCCATGTGAGCGGCAAATTGTGAACTAACAACGAAGTGCATCTGTGACTTCAAATTATTTTCTTTTGGCGCATATCTACCGATGCCACGCTTAATCGTGGATAGGATTTATAATGTGTCGACTTCTCAGTAAGTTTTAAAATACAGTCTCTTTGTATTTCCTTTTTTATCTTCACTATAAGTTGCAGCTACTGGTGACAAGGGTGAAGAGAGATTTATATTTGAACTAGCTGACTCGGCAAACGTTGTCTTGCCGCTAAATGCTATTTAAAAATAAGGGTTGGTGGTAGAAGGGTGAAAATTCAGAGTTATATGTATTTTTCAACGCCAAATCATAATAAAATAAAAAATAAATAATTTATTTAAAAATAAAAAATATATATTTAGGAGTGAACTACCCTTAACATTTAGGGGGATGAAAAATAGATGTTGTTCGATTCTCAGACCTACCCAATATGCACACAAAATTTCATGAGAATCGGTCAAGCCGTTTCGGAGGAGTTTAACTACAAACGCCACGACACGATAATGATATAATTTTATATATTAGATTTTATGAATTGCCACGAAACAGAAATGAAATTAGTATTATAGCCAGTTTTACACACTACGTAAATTGTTCAAGATTAATTTCAACCAGATTTTTGCCTATAAATGAAATTAACCGCTTTGTATGAATATGAACACAAACAAGTCTAATCTCATAAAATACAAGTTTAATATGTTTCAAAATTATATATATATATATATATATATAAAATTAGAGTGTTCAGTACAGATAATGTAAAGTCTGTTAAAACTTACGCTATGGTTTATAAAAATAGAGCAAATATCAACCTAATAGATAAATAGTATGATTACTGGCTGTTTTGACTATCACTACGACTATCAAATAAATATCACACAACTTTTTAAATTATGCGTGGTCGCGTAGTTTGATAAATAATAATCTAATATTCAACCACATACTGATTATTTTTAACTATTATAATTCTTTGACACAACTTAAAAGGTACAATTAAAGTAATAACATAACGAATCACAAAGTTGCAAAATATGTAATTAAATTTTTTTTTTTTAATTTAACCTACATTACACGTTCGTGATAACAATGTTATTTGACAATTTCTCCGTCTAATGTCAGTAGCATCGCATTTTGTTCAATAATAATTGAAAGATTTTCTGTTTAATATTTGCATTATAATAAAATCCCACAAACGATTTTATAATTGTCTTAAAATAAATTTAAAGTTTTTATTTAAAAAAAAAAATAGATAAAGCTTATTACTCGGTGCAGGATTACATAGTTGATAAAGATGTGTGGACTTAGTGAAGCTGTATTTTATTTAACATGTTACTAATTTTGTACTAAAACACAGTTTATATATTATTTCTCAAAAGAGTAACTGCGGAGTTTCTTGTCGTTTCTTCTCTGCATAATCTACATTCCGAATCGGTGGTAGCTTTATTTTTACAAAAATAATAATTTATTTTTAAAGTTTTAATTTGTAAAATGACGCCTCGAAAGTGCTCTTGGTGAAAGTGCCTTTTTGAATAAAGCTGTTTTTGATTTTGATTTTGATTCTGAATATAAGTGTAAACATCGCGTTATGTTCAATGCTAATTCAATTGATTCGTAATTGAATTGCTTTTCGCAACTACCCGAGACCGTCGTGCCTGTCGCGGTACTCCACTAACGTTAACGGGCTTTGCGTTTTCATTGTCCTATTTCGGAGAATAATAATTATTCCTTAAATTATATTGGAATTAGGTAATAAACTTTTTTTTTGTTTTAAATTTCTGGAGCGAAATTTTCGTTTCTTTTTTGTTTAAAGAATTTTTGTCTTTTTAAAGTAGACAAAGTTTATTTTTTTGGTACGAAGTTCCTTATGGGGCATTACCGAGGGGTACCCTAGCCGGATAATAAACGTCCGTATTGTTAAATAAAAGCGTAAGATTCTTATGTATAGTCATGTGTGATGGCTATAAAGTGTCTAATGTATAGTCTAGTGATGACTTATTCTTCTTGCAGTTTGCTATTATTATTATATAATTCGATAATTATTATATATTTTCATAAATCATTGTAAATAAAATAAGTGTTAAGATAATTTTTAAAGTAGTTTTTTATCGCTAAAAAAATCATAATAAAAAATGTATACCGGAATAATTATTTTCTTCCTCGAATAGAATTTGAAATTAATATTTCATAATAAGGAACTTCGTTCCTATCTGGTATCCCACGACACCACATGTTTTTTTTGTCAATATTATGGTATAATTGACGGTTATTTTTCCATTGTTATTATTCGTTCAATAATATTCAAATACTTTTCATAAAAGGCGATGAAACGGTTCCAACTTTGAAACGGACAACTTAACTTACTATGTTAATATATGTAAATTCACTTGTTAATAAACCTGTATAACAAATTATTATAATTATTTAAGGCTATCCTTAATCCACCTCCGCTTTACTGTGAATCATCGTAACCGAATTTTGAAGATATCACTCAGAATTATACAGAGTTATTTCTTATGTAATTGTTCCCTGATTTGAATTATTAAGAAGGAATTTTCTCCTAAACATAACATGAAAAATACCGCTAACTCTGTAATGATATGAAAAAAAAACGGATATGAAAAATAAAAGTGTTAATAAAAAATCAACGACTCCTTTGCACTTTGCTTACATTACCAATATATTTAAAATATTAAACTAAGCTTTAGTCATCTTTTGCATAAAACGTTGCAGAATTAAAATACGTAGTTAATGAAAATGCTTTATTAAGATCATAAATCAAGGGAAAACGACAAGGTTTGAAGCATTATGTCGTAAACGTCGCCGAAATAGAAATATAAACGAAATGTAACGATGTTATAATAGCGATCTTTGACTACCAGAATTTGTAAATTAAAAAAATATCATTAATATATACATTTATTTTATACTTTTATTTAGCTGTGTGGTTACGGCAGTATAGAATATAGCCACCCTCTCTATTCCCGTGGGTGTCATACGAGGCGACTAAGGGATCATCACAGCTCCACTACCACATTGGAACTGGTGGTTGGAACGACCGATGGCGGGATAACCATTCAACTTCTGGCTTCCAAATACACAGGCCGAAGACGGGAAGATGGGCCTTTCCGTGAACAGATCCAAGACGAAGGTTGTTTTTTAGATCGCGCTAAGAAACTGGAACTCACTGGTTCACTAAAACTCGAAATTGTAGCGAACCTTATTTACCTGGGTTCCAACACCAGTAACACTGGGTCGTGCGAGGTCGAAATTCGAAGGCGAATGGCCAAGAGTGCTATGTCTCGGCTGCGTGGGACTTGGAGGGATAGACACATTTCTATTAACACTAAAGTGCGTCTTGTCCGTGCACTAGTCTTCTCGATATTTCTGTATGCTGCTGAGACATGGACAATTAAAGCAGCTGACCGGCAACGCATTTATGCCTTCTAGATGTGGTGCTGGAGAAGGATGCTCCAGAGCTCATGGACAGCACGCAGGAGCAACGCAACGATATTGAAACAACTCAAAGTAACGAAAAGGCTATCCACTACCTGCCTACAGAGGATTCTTGAGTACTTCGGTCACATTGCCCGAAGGGAAGGTGTCAGCTTGGAGAGCGTCGCACCCCACAGAGCAACATGGCGCGACATCGTTCGAGGGAAAGTCGTCAGTGGAAGGGGTCACGACCCTCAGTAATGAGGAACACGACGCAGAGAAAGACTGCGATAGGCTGAAGTGTCTGTGACTGATACATTTATTTAACAGGAAAAGCAGTATTTACATATACATTTATGTATTTATTATTTGTTGTATAGTATATTTCTAGCTCCTACGTGGGAAAGACACCTATGATGGAAAGACCAGGGAGTAAAACAAGCGTACGAACCAACTGACGATAAGTGTTTACTGTAGCCGGTAGACGCTAATATTTAAATATTTAAAAATAATTATATATTTGTTATTCAAGAGTTGTTATAATGTCCGTATAAAAATGTATCAGGAAGTAGAATACTTTTAAAATAATTTCAATAGATATTCAGTAATTCTGAAATGCCGTAAAACATTGATAAATCGCGCCAATTCGTATTAAAAGTGGGTAAATAAATTGGTGTTTACTACTCTCATGTGGTGCATCAAACACTATCTTAATAAAAATATTTTGTTGCCGTATTCATTTATTAATTTTTTTTGTAACTCATTTAAGGTTCCAAAATTAAACTCCTTAAGGTTTTAAAATGTATAAGTTCTAATTCTTGAATATTTTTTATTAACATTTGTTTGGCATTATTTCACCAGAAAACTAAATATACCAAGATGAGATCAAAAACAACAAAGCGTGAAAAATCTAAGCTATAAATAATTACGTCGTGAAACTCTTTTTTTAAAACTACTTCCAAAAAAGGAGGAGGTTCTTAATTTAATTGTATTTTTTTTAAATATATGTAGTATGTGTGAAGTAACAACCTCAGAACTTTTGACTGGGTGACGATTTCGATGTTTTTTTTTTAAACGAAATGTGTCATGTGCTCCCATTTAATTTTAAATAAGACCGAACAAAAATTTTTTTGAGTTATATCTAATAATGCGTATATTTACTTGTTAACTTTTTCGTAGACCTACACTGTATTATACCGCATAACTTTTCACTGGGTATACCGATTTTGGTAATTCTTGTTCTAATCAAAAGCTGATGCTGATGCTTGTGGTTTCGTTAAATTTGATGGACATCTAATTACTACTTACTATATTAAAATAAAACATGGTGATGTTATTCCTGATTTTAGTAGATTTAAAAATTGTTTTCATCTAAATGTCCGAAGGATTTGATCAAACGTTTTATACTTTGTGTTAAAAATACTTCCATTTCCAGGAAGCACTTTGATTAATTCAGATCAAATATCAATCATCTTAAAAGATCTTGCCTTAGCTGAATTTCTACTCTATTTCGTAACTTGACGTAACGAATTTCGAACAAACTAAGGATGTAGCATTTATTATTTTAATTGTATATATTTTATAGTTGATTGATAGTTAAATAGTTTCGTGTCGCATTCCAGTATTTCAGCAATCGCTTCTGTAGACGATCAGCGTAATTATTTTAGGTTCTTTTAAAGGGTGACAGAAGGAAAAGAAAGAAGAGGTAGATGGAATGAAAAGATGGGGTTAAGAGAAGGAGAGACAAAAAAACTAAGCCAACATTTCATTCCTTTTGCTACATTAAGCTACTTTTCGCAAATATGTCTTTAACTATTTCGGAAGCATTTTTTTTTCAAATAATAAGTTCTTTTATATTAGCCAAATATTTACAAATTTCTTCAGCAAATAGATTATAAATTTATAAGTGCTAAGAGTATTTATTAGAATGTGGTGAAGAAACCTAAGTTAACTGTGTGCTTTTATCTTCAATTTTTTTCTGTAAAAGTAAATGTATTGCAATATTAAACATTATTATCGTCGAAGACAAAATTTTGGGCCTCTTTTAAAGGTTACTGATATAGTTTATGCCACATACAAATTAGTGATTAGTTTTGTCAAGAAGAGATAATAAGCTGTGTATGGTGTAACTTCAATTATTAGACTACAACTTTTGGATTTATACTTTGTGAATAGAATTAACTTACAGAAGTGAAATCTGATGATGAAAATGAAAATATAGCATATTCTTTTATCAATCGGATATCGTTAAACATCAGATGGCTCCATAAAGAATTAGTGAACCTGTTTCATTATTCATATTTACCATAAAGCAAAGAAAATCTTACTGTATTTTCTGTACTGAATACTACACAATTTTAAATAAAAAATAGACAAAACTGGTTGGATTATATTCAAAGTTAGAAGGTCATTTCGCATCCGCATTTCCTTAACGCTTCCCTTGAGGCACACTTTGTTATATTATTCTTTACGTGAATTGTATTTATTAACCTATTATCAGTTCTTCTAACTTCTGCGGTTAAATTTGGATGGTGCTTGGTGAATGAACCAATAAACCCAGAAAATAACCGAAACTAACCAGAATCTAAACCCACGACTCGGTATTCTAGTCAGTAGCTGTTCTGTACACTTCTTTTCTAGTACACTGTTAGTTATTAATAAAAAAGAAATATCAGTTGTAACCTTAAAAAAGTTATATTTTCTTTTTTTTCAAACTGTAAGGCTTTCTGAAATTTTAATTTTAATATATTCGACGAAGACCTCACGCGGTTGTTTTTTAGGTCTACTGGGAGGCCGCAACACTACATTTAAAACATAAACAAGGACTGAATAAATTTTATCTTATTTTTATTAGCAGTAAATCTCGTTTATACCTTTTTAATAAATAATTTTACGCATGTTATACAAGCTTACTATATTAAAATTAAATACGTTTTCAACGTTTTATCATCGAACATAGTTATAGTGAATAAGGTAATAAAATAAACTCCGTTCAATCACACACTAAATACAAAAAATAAGATAAAAAAACAGTATGTCATTGTAATTAAATTTAATTTCTTTATCTTGATTTTATTTATTCAACATATTTGTATATACACAATTTAATGGCAAACATAGGTTTATAAAAAAAATTTACGAATAATAATCACAAAAAAAAAATTATAATAAATTAACGTTTTATATGATTTATAATAATAAAAAAAATAAGCGAAATAAAATATATCAGGTTCCACCGAGATTTGAACTCGGATCGCTGGATTCAGAGTCCAGAGTGCTAACCGTTACACCATGGAACCTCTATTTGAGATGTTAAATTTTAAATATACAATTGAAAATCAGATGAGTTTAATTTAAAAAGACTAGTAATAAAAAAAAAAAAAAAAAATAATGAATACAAAATTATTTGATAATAAAGATAATCAGCCTGATGATAGCCATTAACTTTTGCCGACGACTTTAAATTCAGTTTTAAATCTATCTTGTTTTTCAATTATTGTTGTTATTTGACTGGATATCTGTACATTGCTTAGGAATGGTATGTAGAATTAATTGAATACCTCTTTGTAGCTTTTATTAGTATATAGATCGTAAAAAAAGTGTTAATTAATTTAAAGTAAGTAGTTCCTTTTTTATTGTTTCTGTTTAATTCCTTACGGCTTTTATTATTATTTTTTGGTAAGTTTCGAAAAATACGTATAATTGTTCAAAGTCAGATCTTATTTCTTATGTAATAAATAACTAACATGTAACATTAAGTTTTATTTCAAAACGAGCTCATACAACTACACATATTTTTTATTAGTGACGGTATATCCAGTTGTATGGGAAACTGGAATTTTATTTATATACCCTCATTCTTGCTTTTAAAATCGATTTTGATCTGATTACAGATAATTATATTATTACACGTATGTGTTAAACGTAGGTAACAAAATTGGAAAAACCCGTGTAATGTAAATATGTTTAAGTGTCTTAAGGTCCATTATAAGTCAGGCTTGTTTTTAACTTCTTCAGGCTATTTTTGCCAATTGTGAGAAACAAAATTTCTATTTGAAAATCTTATACATTTTATGTCAGTATTTTAAGTAAATTAGTTTTATTAATTTATTGAAGAGTAAATGGTTGTATTATTCAACTTACGATGGATAAAGACCTACGAGTACCTACGAGTACCTATACTCAGTTGTATATGATATTGGCGAAATCATTCGTGATACCTTTTCAATTGAAAGGCTAAAAGCCACCAAACTAATATTAAACATGAAGTACGAGTATCATTAAATAATATAAGGTTTATATGGTTTTCAATGAATATAACTGGTATCATTAATATTATTAAGCAATTAAAGCTTCGTGACGGCATGTGATGTAATTTCACTCTATAAATGCTTACTGAAACGGATAATTCTTTGTGCTCGTGTAATGTAAGGCTTCTCTTAATCTGTTTGATAAATTATAAATAAAGTTTAAAAACTAGAAGATTTAATAACATATTTAGCAGAGAAAAAACTTTTTTATGTTTATAATAATAATAAATCTTTATTTCTTCGAACGTTAGTACATAACATTAACACATATTACATCATTATCTATTTATAATGTTTCTATTTAAAGATTTTCCTAATTATTTTCAGACAGATAGAACAATGTTTAAAATACGATAGTTGAAAAATCAAAACAACATTATATAATTGGTTTTTATTGATAAAAATAAAACAAGAACTTGTAATAAATGTATAATATTACACAAAAATCAATCAAACATTAGCGATAGCAGGTAACACAGCCTCGTAAACGGTGATTCCCTCCAAGAACACAGAAGCAGGTAGGCTCTCATTGTGCTCGTGAATAGCGGACTGCACGCGCCGTAGCGGTGACACGCCTAACGCGGGGATACCCTGCATCCGCGCGTAGCGAGAGTCCGTACCGCCGGGGAATGTACGGACTTTCACACCGATGTTGCTATGATTAATAATATCAAATTAATTACATACTATTTTTATTGTTGGTTGATTGATTTAGGTTCCTCTGCTGGGCATAGGTCTCTTTCTCCCTGTAGAAGAAAGATTATATATGTTGCTGTAATATCCTATCTTTTTAATCCATTAGACTAGAAAAAAAGGCATACAGTCTGAGTGATGGTGAGCGGTAACCGTAGTCTACGGACGTCAGCGACACTGGTATTATCACAAGCTCTTTGAATTTAAATAAATTATATAAAAAAATTACTTACTAGTCAAAGTAATTACTGATTTATCATGAAGTAACGACTTTTCTAATCTATATACATACCCATATAAAAATTTCGTGTCACGATGTATGTTAGCGAAAAACTCCGAAACTACTGATACAATTTTTATCAAATTTTGTATGCATCTGTAATTTGGTCCATTTTGGGAGATAGGGTCTCTGATAGGGATCTTGATACATAGTTTTTATCTCAATTGTTGATCTCAATATATGTTATTGCAAATTAAGTATTTATTATTCGACTTTAGTGTGTATTTATCGCTTAGTTCTGTAAAATTCTAATAGATGGCGGTTTGGCATCTAAGTTGCACAGATATCCGCTAGATGGCGCTGTATTTCTATTTTTAAATCGTGAATGGTGCGTTTGAATATAGAATTTACATATATTTTAATAAATTATAATTACTGAACTACAGCAACGCGTGGCTGTCAGCTAGTAAACTATATAGTAATGAACAATATTTCTTAAGTGTTTGAATTTTTCATGTATATGAATAATGTGTACAAAAACTGTTCGAAGTTTTGCAATGTATTATTATTTAAATATACAACGAATTATACAAAACAACGAATTGTCTCCCTTGTCTCAAGTTCTAAGCTACGAGTATTAACTAAATAAATGTTCATTATTAGTGAAAGTTGCAGAACTTGGTGGCTTTCCATACATTTATATAGTGAAAAATGTTCAAAATTTACAGGAACAATAAGCATTTTAGCATTACATTTAAAATATTGAGGTGTATTGTTTAAAGAGTCGTGGATAAATGAAAGATCTGAATTTAAATGTAAGAAAGTGGCAATCAATGCATGGAAGTTACGAATTAAATGCGAAAGGAATGATAATGCGATCACGAATGATGAGTAATGAATTAATTCATTAAGCGATTTTAAATATATTCGTACAAAAAAGTGATTACAAAAAGAACGAAGTGATATTAACTTATCATTTAATCATGCATCATTTTAAAAAAAACTGTGGTCTTCTGTAAGGTTGATGTATTTCAGTCAGGTTGCTCCAAATTTTGGGCAGAATATTTCCTGCTGTGCCCTACCTCAATAACTATAATATTCGGAAAATGATCGAATGATAATGAACGAATGATTGAATGAATAATTCACTCACATTTGATCCATGGCAGATTTGAAAGCGGTCCAGTACACGTTGGTATCGTCCACGCTAGTCGGCGGGACATATTCGTCCTTTTGATCGAATTCATATGTCACGCCGTCTCCCGCTTCCTTACACCATTGTTTTATCTGAAAAGGTTTGTACTAGTTATATCACCGTTGAACCGGATTTTTGCGGTTTCCCACCTGCCATTTTTAAGTTATTGTTAGTCTGCTATATTTTGTATACAGGTAAATGGTAATTTTTATGTGTTGAATTTTTTTTTCTATTCCGTTTAAGATTATAATTACATTTTAATCTAATTTAAATATATGAAATTATAAAATATTTTTTAACTATTATAGTCGAAAAATATAGTCCATGATACACCCAGATAATATATTAATGTAATTATACCTTCTTTGTCCTTAATTTAAAAAAAATATTGATAAAAATGAAGAAAGAGTGCTTAGTCACGTGACAATGACTTAACAACGTTGTAGGTATAGTCTTTGTATTGTCATTTTTCGTTGTGTGCTTTTGTTGTTTGAATATAATAGTATCGAGTATATTAGTCCTAAAATCAAAACTGCCATTTTAATAAATCCTCCTTTAGCTATGTATTCAATTATCCCGATCCTGCAAAGTAAATTCAAATGTTCCTCCTTCAATCTTGTTTTAGTTAAAACAGAATTAGAAAATGTTAAGGAATATTTGCGTCAACAAGAAATAATTCGTCATTATCACGATGGTAAAACTAATCATCGTGGAATTAATGAATGTTATTTAGCTTTGTCTCATAAGTATTATTGGCCAAAAATGAAAGAGCATATAACAAAATTTATTAACGAATGTACTATTTGTGGCCAAGCTAAATACGACAGAAACCCACTTAGACCACAGTTCAATGTTGTTCCACCCGCTACCAAACCATTTGAAATAGTTCATATGGATTTGTTCACAGTTCAAAATGAAAAATACGTAACTTTCATTGATGTTTTCACTAAGTATGGCCAAGCTTACCATCTTCGCGACGGTACAGCTTTAAGTATACTACAAGCTTTATTACAATACAGTACTCACCATGGCATACCGGTTACTATAATTACTGACAATGGGACTGAATTTACTAACCAGTTGTTTATGGAATTTACCCGACTTCATAAAATTAACCACCATCGAATATTAGCTCATTCACCTAATGACAATGGTAACATAGAAAGATTCCACTCAACCCTTTTAGAACACCTAAGACTTCTCAAATTAAAACATAAAGACGAACCAATAGTCAACCTTGTACCTTATGCTATAATAGCGTATAATAGTTCTATTCACAGCTTCACAAGATGTCGCCCCTTTGACTTATTGACTGGACACTTTGACCCTAGGGATTGCACAGACATAGACATAACGCAACAACTCTTACAACAATACACTCAAGTTCATTGAGATAAAATGAAACAGGTATACGACATCATTAATTCCTCGTCACTTTCAAATCGTACTGCGTTAATAGAGAAAAGAAATGAGACTCGCGAACCTGAAAAGGAGTACGCACCCCAACAATCAGTATTTATAAAAAACCCCCTTGCTAGTCGACAAAAGACTGCTCCACGATATACACATGACACAGTGTTAGCTGACTTACCCATTCATATTTATACCTCCAAGAAATGTGGCCCCATAGCGAAATCCCGACTGAAACGAGTTCCTAAAACAGCTAATTTGTTACAGGATCCTCCTTCTAACAATCCTCCCATTGACACAACTTCAGGAGATAAGACTTGAGAGCCTTAATGACGGACCAGGACTACTACCTTTCAAACTCGGATCCATGAAACTAACTACACACTATCATACATTTATACAGTATGTAAAATTGGACGACCTCGAAACTAATATTCATTCATTACAGACTCAACTGCTTGATTTTCGAAATCGAATGAGTAATGAAACCTATAACTTATACGAGATTCAAATTAATTATCTTGCTAACAAGCTTGGCAATGTTTTAAAACAATTACATTCTCTAGAGCCTAGTGGAATAAATAGAATGAAAAGAGGCCTTATAGACGGGTAAGGTTCTATGATAAAAAGTTTGACTGGTAACTTAGATCACAATGATGCGTTGAAATATAATGAGGCAATTAGAGTATTAGAAAATAATCAAATAAAGTTGTCATCTGAATTTAACAATCATATTAGTCTGAGCAAGGAATGGATGTTAAAACATGGAAATGTTATTAGACAGATAGTAGATAACCAGAATAGAATAAATAAAACCTTAGAGTTAATATTACAAAATAAGGCAATACAAAGTTTAACAAGATACGCAAATTTTGCCCAACTTTTGTCATTAATTAGTGAAAACATAGAAGACTTATCTTTAGAATTATTAAGAATAGAAAATAGTTTAGCGTTTATCCATGCATCTAGTACACATCATTCAATGATAGACATAGATGTATTAGAATCTATGATTTTAAAGCTAAAGTCAATTTATTCAGAAGAGCAAGTGTTAGATTTAGATCTTAGAGAATATTATAATGTCATTAAACCAGGGTCATATTTTGTGAATAAACAAATAGTTTTTATATTTAAATTTCCAATTTATTCTAAAATAACTTATGATTTTTATAGATTATCAGTAGTACCGAATAAGCACGACCAGGCTCTTATCCCACCTTTTCCCTTCCTGGCAACAATCGAGATGTCGTTTGTGTACATGGAGGCTGAATGCCCGAAGTTAAAAAACTGGTACCTCTGTGAAATAGGAATTCATCATCAGCTTCACACCAAATCAGATTGTATTCACGAATTGATCACCAATCAAGCCTTACAAGAATCCTGTGAGTTCACCACAGTCACCTTAACTAGAGAAGCAATGGAGAAACTTGATGACCAACATTACGTCCTGTCCTTTCCTCGACAAACGAAAGCGCAGCTAATCTGTAACCAGAAGGACTATACATTGCTGCAAGGAAGTTACCTAGCTACAATTCCCGTTGGATGTCGATTCAAATCGGAACAATTCACTATAGTAAACGATTATAACGAAATCAAGGGACAACCTCTCAAATTTATGAAAATACCTTATAATGCCGAAAAGCAGGCTACCAAAGCAATTCACGTTAACCTGAAGACCATTGATCTCCAGGGACTACACAACATCCAGGACCAGCTTATGATCCAAACTCCTATCCAAATTGACGAAGTACGGGAAAACACTTTATACCATACTACAATTCCGTTCTACAGTATACTATTGAGTGCAGGCGTACTTGGAATAATCGTGGCAACTCGACGTTATCTATGGAAACGTAACGACGTGAAAAGGGAGCAGCAGCCTTCGCCCGAGATCCTGCAAACATCTAGCAACCCTGATAATATTCCGGCAACATTTTCACTAAACGTGCTAAAATAGTCGCCGTTCTAAAGGGGGAGGAATTACGTAGTACTATGATATGGGGATTGTCTACGTTGCATTTCATTCTATATTTACTGAGTAAAAGTGTCAATGCAGCAACGGCGTAATGTTCTCACGGATTTAGTTCTAATAATTATTTTTTGTAAAAGCGATCATTCCATATTCCCACATCGAAGTGGAATCATCGTTTATAGGTTTAATTGTTATAATTAAAATATTAATAAAGTTAGTTTTAAAGTAATTTCGGTTTTTTTTCGATCTTCTGTCTGTCGCAAACGTAATTAGCGACTTTTACTAGATTTATTCATTATAAATATTATCAAACAAATATAATAAATATTTCTATCTCTCATAATCTAAAAGAAATTAAAGGCGTTAAAGTAAAACACACATCTAATACAAATAACACTAAAAGGAGTAAAATAAATACCAACCGTATTTTCGAATTCTTCGAGGTTGACCGATAGAGCTAAACGCAGATCGAAACTAGCGACAAATTTCTCTGGAATCACATTGTTCTGGATGCCACCCTGAAAGAAAATATATTAAAAATATGTGAGAGCATACAGTTCAAAAACTCGAGGTTGTATATATGTAAATATTCAATATTGTCTTATGTATATCTAAATATAGATAGATATGAATTAAATGTCGTTCAAAATTCGTTGTGAGTAAACCTGTAGCTTAAAATATTGCATTTACACACGTGCGTCAACTTCTAAATATGAAGCTTTGATTTGGGTGGTAATGACGCGACAGTCTTCGTCCGAACAAGAAGAGATGGTTGAGAAAATATAAAAATTAAAGTGTGTATACAATAAATTATTATGTAAAAAGTGCGTAAATTAATCAAATTCTCGAAAACGTTAAAACAATCTTTAATAAAGAATAATATGTATTTTTAAGTATATTTTTATATATTACTAGCTGACTCCGCAAATGTTGTTTTGCTATATATGTAATGAACCCCCTTACTCTTATAACTTAGGGGTATGAAAAATAGATGTTGGCCGATTCTCAGACCTACCCGATATGCACACAAAATTTCATAAAAATCGGTCCAGCCATTTTGGAGGAGTATTGTAACTAACATTTTGACACGAGATTTTTTTTATACATATAAGGTTAGATTTATACTTACACTAAGCATGGTCAAATTGACGGATGTGACATCACCAATGGTCAGTTCCGGATTGCTTTCTAGTTTCTTCTTTGATTCTTGACGGAGGTCCATAAACTTGTCTATTATGTATCTTATCTAGAATAAAATAACATTATTTATATTATCTTACTATGATATATATATTTCGGGGAAATATAAATGTGCACAGACATAATTAGTAAGTTACTATGATAGAATTAGTTGTAGTAAATTGACGTTATTAAAAATGACAGCTGAATAACACTGTTCTCAAGCAGAATTGTGTTTCTGTGGTGAGTAAGGTGACCAGAGCTCCTGGGGAGCGAGGTGTAAGGTCGGCAAATCGCTTGAATGCTTCTGATTTTGCAGACGTCTAGATATGCTACGGTAACCGCTTAACATCAGGTGGACCGACGTTTGTTTGCTAACTTAGTTGTATAAAAAAGAGGTAAATCCTTCTACTTACTTAGCAGTTAAGGAAGTTACTAGAACTGTAAAGTTTTATAGAATCTGACTTAAAAAATAAATAAATCAAATTTAAATTAATGTTTCTGTAGTTAGGAATCTTATATCATCCATTTTAGATAAAACAAAAAACCATAATTAAACTATACTTATAACCGTGAGTTTATTAGTTATAACCGGCCTTGCTTGCGATTACCATTTTAACTATTATCCACAGGATAAAAAGAGTGTAGTGACCTAACATGGACACAAGTCGTCCTAAGTTTTATTCTAATTTATACGGAAAGAGTGTGGCTGACAAATTTGGTGCGCTGATTGTAAGCGAATATCGTAGCATATAAACACTTGCAACATATCAGGAGTATCAGGAGGCTCTGGCTACCTTACTCACAATAGCAATATTTAGCTTAATGTTTCTGTAAGGTTTTAGTATTTCTCGGTCGGGCCAAATAGATTTTGAACAATTAATTTGCGGCTTTTTTCGATCCAGTATTGATGATAATACAGTTTTTTAAATTTTATTTGCTTCTTTTATTCAACATTTATAATTTTTCTTTTTTCTACTCTTATGTGTATATGAAAGATGCTTTTGAGTATTAATTTTTAGTTTTAATTACTAGGTTTTTTTTGCTTTTTTTATTTAGTGTTAAGTTAACCAACATAGCTGATGTCGGTCGATAATTTAGTATTTGGACACAGCGTTCATTCGCTCATATTCAAATGCTCGCATTTGTCAATTAAACACAACAATAGCGAATAAAGTAATCCAATGTTACACAAACTTATCTAGCGCGACAAACGGCGCTTGGAACGTCGCCAGTTGTTTAATTAAATCGATTTATAATTTGCGAACAACATACTGATGGCATTAATGGTGTGTTTTATTATTAGATAAACCTTTTAAATGAGTAAAGTCACAGTAGGAAATATCCACCTTAAAATCTGGAGCAGCCCGACTGGGGAAGCTCGACCTTATATTTAACAACATTGAACCTTAACTGTAAACGATACTGCTTTCAAGCAGTGTTATGTTATTCTGGTAAGTAAGGTGACCAGAGCTCCTGGGTGGGATTGGGGGTAGGGTTGGCAACACGCTAGCGATGTTTCTGGTGTTGAAGGCGTCTATAAGATACGGTAATCACTTACCATCAGGTGAGCTGTACACTTATTTACTGGCCTAGTTATATATATATATATATATATATGTATATATACATATAGATTCGATTCCAGTCGTAATTATTGTACCTTCATTTAACCCTTTTGTGTTATATCAAAATATTATTGATAATTTAGAAATAATATAATGATCAAAATAAATATTACCTTACCCACATTTGCCGGGCTCTTCGATGATGCAAGTGATGAAAATATTAAATATCACATCGTACATACATCATTATACATACATACATCTAAAATTTTGTAAATATTTGTAAGTACACATGAGTTACACGGAAATGACATAATAAAACAAACCAACTGACCTTTTCGCCGCAGTTGTCCGGAAGCAGAAGCGAGCCGTGACCGGACTTACCCGGACATATTATGTTCACATCTGAGGAAAGGATATACTTATTGAAAAGACAATGTTCAGCAGTTCAGCACTTAATGCCTGTGTTTTATATAACAGCCGTATGTATACAAAATTACATTTTTATTAATAAATATAATAAGTTCGTTTGAGGTTATGTATGACAGAAAATTATTAGCTATAAAGCACATCAATGTAATTCACGATACCTGACTATTTAAGTTCTCTGTGAAAAATGTATAGTAGTGTACTTTTCGATTTCATTAATACTAACGTTTTCGGATGTAGGTACTACATACTGACAACTAGTAATAAATAATTGTGTTTGCTGGCAAACGATAAAAAACCGACTTCAATTACGTCGACAAGAAATACAACGTAGGTAGACGAAAAAATAGTCAAATACGCGTTTCAAAGATTACTCCAAAAGTTGTAATCAGATCTCGATGACATTTAAATGTGACCACATGATAAACATCGTCTTTCGATTAAATTAAAAATCATCAAAATCGGTACACCCGGTAAAAAGTTATGCAGATTTTCGAGGGTTTCCCTCGATTTCTTTGGGTTCCCATCATTAGATCCTGGTTTCCTTATAATGGTACCATACTTGGGATATTTCCTTTCCATTAAAAAAAGAATTATCATCGTATTTACTTGACTATGTTTTCGTTTACCTACATTGTATTACTTGACGATGTAATTGAAGTCGGTTTTTTTTTTCGTTTGCGAGCAAACATAATTATCACTGATAAAACTAAGTTACGACGGCCTTTAAGTGCTAAGAATTCAGTTATCAAATAAAGTTAACCAACTTAATCAAACTGTTTAATAGTTCACAAAAACAAGTTTCGCTACATGAATCGACACTATAAATTTATATATTATACTTGTAAAGCGTTACAGGTAACATTTTGAAATAGTTCTTTAAAAACTTACGCCATATACTTCTTTCTCCGTTGTAGACTACGAGGTAGTCCTCAGAGCAAGCCAGTCCTTCATCCAGCGCAAAACCGACTTTTAACTTCTTAAAATCTTCCGTTTTCACAAATTCTCCCAATCCCACTCTTCCACCAACTTCTTCGTCTATAATCATAAATAAAAGAAACACCAGTACTAAAATTATAAATATTAGAAATCTTGTACAATCTAAACAAATAAATAAATACATTTTCTTGATTTTGTTTGTTTTTTATTTTTTATTATTTCACTCTTAACCTACTTAATATTAAAAATTATGTATATAATCTTTTATAGAATATAATGTAATTTTATAATCTATAATGTAACTTTGAATTCTGAACAACTCGTGGCAAACTAATGAAATGTAAAAATTGTAGAATTCTTGGGAGGAAAATCGCTTCTCTTTAATACAGATAGCTCAGCTAAGCTAGGAGAAGTAGAGATCATAATAGTAATTACTTTCAAATTATAATTAATAATATAATTATAATTAATTATATTTAATTATAATTATTTATACGCCTAGAAACTAATTGTTCCTTTTTCGTTACTTGTTACTTGGATATGTTGTGTAAATACGGAAATAAATAAATAAATAATTGGAGTGTCTGCTTGTAATATTAAAATAACCACTTTTTATTAAATGCATATGAATGTATACACAGTACATATACCAAAATAACATTTTTGTAATGTTTGTCTGTCTGTCTGTCTGGTTAATCTCTGAAATGGCTGAACTGATTTTGACGTGAATTTCACTGGCAGATAGCTGATGTAATAAAGAGTAGCTTAGGCTACTTTTATATTAGATTATATTTTATTTTATAGTAAAACTGAACAGTAATTATTTTGTTAAATTCCACGCGAATGAAGTTGCGGGCACAGGTATTTTAATATTTCTGCTTAACAAGTGTACTTAAAAGTACTTTAAACCAACAGGGGTTCATCAAACGATGTTGATGATGTTGACAACATGCTCGGAACTTAACGGTTCGTGACGGAGAACAATCGTTTTGACATCAAAGAAAAAAAAAAAAGAAGGACGTTCTCAATTCGATTGTTTTATTTTTTTACTTTGTACCTAATATACCGATTTCGATAATGATAATTTTTTTCGTATTCAAAAGTTATCATGTAGTGTGGTGCTTGTCATGTGGTCCCATTTAAATTTGAGCGAGATATAACGAGTACTTTTTTGGCTATCCCTATTAATACGTATTTAAAGTCGATTTTATTTTGTTTTACAACAAACACAATTATTTTATTTTTTAATATAGGAACTTAGTAGTAGATTTTTGAGTCCTAAGATTTTGTGCTGTGTGGCTACGGCACTAAAGAATTTAGCCACCCCTCTCTTCCCGTGGGTGTCGTAAGAGGCGAGTAAGGGATAACAAGGTTCCACAACCACCTTGGAACTTAAGAAGCCGACCGATGGCGGGATAACCATCCAATTGCTGGCTTTGAAATACACATGCCGAAGACGGGCAGCAGCGTCTTCGGTACGACAAAGCCAGTACTGCGGTCACCAACCCGCCTGCCCAGCGTGGTGACTATGGGCAAAACACATGAGTTCACGTTATTTTTGGCGTAAACTTGTGGAGGCCTATGTCCAGCAGTGGACTGTATAGGCTGTAATGATGAAGATTTTATTAATCCCTTATGATACTACCGTGGTTAATAAATAATGCGAGTAGCTTACGCTATTCCCATGGTTCGCGTACCGTAAAATTAATTATTAGTCACCAGTTTGGAGATGATCCCATGTGACGTGTAAATCAATACTACACAGTAACATATAATTGAAATTAATATATTTATTTTCATACAAAACGTTACAGACGTAAAGACTGTATAAATATTTTTAAATTGAAAGGTAATATTGTAAATATATACTTTACAAGAACAATTTAACTTTTTCAAAGTTAAGTGTTAGCAGAAGTTTAAAAGAGAACCGCCTGCGGGTCGTTGCCAACTTCGTAGAATCCACATTTCCAATTCACGTAGTTTTGCAAAAAGTGGCCAATAAAAGAATTAAAAACAAAAACTATAACATTTTTTTGTTCACGTTTGTATACAAATCGATTAATTTTGATAGTATTATATTAAATTTAACAAAATGTGACAATTACGTATTACACGAACGATTTATGTATAGTACAATAGAAAATATTGGAATTTCTTAGGAAAACACGATATTATGATTGTGACGCATAAAAGTCACAAATAATCCAGTATATATATATATTTTTTTTATTGGAACCGAGAATTAGCAAAAAGCATTTTATATTAGTGTAGTTACGTCTGAAGTATTAACTATACTTTAGAGTATTAAGTTGTAACAGCGGTCCTTAAATTCTAAGACAAATTTTCTACACTGTCCCTAAAGGACATATTTTTTTGACAAATACTCTTTAAGTGTACATGTGCTTAATTATTTATTCCGCTGTGCAATAGGGACGTGTAAGGCCCAAAGAACAAGGATGAACCTTATTGCGTTAAAAATTCAGGACTTTTGAGCGAATGACAGCGGAAATACTGCGGATGTTAGGATATGCAGGATAACGATTATGACTACACTTTTGTTTGTTTACTTGACCTGAAGATCTCCGATTATCATAGAAATTTCGCTTAAGTTACTCTTGGGCCTGTGACGATTTTTCGCTAGTCCTCGGAAACTACGTATGTTTCCGAGATGAAAGATCTTCTTTCTGGGCCTCCAAGCTATGTGCATGTCAAATTTCATGTCAATCGTTTGAACATATCGTCTACATAAACTTGTATTCTATCGCATTCAATCTAAAATGATAAAAAAAAAGTATCAAGCATGTTTAAAAAGTTACCCCACACTTACCAGGAACAAAACTTAAGTGTACAGTTCGCTTTAGCCTTGTACCCTTGTTCTTAAGACGTCTAATCGCTTCGATGTACTGGATGCCGACTGACTTCATGTCCTGCACGCCTCTCGCGTAGATGACGTCATCGACGATACGCGCTTCAAACGGAGGGTACTTCCAACTTTTCTGAATAAAGTTAGGAAATGCTGAGTTAAGAAATTTTTTCATAAACTGAATTGATTTAAAATCTTAGTCGAAATGTGAAAGAGCACAGCAAGAAATATCTTGCTCAAAATCTGGGGTAGTACCTCGACCTACTCCAGATTTTGACTACTACAGTTTTACAGAAGATCACAGTTAAATAGTACTGCTTTCAGTGCTCACTGCTCACAGTGGTGTATTCCTGTGGTGAGTAAGGTGACCAGAGCGATTTGCGGTAGCTATTTATTTGTATAAATAAGGATATGTGTGCAATTCACATACGGCAGAAGTGAAACTTCTGGAAAACTGGAAGGTAGGGCATTGCAATTTGTTTTATCGACGATGATAACGGTCTCGCGAAAAAGGTCCTAAGCGCCATGCATGCGTTTTGAGCAGTAATCTGTTCTATCTTATTCTCTACTATAGATGTATGTGATTGTGATTTTATCGTGACGCATTTTCGTTTCATCTAGTTTTAAATCACAATGATTCTAAAGAAGTTTCACTCCAAAAGTCTATTAAGATGGTGCAATTGACAGTAATTGCGCATTTCATTCTGATGAAAATATTACTCCAATTCGCTGTTTCCTATAACATAAGCATTAATTTACCTTAAGTGTACCTTAGAAATATAGGTATAATATAGTACCGTGTGTGTATATTTAAAATACAAACTTGAAACTCCCAAGTTGGACCAAATTACGGATGCTTAAAAAGTTTTATAAAAAATTGGTTCAGTAGTTTCGGAGTTTATCGTTAACATACATCGTGACACGAATTTTTTTTATATATAGACATATGTATATGAGCTACACACCAGCAGCATATCATATTTAATCGGACAAAGAATTCAAATTATTTTTTAATTTAATTATCATTTGAATAAAACCTGTACATTTAAAGTAAATCCACGAGAATACTTGGCGTTAAGCTTTATGTTATTATTATGCCTATATTTCAGCTTTAAACCATTACCATTAAATGGGCTTAAGAGATTCTTTTCAAATGTAATGGGATGGAAAACCTCGATTAATATCTACATAATATAAATAAATAAATAAAAACCTACAGTTTTTTGTTTTAACGTAGATTTGGAGCCAATTGGTTTGAGATTTATATTTGTTGATATTGGAGTAGAAATACCATTGATGATTGAATACTTTGTTTAAATCAGATGCAATTCTCTCACTCTAAAACTAATGGAAATAAGAAGATATTCAATTTTAAAAGAACGTTATGAAAGGTTAAGAGATATTTTATGTTAAATTAAATAAACTATATACATAGGTATTACAATTTGAAATTGTTCGTGGAATACTTTTTAAATATTTCATAAAAGTTATCGAATTTACTCTTACGTACCTCAAAAACAGGCACAACATCCATATGCGAATTAAGAAGGATACTCGGCAGGTTAGGTTCAAGCCCTTCCCAGGTCATAATAAGTACAGGCTTCTTAGGTGTCACCTCGTAGACCACAACTGGCAGACCTAATTCAGAAGCCTGGCGTTTCAGATAGGCGATGCACTCATCTGCAGATGAAAATAAAAATTAACTTGATGAAAATATAGATACAGGTGTAATCGGGCCAGTTATTCAGTTATTAAAATAGAGTAGACTGTGATATATTCGTAGTCTAAATCTGAACCATTGTCGGCCTGTAAGTTGTCCACAGTCTGGCTAAGGCTTACTTAGAGTAGAATGGTTGTATATATACTAACTGCTTTAATGCGGGTTGCTGGATAATTTTTTTGGCATGAATAGCTCTTACTTTACAG
Organism: Melitaea cinxia; assembly: GCF_905220565.1. Classification (NCBI taxonomy): domain Eukaryota; kingdom Metazoa; phylum Arthropoda; class Insecta; order Lepidoptera; family Nymphalidae; genus Melitaea; species Melitaea cinxia. The sequence goes on along the minus strand of NC_059405.1, from coordinate 2,475,918 downwards.
ACTATTTATTTGTTTACCGATTTTGGATTTAGATTTTGCAAAGACAAATCGTTAAGTTTTCCTTAAGATAGGCAGGAAATATCCTGCACAAAATCTGGAAAAATCCAGACTGAGGAAGTGCCTTAACCTTACAGAAGTACACAGCTAAATAACACTGGTTTTATGCGGTGTTGTCTTCCTTTAGTGAATAAGGTAACCAAAGCTTATGGGGACGGTCAGGGTTAGGGTCAGTAACGTGCGAGGCTTCTAGTGTTCCAAAGGTCTAAATACTACAGCAGACGCTTACCATTAGGTGAACTGTATGCTTGTTTGCTGACCTAGTAGTATATAAAAAAATAAGTCTTCTCAATAGTTTTTCTTACACAAATGTTGCTTTTTATTATTTTACAAACATACGTACGAGAAATTGAATTGTATTTGTGTATGATTTTAAGAAAACAAACCGGTTATCGTCACTGTAATTAGCGAATGAAGCAATTTCTTGTGACTGCGGCAACTGGGCCGCTGGGTATAAGAGGTGTAATGTAGGGTAATTAATGCCTGAAGGATGCTTGGTATTTAGGGTAAGCTCATTTATTGTTACCCCACAGTCATTGATACATAACGTGAACATGAAATTTCTTTGGATAGGACAGTTCCGCTTTCTATAGTTTCTGCTGTTCTAAGCAAAAATAATCACAATCAATTATTTATCTTTCGTAAACATGTAAACGATAATATTTACTACATATTTATAACACGGCATATAACGAAATATTCAATTATAATCAAATAGGATAAAATTCAAAATAAATAGTCTGGAAATAAATTTAATTACTAACTTAGGCGCATGGGCCAGAATAAAACTATATAAGTCTTAGAGAAAAATTTGTCATGAGATGAAATCACCTGCTAGTAATGAAAAGGTACATAGGTACCAAAATACGTATATACGTGGACTAACATCTATGTGTTAGTCAATGTATATACGTATGTATTCTGGTCGATTGATTTAAGACCCATTATACATTGACTGATTTTGACCCTAACGAACACTGTCTTTATGATTTTTTGAACTGAATGGTACTTGATCTGAAAGACTGTAAATACTACACTGCTAAAAAATGAGCGACGATTTTCTTACTTAGAATAACTTTTTTTTTATGTCACTAGGTCGGCAAACAAGCGTACGGTTCACCTGATGGTAAGCGATTACCGTAGCTTTTAGACGCCTGCAACACCAGAAGCATCGCAAGCGCGTTACCGACCCTATCCCCAATCCCCCAGGAGCTCTGGTCACCTTACTCACCAACAGGAACACAATACTGCTTGAAAACAGTATTATTTAGCTGTGATCTTCTGTAAGGTCGAGGTACTTCCCCAGTCGGGCTGCTCCATATTTTGAGCAGGAAATTCCTGCTGTGCCGTACCTCAGTTAAAATTACTATCACGCGCTTATGACTCAGAATTTAAGTTACAATTAGCTGTAACATGTTCTCTCTGAAGCACGCTGTGAAGACCGACCATAATTAGAATAAACGTTTCACAATCAACGGCCCCACTAGGATTTATTTCTGTATAGGGGGTCCGAAAACACACACAATACACAAGCACAAACGCCCAGACCACGACAAACATCTGTATGGCCAATACAAATATTTGTCATGTCCGGGGATCGAGCCCGTGACCGCTAGTGCAACAGCCAGTGTTGTGACCGCTGCGCCAACGCGTCATCAAAAATAATACACTTATTTTTTTTAAATACACAAAAAAAATACGTTTTATAATATACAAATACCAGTAGTCATAGTATTACTTGCAGTAGTTAACTTACCGTAGTTAATGTTGGGATGAACCGTCTTTATTCTGAGGTAAGCTTGGAGATTCTTAATTGCCGGGTCGTTAGCGTAATCCGGCATTTTTTACAAAAAGTAACAAAAACTTCAGCACACTCAAGAATCTTCTCTTATTTTGAAGTCGGTTAGAGATAACTAATAAGTAGTAAAGCGATATGTTATGTTACAATGGCCGTTTGTTTGTTAATTTAAATAGTAAAAATTTTAACCGCAATTTTATTGTGAGGAGGTTAGGGTAAAAAGTATACATTCTATTTCAATATTTAATTTAAAAAAAAAAACTTACAAATAAATAGTACAACAATAAAAATATTATAATTCTTATACGCCATGCCAGCCATATATTCGGATTAAATTAGTATGTGCTAGTTCAAACCGGTTTATACTGACTTGTCAACACATAAAACTTTAGTCGTAAGTTGAAATTTCGTAGGCTCCCAATATGATGCATATGTATTTTCTTTTATTTTTGGAAGTATTAATAAAGTTCATAAATATACTTTTTGAGTTTATAAACGAGACACTTACAAAAATAAATGCATTTCTGTTTTATGGTATTGTTATTAAGATGTTTATAAGAATCTGAGTGCGGATAACCTTTGTTGGAAGTTCAAAAAAAAATTTTTAATGAATGTTTTTTTGTTATAGTTTTATATAAAGTTACATTGAAAGTGTTGTGAGCTACATTTTTACGTTTCTATCATAAATACTATTTAATAAAATCACACATTGAATATACATAAAATACAATTGCAACGTTTAAAAGCGTACATATCCTGTCATGTCCTGTTTTCCGTCAGTTGAAGGCCTATACGCTTAAGAGCTTTTACGGCATATATTCCTGTTATGAGTCGATGCTACCTTTGGGAAGTTACAATAGGTTACTCTTTATGAAATATATGATTCGTTTGTTCGGTTGGTATAGATTGGTGTTTACAACATACCAAAACATGTCAGGATGGCCGAGCGGTCTAAGGCGCTGCGTTCAGGTCGCAGTCCACTTCTGTGGGCGTGGGTTCGAATCCCACTTCTGACAAGCCATTTTTTTTATTATACGCTATTTTGCAAAGAATTTTACTATGTTTTCAATATAAATAATATTTTTTGAAGTTTTTTTCGGATCCGAATAAAATATGATATACTAATATTTTTGGGTTCTAGTTGGTTGTAAAAAATAAGTTTTGAACTTAAATAATCTTAAAGTTTTCAGAATTTTTTTTGTTTAATCGTCTTTTTTTAGAAAATATAAAATGTGAGTAATAGCTCAGATGTTCGTTTATTTGTTCAATCACTTGTAATCTGAGGACTTAAGAATAGAATTCGAAACTTTTTCAATGCAAGTAAAATATAAATAAAATTGGTATCAGTTAAATAATCATGTGTTGCGAGCGACACGCAGCTGGTGTGTTGCCAACGTTCAATGTTTACATTTGGCGACACCGAACGCTTTCAGTTCATTTATTTCCGCTACATGTAAATTAAAATTTTGCTTAGTTATGGAATGTTTATATTATTGTATCTCAAATTATGGACATGCCTTATAGATAATTTCATGTTCAAGATTAACAATTCAGCCTGTTACATCCCACCGCTGGACGTAGGCCTCTTTTTCCACGTCCAGAATTGGAGATTAATCCCTTGTAATTAATTTAAAATTATAAACAATTTGAATACAGTTTACGATCGTTAATTACTACATGTGATTATTTACAATTCTACGACATACTGTTACGTGTGCTAAGCCTTTCACGCTAAAACATTTGCACCTATATTTATCGCTGCTGTTATACTACTGAAGACTTGAGATGTTATATTCTATATATCTATATTTTGAATACAATTTTTTATGGTAAATTAAATACATATTAACGCTATCTCAACCTCTTCATTCATTTTTTATTTGTGCCTTCTATTTGCACCTCGGTATATCTGTTATATCTTCAACGAAAGAATAATAGAAGAACGAGTTTGTAGTTTTCAATTTTGTAGGTATGTAGTATTCGGCAACAACCGAAATGTTCTACTAAGTCAACTTGATATATTAATCATATTTATAATGTACACATATCACAAGTTTAAGGAATCGATAAATTATATTAAATCATGCCTATCTGATGTTCGCTTTTATTATACTTTTAAAGCTTTTAGTCATTCGGACGTTTGACGGATGTTTAAATTAATAAAATCTCTTGACATTCGTATATGCACGTTCCATAAACGAAACTCATGCGAGTCTGTTTTACATATATAAATAATACATTTCTAGACGGTGTTATAATATTGCATAGCCAATTTATTCATTCTAAATGTTTACCATCTCTTTGTATCTTGAGCTTTCTTCGAGTATTTCTCAAGAGTTGGGTAAAATAAGAAGTAAATACTATAACTATAAAAGTTGAGCAATAAAGTTATATTACACTATATAAGTAAATTAAATGAGATCTAAAATTTAATAAATTATATTTATACTGCTGAACTTAAGCCCGCTTCTATTTTTTTTTAGAAGAAAAAGGCTAAATCTACTAGTGAAAGATGGAACGGTTTTTTTTTGCTTATATAAAATACAAACAATTTTTTTTTCTTATACAAATAATTACTAACATAAATTATATTGTTGATAAGAAATTTAAAAAGCACTAAAAACAATTAATATAACTAAGACTTTGCGTGCTAAATACCTAAAGATTAAATATTAAAGTATATCATTAAAATTTATTATTCATTAAACAAAAAAACACAATTACTAGTATGAATTGTAATTACAGTCTAAAAAGCGTTCTATTTAATTCTTTTTTAAAAATTATTTTTGAGACGCATGGCTAAAAAATCACACAATATAAAATGAAATTAACCAAGCATTTGAAATTTTAATGTAATATAAATTGTAATATTAGAAAGACGAATAAGCTTTAGAGCTACCAATGTAAAAAGAAAACACGAAAAAAAATGAAATGTACTAGGTCACTGTTCCATTAATGGTATGGCAATATACACGTAAAAATATTTTACAATCAAAACTTTTATAATAAATTATTTCTTTGTTTCTATTAACCCCAATCTCCCCCATTTATTTATCAAGAAACCGCATAAGAGTTACAATATGGTTTTTGATAAAAAAAAAACTCCGTGAAATAATATATCGATAACAATGCACACATTAACCGAGAAACAGTGTTATCATAATCGATATCAAACTTTTCCGTTTTGTATCAACTACTAGCTGACCCGGCGAACTTCGTATCGCCTAACAGTCGATTCTTTAATTTTATTATTTTTTTTTTTTTTAGAATTTTCTCTCCGTAAGAACCATCCTCGTACTTCAAGGAATATTTTAAAAAAAGAATTAGCGAAATCGGTCCAACCGTTCTCGAGTTTTGCGCTTAGCAACACATTCAGCGACTCATTTTTATATTATAGATGAGGCACAAAGTAAAGAATAGATTTGACTGTTGATACTGAACTATATAATTGATGATCTTATTTTAAAGAATGAGGATAAAATGGTTATCTAAGAAATGATTCTGAATTATTTTTTGGTTTAGGTATTTTCATTCATTTGTTGTGATGAAACAGTCCTATTTAGTTTCTTGCTCATACAGTGTCTGATAGTCTGAGAGGATCGTACGAGCAAAGACAAGCTTTATGAAAAACTGGGGAGATTAGCCTTAACTATTCTTACGATTGTTTGAAAAAATGATAAATGTCATAGACACCTAATAGCCATTGTTATTGTTACACAGTAGGAAAAATATATAGTTGGATTAAGTTTCAATCATTCTCCTACAGTGAAAACAGGCCTTCACCTAGCATTGGAACATTTAGACAGATTTATCCAATATGTTACTTATTATATCTTAGCCTGTTAATACAATACTATTAGATAAAGATGTAGAAGAAGTAGCATTTGGTAATAAATCTGGGATGGTAGAATGCATATGGCAATAAAATACTCGTATTTGGTTTGGCCATGTCGAGAGAATGCGTGAAGAACGATTGACGAAAAAAGTGTATAAGGCGAGTGTGAATGGAAGGGTTGGAAGGGGTAGACCTAGGCGGACGTTTCGAGGCCCAATAAGGGACGTCTTGAAACGGCCAGGTCAAGAGTACCCTAAACCCGAAGAGCATGTATGAAGGGAATAATGAAAGTGGACGAAGCGAAAGAAGTATCTAAAGATCGTAGCAAATGGAAAGAAGTGGTCTCTGCCTACTCTTACGGGAAAAAGGCGTGATTATATGTATGTATTTATATTCATAACAAACAAAAAATGTAAAAAGTATACAAACAGGTAGAAAGAGCTAATATTTGTCATGAATAGGTCCATACCTTAACCCTCCAACATTAAAAAGAATTTTAGCGAGTCTATTCATAGTTTCAAAAACAGAAAACATAAATATAACTTGCTATAAGTATATATGTTTCAATAACACACTAGACAGCGCTATTGAAACATCGGCACAGGTGTGACTTCTTCGATATTTCTATTTGACAATTATAGCGACAATTTATAGCGATACGTACGAGTACATACGCAAAACATGTCGGTAGATATATCACGTTACAGTTTACACTTTTTATATAATGTGTATACTGTATAGTAACTTTCTACTTACAAAGCCTCTTGATTGATTTTTTTATATTTTCTTGTACACGTATATGTGTAAAATATATTTAAAAAAACTGCAAAAAGATAGTTTTTAAGCTGTATAGTCTTGTTTCTAAGCCATTCTTAAGATTGAAAGGGAGAAACAGTCGAAATAAAAACTGCTTCTTTTTTAAATCGGCTAAAAATGTTTTGCCTTGCGGTGAAAGGCTCATTTAGTTAATTTCGGGACAAGGCTTTAATCTTGTAAACAGCACCCTCTGTCGTAAAACTCTGTAGACGAACGAAACCCTGAAAAACTTTTTCAGCGAGTTTTCAAAACTTACCCATAGATGGCGCTGACCAAACATGGCTAACTCTAAGTTAAGGTTCGTTCACAGTGTACGTTACATAAGCCTGAAAGCTTATTTTTAACACTATTCTTGTTGTGAAGATGGCGCTGCTAAACAAAATATTTAGTTTCCAAGTTTATTTAATGTAAAGATTGTTGTTCTAGGTTAAGGTTCATTAGATATACTTCTACGGTCTACAATTTTTTTCTTAACAGGTTCCCTGTCCCATGAATCATATATGATTCATGGAACATATTTTGTACCAATTTTAGTACGTTCATGAATCACATATGATCAAATATAGAAGCAAATTTGCTTGAATTTTTTTTATGGACGTATCAGTATAAACACGGTATTTGGTATTTGGACGTGTGGGATACATCGTCAAAATTGAAAAAATGAAAAAAACTGTAGTGATTTATCATATATATTTATTTATCAAAGTTATTTTCCAGCCTGAAATTAAACAAATTTGTACGAAATCAGTCTTTATTAGGAACAATATTTATCACGAAGTTACTAAAAAATATAATAAAAAATTGAAAAATAAAACAGCATTTGGCCTCAGTGTGCCTCATTGAAACATTTCAAACAAAATATTTTTTTACATTTTACACATTCGGTGTTTACTTGTTTAGCTAGCAAAGGATTTCCTTCAGCCTTTTTGTTGGCATAACAGATGACACAACGCCTCCTTACGAGTTTTCCATCTCGACTCGGAATCTGGGTTAGAGCGTGTCTTTCTGATGATGTTGAAGGCAGAGTCGATATTCTTGCTGGGTGTTTTTTCATGACCACGTCGCCAAGCCAATGACGGATCATTGTTTCTTGTACATCTAAAACCGAAATTGAAGAACCGGTAGCCTCTTCGAAAATCACTTTGGTATTCACTATTGCTGTTTGAAAAATCAAATCATAAGCTACTTTTTTATACCACGTCATACTTTTTCTTAGAGGGGAATGGTAACAGCTCAGTTGGTCTGCAACATCAATGCCTTTCTTGGCGTCGTTGTAATCCATAACCATGTTTGGTTTTTTTGATTCTCCTCTCCAAGATGTGACATCCGTCATTTCCTTACCATGGCAAGTGGAAATCATCAATACATCACGCTTATCGTGCCACTTCAAAACAGTTACAAAGCTGTCCATTTGCTTAGCAACGACATCACCTCTTTATATATATATGATATCTTTAGGCAAATTTACTTTGTTTTTTCGCAAAGTTCCACATAAATCTGTGTGTCTATCCTTTAGGTATCTAGCTAGAGCTATCCCGGTATAGTAGTTGTCGGCAACAATCAATCTACCTTCATTTAGAAGTGGATGACATAGCCTCACCACAACAGATCCTGGTTTATCCAATCCTTCAATAGCCGATCCAGATCCCGCATGAATAGAATAGGACCATGTATAACTATTAGTAGAACACATTTTGTAAACTTTTATACTATATTTATGCGCTTTGGATGGATTGTAGGTTTTTATTTTGAGTCGTCCTTGGTGTTTTATTTGAGACTCATCGACGACGATAGTATCACTTGGCGTATATAGTTCACGAAATTTTGCTATAATTTTATCTACTAAAGGTTGTATCCGGTACAAAACATCACTATTATCAGGTTGCACGTTTTCGAAATGCCAACAACGTAGTATATTTGTAAAGCGATTATAGGACATTGAAATTTTGTGAATAAAATCACAATAGTACAAGGGATCCATTTTCCAATAGTGTTCGATGGAAGGTTTCTTATCTACCCCCATATAAAGAATGACTGCGAAAAATTTCTTCATTTCTTCAATAGAAACATCAACCCAACGAGACATTCTAGAGAATTGCTTCGTGCGCACCCTTTTCAGCAGTTCAGCGTATGAATTTGTTTTTTCTACCATGCAATGAAAAATTTCATCAGATACGAAATACTCCATAATTTTTTCAATTGCAACTGAACCGTCTTGATTTCTAATAACTAGAGTATTTTGCAAACCAGAAGAACCTATAAAAGTTTCTCTTCCGATGGGCAGAATATATTCCACCCATGTCGGATCTTGATTGGTCTCAGTTTCACACACTTGCTGCTCCTCAATTTGGCTATTTTCCTCTTCATCTTCAGATTCATCATGCTCCTCTCTTGTAGGTTCATACATGTCATCACTTCCATCACTGAAATCTTCGTCTTCACTTCCTTCTAAAATACGCCGTATTTCCTCGTCTATATACAAGCACCCAGAACCCATTTTACACACACACACTTGCCAAATAATATTCTTGAATTTTTGAACAAACAACCAAAATACCCTCGATTTTTTTATTGAAAATGTCAAAAAAACATCGAAATATACCATTTGTTGTCACTGGTTTTCTTTTTGCACAGATATTTATATGAATCAAATATGATTCATGGGACGTATAACGATCCGATACGTTATGATACGCTCATGAATCATATAAGCGTCATGATTTTTTTTTATTGTTTTAGGGTCGTTTCGTCACTATTACGATTTCATAATAACTTAATAAGCCCTTAAAAATATCAAAAATTATGTATTTCCAAAAATAACCCGGGACATTTATAGTGCCAAAAACTTGATTGTATGGGGACAGGGAACCTGTTAAGGCTATTAGCTCAACCCCGCCGAACAGACTCATTTGTATCTTATCTATTCTATACAACATAGGTGAAATGTGAAATCATTCGTGTCATATTTGTACTATTAATTGAAATTAATGAAAGGTAATATAAGGTACTTTAGTATTATTTATTTATTTATTTACACTTTTTTGAAAAATTTAATTAAGTAAACAAAAATAATTAAATAAACAAAAATAATAGAATTGCATTAGTTGCAACAGACGGCCTTATCGCTAAAGCAGCGATTTCTTCCACCTTTGGGCAGAGGAATAGAATTAATTGTTAGTATTATTTGAATTAAGTAAGTAGTGCTGTGTGGCTACGGCACTAAAGAATTTAGCTACCCCCTCTCTTCCCGTGGGTGTCGTAAGAGGCGACTAAGGGATAACAAGGTTCCACAACCACCTTGGAACTTAAGAAGCCGACCGATGGCGGGATAACCATCCAACTGCTGGCTTTGAAATACACAGGCCGAAGACGGGCAGCAGCGTCTTCGGTGCGACAAAGCCAGTACTGCGGTCACCAACCCGCCTGCCCAGCGTGGTGACTATGGGCAAAACACATGAGTTCACGTTATTTTTGGCGTGAACTTGTGGAGGCCTATGTCCAGCAGTGGACTGTATAGGCTGTAATGATGATTATTTGAATGATTTTACTACGAGTATGTTAAGTAATTGATAATGATAAATTTCTATACAAGTACCTACAATACGACCGCTCTGGTGTAATAATCCATGTGCCGTGTCGGCGGTGTCTAAACACCGACGGTCGCGGGTTCGATTCTCACTCGGAATGGATATTTGTGTTTATACAAATATTTATTTCTGATCTGATTGTTGGTCCTTATGAGTCTCCCGACCGTGCCTCGGCAAGCACGTTAAGCTGTCAGTCCCGGTTGATATCATGTACACATGATAGCAATCGTTATTCATAGTAGGGAATATATCCACCAAGCCGTATCAGAGCAGCGTGGTGGATTAAACTCTGATCCTTCTCCTACATGGGTAAAGCGACCTGTGCCCAACAGTGGAATATTACAGGTTGAAGCAACCTACAATAAAACCTATTATAGTATTACCAAATCTATTATTGATTTAGTGCAGTTTACTTACACAGACTGTATTATTTATAGATCTATAAAATAACTAAGAGAGAAATGTTTCCACATTTGCGTGTATTCGCTTCAGTTAAACTTTGGCGCCATTAACCTTCTTGTTAATGGCAGCCAAAAAGCAAACCGAATTATTTATGCAGTCAATGCATTATTTTCTATTATTATTCATTTTATTGTTATTTCCATTACTAATAAAGTAAACATTCCATTAATAAAAATAAAAAAAAAATACAATCACAACAAAAAATTACTCATAAACTTGCACTCATATCTTATTAAATACCCAAAATTACTCATAAACTTACACATTATCTTATTAAACTACCTACAATCAAACGAAAAAAAACTAAACCATGCTTAAAATTGATGATACTCGTATTAAACAAATAAATGAACATGATTCTTTATCGCTACCTTTACCTTTTTTGAGTCATTACCTATTTAAACAAATTCGGTCGAACTGTTTGTTACATATTTAATAAAGTATATATGTGTACAATACTGTGCTCATAAGTGAACTGTAATTAATGTTCTTGAGAAATAAAGTTCTTTAAACCTAACCTAAATTAATTTTAATATAGTTTCACCCGTTTAATGTGACGTTTCGCTTATATATCAAGTTATTTTTATTTTCTTTTTTCATATTTTGCCCTCTCTTCCCGTGGGTGTCGTAAGAGGCGACTAAGGGATAACACTGTCCCACTACCACCTTGGAACTTAAAAAGCCGATCGATGGCGGGATAACCATCCAACTGCTGGCTTAGAAATACACAGACCGAAGGCGGGCTGCAGCGTCTTCGGTGCGACAAAGCCCTGCGGACACCACCCCGCCTGCCCAGCGTGGTGACTATGGGCAAAACACGTGAGTTCACGCCATTTTTGGCGTGAACTCGTGGAGGCCTATGTCCAGCAGTGGACTGCGATAGGCTAAAATGATGATGTGAAAAATTAGCTACCCAATTTGGTGTAGTCTTTTGGAAGTTATCTGCTTCCATACATTACCTACATTGAGTTGGATTGGCCATACAGATGTTTGATGTGGTCTGGGCATTTGTGCTTGTGTATTAGTTAATATAGTGGAGTGGAGTGTGAGGAGTTTTTTAATATTTAATTTAATTGTTTTTATTTATATACATTCAATACAATACAAGTGATTAAATATATTTTGTATGTTAATATCATAAATCCCTACTAGTATTATAAATGTGAATGTAAGTTTGTTTGTTACGCTTTCACGCGAAAACTACTTAACCGATCATCATGAAACTTTGTGTAGATATTCTTGAAGATACTTTTAAATTCAATGCGAGCGAACCCGCGGGTAAATATCGTAATATGAATATTATAATTAACATATTATTTTACTCATCAAAATCTAATATTTCAGTCACGGTATCTTCTATCAACTTATATGTGTTATCAATCACTCACCATCGGTAATTTTGTTATGAATAATCACCAACCGCGCAAGGGTCGCAGTTGACCTTGACTAGTCACCAAACATTACCTTCGTTATAGTTTAAAATACAAGAAAGAGGTTCAATCAAAATTTACCTTTTTTATTTTTACGATTAAGATAATTGTTTTTGTTATTGTGATAAGGCACTACGGTGTGTGAATCTGTACCTAATCAGCTACGTAGTTATTGATATATAATGTAAGTATCAAAATTGTAGATAAGAAAACTAAGAAATAAAAATAAATAAATAAATCAACATCTGCAATGGGCAGGAATCGAAACAAAGACCATCATTATTTATAAAACTTTCAACATTATTGCACTAGGTCGTCCACCAACATTACTAGTATATAATACATACATACGTACTTATACTAAGCACATAGTGGTTGTAAAAAGTAGGTAAATAGTGTGTAATAAATAAATCATACTCGTAAAGCACCTTTGTGGCGACATCGTTTTGTAGTGAAACCTTTTTTGAAGTAAATACATACATCAGTAACATTCACATTTACATTTGAAATACTAAATGGCACGCGCAGTTCTCTCTGTTTGGTTAATGATTTGTGTTGCTTATGAATCGTAGCGTAATGTTTTACAGCCTTTTTTCTATGTCAAGCTAGTTATCGAATGAAGATTTTTTTTAATTAAACTGGCAACACTTTAGATTACCGTGTCAGTAAAAGAAAACAATAGATTCTTCAGCTTTTTACAGAATATTATTTATGACTCCAATTACTAAAAAAAGGAAATCACAAACATTCGACCGTAAATATTATCCACAGAAATCAACAGTCATAAAACGCTAAAGTGTTTTGTGAAATTCGAAGTTGTGTACAATAAGCAATTATTTATTTACAAATGAATTCGATTATACTACAAAATAAAAACCAATTTAATCGCACATATAATACAGTCTTACAAATTCTAAATGTAACTTAATAAAAATTAATAACTAAAATAAATAATTACGATTTAAAAAGTCTTTATTTTTCAACAGAATTTAAAATTCACTTCATGGAAAATATACTCAAATCAGAAGAAAAAAAAAAAAAAAAAAAACAAATAGCAATTTCGTATTTACGACTTTTTTATAATTAATCGTGTCATCATTTGTATAAAAGGATTAATCTGAAAATCAATTATAAAACATAAAATAAAACCGTAATTTAAAAATAGAATCAGGAAAAATCTAATAAAACTTTACAGTATAATATTTAAAAATATCATCAATATTCAAACCTAATTAGTGTTCTTTGAACCCCGATCAACTTAAACCCTGACCTAAACTTTTATCAAGATCAGAAATTCAGAACAGCCGATACACCCTAAAGGGCCTGTATCACCGGCTGTGGATAAAGGTATTCGATGGACAGCAGTATCCAACCGATAACATTTTTTGATATATTATTTTTTTATGATCGAATTCAACTTATTTATGATATATTTCTATTCACAAAAATAATCTAATAGTTGTACTTTGTAATTTGTTAGTAAGAAGCTGTAGTTTAATTGGATTGAGGAGAAACAGGCCTTAATCGAATACCACCTCCTACTCTTAAAGTCTATTTGAAACTTATATGCAGGATAAACTTTATCCACAACTGGTGAAACCGGCCTTGAGTGACCAGTATTCACTGTTCGCTGTTCAGTGAGAGCGATCGCGTCCGCGGAACGGACGCGGTATAACGCGTGATATGAAAACTATATTGTACGTCACTGGCCGTTAGTAAAATATAAAGAAAATCTGTCAAAAAATACGCGGGAAGTGTTACAGATAATAAATGACATTTAATTGAAAATGTGAAGGTTTTTAAAGTGATGTGATGTTTTGTGTTTTTATCAATTCACGGTAAGGTGTAGCAAGATGATCAGTTGAAATAACAAAATGTTATTTAATATGAAAAGTATACATTTTTTTCATGTTTACAATTTAACCAAATTTAAACGTACTCAAGGGCTCGTCATGTTTTGTCGTCAAGGCTATCGCACTTTTACAGTAACATTAAAACAGTGATATTTTCAGCGGCATTTCGTAAAATGTCAAATGAAAACAATAAATAAAATAATACAGTAGTTATTATAATTGTATTATTCCCATTTGGGACTAATATTTCTTTGATAAATAGTCCTCATTTAAAATTGTTGTGATATTTGTGATACGTATAGAAATATTATTAAATTAGTACTTAAAAACAAAAATAATATAAATATGATTTTTATACATCATTAAAAATATTTCAGTTGAGCTCATAATGTATGTACGTTATAAAGAACTTTCTGCGAAAAAAAAAGAATGAAAAGAAAAATATCTCAAGATAACAATCGCTTTGATCTCAAGGAACTGTATAAGTATGTTAATGTTCATTGATGTTAGTTTCAAAGAGAAATGTTAACATTCGTTAACTTTTTTATATTTTTGATATTGCGTATCTTTAATATGTTTTATGATTTATTTTACATATCTTTTTTGATTTATGATCGTATTATATTCAAGCATTCCTTCCGTTTCACCCCATTGACATTAATGGATACTGTTCTGTTATCATAAAATATAACTTGACGTTTTGTGGCCTATCCTAATTACAGATAAAGTAATTTAGAAATGTCGAAATGTTAAGCGATATTTTCCGACGTATGAGACTAATGACTTATAAGATTAACCAACTGAACCGATCATACAAAAAAATCAGATTACGAAATAGATATCGTCCTTTTTTTCAAACGTGGTAAAAATAAATACTTACTTGCTACTCATAGTAATTAAAGTCTTTGATCTCTTGGCAGTGTGCAAAATAAATAAATCTTCTACTCGGCTTACGCGAATAATAAACAAAATTGTTGCACTGAGAACTTAATAAATTAAACCGACGTTTATTACGAATACTTTGAACTGAACTGAATGGAAAAAGGCAAACGACCACTTACTTTTGAGTAAAAGCCTCTGCTACATATTAGTGAAAGGTCGATGTTACGACACACGCGCTTCAGCCTGTAATATCCCACTGCTGGGCATATGCCTCTTTGCCCATGTAGGAGAAGGATCAATGCTTAATCTACCACGCTGCACCATGCGGGTCGGTGGATATATTCCCTACTATGAATAACGATCGCTATCAGGTGTACATGATAACAGTCGGGACCGACGGCTTAACGTGCTCTCCGAGGCATGGTGGGGAGACCCCATAAGGACTGCACAAACACCCAGACCACGACAAACATCTGCATGGCCAATACAAATGTTTTTTTTATAACAATATAAAATCTGAATTGTGTGTACAAATATTCTTAAGTCTTAAGCTACAAATGGACAAAATATATACATAGATATAAAAATTAAAAGAAATAAACACACTTTTACGTTACCTTATTAATATATTAATATATATATATATCAATATGATTATATCAATATTATAAAACACTAAAAAAAAATTAAGTATTAGTCTATCACTAATAATTTAAAATAATAATTTCCCGATAGAGTAATCTATACATATAATAAAATGGTAGGAAAGTCAAAACTGTACATTGAATATTTTTTTAAAAGAATACTTGGAGTGTGATCTACTATCGATACCAAAGCCAAAATCTATCTAATCGATACCAAAGCCAAAAATATAGTTTTTAGAATTTTTGTCTGTTTGTCTGTATGTATGTCCGGGATGAACTCAAAAAGTACTGCATGGATTTAATTCAAATTTGGCACGAATATTACTAAGAAGTCGGGCCAACATATAGGCTACATATTATCATACTATCACCTACGGGGAACGAGCAGTGAACCTTTATTTCCTCAACGCATTCTGTAACGACGTGTAATCTAACGACGCATATTTGAATGTTGTTGTTATTATGTTAATAACCATGCTATATAAGCTAGCTTCACACTATAAAAATCACGCAATATAAGTAACTAAGCCGATAAACATAATTAAATGAATAGGGTCATTGCGCCTGTTCGCGTCCACCGCCCAATTCGCGTCCATTTTACGGATCTCACTTTCAAAAGTCTCGAAATTAAGTATACTAAGACACCAATAAGTCGAAAAGTAATTACCGGCAATACCTCAATGTATAAGAGGCACGCACGCATAGACAAAAGTTCTGTGCGTCCAAGCAATCCTGGGTAAAAAAAATAGTTAGTGAGGGCTGTTCAACAAGACAGCGCGAAGGCACGGAATAATGAGAAGAAAATAGTGGGCAGCGGTTCGTTTGAAGGTAAATCTTTTATTATTTTATGTCTGTTTTGAATACATAGCTGTTTCTAGGCGTTGGTTATGATAAAAGGAATTATAATAATTATGATTTTGCTTATTTTTTTATAGTTAACAGTTAAAATAAGGTGGACGCGAACTACTACACCGAATTTATAAAACTTCCACTTTGCGTCCGCAATGGACGCAAACTATACCTAAAGGGATTAATAATAAAACTAAATCGCGTCCATTTCTTAAATTAATTCTATAAGTTTAATACATAAAACTAATAACTACAAGTTTAATACCTATTCTACTTTGAATGAAATAAGTAATTTCTTTCTTATTTTTTTTTCTGTTTAAGATACTCATCTTTGCAGATAAGAAGAAAAAAAGAACATACACAGAGGAAGATTTAAGGGATATATATATATATATATATATATATATATATATATATATATATATATATATATATACTTAAGGTTTTTTAGTTTAATGTTATTTATCTAATTATTATTATTATATTATAAGTTGCTAATAAAATATAATATAAACTTCATATTGATAATTTAAGGGAA
Source organism: Melitaea cinxia (assembly GCF_905220565.1). Lineage (NCBI taxonomy): Eukaryota > Metazoa > Arthropoda > Insecta > Lepidoptera > Nymphalidae > Melitaea > Melitaea cinxia. The sequence goes on along the minus strand of NC_059405.1, from coordinate 2,459,167 downwards.
GTTTTGCATGACATTCAAGAGAAGAGGAAATCGGTAAGACAAGCACCTATGCAAAAAATATGCTATTCCGATGTTGGACAAAATCAGTGGGTGCAGACCAAGAGGGTACAAAACTTATCTACACAAATAAATAAAATTGGAGTGTCTGTTTGTAATATTAAAGTAACAGCTTTTTACTAAATGCATATTGATTTATACACGGTACCTATACCAAAATAAGCAATCTCTTTACTGTATGATGCCCTAATAAGAAGTCAGCTTGAGTATAATGCGGTAGTATGGTCTCCACATGAAGTCAAATACAGTCTCATGCTGGAACGTATTCAAAATAAATTTACCAGGTTTCTTTACCTTAGGCTTAATGGCGTGTATCCCTTGTAACCCTTGATGTATCCAACATTGTTTGTATTGGGCATGGTTGGATACAACAAGTTGGAGACTAGGAGAGAGCTGGCTCTGGCAACTTATATTTTAAAATTATTCCGCGGTGTTGTCAATAATCCAGGGTTACTGCAGTAGATAGATTTGAGCGTACCCGATAGGTATCTACAACGAAAGCGGCGACCGAGCTTATTTGCAGTACCCCATGGCAGAACCGAGCTAGCTAGTATCAAATAAAACCAAGTAACGAAGAAGAAAACATAACGGTATCATTAATATTTAATGCGAATGGAGATATGTGTCCACCTCGTATTTTGTTTCCATAATTATTAATCAAGACTGATCTTTGTGGTGCTGTCTGCTTACGGCATCAAAGAATATAGCCACCCCCTCTCTTCCCGTGGGTGTCGTAAGAGGCGACTAAGGGATAACATAGTTCCACTACCACCTTGGAACTCATAAAGCCGACCGATGGCGGGATAACCATCCAACTGCTGGCTTTGAAATACCCAGGCCAAAGACGGGCAGCAGCATCTTCAGTACGACAATGCCAGCCCTGCGGTCACCAACCCGTCTGCCCAGCGTTGTGAGTATGGGCAAAACACAGGAGTGAACTCGTCGAGGCCTATGTCCAGTAGTCGACTGCGAAAGGCTGCTGTGATTGTAATTGCAGGCTGATCCTTTAGATTGCTTACATTCCTTTAAAATTAACAGAACAGATAATTGTTGAATTTTATACGTGGAATTACTATTTACTTACTAAATACACCTACCTAATTTGTTTTTTAATTTTAAGTTCTATCAATTTTTAGAAGAATAAATAGGTGTTTTATTTACTTTATAGTGATTTATTAATGTTAATATGTTGATTTTTAAATAACTATAATTTTTCAATAAATAAATTATTAAAATCCAACCTCTCTTTACATTATCATAAAAATATCACCTCTTTATTCCTTTTCTAAGCTGGTGGACCCGAAGTGGTCCAGCGGGTGGACGCAAATTGGATTTTATGGACGCAAACTGGGTAAATCGCCTAATTCTGAAGTTTGTATTTAAATAAAATAATAACAAGACGTTTCGAACAAAACTGAAAATTAATCTTTATATAGACTATATAATGAACACAGTAAATAAATTTTTCATAGAAATTAGTGCGGGAACATTTTTATTTTCTTCTTCAAACTTGCCAACTGCACTAAGTGGACGCGAACAGGCGCAATAACCCTATAAGTAGACAAGACAATTTTAAAGCAGCGCCATCTATAAGATTTTTCTGTAGGTATGAAATGTAAAGAAGAAACTGATAAATGAATGTCATTTTAAAGGGTATAATCGTAGGTATTTTTGGAGCTGAATAGCGTTCACGCAGACGACGTCGCGGGCAGCAGCTAGTAGTATATATTTCTCTTCTTTTAATTCTTTAGGTTTTCAACTCTTTTCGATTAAAATATAATAGTATCACTAAAAGATGTCAAAGAAATTACGTAATCAATTTTCCATACATTCTTTCATTATTATTTAAAATTGCGTGGCAGTAATTTTAAAAGGTTTAATGGACTATTGTAGTAAACACACCCTTCGTCAATCCAATTATAAATCTGCAGGTGTGAACAGCCACGCCTCAACTCCACTGAATTTATTTAAAACAATTTGTTACGACTAATCTGGATGACATTGTGATAAAATACGGAAAAGAGAAAAGTCACATCTTGTCTTTGTTGCGTGATTTACGCACATACAGCAACCACGTAAAATGAGCAATAATAAAATCTATTATTGAACGGAGTTGCGTCCAAGTTTTTGATTGTAAATGTAAATCAAGCGTTATTGTTTTACTTGCATATTACGAAAATTTTGGATATATTTTATTAAGATTACAGAAGATCACATCCAAATAATATTCCTTACAAGCATTGGCGTTCTTGTGATGGATAAGGTAGAATAACTCCTGGAGAGGATTGGAGTTAGGGTCGATAACGATAGTCATTGTTTCGTTTAATTTCAATTAATAGTTATCAACAAACTAACACCTATATAGTAACGTAAAAATGAGATAAAGCAAAAAAATTATGCAAGATCGTTATCATAATAACGTTTAAAAACAAAATGTTTTCTTTCTGTTGTGTTCATTTTTTTATTTTACCTCACAATTTAGTTTCATCTTATCTATTCTGGCCATCTTTTCCATTTAAAAAATTTGGTTGGTGAGATATAACCTACTTATTAAGGAAAGGCAAGGCCAAGCAAAAACCTACAACGCTAAAAGACATAAGACAACAAAGCAATATTAAAAGCTATAAGACAACACGCCTAGACTCCAAGGAGCTTAGTTTTATTCATTCTTTCATTTGAATTAATAGCTTTTACTAGTTCCAAAATAGCATGGAAGATTTCGCTAATATCGCGTAGAATAGAGAAGACGCGAAGGCGATTAATCGGTACGGTCGAGATTACAACTTCAATTGAAATTTGGAGACCGTAGAAATAGATGACAAACTATTATTACGGTTCTTAATTATAAAATCTACGTAAGTTTAGATGTATAATAAAATAAAAAAATATGTGTGTCCTCCGGTACGCGATACGCGACTGGAGTTTTCTTCTTAAGAACGGTTCATCATTACAGTCTATACAGTCTACTGCTGGAGATAGGCCTCCATAAGTTTACGCCAAAAATAACGTGAACTCATTAGTTTTGCCCATAGTCACCACGCTGGGCAGGTGGGTTGGTGACCGCAGGGCTGGCTTTGTCGCACCGAAGACGCTACTGCCCGTCTTCGGTGCCGCTGGCTTTGAATGTATTTCAAAGCCAGCAGTTGGATGGTTATCCCGCCACCCGGTCGGCTTATTAAATTCCAAGGTGGTAGCGGAACTGTGTTATCCCTTAGTCGCCTCTTACAACACCCACGGGAAGCGAGGGGGTGGCTATATTCTTTAGTACCGTAGCCACACAGTACAGTACAGTAAGAACGGTTATTATAACAATATCTAAATGTTGAAAACCGTAGAGTAGCTTAGTAGTTACTACTAGTTTTGTTAAACTATTAAAGTATGACTATTATGATGTCTAGTCTATTTCATGAATGATGAAAAAAAAAGTATTTAAAACATATTATTATTATTTCCGGTGTAGGCTGGATGAGGATTGCGGAAAACCGGAATGTTTAGCGTAAACTTGGTAAGGCCTACGTTTACCAGTGGATTGCGGTAGGCTGATGTGATGATACTGGTCGTTTTAGTTGTTACAAACTTTTAGGACACGAACAATTTGTTTTATTAGATAGAACAGTTAGTTGGCTTTGATGACTACTACTATTATACTTGCATACATAGGTATTACTTTCATACTACTGCTTTCGTTACTTAAAACGACCCATTTTATTTTTAGCTTTCACTTCTTCGATTTGTAGTCTGTAATCTAAAAAGATTAAGGAATTTTGAAATCATACCGGCGAAAGAAAAAAAAAAACGAAACGAATCAATTGGTACTTTATGTATTATTCGATATACTACCAATTCAAAGTTTCCCATATAAATTTAAATTTAAGGCCTATTTCAGCCGTTTTTGGTAGACTTATTAGAACTGAAACGGCATGCCACAGATAATAAGTCTGTGACATTTTATTTCGCCATTAAAGTCTATTTTAGTTTATTTAGTTTAGTTTATTTAGGTATACAATAGCAACGTACGCCTCATCTGATGGTATGTGAAACTATAGCTTGTAGACGCCTGCAACATCAGAAGCATTGCAAGCGTGTTCCTGACCCTACCCTCAATCCCTCTGCGGCTCTCCCACGGCTAAATAATACTGCTTGAAAGCAGTATTATTTAGCCGTGATCTTCTGTAATCGATCTGATGATCTGTCTGTAAATTTTGATCGGGATATTTACAGCTCTGCCCTATCTCAATTAAACATTATATTCGTATATGTATTTGTATTATGTATAAATAATTTTTGATACAATATGCTACCTCAATGCTATTATAGCATTTAATGTAATTGTTTCGAATGAAATTGTCTACATACAATGAATAGGTTTTAATTACTTCGTTAGCCCTTTAATATATCCATTATATATCAAACTTGTCTAGACAATTATTTTAATTGCCAACAAAGTATTCATAATAACCAAATTGTTTTGAATAACTTAAACAATGTGAATAAAGTACTTTTATTATATGGTAAATAATTACGAAACGCAAAATTATAGGAAATAGTGAATTTATATTAAGCGTAATGTTAATAATGATTTCATCAATCGTATTTTTGTTTTATTTTTTATTTGCTTCTGACAAACATAAAACTTTGTCTGTATGTTTTATAGTGTCTTTAAATTAATAAGGAACAATTTATGGCGTGTACGCATTCAGCCTGTAACATCCCACTGCTGGGCGTAGGTCTCTTTCCCCATGTAGGAGAGGGATTTATGGAACAATTTGTGGACAGTAATATAATTTCTTGAATCTTAAGAAGGGACACATTTTTAACAAGATTTTAATTTTTAACCTTCTACTATTATTTTTAAGAAATATCATAATGATGATTAGATAACACGACAAAGTCTGAAGCAGTACGACTAACGTAAGTTAACTTACAGAATTACAGCTAAACAATCATTCTTTCAAGTGGTATTGTGTTCTTGTGGTGGCTAAAGTTAAAAAGAATGTTCGGAATTGACTGCGTTAGTAAAGTCGACAACATGCTTCTGACACTCCTGCTTTGCAGATGTCCATAGGCTTAGCATCATGCTGATTTGTATGCTAATTTGCCACCTAATAGTATAAAAAAGTATAAAAGAAGCTTAAGAATAAGTATATACACGCATAAAAATGATTATCAAATTACTTAATAAAATGTATCTATAGTTATAAATCCGAGGGCTGTTTTTTTTTCGGTTACTCTGCGAAAACTACTTTACCGATCAGAATAATACTATATGCGAAAACTACTTAACCTACCAGAATAATACTTATACCATATGATGCAGCGTGTTTCGGAGAAGGTTTTAATATATTATTTATCGTGTAAAAACTATGGACGGAAAGAGGTCGCTAGTTCTTTATACTTTTATATTATAGTCTATCTTATTTCTATACAAAGAGTAAGAATTGCGTTATTTCGGTTTCACTGACGTCCGTCACCAAACTTATTCGTCGATCAAAAGAAAGTTCAAAACCCTTTGAAATGTGAAACGAACAAATATCCACTGTAATGCTAATAATAAGTGAATGTATGGAAGTGCGTCCCATTCAAAAAATATATTTGATACAAATTAATATCGTAATGAAGTTAAATAGCATTCGGTCTTAAACATTACGTTATAACTTATTAGCTGTATTCTGTGACTTCGTTTGCGTGGTGATTAATATGTCTCAAGAAGAGAGAGAGAGAACTATAAACATTGCCGTAATAAAAAGTAGCTCTGTACTATCACAAACTATATCACCTAACCCTGTGCTAAATTTTATTTAAGCCATTAAGCCGTTCTGGCGTGGTTTATTAGCAAATATCTAAACTTTCGTGTTATACCAGTATTAAAAATCGTGTCACAAAATTGTAAGCATGTAAAACCGTGAATCCCGCCTTCTTACAAATAATTGTGTTTAATTTTATCTTTCTTAAATATACCACGTTTATTCTTGTGGCATCTAAAACAAATACCTATATTCTAAAACAAACGTACACTGACAAAATTTTGGCTTCAATCCGATTTTCTCGTCGTCTTTAAATTTAAATTAAAACCCTCTATTCATAATAATGGTGACGGAGCATGAATACTGGCTTTATGATCGGGCGCTTTACGTCGAACACTTTTGACAGCTCTTGACAAATAGTACAACTGTCAACATTTTATAAATGTCGGGATGTTTATTACATTTATACTAAATTCATCGTTCCTTTGCAAGCTTCTAATATACGAGTATTGTTAATGAAATATTAAAATAATCATCATAACTTGTATTTGAATAATGTTATTATTCGTTATTTAGTGTCTACTCTTAGGTGATTTAAAAAAAGAAAGGGTTCTCGATTTGACTGTTTTTTTTTTTTTAAATCCATAAGTGTATTTATATTTTTAATCTGTAAATGACATAATTAGAGCCGTCGCGCATACGTATCTGTTGATTAATTTAGGTTTTTTTACTGTTTTGGATTGATATGTAAGAAATAATTAAGCTAAATTCTTTTCTGAATACATCTCTTATACCTAAACTTCTACGAAAATCTTGCAAATCATGTTTCCTTGTAGCGATAAAGGTGAGATGATTTAGGAAACTCTGAGAATTTTCATCCAATTTAACGTAATCTTAAATTATCATCGGGGTACCCAATATTAGACATGATTGGGCATTAAACCTTCAGATTGCGAAGTATACGTATATAGTGCATCTGAAGTAAATAACAATATTTTACTTACAATTTGTAAAGAGTTTCGTTACAATGTTGTATTTTATTTTTAATGAAAGGATCATAATCTCCATTGTCCGACTGTTGTCCACGACTATTCCAGTCTAGGTCACTTGCGCAAATCTACGAGAATGTCACTGTTTAACTTTTACTGTTTGTAGAGTAAAAAAAAGCAATATACGAGTAATAATCTTTATTTGCCAAATAATCATAGAATATAATAATGAAATAATCCACGTGTATTGAAAACAACGATCACTTGTATTAAGTTATCTGACCTCATAATCATCTTAATATATAAAATTCTCGTGTCACAGTTTTCGTTGCCATACTCCTCCGAAACGGCTTGACCGATTTTAATGACATTTTTTGTGCTTATCCGGTATCTATGAGAATCGGCCAACATCTATTTTTCATCCCCCTAAATGTTAGGGGTAGTCCACCCCTAAATTTTTATTTTTTATTTTTTAGACAAAATTTTTAATTTCTATTTTTTTATGATACAACATTAAAAAATACATACAACCCTAAATTTTCAACCCTCTACCATCAACCCCTATTTTTAATAGCGTTTAGCGGCAAGACAACGATTACCGGGTCAGCTAGTATCATATATAATCTGAACATCAATATCTGACTGTTCTACTGCTATCCTTTTCGTTTCATACATGTCTTAACAGCATCTTTCCTCTCCAGTAACTATAAAAATGTATTTTCCTATCATTAAAAAAAAATTGTCCGCTAAGGTATTCCACCTTTTTTTGCAGCCTTCTTATTACCACCATATTGACATTTAAATGCGTCATAAATCATGCAGAATAAGCCTAATATTATATCAACGTAAGCACCTTTAGAAGTCGCTGTTGTCAACGTGAAATTGCTAACGATAAACGAATATTATACGATGAAAATATAAGGGCATTTAGACGAGACGGTCATATTAAAAATCCTATTAGTTTCGCTTCAAGCGAAAATAAGCTTAATGACGAAGCGAATCTTACAAAAGAAATGACGGAAACTAGTTGGAGAAATATGAGAAAAAATCTCTGAATACAATGTAATTAACTTACGCCGAGTTGCACGAAATGAAATTAAAATTTAAGTAGTGATTAAAGTAATTTAATCGCAAGGATTGTATGAAGTAAGCATTCTAAGTGTGGTACCATGATAAGGAAACCAGGATCCGATGATAGGATCCCAGATAAATCGAAGGAAACCCACGAAAATCCGCATAACTTTTGACTGGGTGTACCGATTTTGATGATTTTTAATTTAATCGAAAGCCGATGTTTATCATGTGGTCACAATTAAATTTCATCGAGATCTGATTATAACTTTTGGAGTAATCTTTGATAATGCGTATTTACTTGACTATTTTTTCGTCTACCTACGTTGTATTACTTGTCGATGTAATTGAAGTCGGTGTTTTTTCGTTTGCCAGCAAACACAATTATTTTTTAAGTTGACGATGTTTGTGTTAAACTTTATATCAGTCCTAATTTAAGTATACGCCTTTATAGTAAACGCTTAATGAATTATAATACTTATCATCACACAGAAAACAATTCCCTAATTTAACAATAATACGTACGTTTACTCAATCAATTATATTGGGCCAGACAGTTCATTGTTGTAGTGTGCTACGTGTATGTACGGGTATGATAATGTGTATATAGAGTTCCGAAAGCAATTACTATACAAGCTGTACGGTCCAAGTTATGGGTAGTCTAGCTACTTACAACACGTGTTAAGGGCCTGCTTCACCGACTCCTTATAATATGTAGCTATCTGTATAGATAACGATAAGTACAGAAATTTTATCTCTCGGATAGCATATGTAAATTGATTTTTATATTGTTATACTGTACTTATGATTGTAAATATATATTGATTAATACTTTTAGTAATACTGGCAAATAAAATAGAGATTATATATAAAAAAAGTTATAACTGTTTATCGTTTCTTTTAATTGTGAATACAACATGTCTAGTCATAAAGCTCCTACCCTCATATTAATTATATTATATTTGATAATAATTCAGTAATATAAAATGGGAATTACAAAACTTTGAATCTTTATAAGCATAATAAAAATAAAAGCAATTGATTTAAATCCACAAACATGAAACGAAACGATTTTTTTTAAAGATTTAAATGTACAATCATAAAATTAACTTTTTACTGTTTCTGTTATTCAAACTTTTACGTCCACAAATTTTTCTGATTGCTTAACGAATTTAGAAACAAATTTTAACACTGTTATCTATAATCACTAATTTTATTGTTAATTGAAAGAATGTTTATTTTTAACTGCCCTAAATTTTCATATATCACGAATTCAAGACTTTCTTTATTTTATTTTTCGTTCGTAAAAGTTTCATGGCCAAGCTTTTTTAAACTACCATTATTGTTATTTCAACACTATTATTTTTATAATACTATTTTTTGTGCATTGTGTGTGTGTTGCGAACCGGACAAAATTAAGTCACACTGGAGTAGAACAAAGTGCGTGACCAGAATTATTTAACAATAATAACAAAACTATCGAACATAAGCACTTAAGAGTTCATAGATAGTGAATTAAAAATAATTTATGAGATGTAATAGATCTTTAGACTTCGACTAACTCCGACGAGGCGTTCGAGAACATTTAAATGAGATATTTACTGAAAGGAGTTTGAAATTAATTACAAATAGCAAAGTTACATACGTTCTTGAGTATTAATACATTCGTAAAAATAAATATATATAACTTTTTTAAGCTCCCATGGATACTACAAGTAAACACATACACATACACAACAAGCGCGCATTCACACACATGCAATCACACATGCAAACACATGCATACTGGACCATAACTCTTGCACCAGAGTCGAAATAGTAAGAACTTAAAATCCTTCAATCATGTTTAATATCTTATCTTTCTCTTAACACGTTATCTGATAAAATATTTTTTTCAATTATGGGTTCCTTCATAAATTATGTCCGTAGTATTCCGTCATAGATTATGTATCTTACGTTATACTAGTAGGTACTGTTGTACCCAGCAGTTTCAACCGCGTTAGTTAAAAAGTAAGTAAAAAACATACTATAACGTTAACAACTTTAGCTTCCATCGGTAAATGGACTAATTAAAACAAAAATATTGTTTTTCAATTCGGAACAGTAGTTCTTGAGGTTAGCGCGTTTCAACAAACAAATAAAAAAAAAACAATTTCCAACCTTATATTAGTATAGATTAATAATACGTAACGAAAAGTGAGATACTAGGCTAACATAAGTCAAAAAGAGTCAAGAGAGTCAAGTCACGGTTGTTTTTCGTCTACTCTCAAGTCATACTGAATCTTATTATTGGAGTTGAGTCTGAAATATGTTATCAAGCGCTCGCGTGATGTAATTTTGTAAATGATATTTATCATGTACTGTTTACTCGCTCTAACTTCGTGTAAATTAAATGTATGTAAAGGGTAATAGATATGTGATTATTTGCTTCTTTTACGAATAAAAACGAAGAAATTTAATATATATTTTTTTTATTTAATTTCGTTTTAAGAATATTTTTCTTTCTCGAATCTTCCTTCTATACTTGAGTGTCTTTTCGAGAATCGAGTTCCATTCAATATTCAAATTGTCTTTAGGAACCGCTCACTGAGATCCTTGTCTAATGATCGCTTGGTCTGCAAATCGAATTTCCTGAACAACATAAGAAGGCAAGAACTGAAGCCATTTGTAACTAACTGAACTCGGTTAGGTTCAGGAGGTCTATCAGTACACTCGATAGCTATCAAAACCCAAAATATAAGTTACTGGAGATATGAACTTGAAGCCGTCTTGCTACGTAGGAGTATCATACTTTTACAGAAAAACATATAAATTTGGTAGCTTTTTTATGCTTGTGATAGAAATATCTTGTAATAGTCTTTGACTTCATATATTGATTTGTGTTGTTACTTAATCATTTATCCCGTTAGCGCAGTTTGTAATAGTCTGCAAACTCACAGAAATTATTAATATAAATGATTGAGTGAAAGACAACGAAATCCTAAAAATTACTTTCTCATAAATTTCGAAGCGTCGTTTTGAACTAACCTATAAAGTAAACTCAATTTAACGCTCATAACTCAACGTCCAGAACGACTGAGAAATAACTCTCAGTAAATTACATATAATAAGACTTTTATTAAACGGTCATAATATAGTCTTCCTCATAGCATTTTCCTGATCGTTACAATTTCACCAGGCGTTCAGATCTGTTAGGTAGGTCGGTGATTTTTATATGGTATTACTTTTACGTATATTACTCTATGTACTGTGTGGCTACGGTACTAAAGAATATAGCCACCCCCTCTCTTCCCGTGGGTGTCGTAAGAGGCAACTAAGGGATAACACAGTTCCGCTACCACCTTGGAACTTAAAACGCCGACCGGTGGCGGATAACCATCCAACTGCTGGCTTTGAAATACACAGGCCGAAGACGGGCAGCAGCGTCTTCGGTGCGACAAAGCCAGTACTGCGGTCACCAATCCGGCTGCTCAGCGTGGTGACTATGGGCAAAACACACATGAGTTCACGTTATTTTTGACGTACCTAAACTTGTGGCGGCCTATGTTCAACAGTGGACTGTATAGGCTGTAATGATGATATTACTCTATATATAAATAATCAAAACGTATATAAACTACGCATTAGGAAGCATTTAAGATGTATGTCAAAATGTAGAGTAGACCGTCTAGGAGAGTACCTCAACTTTACATACGACCACGTCTAAAAAATATTCCTTTCGAGTAATGTTATGTTTGTGTTTACAGCGGGAGGAAAGTGGTTAACTTGCTAAGCTCCAGGTATTAACGATTTCCACCAGGTGGACTGGACGCTTGTTTACCACTCTACCTGTAACTTTTTACTGTGCTTTTTTTACTTTTCTTTCGTCTAACCTACGCTCTAAACTAGATGACTTACTTTTTTCCGAAAGCACGAAAATCAATAACATTTTAATGAAAAGCATTTCTTTCACATCACTTCCTCTACTAAGGCTGATCACTCACACGACCTTGGCAAACCTCCACGTATTAACGATACAATAAAATATACACTAGGGTTAACGCGCTTAAAAAAAGTCAGATTATTATTTATAGAAGTGTAAAGGTCAGGGAGTAAAAATAATTTGATTTATTGTTACGACAATACAAAGTCGATGGTGATAAAAAAAATATTTACTTTATTGATATTTAGTTGAAAACTTTTGTTACTTTTTTCCAAATTGGTTAGTTAGTTAAACGTTCTAAATTTAAAATAGAATTTTATTAAATTTTTAAATTTGGTTCTGATTTTAAAGTTATTTGAAACGACTTTTAAAAATGAGACATATTTAACTTATTGTAAGTCACAATGCGCTGTACTTAGCTTAGCTGTTTGCTTAGTAGTTTTACAGTATAACTACTACTAATTAGACTCTACACATACCATTAATTGAATACTTCCAACTAGATAGCGTTAGTCGTATTATAGTAATTACAAAATGTACGTGTAGACTATTTTATACACAATATTAAAAATATTCATGTGTTATGGAGGTCTGTAACCGTAGACGAAATTAATGATTCGAAAAAAAATTATCTGAATCTGAAAGAAAAGCTTCGAATAATTTCAAATAGTGCTGGAGTCTAAATACGGCATTTTGCTCCGTTACATTTGCTCTGTCGAAGGGGCACACTAATTTCATAACCATAAAATCCCCAATAGGTCTCATTTATAACATATTTTTCTTTTACCGTAACCCACTAAATAAGATGACGTGCTGGTACAGTGTTCACAGCTCTGAATGGTGGGCTGAAGGTTGCGAGTTCGATCCCCAGTTATGGTAAACATTTGTAAAGCTTGTATTCCATAGTCTGGGGATTTCTGCTTGTGTATTGTGTATTTTTTTTTTTTTGTTAATTGTATATATATTATCTCAAGAATTATTTATCTAAACTTTTATCTAATTTTCTGATTTTATTCGTAACGTTGAAACCCTACACTGTCGTAGCCATTCTTAATTCGTTATTTCAATAATAATAGCCCAAAAGTTATTTATTATTCTTGGGCTTAATGGCTTTCAGTTGTGCCAGGGGGCACTGTAGCCCAAAAGTTAGTCAAATTACATATACAGCCGTGAAAAAGAACTAATATATGAAAGGGTAAACATTTGAATTAATATTACGTATTAGTTCGGGGCTCATTAAGGCATTAAAGGTTAGGTCTATTAGCTTCGTCCTTGGGAATTTTGACAGCAGTGGTCGAATCGTAAAGGGTACTCCAATTAGGTAACATACTGATAATGTACTAGACCTATATGTAGGGCTGTCAGTAAAATTGTAACGACTATGGAGTCTGCTTACTAAATTTATCAAATTTACCAAATTATTTTTTTTATTATGGTCAAAGTAATATACATTTGAAGCCCTGAAAGATGTGCTATCCTAAAAATTTGCCTTCGATTCTTCTTGAACATCATCAGAGCTTTAACCCTTATACTTCCAGCAAGAGGTCTTTGTCCAGCTGTGGGACCTTAATGACTGAATCACTCAATCAATCAAACCATCAGAACTCGTAATATTATCGTCTAGTAGATAAAATATTGTCTTGTCAATTTCATTCTTCACAAAAATTCACCTTTGTCCACACCATGTGATTTTGAAGAAAGCCTGATTTTTTTTCATAATTATCTTTTAAACTTCTGTTAATTTTCATAAAGATTCAGATCCTTGGGGATATACTTCAGAAAAAAAATCTAAATTTTAGGACATGTTTAGCGTTTGTAAATGAAACACAATATATATTTTCTATTAATTCCAAGTTGGAAAACGAATCAGATTATTGTTCAGAGGAGGTCAATGACTTCTTTTTTCTAACCGACTTCAAAAAAGGAGGAGGTTACTTAATTCGACAGTATATATTATTATAATTTTTTTATGTATGTTCGGGGATAACTTCGTCGCTTATGAACCGATTTTGATAATTCTTTTTTATTGGAAAAGAGATATCCTAAGTGTAGTACCATGATAACGAAACCAGGATCTGATGATGGGATCCCAGAGAAATCGAGGGAAACCCTGGAAAATCCGTATAAATTTTTACTGGGTGTACCGATTTTGATGTTTTTTAATTTAATCGGAAACCGATGTTTATTCTACCTGCGTATTACTTGTCGATGTAATTAAAGTCGGTTTTTTCAGTTTGTCAGCAAACACAATTATTATCGAAAAATATAAAAGTAACTTGCAAATCAACACTTTAAAAATTTAATAGCCTCCGCCATCATATGAGGTCAAAAAGATTAATGTATTCAATAATTCTACAACTTTTAACCCGGAGCAGAAACTTTTTACCGATACCTCATAAATATTACCTAGTAGCCGCTAAAATATATTTAATTCAGTGCATTTATACGACAGTTATGCATTAAATAAAAATAATAGCTACATGTTTCAATATATAATAATCCGTTACAGTTACAGGGTAACAAACATATAATTATTTCAAACTCCTACAGTTCCAAAGAAACTGTAATCAACTACAACCCTATAGCCGTTTATGATTTGTGACACTTATTTATATGGCAGTAATTAGTTTATTGACCTGTATTTCTATACGAAAATAAAAATAAGTTCTCTAATAGTTTCCTATTAATTCTAATCGTCTATAAAAATGCCTATCACATTTGACAGGTTTCATTTTTTGTTCTCATCTATACAAATAAATAAAATTGGAGTGTCTGTTTGTAAAATTAAAATAACCGCTTTTACTAAATGCATATGGTACACGGTAGATATACCAAAATAACATGTTTTACAATTTTTGTCTGACTGTCTGTTTGCTCCGGCTAATCTCTGAAACGTTTATTCCGATTATGGTGTGACATATCACTAGTAGATAGCTGATGTAATAAAGAGTAACCTAAGCTACTTTTGTTTTAGAAATTTTATTTTATAGCTCTGCGAACTAAATAATAACTTTTTGTTAAATTGCATATGAAGTTGCGGGCACAGATAGTTAAAAATAAAATAATTTATATGAAAATCAGTTTGATAGTTCTGATGGCACATATTTAAAAATGTAAAAATTAGTTTGTTCTTTTCTTTTTTTCGAAAAATTTAATTTCGAATTCACTTTAATTATGTATAGATTTACAACAAAAAATATATCTAGATATAGCCTGTGAACGCCCCAGGAGGCATCTGAGCTTCTGGAAGGAGCTTGGCTGGCCGAACTAGTCAGTCCTCTTTTCAAGCATAACGGACCAGCTTTGAGTCTAAATGCGGAAAATCTAGCCCAAAATTAACTAACTAATTAACTATATCTAGATATAATAAGAATGCTGATATTTTTATACTATTGGTCGTGATTGAAGCCATAGATAATCTCTAGGCGGCAACATTTGCACGGCCTTAGTAAAGTAATCATAAAATAAAAATTGATGTTAAGAGTCTTCATATGAAAAAAAAATATATAATCAAAATATAGGTACATAAATAAATTTGAGTATGCAAACTACCATGAATTTAAGATTGGAAAAAAAATATTGAAATGTTGATCTGTTACTATCAAAATGAGAATTAAACTATTATATTTTAGCTGTTACCATTAGTTTTTGTTTCAAATTTCATTTTTTTAAATTTTATTTATTACTTTCAATATTAGCATACTACAGTCTTATATTTCGAACCACACATTTCATTACAAAACAAGACTTATCTTTTGTGATTTACAGTCGAAAGTTCTTTAATTTTTATAGGGTAACGCAATACTTAAACTTTCGACAAATACTTGAAACCGTTTCTATATGATTTAGCAATTCGTTGTTTTATTCGTGTGGCTATTAAATAAGTAAGCACTATTTCTTTACTAGACAAAATTGAGAACCTCCTTAATCCTTTTTTGAAGTCGGTTATTGTGTGTAATTGACGCAAGCCACAGACGATAAGCTAGTATAATATTAAGGTCCTGAGACTAAGCGTAACATACTAAACGTTTATTTCATTGTACGTCCATTTGATTTAATAATACTAAAAATTAAATAATAATACTAAAAATTAAATAATAATACTAAAAATTAAATAATAATACTAAAAATTAAAATATACTAAGCTATAGTGATCTCTTAAAGTTGCTCAATTTGTTTCGAAGTGACCTCATAGTCGACACAGTTGACACTAGGTTTCATACAAACACTTCATTTCATACAAACTCTTACTAAATCTGTTAAGCCACTTATGGTACAAGTCTGAACACAGAATTGTATACGCCTTGCTTATCTTTGCTATGTATTGTTAGATACGACGTACTGTTTTTCTCACATTTACAATTGCTATTTCGCTGTCATCAGTTATAGATTGAGAGTTCATAGCCTATTTCCTTCGGTTTTTTTTCCATTTTGACCATTCCGTAATAATGGTTCAATTTATTCTAATTTTAAATAAACAACGATATAAAAGAAAGGTAATGTCTACTACTTCTTAGTAATTCTTACTTTAGTTACTCTGATTAAAATAAAACTATAAATACTATCTGTAGGTATTTTTAAATTGTTAGTTGATTTTGCTACCTAGCTCTTTGTTTTTTTTTTTGAAATGCAATTTTTTTTATTTTTTTAAGTGTGTATACGCTGTGCGGCTACGGTAGTAAAGAATATAGCCACCCCGTCTCTTCCCGTGGGTGTCGTAAGAGGCGACTAAAGGATAACACAGTTCCACTATCACCTTGGAACTTAAAAAGCCGACCGATGGCGGGATAACCATCCAACTGCTGGCTTTGAAATGCATAGGCCGAAGACGGGCAGAAGCGTCTTCGGTGCGACAAAGCCAGCCCTGCGGTCACCAACTCGCCTGCCCAGTGTGGTGACTATGGGCAACACACATGAGTTCCTGCAATTTTTGGCGCGAGCTTGTGGAGGCCTATGTCCAGCAGTGGACTGCGATAGGCTGAAATGATGATAAACATAAATGTTTTTATTTGATTTTCAATATGAATAAACTTTAAAATATGTTATTACTTCTAGATTTCTTTTAACAGGAATTTCTATCAAAGGGTACTAAAGGTTCTGACTACGATTATGTTAAAATACAATACAAAAGTCATAACTAAAACATGCAATATCGGCATTAAGCTTATCTTTCGTACTTAACGAATGAAAATACAATAAAAGTCAAATAATGAATTAGTTCTTTCAATAATACTTCAACCTCGCTAGCGTTTTTGTCGCAATTCAGAGTGAATAGATTTTTATATTTTTAATATTATCTATAAAAATACAATAAAAGACTTTATTCCCTATTTAATGCTGTTATTATTATTTTTTTATTTTATTTTATATAAGACTAGGGCAGCTAACAAGTGTACGGCCCATTTAATGGTAGATTACCATTATGATTAGCGTAGCATATATACAATATAGTCGACCTTACAGAAGATTACAACTAAATAACACTGCTTGTTGTTTTGCAGTAGTGTTGGTAATTTTTTTATTAAGGTAATTTTCTGGGTAAGGTAAGTGACTCCAGCTTCTGGGGATTGGGGTTAGGTCGGCAACGCGCTTGCGATGCATCTGGTGTTACAAGCGTCTATAGGCTTAAGATCGGGTGTACGTTTGTATGCCAATCTAGTTTTATAAAAAAAAATGTTCAATTTCTCTATATTATCGCCATTCATATCATAATTCTCACAAGCTACTTTTATAGTATGTATCTCTTAAACAAGTGAATTGTTACTTTGAGTCAAAATAATATCCACATAATTACATAACTATCAAAGGAAATTACTTACTCATATTAATTAATAAGCTAGTATTAAGATATGTCTGGGTGTCTTATAAATAATCATGTTTCTTTAATCTGACGTTAAATGTTATAAAAGCATTTTCTTTTATCATTTTTCACATTAATGACAAATAAAAAATATATTAAAACGACGTATCTTGACATTTGTGACGTAAATCGCAATAAATTGTGCGCTCACGTCGCGAATTCGATCTCACTACCAAATTTAAATTCCTCAGACGAGCTTACATTCTTGTGACAAAAATAAATATTCCGTTACATGCGTATTTGTAAGGTACACATCGAGATTCAGTAGTGGAAATTATACCTACATTAAACACTAGCGATCCGCACAGGTTTTTGAGACGTTATTATCATAAATAAATTAAGAAGCGCCTTGAATAGATTTTATAGTTAACTTTTATGGAAATATCTGTAACGCGACGTAATATAACATAATTATAAACGACATATTGATAAAATGACATAAGACAACATGATAGGTACACGGTAAAAATAGCTTTGACAACTAATTCCAGGTTATCAAAGTTATTTTGACAGTTTGTAAGTCGTTGTGGATAACGGTATTTGACGGATGATGATACAAATAGACTTTGACAGCGGGAAGTAGAATAGGCCAGTAGGAGCTGTTGTTGGATGCTAAGTGCTGGATTTTTGTTGCTTGTTTTTGAAACTATCACTTATACAACATGATAGTGATATGATAAGCGACTTTGAAAATATATTTCTCCGTTATCCAATTAAGTACAATTATTTAAAATAAAATAAAAAAATGAAATTGAACATAATGAAATCGAATAAGTATTATTTATTATTTTGTACTGTTTTTTTTTCATTGATCAAAATTTTGATTCGGGCAAATTGCGATAATTATATGATACTGACCCGGCGAACTTCGTATCGCCTAACACAAACTTTATCGTATGGTATTAAAGTTCAAATTGACTTTTAAGTATTATCACAAATCTTTTGTATAGGAGTATAGAAAAGTGTTGTTTTTAGACTTTTTCACGGTTTTAATCAAAAATGAAATTATAATATTGAGTAAAATAAAAATTATATTAGACAAAATGTTATTTTCTCCGCACACAATTTATTCAGCCGAACAATACGACAGCCAGCGTTCTCAGACTTTACGTCTACGCTTTCAATGTAATGATCGTTTCAGAGCTGAGACAGAGATCAGGGCTACCATATAAGTCGTCTACACACTTATGAATAAACAATATGAGCATTATAAAAATAAAAAAAAAAAATAACATTTGAAATAATATATTTAATATATTTGATGTTATGATTAATTATTTAGTTTATTAATAAAAACCGGTCAAGTATGAGTCGTACTCATACATGAAAAGTTCTGTTTGAAGATTTTTTTTATCATTTAAAATTAACTCAAAGTAGGCGTATCCTAAAAAAATAAATTATTTAAAAAAAGGGTAAAGATTACAAAAAGTATTTAAGACCACGTTTTGCCCCTACAGAAGATAATATTTACATTATAACTAGAACTTTAGAAGGCAACGTAAACTATTTCATCATTATTTAACCCAAATACAAATTTCTGTTACATAATATGTAGATGGGATTTAGCCTAAAACAAAAGTTTGTTAGCAAGGAGTCCCGATGGCACCGCGACCTCTCTCATAAAGAGTGAACTTAAGAGTGAATTTTATCTAAATTAAACTAAATTTGCAATAAGTGGATAATGGAAGCTCATTAGTAGAAACAATATAAAATCCATACATATATATATAAAATCTCGTGTCACGATGTCCGGACTAATCTCCAAATCTGCAGGAACGATTTCAATGAAATTTTGCGCAATCGTGTAACTTTGTCGAACTTAAAATATAGGCTATCTTTTATTTCCGTCAATACCGCGATATTTTTATTGCAAAATTAAATATATGGTTTTTCAAAATTCGCCAAGTCAACTTGGTAGTTTTATAAATAGCTTCATGATCTACCAACCTTCCCAACTTCTTTTTTTTAAGTGATAGATTTTTATTTTTTGAGGTGGGGCACGGCAGGAAATATCGTGCTCAAAATCTAGAGTGGCCTGTTTGGAGAAAGACCTTAACTTGTTATACTTGTATAGTAAGTAAGGTAAGGTAGTAAGTAAGAGCTCCTGGGGAGGGGGTAAGGCCGGAAACGCACTTGCGATGCTTCTGCTGTTGCAGGCGTCTATACGCTACGGTAATATAGGTCTCCTAGTACAGTCGCCAGTCTCTCACACATATTTTGCTTTGTTATTGTTGAAATTTATATTTTGTGTCTATTTTGTGTGAGAGAAAATAAAATGAATATTTATTATTATTTATTATTTACTTACCATCAGGTGGGTTGTACGTTTGTTTGCCGATCTAATCGTGTAGCAAAGTGACAAAAATAATTTAAATTTCTGTGATTCATTATTGTACATATTAGGTTCGCGTCTAACAACCCTACGCCTCTCTTATATTTTGGTAAACAGAACTCAAGGTTACATGAAACATAATAAAATGCACAACGATTTTCACATTCAAACAATGGAAGAGATTTATTCACACTCTATATTGACACACAATACTTAATCCGCATTACTACTTAAATTCATCTAAGCGAACTAACAGTTTTAACGAATTTATAAACAGCTGGCAGTATTAACTTAGAGTATGTTTATATTTTGCAACACAAATATTAAGTGTCCTGAAATTTTAGTTATTAACATAATTTTTGAAGTATTTTTTTATTTCTTCTAACTAGAAACCCGCCGCGGCTTTGCAGGGTTGCAAAAACTATCAGTGTTCCTCTACTATATTATGCGTCTATTACACATATAAACCTTCCTCTGGAAATTCCAGACTGGAATCACTCTATTTACAAAAGAAAATAGTTAATAGTAGTAGAATAGAAGCATACATACAGCGGGAAGTGACTTTGTTTTATATGTAATGATATAAAATTTCTTAAATACATAACAGAACACTATAAAGTGTTATTTTGCATGGTATGAGCATACAGACAGTAAGGTGAAAAAGTATTACGTGTTAATGAACCTTACATAAATAGAAGTCAAATAAAATCATTCATGTTTTACCCATTTAATTTCCATCAAATCATTTATAACAAAACCTTATCAAATAAACATCGAGTGACACGTATCAAAGTTAATGGAAATACGAAAGATTACAATAAAGCTACTCCTGTCATTCGTAGAGTGAACGTGAACTGACAGCGCGATAACAATTATTCTTATTTGGAACGAGCAGTTAGCGCTTGCAGCGATTTTTAGTCTAAAACCCTATGATAGGTGCTAAATTTATTTTTGGAGTTTTTGTTTTATTTGGAACGTTGCTTAATATCTATTTTTAATACATTATCTAATATACTAAATTAAATTAAAAAAAAATTTATAAATCTTTGATTTCGACGCCGAGCTATGTAATATATATAGAATGACATCACACGCATTGTCATAAAATATAAATGTGTATACAAAATTTCAGCTCAATCGGTACAAGATATATATTCTTCAAAATTGAATTGCAATTTCCACCCTAACAAATATACACACTTACACACATTGCAACTTAAGTAAAGGGTTTAAAAAAACTTGTGAAGAAAATTGTACAATCTTGTTTAAACATACAAACTAACAATATAACATAACGTAGATCCATACATCCCTATATACCAACCTAAGAATAGTCGTAAACGGAGATCTACTCGAGAGCTTAAGAAGTTTGCAACTACACTTAAGTGTTTCTTATTATTATCCGTAACGCGTAGGTTACTGTAAGTTTCTGTCAAAATTAACTTAACTTACTAGTTCTCTTTTACAGAACATTTTAAATCCGTTTTACTGTAAACTAATACAACCCTTGAAACGAGTATATAAAAAGCGCTTGCTTGTTTTCTTTAACAAACATTAAATACTCGTGCGAAGCCGGGTTATAATATAGCCTATGTCACCCGCGGATAGTGCAGCTTCCCAGCCGTGAAAGAATTTTTCAAATCGGTTCAGTAGTTTCGGAGCCTATTCAATTCAAACAAAAAAACAAACAAATCTTTCCTCTTTATTATATTAGTATAGATGTCAATGTATAAAATATAGTATAGTGATTTAAAAGAATCAATAACAGTCATCTGTAGTCTAATTTTTTTATCGGCATAAGTTGCAGAGCTAATAGTTGAAGATGCGACCTAGAGACGAACTTTACCCATCTGCATAATGGATGAAAATTATTTTGTATTTTTTTTAGTATATTAGAAAAATTCCTGGCCAAGCTATATTCAATTTAAAATTGAAAACATTTATTTGTATCTATTTAAAAATGTACCTACAGTATGAAGCCTAGTAGTATGAGTAGTAGTAGCAATTTCAAACTTTGAGTTGTATATTATTTTTTTGGCATAACTATTGGGTGGCAGGTACAAACAGGTATATACATATATATCGAATGTTTAATAAATAAATCGTACATCAAAATGAGCGATGTTTCATTGCGATTACGATGACAGTGTTGCCTGCTAGTTGCCAGGCCAGGTATTTTCCAGTCAACTTTTCGCGATTTATCTTAAACATACTAAAGAAGATTATTATTTAATTTTTATCCAATAAGTTGATGGGTGACACTCACGTCAGTTCGTATCTTAGACTACGGCTTACGACTTATGACTTATATACCAAAGAATACTATGCCATCAAGAACATTCAGTTCTTTATTATTTTATAATTAAATTAAAAGTTTGTTTATTTACTTTACTTATTGTGGATTCTGTACCATTCTTCCATTTGCATTTTGTTTAGTTCCACCTGTCCCGTCGTCTGGCCGTAATCGAATCTCGCAAGTTTAATTTGACCCACTTCCCAGTTACCGATTGAGTTGAAATTTTGTATGCACATGTAAATCGGGTGACTGGGAGTTTTAAGCAATAGAGATAAGGATAGTAAAATTTAGTTCGAATATGTTTAAGTACATAAAGATAAAAAATAAATTTAAATTTATTAAAAATTTAGAAGACTGGCTTATTTTTTATAACAGAATATAATTGCTTTTAATAATAAAATTTTAGTTTTTAACTAACAATTAAATTCGAGTTTTTTTTTTTAATTTCGAACACGAGTCGTTTGAAATTTAATTGTTAGTGTTTTTTTCTTTTATACTTTTTTTTAAAATTTATAGTACTATCATAAAATTGTATTTCTGTTTGGTATTGACTGTTAAATATACTACTGGTCATCAAAAATTAGTATTAATAAGAAACACCACTCGAATATAAACGGTTTTTTGCAGTTTAATTCATCTGAGGATTTTTGGTCAATTTATTTTTCACTATCCAACAACAATCGGCATGAACTATATCAAATTCAAGTCCATCAACTAAAAAAAAAGAACTATCCAATTTTGTGCAATCGGAAGTTACATAAGATATGCAAATAACCCTGTTACAACAAGACATGTTCCCTAGAATTATCTGCTTGTTATGTTACTGTCTCTTAGATTATTCAGTGGAACATTGAGGTTTATTTACAGCCAATTTCTAATCAATATCGATAAATTAACTGTAACAGCGAACGCGGCCCCTTATTGTTACAAAAATATGTTTTGAAGTAAAACTTCTTCACTCACGCTTGACTTGGGGAGTAAGCTTTTGAACGTGTGACGATAGAGTTACGAAACGTGTGATCAGGCGATGCGAACGGAAGTTGAGAGGGAGATATAATTTAGTGAAGATAGAAAGTGAGAGAGTTATGTTTGGTAAGTCGAATGCTCAAAAGTACACTCATTTGTTTTGTACATTCTTAATATATGGTTATTGTTACCATGCCAAATACGCCATAAAAATCGCAGCTTCGCTCGCGTAATTTCTGATCCCGTATGTATGTCAGGATAAAAAAATAGCCTATCTGTTATTCTAGATCTTCATTCTATCTGTGTACGTACCAAGTTATATTACAATCACTTTAATTTTTTTGTGTGTGAGAGTAATCGACATAGATTTATCCATCCTCACAAAATTTTATAATATTAGTAGAATTGTTTACAATTATCCTTATTTTATTACACTTAATGTGTAATAAAAATGGCAAGAAACAAGTTTCGGAAATGGACCAATGATATCACGGATTGGTACCCAAGGGATGGAAAACGGAAAAGAGGACGGCAACATCTCAGATGGGTAGATGATATCGAATCCTTGGCAGGAACTACATGGCAGCGAAAGGCCATAGACAGGAAAATATGGAAGGGAATGGAGGAGGCCTATGTCAGGAGACACACTGGGGATTGAGAACGGCTACCGACGACGGGTGCTTATATTATCCTTCAGTAAATAAAGGCTTATTATTATTATTATTATTATTATTATTATTATTATTATCCTTATTTTATTACACTTAATGTGTACCAATAAATGCATATAATATTTGATTTAATACACATAAATTTATGTAATATAATATAATTGCAGTCTAATTCGGTAATTAGTTTGATTTACTGACATATAAATTATTTAACTGCACTGTCACATTTACGAGTATTATTTTATTACTGTGTTATCAAAATATATCTGATTTTGATACAACTATTTAAACATTTTGTATTAACGTATAAAATTAAAATAAAATAAAACAAATGTATAAAATTAAATATATATTTTTATTATTATAATTTTATTTTTATACACATTGTTCTCCAACATCCCACACAACTAAGTTTATACAGTAAGAGCTTCATAGGACTACACAGATTAAAAAAAAAATCTGATAACTCTCCAAAAACAAACCTTGGTGGATTTCCGTACTATAACGACCGTGGCCCACTGGCCTGGCGACCTGGCTGATCACGATGGTACCGCTTAAGTGCCGTCCTAATGGGCTTGACCTTCGGGGTTGCCATCTGTCCTTGTTTTTCCAGATTTGTTAATATTTGGATTGACGTTAACGGGGCTTTTGAAGAGTTTACAATAACACCTGTGTTGAACATTTTAAATTTAATGTTAGAGGAAATTCTTCTAATTAAATTTTTTTTCCGTTAGTAGAGTTGTAAAATAAATAAATTTCTAAAATAAAAGTAGCCTAAGTTACTCCTTATTTTATCAGCTGTCTACCAGCGACAGTCCCGTCAAAATTAGTCCAGCTGTTTCAGAGATTAGCCGGAACAAACAGACAGACAGACATACAACAATTGTAAAAAATGTTATTTTGGTATATTACCGTGTATACATCCATATGCATTTAGTAAAAAACGGGTCTTTTAATATTACAAACAGACACATCTTATATATAAAAATGAATCGCAAAATGTGTTGCTAAGCGCAAAACTCGAGAACGGTTGGACCGATTTCGCTAATTCTTTTTTTAAAATGTTCCTTGAAGTACGAGGATGGTTCTTACGGAGAGAAAAATTCAAAAAAAAAAAAATTTAAATTTCCTGAAAAAGTCTAAAAACAACACTTTTCTATACTGCCATACAAAAGATTTGTGATAATACTTAAAAGTCAATTTGAACTTTAATACCATACGATAAAGTTTGTGTTAGGCGATACGAAGTTCGCCGGGTCAGCTAGTTTTTCTATAAATATATTATTACTAGTTATTATTTATTGTTTATTTCAAGGCAACATAACAATTATATGCTAATAGAATTAGTCGCCTTAATGAAAGTCAATCTAGTTATAGTGAATTGTAATCAAGGCTAACTCAGTATACATTGAGTTTTATTGTAACAATTGCGTTTGCTCGCGAACGAAAAACAAAACCAACTACAACTTATATCGACACGTAATACAACGTAGCTAGTGGAAAAAATAGAAAATGAAATACGCATTCTTAAGTATAACTCAAACGATACTTGTCAGAACTTGATTACATCACAATACGAGCTCCAGCATTCAATTAAAAAATGAATTATTAAAATCGGTGAACACAGTAAAAAGTTATGTCACAACACACATAAGAAAGGAATGTCGAATTGTGAACCTAATCTTTTTTTCAATTAGATTAATAAATACTAAGATTAATGTACCTTAACCTTAACTAACCTTAAATACAGTTGTATAATTAATGAACATAACTAAAGTTGTACAATTAATGAACTGTCAAATTTGTTTGTGTAATGTGTAAATTAATAGTGTATAGTGCATAGTTGTTAGTTTCACTTTTAACAATGATTAAAATTTTAATTTATATTTGACAATTCGAAGGTTCTTTTGAAGCCTATTAAAATAAATATATTTTTGATTATTTATAGTTATTAATGACAGTATTCAATCGCTTTCTATTGTTGCGTGTTAGCTTTAGGAAAACGTTAAGCTAAACGGTCTAGAATATTCATTGTCTTTTTGTTATTAAATAGAACATAGGCCACGAAACTCATATAATATATTACAATTTTTTGAAGTAAAACTTCTTTACGTACGCTTGACTTGGGGAGTAAGCTGGTGAATACGTGACGAGAGCGTTACGAATAGTGTGATCGGACAAAGCGAACCGAAGTTTAAAGGGAGATAGTGAAGACAGAAAGAGAGAGAGTTACGTTTCGTAAGTTTTACATCAGTTATGTGGTATAAAGCATACTAGCGATTCTGTTTAATACAAAACGTTTGTAGTAAACGTTGGTGTATTATCACAGATCCACTCGCTTATCATACCCAGCTAGGTTCATCACTTCAGCATATCGCAGTCCACTGCTGGACATAGGCGTCCACAAGTTCGCGCCAAAAATGGCGTGAGCTCATGTGTTTTGCCCATAGTCACTACGCTGGGCAGGCGGGTTGGTGACCGCAGGGCTGGCTTTGTCGCACCGAAGATACTGCTGCCCGTCTTCGGCCTGTGTATTTGGAAGCCAGCAGTCAGATGGCTATCCCGCCATCGGTCGGCTTACCAGTTCCAAGGTGGTAGTGGAGCTGTGTAATCCCTTAGTCGCCTTCTTATTATATTATTCTTACTGCCGTAACCACATTACAAGATTACATAACTTTACTTTTTGTCTTTATTTTAATAATTCACATGTTAAGTTTGAGTCACTAAAAAAATTGGCTCAACTATATTTTCTTTTTTTCATAGTTCTTTTTATTTCGTTAAAGCAAGCGTGATTTTCGTGTATTTGATGTGACACCTACACGCCTTATGAATATTGTGATTTGAGATTTTTTATAATGAAAATAGTTTCGTAACATTTATTTCACTGCTATGTTAGCGTTTTGTTTTTAGAGGGTTGGGGGGAAATTTGAGAGGTTTTTGTAAAATCTACCACCATCATTGTAGAACATAGAGGTAGTCATACTACAGCGTGTTGAATGCTATTTTGAAAATTAATTTCTGTTTATTTTAAACTTTTAAAAGCGGATATAGAAAATTAAACAAAAAATCTCATTTCTAACATGCTATTGAAGAAATAAAGTTACGAAATTTAATTTAAAAAGTAATTTGAAAATATATCCAAACAAATAGTAGTATTTATGAAGGTAGATTTAGTATTACCTAACGAAAAAAACTAACTATTTTCGATTAGCAATCGTTTTGCGGTTTATTTAAATATAATTTTTTCTCATTTAATTAATTTCGCATTTTAATTAAATCATCGTCCACGAGTAGCACTACAGTACATGCCATAATAAATTCAATGTAACGTTTTTAATCTCTAAGGCTATCTAAATGGCTCTGTGTGAAATTAACGAACAGAGCGGACTTCCGGTCGACTGTAAAATTACAAATAAAAAATATACACATATTTTTTGTATCATTAAACATTGCTATAGGTTACGACTTGCGTTATGTGTTGACTTCTGTCAGTCGTATATAGAGTATTTGCAGTCCATTGCTGGACATAGACCTCCCAAAGTTCGCGCCTGACACCCCGGTTGTCCGCAATCAAATTTTGGAGTATACATCTCTAAAAACGATAACCATGTCGGGAAAAAAATAAAAAAAAGCGTGCTTTAGACCACACGATTGAAGTAAAACTTCTTAGCAATCGGTCTGTACAATAAGTCTGCACTGTATTTTATGTAAATAGTTACATAAAACAGACAGAGACATTATTATTTTAAGCCCAGAAAAGTTACATAACAAAACCATTTGACTCAATATATGACCTCTTTGCTTTCGAAACTGACTATTAAATATGAGTATTTCTACAAAAATATTGCTCTCATCGACGTATTCCCTATAATAACAAATAATTGTTTTTCTGGCAAAAAGACGCGCCATTGTTGTGCATACTTTTAGCATAAAAATTTCTGTTATTGTTAGCTGAATGGGAAAATGGAAATATTGCTACTCGTAAAACCTTGGAAATGTATAACTCTCTAACTCTAATAGAAATACATCACTGAGATATATTTAACGTTTGTTTTTGCTCCTTTTTTGTTTTACGTATGTTTCTAAATCGCGGGCTTAGTACATGTCCTACTTTTAATAACTTACTTTTTGTACATGTTTCGATATAAATGTTAATAAATAAATATTATGTGATGGAACAAATAATATAAAAAAAATGTAATAATCTATAAAGCACAATAAAAGCTAAGTGCGACAGTTGAAAGTAAAAAACCAAATAGCTTCTGTCTAGATCTAAACCCTTCTGCCCTCTGTTATAAGTAATTATAATATAAGTATAAGTAATACATTTTAAAAAAATCCTTGTGAACTAAATATTTTTAATATATTCGGCGTTATCAAGTCACTGCAATACATAACTTGACAAATAACAATCAATACTGATTATTTATTTAACACATGTTCGAACTTGCTTACTTTTAACATACATCGATTTATTTAAAAGTAACTGTCCGAAGTTCTAAGCCAGTGCTTCCTAACCTATTTTTCCTATTGTACCCCTTAATAAAACTTTTCATTTAGGAGTACCTCTTTGATAACTTCACACCTACTCTTGACAATGTATCTCATTTCTTTCGTAGTCTAAACACCTTTGTAAATTGTTAGTTATAAGGTTCATTTTAAACTATATATTTTGGTCATAAAACATTAAAATAATGTTTATATCGGTTAAGTGTTCTGTATTCCCACCGTTACCAATATATTTTTTTACGTACCCTAAGTAATTCCAGCGTATCGCAAATGAGACTCCTCTTACACTCTGGGGACGTGTACCACTAGTTGAGAACCGTTGCTCTAATCAATTGTAGAGGCATAACAAATCATTTCCGAAAATTATGCGTCGTTTTTTTGGAGCCCAATGTGGGACATGAAATTAACAATAAATATTTGTTACAAAAATAACTGGATATATATCTTATATTTTATATTTTGCCATAAAAGTTTTGTCATGAGTAAATATAAGATAATAACAGATAATGACTGATTTCAGTATATCTAAGTTTTTTCGAACTTTGGACATATAATGGGTTTTTAATTGGTATTTACTAAATTAATTACATAATTTTATTAAATATAAATGTATATAATTAATTTTATGAAATTAAAATACTCGTATTTTAGTTACAATTCAAACAAAATTTTATTTATGATATATTTTCATAAAAATATTTCAGAGACAAACGCGCCCACACACATACATATACACCAAACATTATACCTATGTGTTTATCATACAATCCTTATCTAAGATACTATCACTTTATATTTTATTGTCATCATTAGTTTAATTTACTAAACAAATGTATATATTACAAAGATATAGTTACATTTAATTCCAATTTTTATAAATGATAAAAAAAACATTAAACTTCTCGACCATTACATTGTGTTACACTTGATATCATTACCAATGCTGTAACCTCGCTAGGGTTTTACATAATATAATGTATTATATCATGAAACCTTATTTATCAAACAAGTTTAGTCCGTTTATAATGACATTGCAGATTGCGTGACGTGTCATTTTATCGAAATAAATGCATTTTATAGAATCGGTGGCGATGTTCGGCATTGCGGTCGATATATGGTATTGGGGAGCAATGATTGTCACGACATCACTATGCAATTAGATCGAACGAAACGCGTGAACGTTGGAAACGTTTGGAATATTTGCTTCAGTCCTCTTTCATAGAAATAATTCTATGTATTTTATCTACATAAATAAAAATTAATCACCGAAATATATGAACGTGCGTAGCTTTTGTACGACTGAAGCTAATAGGTTTAATTCTTTTTTTTATAAAAAACACATTTAGTGACATATAAAAATATGTGTAACTTAAAAGACACGCTTATCTATTCCCTAGGTAGGCAACTTAAAGCCCGAGTTTTAGATAACAGCCGACTGATATACCTAGATACAAAATATTTTACAATAAATTTTTTGCATTTATGTAACGTAAAGCATACTTACTGGAAACTGCGAAAATGTGCTTATCACATTTTTGCAACTTATTTTACGAAATATATTGCACTTTAAGTTATTAAATGTGATTCTCAGTAAAAAAGAAATATGTCACGCTTATCTTTAGTAGCGTTTTGTACAGACACATTCGTAATAGAGAATGACATAAAATATTTAAGGCTGACGCTACGTCTAAGAAACTTGAAGGTCAAATTTGTATGATTTCCAATTAACGTTACCATACCGAAAACGGCGATCAATGAAATGTCACAATAGACTTGTTTGGATAACTTGTATAATAAATACTACGTGTAAGAATAATATACTAAAAAACGAGCATTTAAAAATTATACGCGTCTTATAGTGATTTATGTAGTTACATAGTGTATTATTTGTATATTTGTGCAGTCCTTGTGGGTCTCCCCACCGTGCCTCGGAGAGCACGTTAAGCCGTCGGTCCCGGTTGTTATCATATACACCTGATAGCGATCGTTACTCATTGTAGGAAATATATCCGCCAACCCGCATTGGAGCAGCGTGGTGGATTAAGCTCTGATCCTTCTCCTACATGGGGAAAGAGGCCTATGCCCAACAGTGGGATATTACAGGCTGAAGCGCATAGTGTATAGTATTACCCTATCACCTACTGGGAACGAGCAGTGAACTTGTATTTCTTCAACGCATTCTGTAACAACGTGTAATCTAACGACGCATATTTGAATGTCGTTGTTATTGTGTTAATAACCAGCTTCACACTATAAATAAAGACATTCTGTAGTATATTTGGTATCAGTATTGCACCCGTGCGAAGCCGGGGCGGGTCGCTAGTATATAATATTCCAAGCCAAAAGGCAATAACGTCAACGTACAAATATATTGTTGGCTATTTTGCACGACCCAAAGGCGATCTTATTAATGTGACTTCGAAATTCTAAAGATATTCTAGCCTCGTGTTTACGAGCTGCTTGGATACCTTCCAACTGACGGCATGATCTGATGACAGTTTCACGCTTTTTTAACTAATTGTTCAGTTGGATTTGCGAAAAGGGCAAATTACTCGTAACGGAATACAAGGTATTTATAGAATTCGTAACCTGAAATTTGAAACTATATTTAACACAATTTTCGAGTTCGTCTGTATTTTTTATTTAAATTAAGAACTTAAAAATTCCAGAAATTTCCAATGTAATAAAGTATAAAACTAATTTAAAATAAATTTAATGATTTTTTTTTACCGAATTGTAAAACAATTTTGCCAGCGTCTCTGTTTACTTGTGTATATTATGTGTTTACTTGTTTACAAACAATTTTACAATTTACATCAATTTTTAGTCAGTATTATTTAAATAATGATTCATATTCTTTTCCTAACATACATTTTTTTTATTTATTTTTTTATTTTAACAGATAGACAGTCAAATATCGTTGTTGACTCATCGTGGACCACAAAATTGTAACCTACTCCACTATGTCTATGGTCACTTAAGTTAATAGAGTTTGCTATAACTTCACAGTATCAATACAATCAAGAAAACGGTTCTTTTAATACTTCTTCGGTTTAGTTAAGGTGAAAACTTTTGTATTTTTCTATATAACTTCAATCTATATCTGTATCTTATCTATAGGATAAAAGGAAAGTAATCTAAACATATAGAATGTATGACATAAGAAATAACGAAAAAATGGGGCAGTTTAGCCGCCATTTTAATTTTAAGTTTATTTATCTTTATTTTCTTTTAAATATAAAATGTACTTAGTAGGATAATATCAGTACGTATCCCACCTTCCCCTTGCTAGGTACAGGTCTTTTACATATTTATATAGCTTAGACGACTGAAGAATTACCATAGCCCATTACTTAATGATTCTGTTTGCTCTCAAACAAAAAATTTATAAATTTACATACACAATACTACTACTTGTCTGATCCCGCTGAAATTTAAATAGGACGACACGACAAACACCAGATTCCGTAAAAAAAGGATAAATCTAAATTTTTACATATGGAGCTAACA
The DNA here is from genome assembly GCF_905220565.1 of Melitaea cinxia. NCBI lineage: Eukaryota > Metazoa > Arthropoda > Insecta > Lepidoptera > Nymphalidae > Melitaea > Melitaea cinxia. The sequence goes on along the minus strand of NC_059405.1, from coordinate 2,427,240 downwards.
CAGTTAAAAAAAAAACACTGTCCTCGGACGGGATCTCTCACTGCTGAGCGTCGTTAAAGCCATGCTCGACAGTGAGAGATCGTGGCAGGCGGCGGTCTCCTTTTGCGAAGAGGTAATGACGCAGAAGGAGGCCGCGGAGCGGGCCAGGGAGAATGACGTCTCCGCTGACCCACTCCGGCGCAGACGTACGGGGGCAAGGAGGAGACGGTTTGCCCATCTCCTCCCCCCCTCGTAAGTAGTGGGGTCGCCGGCCGATAGTCGGGGGACTTCGGCCGGCCGGACGACACGACCCCACACGTCGTCTTGTTGTGAGCAAGGCCACCTCACCATTGTGCCGGGGACCCGGAGGCTTTATCCGGGCTTACCGTCGGGGCGAGGTGGCGAATGCTAGCGCGACCCCATCTCGCCCCACCCAGGCGGATGATTGCTCACACGTGGTGGTTTTTAGTCAGTAGGAGTCTGACATAACGCGCGGGGGCGCTAGAGGGTATCCATGATGGATTTTCCCCACGTTAAAAAAAAACACTGTTGAATAGAGAATCGCCTACTTTTTTAAGTCAGCAAAAATGGAAAGATGCGTCTGTGTAATATGGACACTAAATACTACAATAAATGTTCAAAGACATCACTAGACGTTAAGATTTTATTAAATAACTTTAATTACTTTGACTAAAAGGCTACTTTAAGGCTAGGGGACTAGCTATGTTAATAACAGTAAAAATAAAATACTATCCTTACTCAAAACTTTTAAATAGAATCATAAAAACTTGGCCTTTTAATGCGACATGTCTATTACCATTGCACGATGTTTGAAAAATATCTTTCACGACTATTTCTATACAAAATTTTGTTCAGTAAAAAGATCGTCTGAGTTTAAAAGTTGTGCAGAACATTTTTCAATCTTTACCAGCATTAATGATACTCGTAGAATCTAATGAAAAGATGTATTCAGATGGTTTTTCTCGTGTCATAAACTGGATGTACCTTTTTAGCGCTTTAAAATAAAATTTTAAATGTTTCAGAATTGATCCTTAATTAACACCTTATCTACATGACTTTTTCGAGATTATTTTTAATCTGTCTTTCGGTTTTCCTTATTTATAATCTGTTTTTCTAACGGAAGTAAATATACATATAAAAAACAAAGTAAACGCGCGACTTTATTTGCTAATACTCGTTTTAATTTTCTGCTCATGGTATAGACTCCGATTATGCCAACATTCATTCAACGGTCAACCCCAATCATTAGTATCAGTATAATGAACGGCCAACAGTAAAGATACAAATAAAATAGACAAAACTAAAAACAACAACACAGAATAACAATGTTCCGCTTTCTCTCCTGTAAAAATAAAGCTCATATTACTCAGTGATAGCGTAGTTATTCTCCTAGTGAAAGTATTTTAGTAATTGATTTTAGTAATTATAATCGATCCTCTTCATAAATTTTAGTCAAATTCTAATAAATAATATTACCTACAATTTTACTGTAAGTATAGATAACATTAGCCCCTCAAAATCATCATAATACTATTATCAACACGTGGATCAAATTCATCGTTAGCGAGTTCAAATCTGGACGAGCACAGCTAGGTTTTAAGTGTTCAAGTTTAAAACTAATCTCGTGGTCCGCGGTCAAGGTTAACATCGTGAGAACTGCAGGCTATAGGCTAAACTCTAAGGAATGTATTCGCTAATGCACCTACGTAGCAACAAAGCGAATTGAGCTCTTATAATCAGGGGCGTATTTTTAAAGTCAGCGCCCCGAAACAATAAAATCCGCTGCCCCGAATTGTTCGGCTGATCTTTTTTTTTAGGCTGCCCATTCCATAAATTCACTATTTTTACTCCGGGCCATGATCCTTGTGTCCCTAGGGTAAATACGCCGTATATGTTTAAAATAAAAACAATCTTTACCTAAAATCATAAAATCTTGAACTTATAGTTGTCTTACAGTATACACAAGATCTATTTATAAAGAAAACTAGCTAGCCCGGCAGACGTTTCCCTGCTCGGAAAACAGCTATCAAATTTGATAGCTTACATACCGATAGCAGCGCCACCTACCGGGTCCAATTGAAATAAAAATATCCTATCTCCTAAGTGTGACCAAATCGCAGATGCTTACAAAATTCAATAAAAATTGTTTTAGTAGTTTCGGAGTTACATACATTTAACAAACATTTAAAACTTTCATCGTTATCATCATTTCATCGTTTCATCGTTATCGTTTCATCGTGAGTTATCATAAAATCCGCTCATTATCATTTCTACGTCACATATAGGAGATTCCTACCAAATTTGGAGTCGATAGGAGCTATAGTTTAAAAACGGGAATTTTCCATTGTTAACGCCCACGCAACCCCCTCTTGTGGTTGGAATTTCTTAAAATCCGTTCTAAGCTGACCTCTACTTGGCGAAAGGAATATTCCAACCAAATTTCAAGTCTCTACGCCTTATGTTTCCAGAGATATCGTGATGAGTCAATATATAGGTGGAAATATCTTTTATCTCTTCTCTATATATATAAAAGCGAAAGGTCACTCACTCATCACGAAATCTCCGAAACTATAACACCTACAAACTTGAAATTTGGCAGGTAGGTTCCTTATAAGACGTAGGCATCCGCTAAGAACGGATTTTACGAAACTCGACCCCCAAGGGGGTAAAACGGGGGATGGAAGTTTGTATGAAAGTCCTATGTTTTTGAAGTAAGAGACTTGAAATTTAAAATGTATGCTCCATAGATGGTGAGAAGGTGTCAAAATAAATTATCTTTAGAAATCAACTCCCTTTTGGGGTTAAAACGGGGGATTGTAGGTTGACTCACTCACCACAAAATCTCCGGAACTATAACAGCTACAAGCTTGAAATTTAGCAGGTAGATTCCTTATTGGGCGTAGACATCCCCTAAGGACTGATTTTACGAAACTCAACCCCTAAGGGGATAAAACGGGGGTCTGAAGTTTGTATGAAAGTCCTATGTTTTTGAAGTAAGAGACTTGAAATTTAAAATGTTCGCTCTTTAGATGGTGAGAAGGTGTCCAAATAATGTTTTTTTAGAAAGCAACTCCCTTTTGGGGTTAGAACGGGGGATGGTAGATTGATTCACTCATCACGAAATCTCCGGAACTATAGCAGCTACAAGCTTGAAATTTAGCAGGTAGTTTCCTTATTGGGCGTAGACATCTGCTAAGAACTGATTTTACGAAACTCGACCCCTAAGGGGATAAAACGGGGGTTGGAAGTTTGTGTGAAAGTCCTATGTTTTTGAACTAAGAGACTTAAAATTTAAAATGTACGCTCTTTAGATGGTGAGAAGGTGTCCAAATAATGTATCTTTAGAAATCAACTCCTTTTTGGGGTTAAAACGGGGGGTGGTAGGTTGACTCACTCATCACAAAATCTCCGAAACTATAACATCTATAAACTTGAAATTTGGCAGATAGGTTCCTTATAGGGCGTAAACATCCGCTAAGAGCTGATTTTACGAAAATCGACCCCTAAGGGGATAAAACGGGGGTTAGAAGTTTGTATGAAAGTCTTATGTTTTTGAAGTAAGAGACTTGAAATTTAAAATATATGCTCTGTAGATGGTGAAAAGGTGTCCAAATAATGCATCATAATCTATATATATATATATATATATATATATATAAAAGAGAAAGAGTCACTAACTCACTTATCACGAGAACTCAAAAACCGCTGGATGGTCTATCCATCCGGATTGGACAAAGATAAAATTTAGCAGGGAGGTAGATTGTAGTTAGCAGACATCCGCTAAGAACGGATTTTACGATATTCCACCGCTACACATACTACATACAGCCTGAAAATAAAACTAAAAATGTGGTGTATAGAGAGGTTTTATAAAAAATAGCTATTAAATTATACTAAATTGTGCAGCATTGCAAGTGACTGAAATAAAAATATAATTTGTGTTAAACATCTTAATAGTAATGCATATCTTCATAACCACGCAGGTTTTTAGTTCCGGCAACAGTAAGTGTAACGCTTCAGCCTGTAATATCCCACTACTGGGCATAGGCCTCTTTCCCCATGTAGGAGAAGGATCAGAGCTTAATCCACCACGCTGCTCCAATGCGGGTTAGCGCTATCAGTTGTACATGATAACAACTCTCAAACCGTCGGTCCCGACGGCTTAACGTGCTCTCCGAGGCACAGTGGGGAGACCCACAAGGACTGCACAAACACGCAGACCACGGCAAACACCTGTATGGCCCAATACAAATGTTTGTCATGTGCGGGGAGCGAACCCGCAACCGCCAGCGCAACAGCAAGATACAATCCATGGCTGTAACCGTTGCGCCATCGCGGTGTCGCAGTTAGTGTATTATAAAACAAAGTCCCCAAAAGTGTATGTGATCGATTCGCTCAAAATCTACTGAACGGATTTTCATGCGGTTACATCATTGGAGAGAGGGCTTCACCATTGGCAAGAGGAAGGTTTATGGAACGGCTAAGCCAATTTTGATGAGAGTTTCACTGGAAGTTTGCCGGGAAAACTTTGTGACACACTAATTTCAACGCGGGCGAAGCCGCGGGCACAGCTAGTATATATATATAGATGATGCCATTGATATGTTTTTTTTTCAATAAACTTCGCGTTCTATTTTTCCGTAAAATTTAAAACTATCTGTACACTGCGCGCGTTGCTACGCTTTCTTTTTTTTGTCGTACCAACTCAGAAACCTTTGAGGGCTCACGCACAACACTTTGCTGAAGATCATGACATGATCAAATGCATATTTTACGATTCTATAAAGGACACACAGACAAACATTCATTATATATATACGAACGTAAGGGCACAATCTATATATGTGTGTGTAGATTGTGCCCTTACGTTCACAAACCACAAATAGAGAGGATATTTAAATACACTATTATTTAAAATATTTATCATTTTAATCTAAATCGCTTTAAACTAATTCAGATTCGTCACGCCTCGGATCTTCAAATTATATTCAGGGCTTGTAAAATTCTTATCAAGAACACTTTATTTCATTACGCGTTCACTTTTCAATATTAGATTTAAAGTTTACCTTTTATAAATGGGTTTCTAAAATCACTTTGCGAATCTTCATCTCGAAGTATTAAATATGATAGATTTTTTAGCGATTTACAATAATTTGCTCAATTTATGTTTGAGTTTTTTTTTATATACTTTACAAAATAAATGAATAAATAAAAATAAGCAATGATATAAGCCCATAAGTCGTTACGTGTATTAGGAAATATATCCCCGCCAACCGACAGTGGAGATGTGTGGTTGATTTATAGCTCCAATTATTTTCCTACGCGGAGAAAGAAAACGAACAGTGGGATGTCACAGATAAATAGGTATATAATAACTTAGTTAATTACTAAAATCGGAAGCATGATCTTTTTACCTCTCCACTACACTTGAATATTTTTATTTTTTTATTTTATTTATTTGTATTTGGGAAACAAACAGTACAACATAACACAAATAATAAAAGATAACAACGATATATCGCACAGACCAGTTAAGTTTCCACCAATAACCAATACAAACAAGAAGCAGAAAGTAAAAAATGAGATACAAATTCAAATAATAATTCAAATAATCAAATACAATGTTGGAACTCATACAATTAAATTCTTAAAAATTAATTATATAAATAAAAATCATCAAATAATTTCTTAAAAATTAACTATATAAATAAAAATTACCAATTAAATTCTTAAAAATTAACTATATAAATAAAAATCATCGATCACATTCTTAAAAATTCACTATATAAATAAAAATCATCAATTAAATTCTTAAAAATTAATTAAATAAATACAAAGTTTAATAATTTCTATTCATTGATTCAACAAATTGATAATGTTACGTTTAAAATTTGAAAGTGAACACGAAAATATATCAACGTCATTAAATTTTTCATTATGCATATTACAGGAACGACGAATAAAATCGTTTTGGGCATATTTAGTCTTGGTACAGGGCAAATCGAAAAGAGAATTTTTGCGTTTACTAAATGTAGGGACATTAAATTTTAAGCAACTTAATAGGTAAGGGCTATCAACAGCATTATTTATTAGTTTAAAAAGAAAGATTTGATCTCTGAGCATTCGGCGAGTTTCCAGTGGACAGATACTAGGCGAGCTCTGACACGAGTCATAAAATTTAAATTTTAAATGTTTCAAAAATTTGTTTTGTACCTTTTCGAGAGAATCGATATATATTTTATATTGGGGGTTCCAGACTGACGAACCAAATTCTAATAAAGAACGTACCAGGCTACTATATAAAAGAGTAAGAGTAGAAACGTTTTTAAACTCCCTGCCAATCCTCAGTATAAAGCCAAGCATTCGATAGGCCTTAGCGACAATACGGTCTATGTGAAACCCAAAAGTTAATTTCTTATCTAGGTAAATACCTAGGTCTCTCACCTCAGAAAGACGGTCAATAATTGTGTCATATAGTTGATAATCGTATTCAATAGATATTTTTTTTTCGTGTGAATGATATGATGCTGCACTTTTTAACATTAAGTTGGAGCAGATTGTCGCTACAATACTCGCATAGTCTGTTGAGGTCTTGTTGTAACAGTAAACAATCCGACCACTCAGAAATTCTTCTAAAAACCTTCAAGTCATCTGCAAACAATAATATAGAGGAGTGCTCAAAAATTTTACGAATATCATTTATGAAGATATTAAAAAGCAACGGACCAAGGTGAGAGCCCTGAGGTACACCTGATGAAACCGGAGTAAATGATGAACAAAAGCCCCGTATCGTCACTGCCTGACTCCTGTTTCGAAGATAAGAAGATAACCACCTAAGTAGGTCACCGTGTATACCAACCTGTTCTAGTTTATTTAAAAGGATGTTATGGGATATTTTGTCAAAGGCCTTAGAAAAGTCGGTATACACGACGTCCACCTGGCCACCACCATCCATAACCTCAAGTACACGATGGACCAGCTCACACACATTCGATTCGACTGATCTTCTATCAATAAAACCATGTTGTTCATCTATTAGTATACCCCGTATGATGGGATAGATATTATCATAGATAATTTTTTCGAATATTTTAGCTACTGTACATAATTTAGATATCGGGCTATAGTTTTGAATGTTATGTTTATCTCCTGATTTAAATATAGGCACCACAAACGAGCGTTTCCAAATAGTAGGCATGGAACCAGAACTCAAAGATTTATTAAAAAGAAGAGAAACAGGATAGGCTAAAGTATTATAGCATTTCTTTAAAAATATAGGTGGTATCATATCGGGACCATATCCTTTAATATAACCATCCTTTTTACGTAATATTGGCGAAAACAAAAGCTATACATAGAAAGAAGAAAATAAGAATTGATTGATTAAAACTATTTCAAAATCCTGGTCTTAAGTCTACTTTTCATAAATTATTTAAAACTAACATCCCGATCTCATTTCTGTTTTCACGTAGAAAATATCAAACGCAAAATAAATCATAGAAACACATCTGGCGTTTATTAAAGATTGGTTTAAAAATTCCGCAATAAAAATGAACTAAAATACGCGTAAACTTTGTCTAGATTGATCGATAAAAATTTATCAGACAAATTTTATAACCATATCATTTAGAATAACTAGTAGGTACTTATTTATATATGAAAATAAATATTTTTATAATCGAGTATAACTAGATGCTCCGCCCTATTACACCCGTGTAATTTATTTTCGCTATCAGACGCTGGATGCAAGCGGCGCTAAATCGCGAGAGGTGAACTTGCAAGAGACCTACCTACGTCTAGCAGGGGATGTTAATAGGTTGACAATGATATTGATAATGACGATTTGTCTTAGATAAGAATGAAACGTAGTTCTACTGTCCTACGATCTTAACAATTTATTCCTCAACAATATGACATTATATATGACTCCACGAAGATAAAATTTAATGCAATAACTTAGTTCTCCCGTGACCATGGTTGCTGTAAAGTATCCGAAACATCGGATAAGTAAAAACCTAATAAGCCGTGATAAAATCTGAAAACATTGTTTCACTATAATGAGTGAAATTCGTGTAAATAAACACACCGGCATATTTAGCGGAACACAAAAAAAAGGTCCATAATTTAAAAAAAATATGGTTTTATTTTAAAATCTACTTACTACACTTCTTTTGTTATTTCAAGTTTCATTTGTTTTTCTTAAAATGAGATCACATTAAGAACAGATTTTGCGAGTAAAGGCTATTTGTGAAAAATGGTACATTTTTGAACTTTTCATGTAACCGGGAATAGTGAAAATTAATATTAAAATAATTTTTAACAAAAAAAAACCGACTTCAAAAAGGAAACTAAAAAGTGAAAAATAAATTTACTTAGTACAAAGTAATTCGTATTTTGATTTAGTTAATCAGTAATGATTAAATAAATATTTTATAATTTTGAAGTCGGTGCCAAGTAAAACAATAACTACTCTAGTATCTACTCGTAAGTTGTATTCAGTTTTCTTTCATAATTTGTTTCATTGACTATTAGGTTGAATACTGTTATTATTCTGTTATTGTTTTGACATATCTAATAATATTTTTTTGTACTTGTTTGTTGTATGTGTGTGTTGTTTGTATTTGTTATTGTAGCCAGGTTGTTGTAGTATTTACTTGGCACCAACTTCAAAATTATAAAATATTTATTTAATCATTTCTGATTAACTAAATCAAAATACGAATTACTTTGTACTAAGTAAATTTATTTTTCACTTTTTAGTTTCCTTTTTGAAGTCGGTTTTTTTTTTGTTAAAAATTATTTTATTTTACAATTTTTAGTGATGGGTAGACCTAACAAGGATGCTTTTTCTCTTATGTCGGGGGTTCGGAAACATACACAATACACAAGCACAAACACCCAGACAATGACAAACATCTATATGGCCAATACAAATGTCTGTCGTGCGCGGAGATTGAACCCACTAAAGCCAGCGCAACAGCCGGTGCTGTGACCGCCGCGCTAACGCGTCGACATACTATGAGTAAAGTTCGCTATCAGGTGTATGTAATAACAACCGGGACTGACAGCCTAGCGTGTTCTCCGAGGCTAGGTTGGGAGAACCACAAGGATTAACTACTAGACCGAAAATAAATATTTGTGTAAACATAAATATCCACTCCGAGCGGGAATAGAACGCGCGACCGTCGGTGTTTAGGCGCCGCCGACACGGCACATGCACCATTATATCAAAGCGGTCGTCAAACAGCAAAAGGTAACTGCTGTACATTGTTGAGAAATTCCCTCGAGTGTTTATGGGCTCCATCATCAAACCTGGTCCTGCGACGCAGATGAGCACACAGCAGGTAATTGCTATAAATCGTTGAAAAGTTCCCTCGAGTATCTTTCGTCTCCATCATCAGACTTTAATGGCACTTGTAACTCATATAGGTGCAAAGTTCTCATCAATAGAAACGAATTAAGTTCAAACAGCAGGTAATTGCTATAAGTCGTTGAAGAGTACCCTCGACTATCTTTCGTCTCCATCATCAGACTTTAATGGCACTTGTAACTCATATAGGTGCAAAGTTCTCATCAATAGAAACGAATTAAGTTCAAACAGCAGGTAATTGCTATAAGTCGTTGAAGAGTACCCTCGACTAACTTTTGTCTCCATCATCAGACTGTAATGGCACTTATAACTCATACAGGTGCAAAGTTCTCATCAATAGAAACGAATTAAGTTCAAAAAGCAGGTAATTGCTATAAATTGTTGAAGAGTTCCCTCGACTATCTTTCTTCTCCATCATCAGATCGTCTCTAGACCTTTATTAAATAGTAGTGCTTTATAGTACTTAATGAAAACATGATTAAATTTACTAGTCACCCGTACGATTTTGGAAAGTTTCCCTCGATTTCTCTGGGATCCCATCATCAGATCCTGGTTTCCTTATCACGATACCAAACTAGGAATATCTCCTTTCCAACAAAAAAAGAATTATCAAAATCAGTTCATAAACGAAGAAGTTATCTCCGAACATACATAAAAAAAAATATATATATATACGGTCGAATTGAGTAACCTCCTCCTTTTTTTGAAGTCGGTTAAAAATAACAATTAATTAAATTAGAAAAACAGTGATTAATATCGCGTATTTCCTCCACGTGCTCTTATTAAAGTTTCTACCCGTCTAGGCATACTGAGAATGATGTTATCGATGGTCTCCTGGGATAGTCTACGCCATTCCTCAACTACGGCGATTCGCAGTTCACGCGCGTTGGCAGGAGCTGGAATTCTGGACTTAACTTTTCTTTTCAGCAAGTCCCAAACGTGCTCTATTGGGTTCATATCTGGTGATCTCGCCGGCCACTCTATAACAGTGATATTCATATCATTAAGATAAGCTTGAGTTACCCGAGTGGTATGCGGCCGAGCATTATCCTGCATAAAAACAAAATGGTCACCGATATATGGGGCAAACGGTACGTCATTTTCTTCTAAAACTTCTCTGATAAAGCGGTCTGCAGTCAGACTCCCTCTGTCAATCACTACCAAGTCTGTGCGAGCTCCCAAACAAATGCCCGCCCAAACCATTATTGATCCACCACCGTATGCAACTGTAGTTTCAAAATTTGTCTGAATGTATCGTTCTCCTTTGCGTCTGTATATTCTTGCCGTCAATTTGATTTAAGAGAATTCTGCACTCATCACTAAACAATACCTTACTCCATTGGTCCGCGTTCCAAAGTCGATGTTCCTGAGCAAAAGTTAACCTGTTTCTACGATGATTTACCTCGAGCCTTGGAGCCTTGGTGGGCCCAAATGAACCCAAACCAGCTTCTTCGAACCTTCTTCGTACCGTACGCTCACTTACGGTTACACTCCGCACTGCTTCTAACTCATGTCGGGCTTGGACGGCTGTCAAACGGGGGTTCCTACGTACACGAAGCTGAATGAAACGATCATCCCTACTTGAAGTGCGTCTTTTTCTGCCTTGTCCTGCTCTTCTCACATTAGTACCGGTCTCCCTGAACCGTTGGATAATGCGATGGATCGTTGAAACTGCTCGACGAAGATCTCTGGATATCACTCTGTAGGTTTGACCATTTCTTCGCATTTCGAGTGCCTTGGCAATCTCCGTTGGGGCTAAGTCAGGCATAATTCAGTCCTCAACTCCAAAAAGATACGCGATTAAAAAAAAAACTAACAAAAAACAGTATTTCAACGAAATTTTAAATCAAACTCAGAAGGAAGAAATACTCGAAGTTCGCTCCAAATAAGGTGTATTTGAATAAAATTAAAACAATTGCATAAAATGTGATGTTCAGTTGTTTTCTTAATTTGAAAATATTTCTTTTTAAATTAAATGACGTATAAACCAGCCAGCAACCTTATATGATACTGATATCGAACCTTTATTTTATGTTCCACTAAATATGCCGGTGTGTGTATTAGAAAACAATATGTAACAACTTTGTTATATTAATGACAAAATACAAAAAGTGGTACGCGTGGTCAAGGCGATTGAAACAGTGAAAACATCATGAACTCACAATTAGAATGAGTTAAGTATTGTAAATAATCTGTTTATTGTCTTGATTAAGTAATCAATTTAGCCTGTTACATCCCACTGCTGTACCTATATGTAGTAGAGGCCTCTTTCTCCATGTAGGAGAAGGATTAGTTATTTGATGGCACTGCTCCAATGCGAGTTGACGGATATATTCCCTACTGTAACTAAATATTCTTATCTATCATTATCTATTATCTAAATATTCGTATCTATGATAACAACCAGGACCGACAGCTTAACGTGCTCTCCGAGGCACGGTGGGGAGATCAACAAGAATAGACATCCAGACCAGAGATAACTTTTTTTACATATAGCCGGTGTCATCGTTACAATAACTTTACAAAAAAAAACTGCGCTTTACTACATCCATACAAATTATATGTGTAATTATAGCATAGTATTTCTTAACAACGCGTCGTATTTTCCGGCCTGACTTTTGAATAACAAAAAGGTAAAATAAAAGCGGTTACATTTTTTACCACCCCTAACAGCAAGCTAATGACTACGTCACATGCGATGAACGAATTAAGTAGTGACCATTTAATGATAATATAACACGTTTAAAAGAACTTCACGCTCGATAAGAGTAAAGAAAAGTGGTGAACTGAAATCGAATAGAAGTGTTACAGAAATCAAAAAAATAATGTTTTATTTACTGATGCATATTTAAGTAATCTCTTTAAAGCAATAAATTGGTTCATAAAAAAAAAAATATTTTCAAAGATAACTTTTTATAAATCAACAGAACCTCCCCTTTTCTAAAAACAGTCAAAAATCATGTTTGTGGGATTTTTAGTTGTTGCTCTATAAATTCTAATTAAGTTTATTAAGTCTTCGATTATAATCGTTAATTTACAAGGGATATTTAGATTTTAAATAAAAAGTATACTTAGATAGAAAGTAAAACAATAATTTTAATTTAAATAAAAAAATTATCGTGCTTCTGATCGAATTTTCTCGAAGCGCATATTGTCAAGGAAGTGATAGCATATCTTAAAATTAAAATTAAAGTAACTCATAAATTAATGATTCAAATTAAGTATTTAAATAAACTTAAATAAATTAATCCTGTGATACTAATAAATACTGATAAGGTCGGCTTTTGTGAGTTTTTCCTATTTGTTGTCAAAAATACCATACAAATCTATTCATTCATTCATTGGCCTTAGTCCGTCTATTGCAGACGATTTAGACATTGTGAGACAGACACTGTGTCGCCTAGGACACACTCCAGGAAAACGCAGCTTGCCTAAGCTCTGCGCCACCATACGTGTGGAGACAGTTCGGCTGCAGGATTCTTTCGCATTTTAGAGCCTTGCCACGAATGCTTGACGGAGACCCCATTCCGGGTTAATAATAAATTTATACAACTGTACGTATAAACTAAAACAATTCACTGAATTCACGTTTAGTAACTACTGGTTAAATGACAATGTCCGGTACCGTTCCAAATGTCCGTTGCATAAGTTGACAACGCCTACGGGCATCCTTCCATTACCACTTGAATAATCTACAAAATCAAATAAACATAATAATTTAAAAACTTTCGTTTAGACTTTTACAAGTAGATGCGCAAATAAACGTATGTCTCACCTGATGGTAAGCGATTACCCGAGCTTATAGACGCCTGCAACACCAGAAGCGCCGCAAGCGCTTTGCCCTACCCCCAATTCCCCCCAGGAGCTCTGTTCACCTCACTCGCCACAGGAACCGCAAAGCAGTATTACTTGATTGTGATATTCTGTAAGGTCGAGGTATTTCCCCAGTGGGGCTTCTCCAGATTTCGATCAGGATATTTCCTGCTGTGCCCTACCACAGTGGAAATACCTCAATTATTAGTATCAATATGTAGTTTTAAAAATCTAAATAATATACAATAATAATATACCTATGTGCTGTGTGGCTACGGCACTAAAGAATTTAGCCACCCCCTCTCTTCCCGTGGGTGTCGTAAGAGGCGACTAAGGGATAATAAGGTTCCACATCCACCTTGGAACTTAAAATGCCGACCGGTGGCGAATAACCATCCAACTGCTGGCTTTGAAATACACAGGCCGAAGACGGGCAGCAGCGTCTTCGGTGCGACAAAGCCAGTACTGCGGTCACCAACCCGCCTGCCCAGCGTGGTGACTATGGGCAAAACACATGAGTTCACGTTATTTTTGATGTAAACTTGTGGAGGCCTATGTCCAGCAGTGGACTGTATAGGCTGTAATGATAATGATGAATAATATACATACCTATAAGCAAATTTTGTGGTATCTCGCATTTGACTGAATAATTAACTAGCAATAATTATTGAAATTTTCAATTATCAAAAGACTACTTTAGAAAGAACACTTTAAAATTTACAATCTATTTATATATTTTTTTAAACACAAAGTCCACAATAGGGCTTATTATTTCGGGAGTGTGGAAACACACAATTTACAAGCACAAACGCCCAGACCACAGCAAATATTTGTACCGCCAATCCAACCAGACACCGACCAGTCAGTGCTTTGTCCGTTACACCAACGTATCTTCGTATAAAAACTTCTTGTATTATTCTTCATTTTTATTAGACCCTAGATTGTAACATATCGAGAAAGCTGTTAAGCAAGCTCTTATATGTAAAAGATACCATTGTAGAGAATGCGTTCGTTAGTGCAGCTCTGGATTATGATTAACATATCCATAAAATGGCTAGATTTTGAGAGCTGGTGTATACATACTATATGCTTAAACGTATAATGAACTAAAAATGTAGTAAAATATTGGAATTAACTTCATTTTTATACTAATATCCCATATTAATTATAACCATTTGTCTTCTTTAGCCGTTTTTTGAAATTTATACATATGCTCAGTTTCTAAAAAAATGTCTGCTCTTGTACATCCTAAGGTTATCTGGTAAAGAATTCTCTGTAAATATATTCTGCAAAAAAGTATTTATACGTTAGTATAATAATATACACAGCTAAATTATTCTTTTGCTTAGACGCGCTATTCCTAAGACCTACTTTCCGACTTAAAAATTGTTTTTACAGTACATAACGCTACAGCTAATAAATACAGTAAGTAAACGTTAGTAGTTACAGAACTTAATAGTAACATTACTTCATTTAAATCTAACATAAAATGAAACGAAACGAGAACACGTCGTTCAGTTAACATAATGTTAATTTTATCACCACGTTAAAAGTATTACACTATGTAATTTACGTATTTTGGATTATATCTGGATATAAGCCAGAATTATCTTATGCTAAGGATGTATGCGTTGCCAACGACATGGTCTAGAGACATTAAAATAAATAATTGCTTTCTCCTTTACCTTATTTTACGTAATTATTTTAAGCTAGTGGTCGCCCAGTTGTCGAAATTCGACCATAATTAATTTAAATTATAAGTTATTATTAAGGTTCCAGTCAAAGACTATACTTCTAAAATAATAAACAAAAGAGTATATATGATATATCATCATCATCATTGGCCTGAATCCGTCTGTTGCAGACGATTTAAACAGTGTCAGCTTGAGTTAATTACACAGCTCTTTTCGTGACTGAATAAGCCGATACGTGAGCGACAACCTTTGCCACACGCCCTGCAGGTAAACCGGGTGGTGTCAGCGACGGTAGAAGCTTGTTGTTGTCGCGTTCTTCTTGCCGCTGAAGTCTCAAACCAAGCTTGATCGTGTACCTTGCGTCCGTCCACAACAACGATCATAGTAGAGTCACGATTCTCGGCAACTGCTTAACAGTTTTGGTGGTCGATACCAAAGGCGTGCATATCTCGTTTAGCGCAATCCTTAAACCGTAGCATGGGCCTCCCCATGTTACGTTTTGCGTTTGCTACAGCACCAAGCAAGATCCGCCGAGGCAGGCGCGAGGGCTCCATTCGATGCACATGTCCTAGCCAACGCAACAGCTTCTGCTTGAGTAACGCTGTGAAGCTAGGCAGCTGTGCAATATTAAGAACCCGCTGATATATGATATATATGCGTGTGTGTATCAAATACGTAAAAGTGTGTGTAACGTATTTTATTGATTTAATGTATTTTTTATGCATAATTATAAAAATATTAGCATTGTGCACTTCTTCTCTACATAAACTATAAGTGTGCGAAATTTCATACTTATCTTTATTCTTTCATATATAGATGACTTAACTTGTAGTAGTGACGAAGAACGGTTAAAAACCCAACCCGATCCGAAACCAAGTCAACCAGAGAAATAAAAAAGTTACAAAAGACACTTATACCCTTTTTAAGCAAAGTGACTTCAAAAAATATTACTGGCAACTCTCGCAAAAAAAAACTCCTTTGTATTCAGTCACTACTAAATTTATATGAAATTAATGGCATATGAAAAGCATTTTTTATCAGAATATAAGTTTGCAGGATTGGCTCAATAAATCGGTACAGGGAGAACATTTAAAGTACACCGTATTATATCGTATGTGTAGTTCTCAACTTCTCAAAGTGAAGTTCCAGAGTCTTGGTTGCTCTTTAATTGCCGTTTTTTTATTATAATTTAAGATAATTTAATCAAAATTATAAATAAAAAAAACATTTTATTTAACCTTAATTTAAAGAATGGGCTTTCGTTTCTAATTCTAAATTTATTGTATCTAATCTTTCCTACAATACTCTCATAGTCTCTTAAGTAAGACATATGTAGCTGTTAAATTGCTCGACTTCGTAAATTTTATTGGGGAAATTGAAAGCCAAAAGTGCAATTTAAAAATGTATTTATGGGAAAATATAAGAACAAACAAATAATACATGTCTAATAAAATAAGATAACTAGCCTGTTGGCGCAGTAAAAAATACATATTTATGTCAGTCGGCTGTTACCTGTAACACAAACATTAAGGTGCTTACTATAGGAACAGATGACCGTGTGTAATTTATAATATTCACTTCAGCCTGTAATATCCTACTACTGGGCATAGGCCTCTTTCCCCATGTAGGAGAAGGATCCGAGCTTAATCCATATATAAGATATTTATATTTATTTATTTATAAAAATATTTAACAAATGACATCCATATAAAAAACCACTAATGTATCATAAGTGGTTTGTCCCAAACAATTTGGTGTAAATTAAAAAAATTTGAGAACCATTGCTATATACCACAATGACTTCAAGTCAGCACTTTCCCCGCATATTGAGTATCTCCTTATCATCGATTATCTCCTTTCGAATACAGAACGGCTACCTCATCCCACCTATAAGAATAAAACAACTTTCATATCAATAGTTAAGGTCATATCAATAATCAAATTTAGGTGGTAAGAGACTACGTGATCTTCGCAACAAATAAAATAGAAATTTTTAACAAATAATAGATTCCTGTGGAGCTCATTCTCAAATTAAGCATACTCAGCTATGTATAAAATGTATGAATCTTGATAACAGATAACTGTAAACATTCATACATTTATCCATAGGGTCAAACACATACCACCGATATTGATTTATGTTTTATTTTATCATGATCCTTATGACGATACCTACCTGTAAGTGTCGGAAAAAATTGTAAGAGATGCAGATTAGGTATCGACATAATCTAAAGTTGAACGACGTAGCACATTACTCTTTAATTATTTTTCTTCATATTAGTAAAAAACCTTTTAAAGCACTGTAATTGATTACCGTTACTGTATCTTAATTTCCTGATACTGGATAAGAGCTTTTTCTTTCTATTATGTATATTGGGAAGCTAGAAAATATATATGAGAAACGATCAACAACAAAACAGTATAAGAGGATTGTTTTTCCTCGAAAGCAGCATGTTTACTCACAAAGTACGTGCCGCAACGCTCAGCAACAGTAATTACAACATTCTCAGAGGATCAAAATAAGTTTGTCAGTTAACAAACAAAGAAATAAAAACGTCAGAATTATCAATAAAAGGGTCTAATGGAAGTATAGATCTGCTAGATTTTTACCAGAAACAACACGAATTTAATAATAATAATAATAAATCTTGCATGGGTTGTAGTGACCACAAACCGTCAGATGCTAACTCCATCATTATTTAAGATTATAATACCGTTCTCGCAACGCAATCTAAATAGGTATGCTATTAATTTGCATTTAGACTAAACGTCCTTTCAACGAAATTAGATGATGGTCGAGGACCGCGATATCGTATACAGTTTTTGTCAGAAACAAAGTTATTGTAATTATATTTTAATGACCATGAAAAGCTGTTTATACCTTTTTTGTTTTTATTCTGTTGTAGTACTTTATTTTCAAATCCTACAACAAGTACACACTCTCCCTATCTGTATTTATGTACCTTGTCAAAATTTTCGATCGCTTATAAAAAAGTTTTTATTTAACCTTTCCTTTGTTGATCTAAGTAGAAATTTACTTTATTTTTATAGTAAGTACTTGTTTCTCATTTTTCATGCTTACTCTGACTGAAATAATATTCCATTTCATAAAATAACCCTACGTCGCATTATAATCTATTATCATATAAAATGAAAACCCCAGTCGTCTCCGAGACAATAACATATACGTACATATCACGTAACTGTCGCCACATTGCAATATACATACTGGACATACGCGTTAAGATAAGTCTGTTAGTTCTGAGTTCGGTCAGTCTAATGACTAGGAACTAACGCTTCTCCATTATTATGCTGCGATAAGGGAGTGCTATTGTGCGATAACTGCTTGAAATCAATTAGCTTATGTGAATTATATTCTAGGTTCATAGTTATAGTTGATAAGATTATAGCTTTACGTAAACTTTAGAAACAATTAAACATTAATCAAGTGTAATAAGTGCAGCTTCTTAATGAAAATATCTGCATATTTTTTATAACTAAATGTCCACGGCAATATCTGAACACGATTTCCCGTTATTCAAATTTCAAATTAACGCTTCAGCCTGTAATATCCCACTACTGGGCATAGGCCCGGTATATATCGGTAAATATATTTTGTATTTTTACGCACTACTATCAATTAAAGGGATAGTCATAAATCTAAGCGGCAGTGTTTCCTGTTGTTTACTTTCGTGAAAATGTATTTTTGTTAGTTATTTTAATATATTATTTACTGAAATATGTACGACTGACGTAAATTTTATCATTGGTAGTAAAACAGTGGTCATATCAACTGACTTTCTAGACACAAACACAAGATTCAAATTTTGCAGAGGTCCGTTGTATGAGAGACCTTTATTTTTTTAACGTGACAACGTCTAATAAATCGATGAACGCCGGTTGCATCCACGAAAAGGGATGACTCATTGTCCCGTTACGCTCATTGTACGCTTGCGTCGCATCTATCTCTCTTCCACTCGATAGGCCTATGCGTCGGAGGAGATGTTTTGTTATGACGTTGACACCTTAAGCTATTCTCTGTAAACCAACTTTACAGACAACCTATTTTTTTATCAATAATATAACCCTAAAGCATCCGCAAGAGTCATCAATAATAGTAATTTATTTGTGCCAATGTTGTTTTATTGCCATTTCTCTGTAGTTAATTGTAATGGTCGATATCTTTGACGTATTAATCACCTTATTCATATCGATATATCGTAACCCGCATGCCTCGCATAATATACACTCGGACAAGGCACTACATCAAGCGGTTTACGAGTAGGTACATCTTGTGATTATCCGATCTAAGTTACGAAAGTTGGCGATGTCTATGCTATAATTAATACATTTACTTTATCAATTATTGTTATTGATTGTCAATTGACTATGCCAAAAACATAAATAATCATTTTTTACGAGTATGTCATTTGACTTTTAATAAATGGTCCGCTGGCTAACCATATTTTCTTTAATGAAACAAATAAATTTTTGAATTCCGGAATAACATATCATACTAATAATAAACTCATACTTTTAAATTTTACACTTACTTTACAAAACCGAGTCGTATTTTCGTTTAGTTTAACCTCCTAATGTAATGCGACTTTTGTTTTTCTGGAAACCTAACAAACAATTCAAGTCCTTAGGGCAGTTAAGCGTAACGCGTAAGGCATATTTTTCATCTTTACAGCCTGTACAGTCCACTGCTGGACATAGGCCTCCACAAGTCCACGCCAAAAAAAACGTGAACTCATGTGTTTTGTCCATAGTCACCACGCTGGGCAGGCGGGTTGGTGACCGCAGGGCTGGCTTTGTCGCGCCGAAGTAGCTGCTGCCCGTCTTCGGCCTGTGTATTTCAAAGCCAGCAGTTGGATGGTTATCCCGCCACCGGTCGGCTTTTTAAGTTCCAAGGTGGTAGTGGAACTGTGTTATCCCTTAGTCGCCTCTTACGACACCCACGGGAAGAGAGGGAGTGGCTATATTCTTTACTACCGTAGCCACACAGTCCATATTACACGTACATAACAGGCATATTTTTATCGAAAATTAAACATTTTTTTTTATACATTAAAACTAAGAAAATAATTATATATTACTTAGTTAGAACATGTTTTTATAGCGCCTTCTGTTTTTCTGACGAGTATAACTTTTTCTATATCTACAAAATCTAAGAGCTCTACAACAAAAAGAAAACTAACTTTGGCTTGAGTTTACCACTTAGGTACTTATTTTCGTATAGCTACTATGGCCGTTTCTCAATCTAAACGACGGCAATAAACCAACATCGCAACGGGATTTCTATATTTATTAACGAAATAAAAATAAAAATAATTTATGGCAAATATTTTAGTAACACGAAAACAAAACTGTTCACATTTTAGTCTATTATTATTGACTGCAAGAATAAGCTTCTATTAGATTAAGCATTTATGATTTGAAGAGGTATTTTATTTTCTCTATTAAATAAAGCGGTTTGTGAACATAATATTTGTTTTTCTTATGCGGTAGATCTTATTTATACGTATGTACTCAATTTGTTTTACAAATATAATTAATTTAATCTTTTATAAAAAAAAATCTCGTGTCACAATGTTAGTTAAAATACTCCTCCGAAACGGGTGGACCGATTTTTATGAAATTTTGTGTATATTGGGCAGGTCTGACCGTCTGAGAATCGGCCAACATCTATTTTTCATACCCGTAAGTTATAAGGCAGGGGATTAAGGGGGTTAATAACATGTATGGCAAAACAACGATTGCGAAGTCAGCTAGTTTCTTATAAAATGAAACAAGCTAATATGTTAAAATAATATTTATAATAAATACGTCATAGCAGTTTCGGCAATATTTTCTTAATAAAGTTTTAAACCATTTATAAACGCTCTTTAATCTAGATCCACCTCACTCATCCAGCATGTCGTCATACGAAATCTGCATTCATAAAAAAGAAAACTTAATATAGAAAGATGACAAAAATATAATAAATATTTAGTTGGTAATGAATTTGTACGTAAGGCTTACTTATTTTTTGTTTTTGGGTTATCTGGAAGAAACGGCTAAGATCGCCCATTGACCTACACAATCAGTCTATACCTTTAAGCTATGTCTACAATCTTTTTGTGGGGTACAATAAAGTATGTACTTAGTTATAAATAATAGTATTCATGTTAAACCGGATTGTGTCACTAGCTACAATTTAAATAAAATACTCCAGGAAATACAGTATAAAATGCAGCAAATAACATTTTCCCTCGGATGACACCGGGCATATAAATTACGATTTGTATGCAAAAACGTCATTCTTTCTTCTCGCAGAAAGGTTATACTTTAATAACATTTTAAAAATTGTATATAAAGTATAAACATTGCTTTTAGATCATCTCGCTGACATGATAAATGAAATACAATACATCAATTGAAAATATGTTATCTAGTTTACTAAACTTTAAGGACACGAAAATATCTTGCTAGCTTGTTCCATAATTCATAAATACATTTATTGAAATTGAAAATAGAACATCAAATGTTTTTCAGAAATAATTTTGTTATTCAGTGTTGCCATTAGCAAAAAAATACTACTTTTGAAATAATACATCACATAATCGTTTGTTGTAAAGTTCAACCAAATTAAATGTCTCTCAACTCGCAATATCAACAGTAATGACTTTCTTTCAAAATGTTCTAGAATAAAACTCGTAACTTAAAAACTATCTCAATTGTTATGAATGGATTTATGAGATATTACTCGAACTTCGTAGTAAACAGAACGTAACGCAGACTCGTAAAAGAGTAAGGTTATAAACTACTCCTTGTAATAGGCAACGAGTGTACGTAAAAAAATATTGACCTATCTTTTACCAAAACATTTTTTTAAACAACTTAATTTTTTTCTCTCGTTAAGTAAAAACAGAATTGAAGAGAAATTGATTGAGAAGCATTACTTTCACTAGTTTTTTTATTAAAAAAAGTATTGTATAAACTTTTTCTTAATATAAAGAGTATATTGATTTGCTTCAAAATTTAATGTTAACTTTACAGATAAACTTGTTCTGAATGATTTGGAGGCTATGGATGAGGGTTGGCTCCACATGAGCGAAGACCGGACATGCGTAGGTCATAATGGGTCGTACGCAGGCCTTGTATAATGTCGTCTTATTTCTAAGAGACATTTTACTCGCGCTGCCCTGTTTCGGACCCGGTTGATGTGGGCTTTGAACGAAAGTTTGCTGTCGAGAATGACGCCTAGGTACTTTGTTTCCTTTAGCCAAGGAATCGGAGTGCCGAACAGGGTTATGGTGCCGAGTCGACCTTTCGTCCAGAAGACGCGCCTGGTGTGCTTAACAGAGTGCACTGCTGCACTCTTTTCGGGATTTACTTCGATTCTCCATTTTCTAAACCACTCGCCGAGGGCGGTGGCCGCGGATTGGAGTCGAGAAGCTACCCTGCTAGACTGTCCTGATAACTCTATATATACTAAGTGCGCTTAAAAACATTAATAGCGCCATTCAGGCTCAGTTCGCGTAATTTCTTTCAGGCTATCCTGATCCTATCCTTGTCTGGACCAGACCTGGTCCTGATAGAGCTTGCCGGATCTGGCATGCCTCATTCTATACTGATCCGGTCCAGATACATGATCTGGTTGAGCCTGACCTTTTTTTTAGTCGGGATGATAAACATCGGCTTTCGATTAAATTAAAAATCATCAAAATCGGTAAACCCAGTAAAAAGTTATGAGGGTTTCCCTCGATTTCTCTGGGCTCCCACCATCAGATCCTGGTTTCCTTATCATGGTACCACTTTCTCCTTTCCAACAAAAAAAAGAGTTATCAAATCGGTTCATAAACGACGAAGTTATCCCCGAACATACATTAAAATATATGTGTGTGTATATATATATGGTCGAATCGAGTAACCTCCTCCTTTTTTGAAGTCGGTTAAAAATCACCCTTTAGACCAAATATAGGTGGGGTCGAATTCGTGTTAATGCTTATAAGGCAACAACTAATTTTCTTTTTTATATGCTATTAAATATTCTCAAAAATCTAAAAAGGAATAAAATGTTGATTTCTAACATTAGATTTTGTTTCTTGAAAGACTCTGAAAATTCTCTCAAAGTCTTCTTTTGAGAGAACTCGAGTAGGAACTGCTTAAAGATAAGTTTAAGATGCATGCGTCATTCCGAGACGGATAGTTTCTTTCAGAAAATCACAATCACATCGACTGGGAAACTGCTCGAGTACCGACCTCTCTTGCATTTTCAATGTTTAAAATACAAGTTGTACTAGTTATATCTCGCGACTTCTTGCGAATAATTAAAAAAACTCTATATCTCGATGTACTTACTGAATGTAAACATATATTATGTTCATCTATCTCGTTGTTAAAATTTTCCCATGCATAAATTAATATTTAATAATTAAGCATATAGGTATCATCTAGGGAGTTATCTGTTCTTTAAAAAAGAAATGAAAAATAGGCTATCCTATTTATAGAGAAAAATTATAGGCTATGATGAAGCTATGAAAGGAAGTAGTCTCTACCAGCAGTACACAACAGTAAATATCAATCAATTTGAGAATATCAGAAAATAATTGTGATAAAATTACGAGTCAATTGTTTTATGTAATTTTTTGAAAATGAGTTGATGATTTGTTAAGTTTAAACAAAATTACACTTACAAAATAATTTATTTCAATTGATAGTGATGTAATTACAGAGAATTTACTAAAAATAAGGTTTTGCCTTTCAAAAAATTAGTATTTCATATAAATTCTGATTTAAATGTTGATTGACGTTTATAAAATTTACAATAAAGGTTTAAAACAAATTACAAAAATAATTGTAAGATGATCTAAATTCAAAATTTAATCTGAGCTGTATGCTCCGAAGTACTTATGAATTCTGGAAATAGGGTTTGATAAAATTAGTCCTTTGAGATATTGAAACTTAGTGTCGATATTAATATAAGAATGATCTAAATTACGAGCAATAAAGATTTTCAGTGCCATTACTTTAATTACTATAGCCTTACAATCCCTTAAAATGGATATAATAAGTACTTTAGTACGTCATTAATCCTCAGTTATAAATTCAGAAAAGGCAAAGCCTACTACGAATTTTTAGCTATAAATTTATAAAAAGTAGGCTTAATGTATAACTTCATTCGAAGTTTTTTTTTATTTTTTATATAATATAAGTTTGTTTGCTATTAAGGAGCGTTCCTAAAAGATTATACAAGGCTAAAGCAAATAGTTTTAACGTCATAAATTATTAGTATGAAAGTTTTCTTAGTGTATGCTTTGTAGGAACGTTTTTGGAAAACAAAATAACTTTATGCACTTTTAAAGCTAAGACGAAAAACAAAAACAAAAAGCCTAAAAAAACATCAATCAACTGATCATCTTGCACCTGCATTTAAAAACGACATGTACGTGCCAGACTTAGAGAAATTCTTGGCTATTACGAACTAAAGCTTAAAAAGAGACAAAAAAAAAACTAATTAGTGAGGAAATTAATGAGTGCGAGTAGGACAAACGCAGTGGCACGTGTCCAACATGAATTTGATGTTTCGGAAGAACTTCAGCACCGAGAAGACGGTCTCGAGTGGCGGTGGAGGGGGCAAGGCCAAGGGGGCGCTGGGAGCGGGCAGGAATGCGAAGCGACGGGACCGAGAGAGATACTCGTGTATGGAGGAACATCACTACAGAACGCACCTGTTCTTCTCAGCACCTAGGGCCAGTACGCAGTATAACGATGGCTCAGGTAACTCGGGAAGTAAGGATCATTGTTCCAATAGTGAGTGCGTGTGCAGTGTTACGGCTGACGTAAGTTTGTTTACTACGAGGATACGTCTGAACAGAAAATAACTAAGCTCGTACTATTGTTACTAAATCTTGTCAAACGTTATTCTAAATTGTGTTCTTTTTTTGGAAATTTTTGCTGTTTTTCGATGTTTAAAACGAATTTGCATGAATTATTTTAAATAATGAACCACTTACAACCTCTTGTATAACATTTCCAATATTTATTTGTTATCTGCGGGTATGTCTTAGATATCTATCTATGTATACTCTATAACAAACCAATTCTTGAAACCAAAGGGTTTTTAAAAGAAATAAATATTAGACTCGCATAAAGTTGGACTGATGAAAATTAAAGAAAAGATAATAACTTTTGAAACTCGTAATATATTTCATTTTCAAAGTTGAGACTTCTTGACGTTAGCCAAATTGAAAAATATTCTATAAATGAACCTAAGGCGGGATATTAATAGCTCTCGCGTTAGTCGAATTAGAACAGATTCAGACGCTTCACAAACTATGCTTTTCGTCTTGATATTTTCGATTTGCAGCTGAGTTGGGTAACTTAGGGGACATATTGGACAATCATAATAATAATAATAATACACTTTATTGTATACTATTTAGAGATAAAGAAAACGAAATAGTACAATTTATTAGATCCGTACAAAGGCGGTCTTATTTGCTAAAAGAGTGCCCTCTTCCTGGCATCCTTTGGTTATAGGACCAGGCATAGAAAAATGTTTACACGTATAACTAATGTAGAATGTAAAACAGTTCAATGATCTTTATTTTTATTCGTAATGAGCCATTAAAACAATATTCGGCAAGGTTATAATAGGCGTTGATACACAAACTAAATGATTTAAT
Source organism: Melitaea cinxia (assembly GCF_905220565.1). Classification (NCBI taxonomy): domain Eukaryota; kingdom Metazoa; phylum Arthropoda; class Insecta; order Lepidoptera; family Nymphalidae; genus Melitaea; species Melitaea cinxia. The sequence goes on along the minus strand of NC_059405.1, from coordinate 2,401,690 downwards.
GTCAAATATTTTAACAAGACCCGCCCTTATTTAAGGTATAAAGCACGCAACGTCAACACGTGAAAGGTTATTTTGGGACAGAAGCGACGAGAAAGAATTTGTAATGTTTTCTATTATACATTAACATTTGGAAGTAATACAAAATTTATATTTGCATGTTAATTTTACGAAAATCTCGTAGAAATACTTCTATCTCAAAATTTCTAAGCCTTTTGGAATGGAATATATTTAAGAAAATAAAAACTACTATTGAATGTAGTAATACTATACCTCGTCTTTTGTCATAATAATGTTTACATAATTACTACATTAACTACCTTCAGATACAATCCATACCAATAATTACATAAAGGCTAATGATTTTATGTCAACACGAAGTCAATACCCATATAATATTTATATATCAATTGTGCACTCAACTCCTATTTTGTCATAGCTAAGTAGTATGTATCTTAGCTGAAGCCTTAGCATCACATAATCTGTCCTCCGAAATTCCAGAAGAGTCGACCCACCTCTTTGCTCAAGTCTTTAGTAATTTTTTTTACTTTATTATATTACAGCAGGAAATGAGGTAGAGCACAGCAAGAAATATCCTGCTCCAAATCTGGAGCAGCCCGACTGGGGAAGTACCTCGACCTTAAAGAAGATCACAGCTAAATAATACTGCTTTCAAGCATTATTAATTGTGTTGAGTAAGGTGACCAGAGCTCCTGGAGAGAGTTCGCAACACGTTTGCGTTGCTTGTAGTGTTACAGGCGTCTATAGGCTACGGTAATCGCTTACCATGTGAGCCGTACGCTTGTTTGCCGACCTAATTGTATAAAAAAATTTACACTACACTGTTTTATCCCTTTGTGAGCAAAATGTTTCTCGAATTCCAGAACGATGTGGCCCAGTCATCGGCGGTGGGACGGGGCCGGACCCGGAGCCCCCTCAGCCGCTGGTCACCAGGGAACCCACGGTGTCCCTCATGCGGTGGGAGAAGCCGGCGACCACAGAACGAAGGCGAACCGAACCGGTTTCCTTGGCCACGCTGGAACGAGACTGCTTCGTGATCCCTGCTCATGCTTTAGAGCGGTTCCTGCCTGATGGCGTCCCGGTGAGAATCAATAGTTTCCTAAAGTTCTTTATTTATTTAATGAGACTACAATTTGTCAAAACAAAACTATTCGACTATAAACATGGTTAGCAAAGATTCTATAATCCATTGCCAAAACTGAGATGAAAACCTATGTATCATTCATAAAATCATTTATATCATACATTTTAACTCAAAATATCTGCACAATTTGTTTGTTATTATTTAATCTCTCATACCACTTTTCAGTTACCTGTGCCCCCTCCCACGCCAGAGAAAGGAATGGCGACGAAGAATACCCAGAATTCGCTCAGTATTCTCGAAGTAGCCGATCCGAAACTTTGTATATTAGCACATTTAATGAGCCCCTTAGAACCGATAGAGCCTATACTAGAATCTCCACTTGCCAAACCGTTGATCAAACAAAAAACTGCCGCAGGAGAACTGTTGAATGACGTAGCTCATGCTAACACAGCCGTAGGAGGGATGTTGCTGGCTAATATGGAGAGGAACGCAGAATTTCCATTCATATCTTATTATGTGATAAATACAACGCAAACGGATCCATTACTGTTTTATAATAATATGAGAAGTGCCTCGCTGTCGAAGTTCGATCCGAAAACAATCAGATACTCCGCTGCTCATACGCTGGATCTGTATAGTGAAGTTGCGATGATATGCAGACCTCCGTTCAATGATCTCGCCGGTGGACCAAAGAAATCTCACACCCCTACTACGGGATTTATTATTAGTGTTTATAAGGTATTTCATTTAATAGTTTTTGTAACTACTGAAATAGTTATGCGTTTTAAAGGGAAACGAGAGTTCCACTATCACCTTGGAACATATAAAGCCGACCGATGGCGGGATAACCATCCAATTGCTGTTTTTGAAATACACAGGCCGAAGATTGGCAGCAGCGTCTTCGGTGCGACAAAGCCATCCCTGCGGTCACCAACCCATCTGCCCAGCGTGGTGACTATGGGCAACACACGTGTGTTCACGCCATTTTCGGCACGAATTTGTGGAAGCCTATGTCCAGCAGTGGACTGCGATAGGCTGACGTGATTGGCGGATATATTCCCTACTATGAGTAACGATCGCTGTCAGGTGTACATGATAACAACCGGCACCGACGGCTTAACGTGCTCTCTGAGGCACGGTGGGGAGACCCACAAGGACTGCACACACCCAGACCACGGCAAACACCCGTATGGCCAATACAAATGTTTGTCATGTGCGGGGATCGAACCCGCAATCGCCAGCGCAACAGGTATAATCCATGGCTGTGACCGTTGCGCCAACGCGGCGTCTAAAAAGTAAAAAGATTCTCAAACAAATCTAATTACATGTCAAATTCTTTCAGGTCTTCGAAGGTGATGACGGGGAACGTTTCGAAAAAAACTGGCTGTACTGGACCGGAGCTCGCATGATCTACCGTCATCTACCACATTCAGTGGGAATGAGAAAGATCGCTCTACACAAATCAGTTGCCGCACATGGCGACAAAATGTACTTATTAGTCTGCGAGTGTGCCAACTTGTTGGACGATTTGTCGGGCGCGGCCATGTTGATAACGGCTTTACGAGCTAGACTATGCGGTTACACGGGTCTCTACAGACCTATCCAAACATTCTAGTAGAAGGAGACAGACCCTAGCTGGTATTTTAGTTATAAGGTTTAAGGGAGCACCAATCAAGGATTCGAGCTTTGGTATGATCAAGTTATTTGGTTGGAAACAAGATGCGTCAGTTGGTTTGCGAGTGTGCCAACTTGTTGGACAACATATTTTCAAGTTAAAAGAGAAGGTTTAGGAAGTTTTTTAAGACTTGAGCTTTGGTATGTGCGTCAATTGAGGATCATTGGATTTAGAAATGCTGAATAGTATTTAGATTATTGCAGATTTAAGAAATTCTTATTGAAATTTCAAAGGTTTACGAATTGCTGTTGATTGTTTTGCGCCATTTTTTAGAATTAGTAAAAGATAAGAAATAATTTTGTAATGATAAATTATTTCTTCTCTAAATTTAAATATTCATAATATTGCGTTATAAGGAAAATATTCAATATAATGTTCAATAGAACTCAAATTAAAAAATACAGCTAAACTTACACTTGAAAAGTTATATTTACAACATTTATTTCAAATGCTATTTAAAACTTTGTCAAGTCTTCCATCTTTTGGGAATGAAAAAAGCAATTAAAACCAAATAATAGCCATCCGAATAATAAAAAAGTATAAACCAGTTTTAAAAAATTGAAATCAATATTTAGACGATATCACACGTAGGTATTATAATACCATATATGTGCAAATAATCAAAGAGGTTGTGTCTTTGTTTTTATTCGAAAAATATAGTTTGACCTATTAATCAATATATTATGTAACTATCTAAACAGTACTATTAACTTGGAAAGAAAACTACGAAAGTGTATGTAAAAAGTGACTTGGAAACAAGAATAAACTTTTTATAACATTTTAATACAGCGTACTACAATCTGTAAACATTTTAAACATATTTTATTAAGCCCCGTTCCTATATTCAGAAAACGATTGGTTTTGCTCGTAAGCAAAAATAGGAAAACCGTTATATTTGGAACACGACATATTCGAGTTTAACGGTTAAGTTTAACGGGTGAACATAACGAACCGTTTTCCTAATATAATAACCGGGTATTAATCCATGAAATTTTAACATCAAAATATCATGGTTTTAATTAAATATCACAACATATAGGATACCAGTAGTCCTATTTACATATCTCAGGAACATATCATTGAAACTTTTATTTTAATGACACCTAAAGTTTATTGACACTGTTGCACATATTCTCGTGCATTTTAGCCTTTTTTTCAAATATTTTTTAAATAAACAGCTTTTACTTAAATTTTGTGGATTATGAGATATGTTGTTACATTTTAAATTACCGATAATAAATAGCAGAAAGTAAAACTTACAAAAAATAGGGTTATTTCGAAAACGTTGTATGATTGATACCCTTAGGGGAACTAAGGTCAGCGTTACACTTGTACTGAAAATTAATAGCGTTATTTGTGAAGCTGAATTTATTTAATTGTATTAACAATTTGAACGTTCCTAGTTATTTTAGATTAATCGTAACGTTTAAGTTATTAAATAAAGATTTTTCTTATGTTTTAATTTCCAATTTGCATGACCGTTCTAAACGTTGGCTGAATGACGTAATTAGTATGTTATTACTTTAAAGTTGCGTTCTAAACCCTTTAAAGTTTATTTTTTCGGTTCCCCGTTAGGTATATTTAAATAAAAATTTGTCTATGGCCATACGTCATTTAATTGTTAGACTGAGATCTATAATTTACTGAACGGATCTCGGCCAAGTTGATTGGTTACAACGTATATAATTATGACTAAAATATATATATATATACATATATATATTGTATATATGTATTTAAATTAAATAATAATATTCGACGAATTTAATCTAAAATAAATTATAAATATGTTTTATTACATTTATTTTGTAATATTATTTTATAACAGTTTTTAATGTTATTGTTGGCTTACAAAAATATGTTGATTATTGTTAAAAATGTAATGTTTAATTTTTGGTAAGATTAATTGTAATCAATTATACTTATATAAAATAATTTGTAAATAAATAAACTTTTGTGTTATTTATAAGAATGTATTTATAACTATGATTTTTTGTATACCAAAGCTTATATATATTTAGTTGGCTAATTATATATAAAATTTTATGTAATTAGATTTAATTTAAAGAATCGAAAAATAATGAAAGTATTAAAAATTAAGTTATAAACAATGAATAATTAAATTATTCATAACAAATTATATACAATGTCTATTTAAAAGATTGTTATTGAATAAAATGAAGCTAAACTATAACTAAATAGGCTTTAAATGCACTTGTATTTTTGTGGTACAATATTAGAAGGCCTCTTTCACCGCTTGAGGAAAAAGTTTACTCTGCACATAAGTTACGAATAGACTAACTGCAGAAGGTATAATAGGTCAGTGGTATCTGTTTTTATTTAATTAATAAGCTACATCTTTTAGATAAATATTGGCAATTCATTGATGAAAAAAAAAAAACATATATCAAAGTTTTCTCTGCTGAATACCATCATCCGTCAAATAGCGTTATCCACAACCGGTGATACGATGTATAAAAACATATAAACCTATAACGTGTTTTGGGGTATTAACTAACAAAACACATAATACAGATTTTAAGGTATAAAGGTGTGTTCACATTTTAAAGATAGACAAAAAAATCTTATATAAATATAAGTTATTGTCTACATAGTTTAGATTTCTAAATCGTAGAAGGTTATCACGATAGTTAAAAAAAAATTCTTTAAATAAATCAAAATGGCACTAAAAGTTCAATTGATGCAACGCATTCGATTATTATTTGCTATGGTGCTAAAACTAGTCAATTTGATAATTAGCTAGAAATTACGGGGTTTGATGGTTTGTCGGAGTTATAACGAGTACAATCTACGAAATAATGCATATAAATATTTTAAGTAACCAGTATTACGAACAATCTTAATATCTATTATAGATAAGTTAAATACTTCACGTAATTAAGATATTTTATCTTTAAAACTTATGCGAGACTCCCTTTGCCAAGTATGCCTTCAAAATAGTAGTAAAAAAAAATTCGCAAATTAAAAATATGAGTTTCGCAACTTTATATATATAAACTTTAATTTAAATTTAAATTTAAAAAATTACAGCGCAATATATTAGTAAAATAGAGAATTGTATAACTGAATCAAGTAGATAAATTCATATAGTATAAATACATAATATATACACTGCCATTATTTTCTTAATAAATAAATTATGCACTATTATGAATCTTCGTCGCCTTAAGCCAATCAGTAGATCCATTAAAAAAAAAGTAAATCTCAAAGTAAACAAAATACTAGATTTAACACAGCTTTACTAACTGCTTTAAAATTGTACACCTCTATAAAAATGTTGGCTACAACACAAATGTCAACCTGTGCTCAGCCTATTACTATGGAGAGTGCTCAATATTTGTTATTAATTTTGGCAATAATCTTACGACCCATTGTCAGGTCGATTGTACCAATTTAGGTTTTAAGACCCATTAGAATAAATCATATTTAGCTTCAAAAGCTAGTTTTCAATATGGGCAAGGCTCTTACATATAGATATGTAAATTTCAACTATTTTTATAATAAAAATTCAAGTGCGAATAATGTGTTTTATTAAACCTTTACTTTATCCTAAAACATCCAGTGTCTACCTATTTATATTTATGATAGTCCAAAAATATCAATCCTGTAACTAAGTACGAGTACTTACTGGTTCTGCTATAATAAGTACAAGTAAACATACAGATATAGTCCTGGCAGCCTTGACCTTCCTCAGCAAGCAATTTAAAGTGCAAAAGAAATTTAAAAATAATAATAAGTCATACAAATGTCATAAATGGAAGGTTTTGAGAACAAAAAAATATTGGTAAAATGTGAGCAAAGTCTGTACAAAAATAGTATATTCACAAGAGAAATAATTTACCTATTATTAGCACATAAATTTTCAGTTTCTAACCAATACTAAAGTCAAAATGTAAATAGAAATGTTAGCGGCAAAGAATGATTAAAAACTTTTTATCCATTTTAGTATAGGTACACAAAGTTAGATATAATAGTAGAAAGTTTTATATGGTACTTAGAGAGTTTTATAGATTAAAGAGAAATTACCTATGAATATATAGCGACAAATAGTAAAGGGACTTCACATAGTGCATGGATAAACAAGATTTAGATATTATATTTACCCCTACCTTTATAAAAGAAAATCATGCAATAAATATTTTTTAAAACATTTATTGTAAATAACTATAATTAAAACATAACACTATTTCTATGTCTAACAATTAATTAATACCCTTTGTGACCTCTAAATCTTCTTCTATTGTCAAGCTGTAATAAAAAAATTAATTAATAAAATTTTTAGAAAATTAGACAAACTATTTTGTATTATAAAATATCCTTTTTATCATTTCATAATCTAAGCCGATTGTCATTGATATAGAAAACCAATATAAAATTTATTTTAAAATGTGACAATTATGATATCATATACATGTTATTCATAATACACTTACCAAGGAACGTTTACATTCAAAGAAACTTTGACGCAACTGCAAACACTCTGTTGGAACTAAACCGTCTTTCAGGCATTCACGTGGAGTTTTCTTTTCCTGAAAAATAGGTATTAAACAAGTTATAAATAATAACCCACCCAATGTAAGCATTATATTAATTAAATATACTGATACAATTTTGTTTAAGATAGAGGTTTTAAAATGATACGATTCAGTCAATAACATTCCACGGCTGGGCATAGGCCTCTTTCTTCATGTAGGAGAAGGTTTAAAAACGTCCTAACCTTTTTACAACAATCACTACTTAATAAACACATCTTCAAATCAGCGCGTATTCCAGCACAAGGCGATCGATCCGCTAAACCGACTTCATCAGGCCCAAAAGACAGCATATTTGTGATCACTTATTCAACAATATTTGTTTTATAAATATATTTTCTTGATCAAAATCTCAGTCAAAATCAAAATTGAGTTATTTTGACAGTGACTTCGTTCCGAAGTACGTGAAAATGTAATTGTCTTTCATGTATAACATTTATTTCACTAGGTACTTAAGTAAATTAAATTGAAATAATCTCTGAAATCATAAATATATAAATAAAAAATATAATATTGTTTTGTATATATATATATATGGCTCTTTGATATATGGTATGTAAAACACTACAAATAAATTTTCAGATAAGAAACGTATCCAGAGTTGTCAACTTGTCAAGAACAAATGACAACTTTATGGAAAAAGCGCGGGAACTTTGAAGTGAAAAGGCGGTCTTTTTTTTTCAAAAATATTTTATTAATTTTATAATTCATTCACTGGAGTTTTTTATAAATAAATACTTATAAATTAATCAAGAGATGGGGAGAAGTAAGAAAAGGAAAAAGAAGGAGGAAGGTAACGCTGAGGACGACTCGTTGAGCTCCGACTCCGAGTCCATAAAATCTGTTGAGCTAACAGACGCCGAAAGGTATGCCCCGTTTCGGGTAGCCGATTACGTGCGGCACTACCCTGAGAACGGGGGTAATTTTGACTATATTGTATTCCTGGAGAGTACAGAGGCTGACAAGCCAATCGGAACAAGAAACATGATGACACTCGCTAATAGCATAAAAAAATATAATAAAGTAAAGTTGGAGTTATCTTTGATAGACCAGCTTTTGCTAACGCGGTCTTAGGCAACAAAAAATATCTTGATGGGTACAAACTTAAAGCTTCCCTTCCGGCTGCCGCTACAGAGGTCACTGGGGTAATTTCTCATGTGCCTATAGAATTATCCAATAAAGAAATATATTCAGCTCTAACTAGCACGAAAAATATTATATCTATACGTAGATTTATGCGACGTGTAAGAGAAAATGGAGAAATAAAATTAATCCCCACAAAAACAATTTCTATAACCTTTTCCTGTCCCAATTTACCAGATAGTGTGGACCTCAACAGCTGGCGGTTCGAAGTACGGCAGTACATCCCGCCAGTAAAGCAGTGTCTAAAGTGTTTAAGATATGGTCATATTGCAAAATTCTGTAAAAATTCACAAAGATGCAGCATTTGTGGCGAAGGTCACAATTTTAAAGATTGTCAGACTCCTTATACTGCAGCCAGTTGCTGTCACTGCTCTGGCAATCACATTGCCATATCCCCTGCATGCCCTGTTAAAAAAGAAAAAATCCAGCTTAACAGAGATAAATTTCAGAAAAAAAGCTTTGTTGATGTTTTAAACAGCTCTCACTTTCCATCATTAAACAAAACTGATCAGTTCTTATCTCTTTTAAATTCCGAAATAATACTCAAATCTATTACAGAAGCTTTAGTAAAACTTATAACACTAAACAAAAATAATGAAATACCTATCTCTTCCCAAAATATTAAAAATGTCCTGCAAGATACATTAAAAAAGGTTACTAATAAATAATTTGTACTTTATGGATACTTTAAATATTGTGCAATGGAATGCTCAGAGTATTCTACACAATCAACATATTTTTAATTATTTCCTTTTGGACAAAAATATTCACATTGCGTTAATTTGTGAGACTTGGTTAAAGCCTTGTCAAAAATTTAAGATACGTCATTACAATGTAATTCGTCTTGATTCAGGAAACACCCACAATGGCGTAGCCATATTAATACATAGCTCTATTTCTTATTCTAAAATTGATACTTTTTATGATGACTCCATTCAAAATGTTGTTGTTCGTATAAAATACTCTAGCAACAAAGAACTTACTATCATAAGCTTTTACAGTCCAACTAATTGCAATCCTGCTTTTTCTAAATCTAAACTAGACAGGTTAATTAAAAGTTTACCAGAACCAATCTTCCTAGCAGGAGATTTTAATGGCCTAAACTCAGCCTGGGGCTGTTCTACTTCTAATTGTCGAGGCAAAGACATTTTAGAGTCTATCAATAACAATAATTTGGTTATACTTAATGACGGAAGTATGACCACTGTTGGTTCGCACATATGGAGACAGAATGCTCTTGACTTAACCATAGTATCACCTTCATTGGCTCTAGAGTGTGACTGGTCAGTACATGACGATCCCTTAGGCAGCTACCACTTTCCTGTAATCACAAAAATTTTACTTAATAACAATCATTACAATGCCACTCCTATTCCCAATAGTAGCTCACTACCCTGCTTCCCTAACCTGAACAACGTTGATTGGAACATTTATAATTTAAATGTCCAACTATTGCTCACTGAATTTTCTCTTGATACACAAGACCCCCTTCATAACTACACAAAATTTACAGATATTTTACACTCAGCACTGTGGAAATCATCTTCTATTTCTAAGCACTCTTTGGTTAATACAGCTTTATCTTCATGCTCTCCTTCTAACTTAAATAAAAAAAAAAAACTTCTTCCTTGGTGGAATTTCAATTGCACCAAAGCCGTATTAAATAGCAAAAACGCTTATTTGACTTTTAAATCTGATCCCACTGAGGCTAATTACATTAATTTTAAAAGACTACAAGCCACCAAAAAATATATTATCAGAAATGAGAGAAGAAACAGTTGGATAAAACTTTGTGAACAATTTAACAGATCGACTCCTATATCAGTCATTTGGACGTATATGCGAAAATTTAACAAAAGCTATTCTCCACCTTCCCATAACAACTCTGACTATTCTTGGATCTTTGATTTTCTCAAAAAATATACTCCAGATACTGTAGAGCCAGCCTTTAATCTTAATTCTTTCTGCCATATTCTTCCTAATCAAAATTTTATTATAAAATCTTTTACCATTGTCGAATTAAATTCTGCTATTTCATCCAGAAAAGACTCTACACCTGGCCTTGACTACATTTCATATAAAATGCTTAAACACCTGTCTTCTCAATCTAAACTAATTTTATTAAATATCCTGAATCTTCTTTGGGAGCATAATCTTATTCCTATGGATTGGAAGGTTGATTGTTTAGTACCTATCTTAAAACCCAACAAGGACAAGTTTAACTTTGATTCATATAGACCTATAGCATTGACTTCTTGCATGGGAAAAATATTTGAACAACTTTTAAAACAAAGATTGGAACATTTCATAGAGTCTAATCATATTTTACCTTCTAATCAGTTTGGTTTTAGAAGAGGCAGGTCTTCAAGGGAGAGCATTGCTCACTTACATCTTGATATTTATAATGCTATACAATCAAAGCAAGCTCTCGCTGGAGTTTTCTTCGATGTAGTTGGAGCCTTTAATAATGTTAACCATCATATTCTATCCACGGAATTAGCTGCGATTGGTTTACCTGTAAAAGTTATACAATGGATTTTTAATTTTTTGCACAGTAGGAAGGTATTTGTTAAGTATAATAATAGACTTATTGGTCCAAGGCTTTCTCATAAAGGTACATGTCAAGGTAGCATTTTGAGTCCATTGATTTTCACACTTTATATACATAGATTAAACTTAATTCTAGGCTCTCATATATACAATTTACAGTTTGCTGATGATTTGGTAGTCTATTGTTCTAGTAATAATATAACTACCCTAAATCTTAAGTTAAACGAAGCTTTAGTTAAATTAAATTCTTATTTTAATTATCTTGCATTGGACATTAGCTTTGAAAAGTCTAAAGTCATAGTTTTTAATAAAGTAGGGTCTGAAAGAATTAAAATAAACTATAATAATATATCTCTTCTTATCACAAATGAAGTTAAATTTTTAGGTGTTATATTCATGAATAACTTATCATGGAACAAATATGTAGACCACATAGTTGATAGAGCTCTTAAGGCTCTTAATATTTTAAAGTCTCTTGCAAAAACATATTGGGGTTCTGATCCAAAAATCCTTCTTACCCTATATAAATCTCTTGTACGCAGTCATTTTGAATATGGATTTCTATGTTTTTCTGCTAATGACAAGTTGGTTAACAAATTAAATATTATTCAAAATCACAGCCTGAGACTTATCACTGGCGCCATGAAAACAACCCCAATTAATTCGTTACAGGTCGAGTGCAACATTTCCCCTTTACACCTTAGATTTAAATATTTGAAATACTGTTTTTTGCTAAAACTGTTTTCCATTAGTAATCATCCACTAATTAAAAAGCTTAATTACTTACATAGTAAATATCCTGTAAATGCTCCATTAACTTCTAATAACCCATTTATTCTCTTCGAATATTCATTCATGTTAAATCTAAATAACCAACACAAAATACACAGTTCTAGCAATTGGATGTGTTACGAAAAGGAGTTTGACTGTCTTATTAATCAAATCGATATTATTATTGACCATAAGCTAAAAGAGCGCCAGGAAGTTTACAACCTCATAGCACAATACTCTGATAAGTTCAAACAAGTTTACACAGATGGATCAAAAAATGATATAAATGTTTCCATGGCCTATTATGTACCTCATCTGAAGTTTGGCCAAGGCGTCAGATTGAAAAAGGAGATATCAATATTTACAGCTGAAGCTCTAGCAATTACTGCTGCCCTAGAATTCATTAAAAAACAAACTAATCAATATTGGCTGATCATTACTGACAGTATGAGCGTTCTAAAGGCTTTAGATAATTATCAATTCAGTGCTAATACAAACTTCATCATTTTAGAAATAAGACATCTCCTTTATCAACTATCCAGAAGAAACTACAACATCAAATTATTGTGGACACCTTCACATATAGGAGTAAGGGGAAATGAACATGTGGACTTTCTGGCACGTTCAATTGTTGACAGTGACAGCGGCAGCCCTGTTGATGAGAATGTTGCCGTACCATACACTGATCTATTAGTTGCTATTAAATCAAAAATCCTATCTGATTGGCGTGATCTTTGGCGACAAACCTTGTTAAGAAAAGGATCTTGGTATGCTCAGATAAATCAAGATATTGGAAAAAGTCCTTGGTTTACTAAATCGCATCAACATAGAAGCAGAAAATATTATACAATACTATGCCGCTTGAGATTTGGACATTGCAGATTTAATGCACATTTGAATCGTATGCGTATCATCTCATCGCCCGTTTGCCCACATTGCACCAACAACTCTACACAGTCTTTAGATCACATATTTTTTGAATGCTCCGCTTTTAATCTGGAACGCCTCTTATTTATAGCCAACTTGTTATCAACTTCTGGACCAAAAAATGTCCCGCGCAATACACAAGATTTATTGACTAATTTGGATAACTATACTAGTATATTTGAATTTATTTGCAATACTATCAATGATATTTGAAACAGGATCAGGACCTTCATTCATCGGATGTGAAATTTTATTTTGATATTTCAGGCTTCGGCCTATTACAGACTTGGTTTCGACCTCGCCTATCACTTATAGACAAAGAAGAGTAGACGAAAATATGAAATTTCAGACTTGGTTTCGGCCTTACTCTACCAGTCATCGAATCAGAAGAACAATAAAGTTACTTCAGACTTGGCTCCGGCCTTTTGATATATCAGAACGAAACTTACAAATTCAGACTAGGCTGTATGGATTATAGTCCTTTGCCTTTCCCTATTGGGGATAAACTTTAAAACAACATGACAACTTTATGCTAATCAGCTGTTTGAGATCGGTTGTAAACATTTTATCAGCCGATACAGAAAATTTGTTTTGATAACATAAAATATTCCAGAAATTATTTTACCGATTATAGTGTGTATATAATAACTATGCTGAAAATATTTCCAATCTTTAGAAGAAAATTAACTCACGTTTGTAGTTTAAAACCATATAAGGATACAAAATGGCTAATGCCAAATGGAAACCCAACAGGAGTGTATATTTACAACTGTGTAGCTGAAGGAAGAGTTCCTATAATACTTAATGACCCAACCATTGCTACGTGGTATTCATGTGGGCCTACAGTGTACGATTCGGCGCATATTGGACACGCTTGTTGCTACGTGAAATTAGATATTATACAAAGAATACTAAAGTCATTTTTCAACATTAATCTCGTCACTGCAATGGGAGTCACCGACATAGACGACAAAATTATCAAAAAAGGTCTCGAGACTAACACTGACTTCAAAACTGTAGCTAAAAAGTATGAACATGAGTTTTGGATGGATATGTCAAGTTTGAACATAGAAAAACCAATGATTATTACACGAGTATCTGAACATATTGAAACTATAAGTCAATTTATAAAAGGACTTATAGATTCTGGGATAGCTTATATTGCCAAGGATGGTTCAGTTTATTTTGATACTTCAAAATTCCCAGCCTATGGAAAATTACAAGCTGGCCAAGATAATGGTGAAGCTAGTGATGACGCCAAGATAAATAAAATGGACTTTGCTCTATGGAAAGGTGTTAAGCCAAGTGAACCTTCGTGGCCAACAGATTGGGGTGAAGGTAGGCCAGGATGGCATATAGAATGTTCAGCTATGGTTAGTAAAATATTTGGTTCACAATTAGATTTTCACGCTGGTGGTATAGACTTGAAATTTCCACACCATGAAAATGAAGAAACCCAATCTTGTGCCTATCACAACTCCAGGCAATGGGCTAATTATTGGGTTCATGTAGGACATTTAAATTTAAAAGATACAAAAATGTCCAAATCACTTAAAAACACTATATCGATTCCTGATGTGTTAGAAAAGTACAGCGCAGACACCTTTAGGATGGCATGCTTAATGTCGAACTACAGGTACCCTATGGAGTACAGTGATGAAGTAATGTCCACTGCAGAGGAGGTTGTAAACAAATTCAAATTCTTCTTAAAAGATGTCGAAGTTTACGCAAACAAAAGAGATAGTGGGGTCGGAGATTACAACAATAAATTACTGAATGAATTGCAAAAAGTTATTGAAAATAACTTAGAAGCTTTAAGATCTGATTTTGATACAGCTAGCTGTGTTAATGCCCTATTAAACTTAGTTACTCAGACAAACAGAATAATAAAAGGCAACACATCCAATTACTATCCAGTGCCTGTCTTATTAGTCGCTGACTATATATTGCAAGTTTTAACAAAGTTTGGTTTGATGTTGTCTGACTCTTCTAGAGATAATATTAGAAACAGTTTTATAGATACTTTAGTTGAATTCAGACATATAGTAAGGTCGAACGCTCTTGAAAGAAAAGACAAAGAACTGCTAAATGCATGCGACGTAGTTAGGGATAAAATGAAATCAATGAAAATTCAAATAAATGACAGTAAAAATACGCCATCTTGGGTCATAATCAAATGATATCATTGTACGTATACAAATAAGTTAAAGTGTTTAATGTATAAAATTATACATACTTTGTTTATATTAATATATTTTGTAAATGAATTATTAATTCCGTTAAAATAATTAAGTTCTTAATGTTATATTTTTCTTATTTACACCCACCCAATTTTTTTTAATAAATAAAAAAACAAATTAATATATTGAACTAAAAACTTTGCAGATGCACAAGTTCGTTTTTTTTTCTTTGAGTGTTTTACAAAAGGGTAATAAAATTCTAATAATGGCAAGTAAGTTTTATATTTTGTTCAGTTTTTCGATGTTTTCTTAAAACTTAATAGAACGGAATATATTATTGTACCTCTAACACACAATATTTATATTTACATTTTAAAATTGAGATATAACAGGGATACTAGAAATGCAGTGGTACATTATTTTACCTATACATTATACATATCTATTTCTGACATACTTTTACAGACAACAAAATAATCTAGAATCTAACATATCGTTAGTATATAGGTAGGTAGGTAGGTATATTCCTTTGGAATTTTTATAACTTTTATAAACAATGTTAATAACAAAAAAACAAGTGATAAACACAACGAAACTTGAAATTATTTTACTATTTAAAATGTTGTTTAGTCGAAGACAATATATGATAATTTTAGTGGATTTCCTCGCATAAATTCTGAGGCATCGACGTAATAGTATAGAAACCGGGTAAGTGAAATTCGCGTAAGATATTTATAAAGAAATTTGTGTAAGTCAAAATACAACATAGCATTATAAAAACTAGACGTGAGATGCGGTTTCATTCACGACAAATTTCTTTACTATCATAAGTAAGTTTGGATGTTATTGTGTACTCTAAAAATACAAAAACAGTATAAGAAAAATAAGTCAAAGAATAAAAACGGAAAGAGGTATGAATACCGTAAAAGTTTGTATTTATATAAAATTTGTGTAATCAAAATATCAGTATATATTTATAAAATAATCTTATATCTACCACATAACATATTTAGTTAATTTAATTAATTAATAAATAATACCCCAGTAACATCAAACGTTGAAACAACATTTTTATTGCTAAAAGACATAGAAATTATAATTTATTACAATTTGGCAAATTTATATAGAAATATACATGGGCATACGCACGGTGATTCAAGGTGACTCAAAGCTAATTAATAGACTTGGGTAACTCATGAGTGAGTGATACAAATGAAACATATCTTTTCAAGTGAGCTAGTCTCGCATCAGCTCACTTACGTTTCAAATATATCTCCAGCTCACTAGTCTTATGATTCATTTTCGAGAGACTGACGTACTGAGCGGGAGTAAACGAGACTGAGCTAGTGAGCCACTCGATCGGACGATGACGTTTATCATGCGAAAGAGAGAGATAGTTAGTTATGGCTCTGTATCTTTTCGATTCATATTTCACAAGGTCATAAACTCAATCGTCTTGCTTTGAACAAGCGAAAAAGTATTTTTTTACAACCACATAAGGTTGCATTTTGGTTGCTTTATAAAATTATTTCACTGAGCTAAATAAGCTGAAGAGCTAAATGAGTGATATTTGCATTTTGGTTGCTTTATAAAATTATTTCACTGAGCTAAATGAGCTGAAGAGCTAAATGAGTGATATATATCCTAAGATCAAAATGATATATATCTCTCTTTTCTTTTCAGTGATATAAACTTCGCATGGCTACTAATTAATATTATTATAGTTGTCTACTACCTATCGAGTTTTACATTTATTTGTTTTTTCCCATCTTTATAAAATTCTGAGTACACCCGTGTATATCTTTTATTAAAATATTGTTTCATACACTGCAGTTGCTTTTTATATATTTTTATGTATGATATAAGTCAGTTTCACTCATCTCAAAACGTCTATAGCTTATATTGCATAGTTATTTCAAGAATAATAAAATAGACACGAAAAATCGAACACATTAATTTTATGTACATACAATGAAAAATTGAATTGATTTCCACGCCATTTATTGTAACTTCTTCTTAATTACTTTAGACGCCAAAGACTAATTGTTTAATTTGACTAGATTAAAATATTCGAATACACACAAATTTTATAAGTATAGAAGAATAAGAATCATTATAAATTTTATTTGCTTTGCCTTATTACGACAAAACAGTAACACAGACTTTAACAGTACGACTAATTAAGGAAAACTTTAAAGTAGTGCCTGTGTACTGTAAACATTTAGTTATTTTCATTTAATGTACACAATAATTATACAATATTATCAATGTGTGCAGAGATACATATTATTTTTTAATCTCACTGACTGACTGATGTCGGTCCACTCTTGTCCTGAATCATATTTTCAGCTTTATACACTTTCCACGCAACAAGATAATCCCGAGCCATCTTGAAGAGTGTGTAGTAGTTAATAAATAGCAAAATGATGACAGCTACAAAATGGTGCCACGCAAATGAGCAGAACAGTAGACAGAGTTGCATGACAACTAGAGAGAGCTGCAGACATAGCAGCAGACACAGCAGCTTTGCAGGGTTGCTGAACGCATCCTAGAAAAAAATCTATTGATATATTTGACGCTTTTAACAGATAAAAAACTAAAAAGCAAATAATTATGGTTCCTAAATATTGATATATTTAACGCTTTTAATAAACAAAAGGCTAAAAAGTTAGTATGTAATCATGTTGACTAAAATTACATATTTTATAGTACATTTTTTAGCGGTTTATCCAAATAATCAGTTTGTTAAATGAAAGTATTATGAATTTGTATTATTATTTACTTATCTAATATAGAGAATCAAATGGGTACTTGAAAATTTGAGCACATTTAAAACATGAATATTATTTTCTCAAAAATACATTAAATACATAACTAAATATAGGTGTGAAAATGTAACTTAATTTTTAACCATTGCTTAAACGTATAAAAAAACAGAAAAAAAAATGTAATTTTTATTTTATCTGTAATATTCGAACAATTTTTTTTCTATATTATACTTTTTTTAAAACTCACATAGAATCGTATGTGATGCACGTCGGCGGGGTTGCCAACTGCAGTAGGCGCGGCGACCGCGAACACGCCCAGAGCGCATCTCACACGAGTTCCACGAGCCCACACGCGCGTCCCCGACCACAGGGGAACGTCGCCCGCCTCGCCTGAGGCTGAGGAACAGATATGTGTATAAATATGACATGTGAATGTATGCAAGCGTGCGTGCGTGCGTGCGTGCGTGAGTGTGCGTGAAAATGCGCGCGTGTGTGCGTTCGTGCGTGCGTCTGCGTCTGCTTGTGCGTGTGCGTCTGCTTGTGCGTGTGCGTCTGCTTGTGCGTGTGCTTGTGCGTGTGCGTGTGCGCATGCGCGTGCGCATGCGCGTGTGTGTGTGGGTGTGTTTATTGCGTGTGGGTGTGTGTGTGTTTATTGCATATGCGTATGCGTGCGTGTGTTTATTGCGTTTGCGTGTGCGTGTGTGTGTGTGTGTGTGTAGGTTTTTTTGCGTGTGCGTGTGTGTTCATTGCGTGTGCGTGTGTGTATGTTTATTGCGTGTGTGCGTGTGTTTTTCATGCGTGTGCGTGTGTTTTCCTGTGTTTGCGTGCGTGTGCGTGCGTGTATCACAATGACAATCGTCAAGCGCAGTTACCGGAGAGCGCGCGCCAGCGGCCCAGGTGGCGGGCGGCGCGGTGCGGCGCGTCGGTGGCGCTGGCGGCGAGCAGGTGCGCCGTGTAGCGGCCGCACAGCGTGCCCCACACCAGCGCCGTCTGCTGCGCCGCGGCCACCACGTCGTACTGCACGAACGGCTGCGGACGACCGCCGGTTGGACCACCATATTTATCATTCATTTTTTTATATCAAAAGTTTTGGTTTATAGGCTCTCTAACGCCCATGTTTTTTTTTTTATAGAACTTGTTGCCGACTTAACACCCAAATCTCTTCCAAGGATCTCTGGTCACCTTACCAAGGGAACACAACACTACTCCAGAGCAGTGTTGCCTAAAAGGTACAGTGAACACTTATCATCATCAAGTGCACCGTATGCTTGTGTGTATCCAGTTATATAAACAAATTAATCACTTTTAGAACGAATGCAGACAAGACACAAGCTATTATATTTATCATTCAATATGTATGGCTCATCTTGACAGATAAAATTGAACCTGCCTGTGAAGAGGCCTTGAGGCTTTGCCTCTATAGAGAGTTTCATCTAATACTGATTTCGATCAAGAGGAAATTAGAAGGTTAAAAATATATTATAAAATATATGACAAAAATTACCTGAGCAAAACCACACGGAACGAAACTAGTGTAATACGCTCCTAGTACTGAGTTAAAGACAATTTTCTTCAATCTCAAGTTGAATTCCTGTCGCAAAACCTCAACCTCTTTATGAATTTGTTCGGGGTCATGTGAACAGCTGTGCATGAGTGGCATCTCTGTTTTGTGTAGTTCTAAGAATGGGGTCGAATCAACCCCAAAACATATGAAATATAATACTGCCCTGAAATTAAAACACAAAATAAAATTAGTTTAGTCACAAAATAAAACTTTGTACTCTTTTTTTCTGTATTTAACTTCAACAAATTATTTAAAACAAAAAACAAATATATTTAATTAGTTATTTTGTTTGTAAAAAGAACAATATTATAAATTAAAATAATACTTACGGATAGCATAGGTAAAAAATTTTAAAAGGAGGGTACTTAAGCATTATAAAGTAAGTACACCAGGATAGTACGCCTAGCACTACGCCTAGGATGAACATTCTGGAAAAAGAAAATTTAGAACATACTTGACATTAGATTGTGGAAAATAGGAATGTCTGGCGCCAACTTGGGGAGGCCTTTGTCCAGCAGTAGACTGGAATAGACTGAACTGAACTGGACTTAATAATTTGCTTGTAGAAATTAGTAAAGGGGACTGTCCATTTTCGGCCCAGCGTGAACAGAATTTATACAAAAAAACAAATATACCAAAAATTTTCCTATATTATATCATGATTATTCGTGATTTTCAGTTGTATCAATATAAACTGATAAAAAGTTTATATAATAAGTATTTTAATTCATTAATTATATATGTCTAGTTTATTTCCGGTTGGTGATTTGATTATACCATGTTGCCAGTCTTAAACAAACAATTATTATTAACGAACAATCGATTTTAAAATATTTTTAAATCAATTATTTGTTAAAATCGATTAAAAGTATTTTTAAATCGAATTAATAAGAAAAAAAGTCTATAAAAGTGTATTTAGTAAAAAAAAATTAACTTTGATGAAAAATAAACTATTTTAGAAACATTGTTATTGACTACATAAAAAGCAAGCAATTAATTATATTATATTCATTGATTTATTTTGTTTATTGAAAATATTATTTGTTATGGCAACCCTAAACTACAGACTTTTGCGTCATACATTCATTTGACTTCCATATTCTTTCATAGTGATATAGCAACCTACTGAAAGGTCAACCGAGAATTCATCACTACTGCGACGTAAAATACAGAGTAGGCATATTTATAAGTAGGAAAATATATTTTGTATTTATTTTATATGTAAACAATAAAGGTCAGGCAGAGAAGCCATAAAAAAATATTATTGCAACTGCATGGTTGGTCGACGGACAGTAGGTTGTTGTGCCCATGTCATGACAATTATTTGGTTTTTGGGCTGGAAATGGTTTCAAGATTTTATAAATCTACCTGCCTAGTTTTTAGATAACATTCTGTTAATGTACGAATCCAATTAGTAGAACAAAAATAACAAAAACAATGATTTTTTAATTCAGAAACCTTCTTGTAATTATCCACAAAAAAACAAAAAAGAAACACCTGGACACAAAACTATATCATTTTTCTAATTCCTACTTGTTAGTACTACTAACTTAATATATAATTATTATTCTCAGTGACAGTCCACTCGGGGCCGAAACCCCCATACAAAGTGGACAGTCCCCTTTGCAGAGAACAGAATAAAAATAGAAAGTAAGGAGGACGAAATTATGTTTTAAATTGCTCAATATAAATCATCATTATTTTACAAGACTGACTCTCTTACTTTTAATTAAGGATTTATGAATTATATTCTACTAAATATACACAGTTTAATTATATATACAGGTTTTGATTATATTCTGTAAAAGTATACTTTTAAATACAGACATACATTTTATAAATATAAAATTAAATGAAACAAAATCTTACATAATAATTTCACTTATACAATAATGCAAGGTATTTTATGAGACAATAATTTTTTTTTTATCACATAAAAAAAAATTCATGCAGTAAAATAAATACAGACTTTTAAATAAGATACCATTCTAAAAATATGCTATAAGAACTTTTTGTTGAGTTATTAATTTAAAAATATATGTTTAATAATAGACTTTGTTAAATAATAATATTTAAATAACAACTAACCTGGCAGCAACAGTTGCATGTGGAATCATCTTAGGTGCTAATATACGTCTTAGTAGTGCGAGACTTAAACTTAATAATAATCTTCTACTTATTATCGTCACTATAAATGCAACCAGGTGCGGGTCAATGAGATAAAAATTCTGAAATTAAAGAGATTTTTTTTTTAAATAAAATTAAAAAAATATTGTACAGCAACTAACTTACTAACTTGCAAATCTATATAGCCTGATCATAAATACTGTTACAGTTAAAAATAAGCAAAATATTACATTTGAATTTGGAATCTGTTATTTTATATTAGTTCAGTGTTTTCTCATTTTTGCGCCAATACATTGTAAAATGATTTGAGATATTAAAATGGAGTGGGGTGATAAAGAGAACCGAATCGCTGTGATTGCATAACACAAAGTAGACATGAAGCCAAATACAATTTTTAATACTCTCCATATGCATGGTATGAGTAATATTTGTGTACTGGGCTATTGATAAGTACAATGAAACCTCCTCTGTTTGTGACAGAAAAAGATCTTTAGCTGTGAAGGGGTGATGGAGACATATTTTTGTGAAAAATGTATTAAGGACATTGGCACAAGTATATCAAGATACCATTCTTGAGAAGGTAGTTAAGCCCCTTAACAATACAATATTCAATAACCATGGTGCCCGGTCTTAAAGCTCGATCCATCCAATCTTGGTTAGAAACCAACATTGTAGACTGCATTAGAGCTAAAGACCGTCATGGTTTATGGTCAGTTTTAGAAAGTATGGCTTGCTCTAAATGTCATCATAATTTAGATTCCAAAAACAATCCATACAATTGGCAGTGAAGAATTTTCCCATGGAAAGAGTGCGTGCTTCTATTGATAACTGGTCTCAACATTTAAAGGACTGTATTGCAGCCAACGGAGACCACTACGTTGTGTTGTTGTTACAAAATGAAACATGAAAAATTCTCACCATAGCTTGTGTACTATATGAGTGTGGTAACCACCACATTGTCCGATACAAATTCAAGAACTGTAAGCCTGTTGCGACAAGTGTGAATACAAAGTTCATACTTTCAAAAAGTAGATCCCCATCTTGAGGGATATATGGAAATGGTATGTGTTTTGGGGGTGCTGGACTGTCGGAGAATTTCACTTCAGGTGCTGAAGATTTTGTCGGAGACAGCCTTGATCTTGCACGTTTGCCATTGTTTACTTCCTCATCAATGAGAGGTGTTGTCGCTCCCTGCAAAAAAGGTGTAAGTATGTTTTATTATACTACATATTTGATTTTGTTACAAATACTTTTGTTTCAGCCATTAAATGTTTCACTGTTGGGTATAATATATTTTTCTAAAAATACTATTTAAGCATGTGTAAAAATAATTTGATCGCCGTACCTTCTTAGCGCCACCGGAGGTTTTCTTAGAACCTGGAGCCACCATTTTGGCGACCGGGGGTATAGGACGTTTAATCAAAGGATCTTTAATAATTTTCCGCCGTCGTGAGATTGCAGTAGACGAAGTAGTGCTAACTTGAGTGAAAACCCAACGTCGGACTAAGAGTATAGTTAGGCACCCAAGAGTCGCCGGTAAAAGGAATACGACGAAAGGTCCACTTTCATTTTCTGTACAACTCATTACTTACATGATAAAATGTCAATTAAAATATTCCGAAATAACACACTTGCTGTTACGCGTTCGTCAAACTGTAGTAAATTTGTCAATATTTGACAAACTGACAACTATAAATTGTTTCGGAAATTATCATTTTCTGGCAGATAGCAAGCAGATAGTGTCCAGAAGTGACAATGACAGCCACAGAGTACATTGTAATAGTAGGGAACAGCATAGCATGAAGCCAGTCAGTTTCATATATGAAACTTATATCATATTATTATACTATTAAACGAGCAATTCTTGTATGTATATATATATATAGAATCTGAATCTCGGAAACGGCTCCAACGATTTTCATAAAATTTAGTATATTGGAGGTTTCGGGGGAGATAAATCCATCTAGCTAGGATTCATTTTTAGAAAATGTCGTTTTATTCCTGTTTTTAGGGAGTGAAAAAAATATCGTTAGAATACGAAGGTAAATTTTGCATGAATCAATTTAGTTGCAATAGCTCAGTGGGAAATCGGCCGGTCGGGATCAACCGAGAAGATCATGGTTCGAATCCTCATGTCCCTGATCAATTACTTTTTCTTTTTTTTTCTAATTGTACTCGTTATTTTTTATTTAAATAGGCTGTTCTTATTTTTTATTATTATGTCGGTAAAATCGAAAAATATTATTCGTATTTTATCATTATTATTTTTTAATTAATTTTATTTTAGATTTTTTATATTTATTTATATTTTTTATTATTGTCGGTAAAAAAAAATACTATTCATATTTTATAAATATGTAATTCGTATTTAAATATGATTTAAAAAAAAAACACGCTTTGTTGGAGCGCCTGTCAGTTTTTGAAAAGCAATTACTCTCAATCTTGTAATTGTGTATTTTGTATCAATTTTTAATTTACCGTTATTTTTATTTTTATTTTGCGTTACTTCATTATTAATAATTATGTTTGCAGGCAAACGAAAAAAGATCGACTTCAATTACATCGACAAGTAATACAATGTAGGTACACGAGAAAATAGTCAAGAAATACGCATTATCAAAGATTGCTCCAAAAGTTGTAGTCAGATCTCGATGAAATATGACCACATGATAAACATCGGCTTTCGATTAAGTTAAAAATCATCAAAATCAGTTCACCCAGTAGTATGTTAAGTATTATGTAGTTAATGTAAAGTTATGCGGATTTTCGAGAGTTTCCCTCGATTTCTTTAGGATCCCGTCATCAAATCCTGGTTTCCTTATCATGCTACCACACCAGGGATATCTCCTTTCCACCAAAAAAAGAATTATCAAAATCTTTTCATAAATGACGAAGTTATCCGCGAACATACATTAAAATATATATACTAGCGACCCGCTCCGGCTTCGCACGGGTATAAAATATAATTATAGCCTATGTCATTCACTAAAAAAAAAGATTAAAATCGATCCAGTAGTTTTGATTTATTCATTACTGCCGGTGGCCCGCACGCGTTAACTTTAGAGTAAAAGCTGGCCGGAACTGCTGCAAACGCTATGTACCGCAGTTTTTTAATCTATAATATCTTCAAAAAAACTCCTTTAAATCATATGCTGCAAAAAGCCATAGAGATCTATATTAAATCAACAATGTATTTAAGGTATTTAATTAGATAAAGATTAATGCTGTATTGGTTAAAATCGCTTTGAAAATTAGCTATTATTGTCGTAAAAAGTAAAGACAAAAAAATGTTATTGTGGGATATCCATAAGAGATAGACATATACCATAGCGGAGTTTTCTGTAGAACTTTTAAATGTGTATAATACTTAGTACATTATTTTGATAAATCTCGTAGGGTTCAGGCTGCGTTTGCAATGTAAGCGGAAAAAATGTAATTATTTACGACATCACATTAGAAACCTCAAAAATGACAGTATTTCTCCACTATTTAATGAATGTTATTATACACATAAACCTTCCTCTTCAATCACTCTATCTACTAAAAAAACCGCATCAAAATCTGTTGCGTAGTTTTAAAGATTTAAGCATACATAGGGACATAGGAACAGAGGAAGCGACTTTGTTTTATACTATGTAGTGATAGTGATATATATATATATATATATATATATATATATATATATATATATATATATATATATATATCGCACCTTCGGCGCAACAATGTCAAAACAGCTCATTTCTTAATTTTTCAGGATTTTTTTCGCTTTTACTTCCTCATTTCTGGATTACTATTTATATACGAACACACAAAGACAGCGATAACACGTAACAGTAGGTTTGAAATCTTTATAAAATTAATAGTTTACTTTCTTTGCTATAGTTTAAAAATCATATATTAAATTATCAAAAAGTCCTAATAAAAGAAATAACAAAAAAGTGTCCTGAATTGTGACTGTGTTGAACCGAAGGTGCGATATATCCCATATGTGCTCACCGCCCCATTTTTAAAACGGCAGGTTATTTATTTTCTGTGTCGAACTAAAACTGTGGTTTGATTATTGAATGGTACTGTTCGCTTTGTTTACATTTTGACATTATAAAAAAAAAAAAACGAAAAGTTGCTGGCGCCATTTTCTCTGTTTTTTGGAAGAATAGAAAGTGCAAGTGTGGTGTTCACGATGGTGGGAATAAAAAGTAAGTTTATTTTTTATTTATTTATAAGTAAAACCGTGTAAAGCAGTTTTTTATATGTATTATTTTATATTTGATTAGTTTTCTGATAAAAATCGATTCTTTCGGTTGAGATTTAGTTTTTTAGAGGCATTATTTATAGCGCCCCATTATTGGGGCGCTGGGCACGTACTTGCATGTTGATTTCAAACTTCATAGTATATGTGTTATATTTTATTTACATTGTTTATAGCAACTTCCAGTTATATTGGTACTTTATATGTTATACTTTTATATTTATTATGTTGTTTTAGGTTGAGTTTGGCAGAAATTATCGACTTATTGGAGACGGAAGATGAGGACACTATCTACACATAGCCCAGCAACCAAATGTTGACGAGAGACTGCGATAGTGACGAAGTAAATGCGCTTGTAGGTAATATCCATCACCTGACAGGCAATCAACTACGAGCCGAGGCGCTGCTTGTATCGAGCCGAGGCGCTGCTTGTATCGAGCCGAGGCGCTGCTTGTATGTGTGTGCAAATTGGGTTCACTTTTACAAAGATAAGTTATAGAAGTGGACTCGATTGATGACGACAAGATATCCCTATCGGGAGATACATCCACTTCTGCGCCAAAAAGAGGTAGCACAGGTAACACTAATCCCGATCTAGGTGTTGGAGGATCTGTCATTAGGAACTAGGCGGCCAAATTGCCTACAGATTTTCGAGTTCATGTTTACATAGACAATTTCTTTACATCGTTTAGATTGCTTATCGCTTTGAAGGATTTTGGTCACCAGGGGACATGAACAATACGGGCCAAAGGGTCGAAAATGCGCTCCTGGAGTCAATCGACGACATAAAGAAAAAACAGCAAAGGAGCTATGATCAACACGCCTGATGTTTTATCAAATCATTGATGAAACATCAGGCGTGTCCCTAGTGCGATACAACGTCAGTAACGTCGTTACCGTAGCTTCGAGCTGTGAAGGTGTTTCTCCAGTTGGATCCGCAAGCGATGGTCAAATGCTGTAAAAGAACCCTCGATTCAACAGCCCTTTTGTGTTCAAATGTATAATCAATATATAGGCGGAGTAGATCGTCTAGATCCAAATATAGGCTGCTACCGCAATAGCTAAAAATAAAAAAAGTGCAATTATTCTGATGTGTGGATGTGTATAGATGTTCTTAGATGTAATAAAAATTTCTTTACAACCTCTATAACAGTTATTTTATTAATATTACTCTTTAAAATAAATGCAATTGAAAAAATTAAGGAGTGGTAATAGACGTGATCTGCCGTGCTCAGCGCCCCAAAATTGGGGCGGTGAAAATGTCCAAAACGGCATATTTTTTTTATTTAATTTTCAGAATACCTTTATTTTTATGGTTATTGGACTTAGAATATAACGAAAAAAATATCAGTTTTTACGAAAAAAAAAGTTGAGCACATATGGGATATATATAGAGTTTCCTTCAGCCGAATTGAGTAACCTCCTCCTTTTTTGAAGTCGGTTAAAAAAGACTTCATCCGAACCGGCAGCGAATCATTTTAAGTCTCTTTTCTGCTACTAATCCTTCACGATTTACTAAAAATACCAAGCTGAGCTCGGTCACCCAGGTACTATATATTAATGCATTAAGATGTTTGCCTCTTCGAATATTGTTTATAAAGAAGTTTTGTGATAAAGAATAAAAAAAATGTAATTTTAAAAAGTGATAATTATTATACTTATTTACTGCAAATTACTCTCACGTGTATTGCTAGTATCTATTTAATATACTATACCTATACAGTGTCCAGTGGTGTCCGGTTATTAATGGATATAGCCCCGAAGGTGCTTGTGGGGGGGGGGCACTTCTTCTTATGAACGACCATTTTAATAGGCGCGAATACCTGCGCTCTCCAATTTCTCGAGCCGCATCCAAATCAAGTAGACGAAGTTCCTATTTTGTTGCAACTGGTTTTTTGTATACTTTTTCTTTTAAGCAGCCCCAATAAAAGAAATCTAATAGGTTTAGGTCGGGCGATTGTGATGGCCATAAAATAGGTCCCAAGCGGCCGATCCACCTGTTGGGATAACGCTCGTTTAGGTACCTCCGTACGGGCGTAGCGTGATGTTCTGGACAAAAAGAAGATATAGAGCTTGTATTAGAGTAGATGGCAAACAATTTGAACATTCATTATAATAAGTACCGCTTGGCTACGGTACTAAAGAATATAGCCACCCCCTCTCTTCCCGTGGGTGTCGTAAGAGGCGACTAAGGGATAACACAGTTCCGCTTTTGGAACTTAAAAAGCCGACCGGTGGCGGGATAACCATCCAACTGCTGGCTTTGAAATACACAGGCCGAAGACGGGCAGCAGCGTCCTCGGTGTGACAAAGCCAGCCCTGCGGTCACCAACCCGCCTGCCCAGCGTGGTGACTATGGGCAAAAAACATGAGTTCACGTTATTTTTGGCGTAAACTTGTGGAGACCTATGTCCAGCAGTGGCTGTAATGATGATTCATTATAAAACTACCTATTTGAAATTGTTGTTTCATTTATTGATAACACCCCAATCACCCCAAAATACACTTTCACTGATTTTCGAAATAAAGTGCTTATTTTATTATTTGTTTTGGTTATAAGAAAAATAGGTCTAGAGAAACATAGATAGCAATAACTCGGTAATTTGCCAATAAAAAAATTGGGTGTAATACCATTTAAAAAAATTCATGAAGTAGGCATGTTTTTTAACCTAGGTCTCCCTACATTTTTTTTTTATACCACAGTTGCTCAAACTTTATCACAAAAAATTCGAATACATTATTTTTTATTTTTCAGTATTTGAAAAAAGAAACAGTTGTGACTAGAAATATTTTGCAAAGCGCGATAGCAAGACCGATTATTCAAGATTATTTCCAGAGAAAATCAATCCGTTATTATTGAATTTGCAGCCATAGTGCGCAAAAGTTTAAACAAAGTTATCAAATTTGGTACTACATAAATACCTGATAGGGATCGTTACTCATAGTAGCCTAGTAGGGAACATATCTGCCAACCCGCAGTGGAGTAACGTGTTGGATTAAGCTCCAATTTTTTTCCTAAATGTAGAAAGAGGCCTATGACTAGCAGTGCAATGAGAAAGGCTGAATGCGATGCGATGCGAAAGAAATTATTAGATAAAGATTATTATTTGGTGTAGAATTACATATATAATAAAGATAGGTGAATTTAGTGACGCTGTATTTCAGGCAAGATATTACTATTTTTGTATTAAATCACAGTTTATATTATAATATTTTAAAGAGTAACTGCAGAGTTTCTTGACGTTTTCTTCTCTGCAGAATTTACATTCCGGATCGGTGGTAGCATCACTTTTAAAAATAATTATCACTTTTATAATTTTAATTTGTAAAATCAAGATTATAAAGGACTTTTGAAGCGTATTGAAATAAGAGAGAGAAGAGAATTAAGTTATTTTAGTTTGATT